>NC_133556.1:38955770-39597885 GCF_048773025.1 Camelus bactrianus
GTAAAACCGAGTTGGAGCCAGTACTTCCCCATATATATGTATGGATTGGTGTTGGCAACTGAAAAGAAACTTTCTGTTCCCAACAAGCTAGTTGAAGGATGGCTTTCACACACACTTATCTCTCAGAACTGAGCAAGTGGAGAGACGTTCGTTCATCTAGCACCAAGGGATCGGGTTGCAGGAGACACTTTTTCTCTGCTTTCTCAGTCTGTTTCCAAGTGCCGGTTTGAAGTTCCTGCATTTTTCACTATAAAACCGATTTGGAGCTAGTACTTCCCCATATATATGTATGGAATGGAGTTTGCAACTGAAAAGAAACTTTGTGTTCCCAACAAGCTAGGTGATGGACTGCTTTCACACGCACATATTTCTCAGAACTGAGCGAGTGGAAAGACGTTCGTTCATCTAGCACCAAGGGAACGGGTTGCAGGAGACACTTTTTCTCTGCTTTCTCAGTCTGTTTCCAAGTGCCGGTTTGAAGTTCCTGCAGTTTTCAGTGTAAAACCGAGTTGGAGCTAGTACTTCCCCATATATATGTATGGAATGGAGTTTGCAACTGAAAAGAAACTTTATATTCCCAACAAGCTAGGTGAAGGACGGCTTTCACACTCACTTATCTCTCAGAACTGAGCAAGTGGAGAGACGTTCGTTCATCTAGCACCAAGGGAACGGGTTGCAGGAGACACTTTTTCTCTGCTTTCTCAGTCTGTTTCCAAGTGCCGGTTTGAAGTTCCTGCAGTTTTCACTATAAAACCGAGTTGGAGCTAGTACTTCCCCATATATATGTATGGAATGGAGTTTGCAACTGAAAAGAAACTTTGTGTTCCCAACCATCTAGGTGAAGGACTGCATTCACACACACTTATCTCTCAGAACTGAGCAAGTGGAAAGACATTCGTTCATCTAAAACCAAGGGAACGGGTTGCAGGAGACACTTTTTCTCTGCTTTCTCAGTCTGTTTCCAAGTGCCGGTGTGAAGTTCCTGCAGTTTTCAGTGTAAAACCTAGTTGGAGCTAGTAATTCCCCATATATATGTATGGAATGGAGTTTGCAACTGAAAAGAAACTTTGTGTTCCCAACAAGCTAGGTGAAGGACGGCTTTCACACACACTTATCTCTCAGAACTGAGCAAGTGGAGAGACGTTCGTTCATCTAGCACCAAGGGAACGGTTTGCAGGAGACACTTTTTCTCTGCTTTCTCAGTCTGTTTCCTAGTGCCGGTTTGAAGTTCCTGCAATTTTCACTGTAAAACCGAGTTGGAGCTTGTACCTCCCCATATATATGAATGGATTGGTGTTGGCAACTGAAAAGAAACTTTGTGTTCCCAACAAGCTAGGTGAAGGATGGCTTTCACACACACTTATCTCTCAGACCTGAGCAAGTGGAGAGACGTTCGTTCATCTAGCACCAAGGGAACGGGTTGCAGGAGACACATTTTCTCTGCATTCTCAGTCTGTTTCCAAGTGCTGGTTTGAAGTTCCTGCAGTTTTCACTATAAAACCTGGTTGGAGCTAGTACTTCCCCATATATATGTATGGAATGGAGTTTGCAACTGAAAAGAAACTTTGTGTTCCCAACAAGCTAGGTGAAGGACGGCTTTCACACACACTTATCTTTCAGAACTGAGCAAGTGGAGAGACGTTCGTTCATCTAGCACCAAGGGAACGGGTTGCAGGAGACACTATTTCTCTGCTTTCTCAGTCTGTTTCCAAGTGCCGGTTTGAAGTTCCTGCAATTTTCACTGTAAAACCGAGTTGGAGCTAATATTTCCCCATATAAATGTATGGAATGGAGTTTGCAACTGAAAAGAAACTTTGTGTTCCCAACAAGCTAGGTGAAGGACGGCTTTCACACACACTTATCTCTCAGAACTGAGCAAGTTGAGAGACGTTCGTTCATCTAGCACCAAGGGAACGGGTTGCAGGAGACACTATTTCTCTGCTTTCTCAGTCTGTTTCCAAGTGCCGGTTTGAAGTTCCTGCAGTTTTCACTGTAAAACCGAGTTGGAGCTAGTACCTCCCCATATATATGTATGGAATGGAGTTTGCAACTGAAAAGAAACTTTGTGTTCCAAACAAGCTAGGTGAAGGACGGCTTTCACACACACTTATCTCTCAGAACTGAGCAAGTGGAGAGACATTCGTTCATCTAGCACCAAGGGAACGGGTTGCAGGAGACACTTTTTCTCTGCTTTCTCAGTCTGTTTCCTAGTGCCGGTTTGAAGTTCCTGCAGTTTTCACTGTAAAACCGAGTTGGAGCTAGTACCTACCCATATATATGTATGGAATGGAGTTTGCAACTGAAAAGAAACTTTCTGTTCCCAACAAGCTAGGTGAAGGATGGCTTTCACACACACTTATCTCTCAGAACTGAGCAAGTGGAGAGACGTTCGTTCATCTAGCACCAAGGGAACGGGTTGCAGGAGACACTTTTTCTCTGCTTTCTCAGTCTGTTTCCAAGTGCCGGTTTGAAGTTCCTGCAGTTTTCACTGTAAAACCGAGTTGGAGCTAGTACCTACCCATATATATTTATGGAATGGAGTTTGCAACTGAAAAGAAACTTTGTGTTCCGAACAAGCTAGGTGAAGGACGGCTTTCACACACAATTATCTCTCAGAACTGAGCAAGTGGAGAGACGTTCGTTCATCTAGCACCAAGGGAACGTGTTGCAGGAGACACTTTTTCTCTGGTTTCTCAGTCTGTTTCCTAGTGCCGGTTTGAAGTTCCTGCAATTTTCACTGTAAAACCGAGTTGGAGCTTGTACCTCCCCATATATATGTATGGATTGGTGTTGGCAACTGAAAAGAAACTTTCTGTTCCCAACAAGCTAGGTGAAGGATGGCTTTCACACACACTTATCTCTCAGAACTGAGGAATTGGAGAGATGTTCGTTCATCTAGCACCAAGGGAACGGGTTGCAGGAGACACTTTTTCTCTGCTTTCTCAGTCTGTTTCCAAGTGCCGGTTTGAAGTTCCTGCAGTTTTCACTATAAACCCGGGTTGGAGCTAGTACTTCCCCATATATATGTATGGATTGGTGTGTGCAACTGAAAAGAAACTTTGTGTTCCCAACAAGCTAGGTGAAGGACGGCTTTCACACACACTTATCTCTCAGAACTGAGCAAGTGGAGAGACGTTCGTTCATCTAGCACCAAGGGAACGGGTTGCAGGAGACACTTTTTCTCTGCTTTCTCAGTCTGTTTCCAAGTGCCGGTTTGAAGTTCCTGCAGTTTTAACTATAAAACCGAGTTGGAGCTTGTACTTCCCCATATATATGTATGGAATGGAGTTTGCAACTGAAAAGAAACTTTGTGTTCCCAACAAGCTAGGTGAAGGACTGCTTTCACACGCACTTATCTCTCAGAACTGAGCAAGTGGAAAGACGTTCGTTCATCTAGCTCCAAGGGAACGGGTTGCAGGAGACACTTTTTCTCTGCTTTCTCAGTCTGTTTCCAAGTGCCGGTTTGAAGTACCTGCAGTTTTCACTATAAAAACGGGTTGGAGCTAGTACTTCCCCATATATATGTATGGAATGGAGTTTGCAACTGAAAAGAAACTTTGTGTTCCCAACAAGCTAGGTGAAGGACGGCTTTCACACACACTTATCTCTCAGACCTGAGCAAGTGGAGAGACGTTCGTTCATCTAGCACCAAGGGAACGGTTTGCAGGAGACACTTTTTGTCTGCTTTCTCAGTCTGTTTCCTAGTGCCGGTTTGAAGTTCCTGCAGTTTTCACTGTAAAACCGAGTTGGAGCTAGTACCTACCCATATATATGTAAGGAACGGAGTTTGCAACTGAAAAGAAACTTTCTGTTCCCAACAAGCTGGGTGAAGGTTGGCTTTCACACACACTTATCTCTCAGAACTGAGCAAGTGGAGAGACGTTCGTTCATCTAGCACCAAGGGAACGGGTTGCAGGAGACACTTTTTCTCTGCTTTCTCAGTCTGTTTCCAAGTGCCGGTTTGAAGTTCCTGCAGTTTTCACTGTAAAACCGAGTTGGAGCTAGTACCTACCCATATATATTTATGGAATGGAGTTTGCAACTGAAAAGAAACTTTGTGTTCCCAACAAGCTAGGTGAAGGACGGCTTTCACACACAATTATCTCTCAGAACTGAGCAAGTGGAGAGACGTTCGTTCATCTAGCACCAAGGGAACGTGTTGCAGGAGACACTTTTTCTGTGGTTTCACAGTCTGTTTCCTATTGCCGGTTTGAAGTTCCTGCAATTTTCACTGTAAAACCGAGTTGGAGCTTGTACCTCCCCATATATATGTATGGATTGGTGTTGGCAACTGAAAAGAAACTTTCTGTTCCCAACAAGCTAGTTGAAGGATGGCTTTCACACACACTTATCTCTCAGAACTGAGCAAGTGGAGAGAAGTTCGTTCATCTAGCACCAAGGGATCGGGTTGCAGGAGACACTTTTTCTCTGCTTTCTCAGTCTGTTTCCAAGTGCCGGTTTGAAGTTCCTGCAGTTTTCACTATAAAACCAATTTGGAGCTAGTACTTCCCCATATATATGTATGGAATGGAGTTTGCAACTGAAAAGAAACTTTGTGTTCCCAACAAGCTAGGTGAAGGACGGCTTTCACACACACTTATCTCTCAGAACTGAGCAAGTGGAGAGACGTTCGTTCATCTAGCACCAAGGGAACGGTTTGCAGGAGACACTTTTTGTCTGCTTTCTCAGTCTGTTTCCTAGTGCCGGTTTGAAGTTCCTGCAATTTTCACTGTAAAACCGAGTTGGAGCTTGTACCTCCCCATATATATGAATGGATTGGTGTTGGCAACTGAAAAGAAACTTTGTGTTCCCAACAAGCTAGGTGAAGGATGGCTTTCACACACACTTATCTCTCAGACCTGAGCAAGTGGAGAGACGTTCGTTCATCTAGCACCAAGGGAACGGGTTGCAGGAGACACATTTTCTCTGCTTTCTCAGTCTGTTTCCAAGTGCCGGTTTGAAGTTCCTGCAGTTTTCACTATAAAACATGGTTGGAGCTAGTACTTCCCCATATATATGTATGGAATGGAGTTTGCAACTGAAAAGAAACTTTGTGTTCCCAACAACCTAGGTGAAGGACGGCTTTCACACACACTTATCTCTCAGAACTGAGCAAGTGGAGAGACGTTCGTTCATCTAGCACCAAGGGAACGGGTTGCAGGAGACACTATTTCTCTGCTTTCTCAGTCTGTTTCCAAGTGCCGGTTTGAAGTTCCTGCAATTTTCACTGTAAAACCGAGTTGGAGCTAGTACCTCCCCATATAAATATATGGAATGGAGTTTGCAACTGAAAAGAAACTTTGTGTTCCCAACAACCTAGGTGAAGGACGGCTTTCACACACACTTATCTCTCAGAACTGAGCAAGTGGAGAGACGCTCGTTCATATAGCACCAAGGGAACGGGTTGCAGGAGACACTTTTTCTCTGCTTTCTCAGTCTGTTTCCAAGTGCCGATTTGAAGTTCCTGCAGTTTTCACTGTAAAACCGAGTTGGAGCTAGAACTTCCCCTATATATGTATGGAATGGAGTTTGCAACTGAAAAGAAACTTTGTGTTCCCAACAAGCTAGGTGAAGGAAGGCTTTCACACTCACTTATCTCTCAGAACTGAGCAAGTGGAGAGACGTTCGTTCATCTAGCACCAAGGGAACGGGTTGCAGGAGACACTTTTTCTCTGCTTTCTCAGTCTGTTTCCAAGTGCCGGTTTGAAGTTCCTGCAGTTTTCACTATAAAACCGGGTTGGAGCTAGTACTTCCCCATATATATGTATGGAATGGAGTTTGCAACTGAAAAGAAACTTTGTGTTCCCAAAAAGCTAGGTGAAGGCCGGCTTTCACAAACAATTATCTCTCAGAACTGAGCAAGTGGAGAGACGTTCGTTCATCTAGCACCAAGGGAACGGGTTGCAGGAGACACTATTTCTCTGCTTTCTCAGTCTGTTTCCAAGTGCCGGTTTGAAGTTCCTGCAGTTTTCACTGTAAAACCGAGTTGGAGCTAGTACCTCCCCATATATATGTATGGAATGGAGTTTGCAACTGAAAAGAAACTTTGTGTTCCAAACAAGCTAGGTGAAGGACGGCTTTCACACACACTTATCTCTCAGAAGTGAGCAAGTGGAGAGACATTCGTTCATCTAGCACCAAGGGAACGGGTTGCAGGAGACACTTTTTCTCTGCTTTCTCAGTCTGTTTCCTAGTGCCGGTTTGAAGTTCCTGCAGTTTTCACTGTAAAACCGAGTTGGAGCTAGTACCTACCCATATATATGTATGGAATGGAGTTTGCAACTGAAAAGAAACTTTCTGTTCCCAACAAGCTAGGTGAAGGATGGCTTTCACACACACTTATCTCTCAGAACTGAGCAAGTGGAGAGACGTTCGTTCATCTAGCACCAAGGGAACGGGTTGCAGGAGACACTTTTTCTCTGCTTTCTCAGTCTGTTTCCAAGTGCCGGTTTGAAGTTCCTGCAGTTTTCACTGTAAAACCGAGTTGGAGCTAGTACCTACCCGTATATATGTATGGAATGGAGTTTGCAACTGAAAAGAAACTTTGTGTTCCCAACAAGCTAGGTGAAGTACGGCTTTCACACACAATTATCTCTCAGAACTGAGCAAGTGGAGAGACGTTCGTTCATCTAGCACCAAGGGAACGTGTTGCAGGAGACACTTTTTCTCTGGTTTCTCAGTCTGTTTCCTATTGCCGGTTTGAAGTTCCTGCAATTTTCACTGTAAAACCGAGTTGGAGCTTGTACCTCCCCATATATATGTATGGATTGGTGTTGGCAACTGAAAAGAAACTTTCTGTTCCCAACAAGCTAGGTGAAGGATGGCTTTCACACACACTTATCTCTCAGAACTGAGGAATTGGAGAGACGTTCGTTCATCTAGCACCAAGGGAACGGGTTGCAGGAGACACTTTTTCTCTGCTTTCTCAGTCTGTTTCCAAGTGCCGGTTTGAAGTACCTGCAGTTTTCACTATAAACCCGGGTTGGAGCTAGTACTTCCCCATATATATGTATGGAATGGTGTTTGCAACTGAAAAGAAACTTTGTGTTCCCAACAAGCTAGGTGAAGGACGGCTTTCACACACAATTATCTCTCAGAACTGAGAAAGTGGAGAGACGTTCGTTCATCTAGCACCAAGGGAACGGGCTGCAGGAAACACTTTTTCTCTGCTTTCTCAGTCTGTTTCCAAGTGCCGGTTTGAAGTTCCTGCAGTTTTCACTGTAAAACCGAGTTGGAGCTAGTACTTCCCCATATATATGTATGGAATGGAGTTTGCAACTGAAAAGAAACTTTGTGTTCCCAACAAGCTAGGTGAAGGACTGCTTTCACACGCACTTATCTCTCAGAACTGAGCAAGTGGAAAGACGTTCGTTCATCTAGCACCAAGGGAACGGGTTGCAGGAGACACTTTTTCTCTGCTTTCTCAGTCTGTTTCCAAGTGCCGGTTTGAAGTTCCTGCAGTTTTCACTGTAAAACCGAGTTGGAGCTAGTACCTACCCGTATATATGTATGGAATGGAGTTTGCAACTGAAAAGAAACTTTGTGTTCCCAACAAGCTAGGTGAAGGACGGCTTTCACACACAATTATCTCTCAGAACTGAGCAAGTGGAGAGACGTTCGTTCATCTAGCACCAAGGGAACGTGTTGCAGGAGACACTTTTTCTCTGGTTTCTCAGTCTGTTTCCTATTGCCGGTTTGAAGTTCCTGCAATTTTCACTGTAAAACCGAGTTGGAGCTTGTACCTCCCCATATATATGTATGGAATGGTGTTTGCAACTGAAAAGAAACTTTGTGTTCCCAACAAGCTAGGTGAAGGACGGCTTTCACACACACTTATCTCTCAGAACTGAGCAAGTGGAGAGACGTTCGTTCATCTAGCACCAAGGGAACGGGTTGCAGGAGACACTTTTTCTCTGCTTTCTCAGTCTGTTTCCAAGTGCCGGTTTGAAGTTCCTGCAGTTTTAACTATAAAACCGAGTTGGAGCTTGTACTTCCCCATATATATGTATGGAATGGAGTTTGCAACTGAAAAGAAACTTTGTGTTCCCAACAAGCTAGGTGAAGGACTGCTTTCACACGCACTTATCTCTCAGAACTGAGCAAGTGGAAAGACGTTCGTTCATCTAGCTCCAAGGGAACGGGTTGCAGGAGACACTTTTTCTCTGCTTTCTCAGTCTGTTTCCAAGTGCCGGTTTGAAGTTCCTGCAGTTTTCACTATAAAACCGGGTTGGAGCTAGTACTTCCCCATATATATGTATGGAATGGAGTTTGCAACTGAAAAGAAACTTTGTGTTCCCAAAAAGCTAGGTGAAGGCCGGCTTTCACAAACAATTATCTCTCAGAACTGAGCAAGTGGAGAGACGTTCGTTCATCTAGCACCAAGGGAACGGGTTGCAGGAGACACTATTTCTCTGCTTTCTCAGTCTGTTTCCAAGTGCCGGTTTGAAGTTCCTGCAGTTTTCACTGTAAAACCGAGTTGGAGCTAGTACCTCCCCATATATATGTATGGAATGGAGTTTGCAACTGAAAAGAAACTTTGTGTTCCAAACAAGCTAGGTGAAGGACGGCTTTCACACACACTTATCTCTCAGAAGTGAGCAAGTGGAGAGACATTCGTTCATCTAGCACCAAGGGAACGGGTTGCAGGAGACACTTTTTCTCTGCTTTCTCAGTCTGTTTCCTAGTGCCGGTTTGAAGTTCCTGCAGTTTTCACTGTAAAACCGAGTTGGAGCTAGTACCTACCCATATATATGTATGGAATGGAGTTTGCAACTGAAAAGAAACTTTCTGTTCCCAACAAGCTAGGTGAAGGATGGCTTTCACACACACTTATCTCTCAGAACTGAGCAAGTGGAGAGACGTTCGTTCATCTAGCACCAAGGGAACGGGTTGCAGGAGACACTTTTTCTCTGCTTTCTCAGTCTGTTTCCAAGTGCCGGTTTGAAGTTCCTGCAGTTTTCACTGTAAAACCGAGTTGGAGCTAGTACCTACCCGTATATATGTATGGAATGGAGTTTGCAACTGAAAAGAAACTTTGTGTTCCCAACAAGCTAGGTGAAGTACGGCTTTCACACACAATTATCTCTCAGAACTGAGCAAGTGGAGAGACGTTCGTTCATCTAGCACCAAGGGAACGTGTTGCAGGAGAGACTTTTTCTCTGGTTTCTCAGTCTGTTTCCTATTGCCGGTTTGAAGTTCCTGCAATTTTCACTGTAAAACCGAGTTGGAGCTTGTACCTCCCCATATATATGTATGGATTGGTGTTGGCAACTGAAAAGAAACTTTCTGTTCCCAACAAGCTAGGTGAAGGATGGCTTTCACACACACTTATCTCTCAGAACTGAGGAATTGGAGAGACGTTCGTTCATCTAGCACCAAGGGAACGGGTTGCAGGAGACACTTTTTCTCTGCTTTCTCAGTCTGTTTCCAAGTGCCGGTTTGAAGTACCTGCAGTTTTCACTATAAACCCGGGTTGGAGCTAGTACTTCCCCATATATATGTATGGAATGGTGTTTGCAACTGAAAAGAAACTTTGTGTTCCCAACAAGCTAGGTGAAGGACGGCTTTCACACACACTTAACTCTCAGAACTGAGCAAGTTGAGAGACGTTCGTTCATCTAGCACCAAGGGAACGGGCTGCAGGAAACACTTTTTCTCTGCTTTCTCAGTCTGTTTCCAAGTGCCGGTTTGAAGTTCCTGCAGTTTTCACTGTAAAACCGAGTTGGAGCTAGTACTTCCCCATATATATGTATGGAATGGAGTTTGCAACTGAAAAGAAACTTTGTGTTCCCAACAAGCTAGGTGAAGGACTGCTTTCACACGCACTTATCTCTCAGAACTGAGCAAGTGGAAAGACGTTCGTTCATCTAGCACCAAGGGAACGGGTTGCAGGAGACACTTTTTCTCTGCTTTCTCAGTCTGTTTCCAAGTGCCGGTTTGAAGTTCCTGCAGTTTTCACTGTAAAACCGAGTTGGAGCTAGTACCTACCCGTATATATGTATGGAATGGAGTTTGCAACTGAAAAGAAACTTTGTGTTCCCAACAAGCTAGGTGAAGGACGGCTTTCACACACAATTATCTCTCAGAACTGAGCAAGTGGAGAGACGTTCGTTCATCTAGCACCAAGGGAACGTGTTGCAGGAGACACTTTTTCTCTGGTTTCTCAGTCTGTTTCCTATTGCCGGTTTGAAGTTCCTGCAATTTTCACTGTAAAACCGAGTTGGAGCTTGTACCTCCCCATATATATGTATGGAATGGTGTTTGCAACTGAAAAGAAACTTTGTGTTCCCAACAAGCTAGGTGAAGGACGGCTTTCACACACACTTATCTCTCAGAACTGAGCAAGTGGAGAGACGTTCGTTCATCTAGCACCAAGGGAACGGGTTGCAGGAGACACTTTTTCTCTGCTTTCTCAGTCTGTTTCCAAGTGCCGGTTTGAAGTTCCTGCAGTTTTAACTATAAAACCGAGTTGGAGCTTGTACTTCCCCATATATATGTATGGAATGGAGTTTGCAACTGAAAAGAAACTTTGTGTTCCCAACAAGCTAGGTGAAGGACTGCTTTCACACGCACTTATCTCTCAGAACTGAGCAAGTGGAAAGACGTTCGTTCATCTAGCTCCAAGGGAACGGGTTGCAGGAGACACTTTTTCTCTGCTTTCTCAGTCTGTTTCCAAGTGCCGGTTTGAAGTACCTGCAGTTTTCACTATAAAAACGGGTTGGAGCTAGTACTTCCCCATATATATGTATGGAATGGAGTTTGCAACTGAAAAGAAACTTTGTGTTCCCAACAAGCTAGGTGAAGGACGGCTTTCACACACACTTATCTCTCAGACCTGAGCAAGTGGAGAGACGTTCGTTCATCTAGCACCAAGGGAACGGTTTGCAGGAGACACTTTTTGTCTGCTTTCTCAGTCTGTTTCCTAGTGCCGGTTTGAAGTTCCTGCAGTTTTCACTGTAAAACCGAGTTGGAGCTAGTACCTACCCATATATATGTAAGGAACGGAGTTTGCAACTGAAAAGAAACTTTCTGTTCCCAACAAGCTGGGTGAAGGATGGCTTTCACACACACTTATCTCTCAGAACTGAGCAAGTGGAGAGACGTTCGTTCATCTAGCACCAAGGGAACGGGTTGCAGGAGACACTTTTTCTCTGCTTTCTCAGTCTGTTTCCAAGTGCCGGTTTGAAGTTCCTGCAGTTTTCACTGTAAAACCGAGTTGGAGCTAGTACCTACCCATATATATTTATGGAATGGAGTTTGCAACTGAAAAGAAACTTTGTGTTCCCAACAAGCTAGGTGAAGGACGGCTTTCACACACAATTATCTCTCAGAACTGAGCAAGTGGAGAGACGTTCGTTCATCTAGCACCAAGGGAACGTGTTGCAGGAGACACTTTTTCTGTGGTTTCACAGTCTGTTTCCTATTGCCGGTTTGAAGTTCCTGCAATTTTCACTGTAAAACCGAGTTGGAGCTTGTACCTCCCCATATATATGTATGGATTGGTGTTGGCAACTGAAAAGAAACTTTCTGTTCCCAACAAGCTAGTTGAAGGATGGCTTTCACACACACTTATCTCTCAGAACTGAGCAAGTGGAGAGAAGTTCGTTCATCTAGCACCAAGGGATCGGGTTGCAGGAGACACTTTTTCTCTGCTTTCTCAGTCTGTTTCCAAGTGCCGGTTTGAAGTTCCTGCAGTTTTCACTATAAAACCAATTTGGAGCTAGTACTTCCCCATATATATGTATGGAATGGAGTTTGCAACTGAAAAGAAACTTTGTGTTCCCAACAAGCTAGGTGAAGGACGGCTTTCACACACACTTATCTCTCAGAACTGAGCAAGTGGAGAGACGTTCGTTCATCTAGCACCAAGGGAACGGTTTGCAGGAGACACTTTTTGTCTGCTTTCTCAGTCTGTTTCCTAGTGCCGGTTTGAAGTTCCTGCAATTTTCACTGTAAAACCGAGTTGGAGCTTGTACCTCCCCATATATATGAATGGATTGGTGTTGGCAACTGAAAAGAAACTTTGTGTTCCCAACAAGCTAGGTGAAGGATGGCTTTCACACACACTTATCTCTCAGACCTGAGCAAGTGGAGAGACGTTCGTTCATCTAGCACCAAGGGAACGGGTTGCAGGAGACACATTTTCTCTGCTTTCTCAGTCTGTTTCCAAGTGCCGGTTTGAAGTTCCTGCAGTTTTCACTATAAAACATGGTTGGAGCTAGTACTTCCCCATATATATGTATGGAATGGAGTTTGCAACTGAAAAGAAACTTTGTGTTCCCAACAACCTAGGTGAAGGACGGCTTTCACACACACTTATCTCTCAGAACTGAGCAAGTGGAGAGACGTTCGTTCATCTAGCACCAAGGGAACGGGTTGCAGGAGACACTATTTCTCTGCTTTCTCAGTCTGTTTCCAAGTGCCGGTTTGAAGTTCCTGCAATTTTCACTGTAAAACCGAGTTGGAGCTAGTACCTCCCCATATAAATATATGGAATGGAGTTTGCAACTGAAAAGAAACTTTGTGTTCCCAACAAGCTAGGTGAAGGACGGCTTTCACACACACTTATCTCTCAGAACTGAGCAAGTGGAGAGACGCTCGTTCATATAGCACCAAGGGAACGGGTTGCAGGAGACACTTTTTCTCTGCTTTCTCAGTCTGTTTCCAAGTGCCGATTTGAAGTTCCTGCAGTTTTCACTGTAAAACCGAGTTGGAGCTAGAACTTCCCCTATATATGTATGGAATGGAGTTTGCAACTGAAAAGAAACTTTGTGTTCCCAACAAGCTAGGTGAAGGAAGGCTTTCACACTCACTTATCTCTCAGAACTGAGCAAGTGGAGAGACGTTCGTTCATCTAGCACCAAGGGAACGGGTTGCAGGAGACACTTTTTCTCTGCTTTCTCAGTCTGTTTCCAAGTGCCGGTTTGAAGTTCCTGCAGTTTTCACTATAAAACCGGGTTGGAGCTAGTACTTCCCCATATATATGTATGGAATGGAGTTTGCAACTGAAAAGAAACTTTGTGTTCCCAAAAAGCTAGGTGAAGGCCGGCTTTCACAAACAATTATCTCTCAGAACTGAGCAAGTGGAGAGACGTTCGTTCATCTAGCACCAAGGGAACGGGTTGCAGGAGACACTATTTCTCTGCTTTCTCAGTCTGTTTCCAAGTGCCGGTTTGAAGTTCCTGCAGTTTTCACTGTAAAACCGAGTTGGAGCTAGTACCTCCCCATATATATGTATGGAATGGAGTTTGCAACTGAAAAGAAACTTTGTGTTCCAAACAAGCTAGGTGAAGGACGGCTTTCACACACACTTATCTCTCAGAAGTGAGCAAGTGGAGAGACATTCGTTCATCTAGCACCAAGGGAACGGGTTGCAGGAGACACTTTTTCTCTGCTTTCTCAGTCTGTTTCCTAGTGCCGGTTTGAAGTTCCTGCAGTTTTCACTGTAAAACCGAGTTGGAGCTAGTACCTACCCATATATATGTATGGAATGGAGTTTGCAACTGAAAAGAAACTTTCTGTTCCCAACAAGCTAGGTGAAGGATGGCTTTCACACACACTTATCTCTCAGAACTGAGCAAGTGGAGAGACGTTCGTTCATCTAGCACCAAGGGAACGGGTTGCAGGAGACACTTTTTCTCTGCTTTCTCAGTCTGTTTCCAAGTGCCGGTTTGAAGTTCCTGCAGTTTTCACTGTAAAACCGAGTTGGAGCTAGTACCTACCCGTATATATGTATGGAATGGAGTTTGCAACTGAAAAGAAACTTTGTGTTCCCAACAAGCTAGGTGAAGTACGGCTTTCACACACAATTATCTCTCAGAACTGAGCAAGTGGAGAGACGTTCGTTCATCTAGCACCAAGGGAACGTGTTGCAGGAGACACTTTTTCTCTGGTTTCTCAGTCTGTTTCCTATTGCCGGTTTGAAGTTCCTGCAATTTTCACTGTAAAACCGAGTTGGAGCTTGTACCTCCCCATATATATGTATGGATTGGTGTTGGCAACTGAAAAGAAACTTTCTGTTCCCAACAAGCTAGGTGAAGGATGGCTTTCACACACACTTATCTCTCAGAACTGAGGAATTGGAGAGACGTTCGTTCATCTAGCACCAAGGGAACGGGTTGCAGGAGACACTTTTTCTCTGCTTTCTCAGTCTGTTTCCAAGTGCCGGTTTGAAGTACCTGCAGTTTTCACTATAAACCCGGGTTGGAGCTAGTACTTCCCCATATATATGTATGGAATGGTGTTTGCAACTGAAAAGAAACTTTGTGTTCCCAACAAGCTAGGTGAAGGACGGCTTTCACACACACTTAACTCTCAGAACTGAGCAAGTGGAGAGACGTTCGTTCATCTAGCACCAAGGGAACGGGCTGCAGGAAACACTTTTTCTCTGCTTTCTCAGTCTGTTTCCAAGTGCCGGTTTGAAGTTCCTGCAGTTTTCACTGTAAAACCGAGTTGGAGCTAGTACTTCCCCATATATATGTATGGAATGGAGTTTGCAACTGAAAAGAAACTTTGTGTTCCCAACAAGCTAGGTGAAGGACTGCTTTCACACGCACTTATCTCTCAGAACTGAGCAAGTGGAAAGACGTTCGTTCATCTAGCACCAAGGGAACGGGTTGCAGGAGACACTTTTTCTCTGCTTTCTCAGTCTGTTTCCAAGTGCCGGTTTGAAGTTCCTGCAGTTTTCACTGTAAAACCTAGTTGGAGCTAGTACCTACCCGTATATATGTATGGAATGGAGTTTGCAACTGAAAAGAAACTTTGTGTTCCCAACAAGCTAGGTGAAGGACGGCTTTCACACACAATTATCTCTCAGAACTGAGCAAGTGGAGAGACGTTCGTTCATCTAGCACCAAGGGAACGTGTTGCAGGAGACACTTTTTCTCTGGTTTCTCAGTCTGTTTCCTATTGCCGGTTTGAAGTTCCTGCAATTTTCACTGTAAAACCGAGTTGGAGCTTGTACCTCCCCATATATATGTATGGAATGGTGTTTGCAACTGAAAAGAAACTTTGTGTTCCCAACAAGCTAGGTGAAGGACGGCTTTCACACACACTTATCTCTCAGAACTGAGCAAGTGGAGAGACGTTCGTTCATCTAGCACCAAGGGAACGGGTTGCAGGAGACACTTTTTCTCTGCTTTCTCAGTCTGTTTCCAAGTGCCGGTTTGAAGTTCCTGCATTTTTCACTATAAAACCGAGTTGGAGCTAGTACTTCCCCATATATATGTATGGAATGGAGTTTGCAACTGAAAAGAAACTTTGTGTTCCCAACAAGCTAGGTGAAGGACTGCTTTCACACGCAATTATCTCTCAGAACTGAGCAAGTGGAAAGACGTTCGTTCATCTAGCACCAAGGGAACGGGTTGCAGGAGACACTTTTTCTCTGCTTTCTCAGTCTGTTTCCAAGTGCCGGTTTGAAGTTCCTGCAGTTTTCACTATAAAACCGGGTTGGAGCTAGTACTTCCCCATATATATGTATGGAATGGAGTTTGCAACTGAAAAGAATCTTTGTGTTCCCAACAAGCTATGTGAAGGACGGCTTTCACACACACTTATCTCTCAGAACTGAGCAAGTGGAGAGACGTTCGTTCATCTAGCACCAAGGGAACGGGTTGCAGGAGACACTTTTTCTCTGCTTTCTCAGTCTGTTTCCAAGTGCCGGTTTGAAGTTCCTGCAATTTTCACTGTAAAACCGAGTTGGAGCTTGTACCTCCCCATATATATGTATGGAATGGTGTTTGCAACTGAAAAGAAACTTTGTGTTCCCAACAAGCTAGGTGAAGGACGGCTTTCACACACACTTATCTCTCAGAACTGAGCAAGTGGAGAGACGTTCGTTCATCTAGCACCAAGGGAACGGGTTGCAGGAGACACTTTTTCTCTGCTTTCTCAGTCTGTTTCCAAGTGCCGGTTTGAAGTTCCTGCATTTTTCACTATAAAACCGAGTTGGAGCTAGTACTTCCCCATATATATGTATGGAATGGAGTTTGCAACTGAAAAGAAACTTTGTGTTCCCAACAAGCTAGGTGAAGGCCTGCTTTCACACGCAATTATCTCTCAGAACTGAGCAAGTGGAAAGACGTTCGTTCATCTAGCACCAAGGGAACGGGTTGCAGGAGACACTTTTTCTCTGCTTTCTCAGTCTGTTTCCAAGTGCCGGTTTGAAGTTCCTGCAGTTTTCACTATAAAACCGGGTTGGAGCTAGTACTTCCCCATATATATGTATGGAATGGAGTTTGCAACTGAAAAGAATCTTTGTGTTCCCAACAAGCTATGTGAAGGACGGCTTTCACACACACTTATCTCTCAGAACTGAGCAAGTGGAGAGACGTTCGTTCATCTAGCACCAAGGGAACGGGTTGCAGGAGACACTTTTTCTCTGCTTTCTCAGTCTGTTTCCAAGTGCCGGTTTGAAGTTCCTGCAATTTTCACTGTAAAACCGAGTTGGAGCTAGTACCTCCCCATATAAATGTATGGAATGGAGTTTGCAACTGAAAAGAAACTTTGTGTTCCCAACAAGCTAGGTGAAGGACGGCTTTCACACACACTTATCTCTCAGAACTGAGCAAGTGGAGAGACGCTCGTTCATATAGCACCAAGGGAACGGGTTGCAGGAGACACTTTTTCTCTGCTTTCTCAGTCTGTTTCCAAGTGCCGGTTTGAAGTTCCTGCAGTTTTCACTGTAAAACCGAGTTGGAGCTAGTACCTCCCCATATATATGTATGGAATGGTGTTTGCAACTGAAAAGAAACTTTGTGTTCCCAACAAGCTAGGTGAAGGACGGCTTTCACACACAATTATCTCTCAGAACTGAGCAAGTGGAGAGACGTTCGTTCATCTAGCACCAAGGGAACGTGTTGCAGGAGACACTTTTTCTCTGGTTTCTCAGTCTGTTTCCTATTGCCGGTTTGAAGTTCCTGCAATTTTCACTGTAAAACCGAGTTGGAGCTTGTACCTCCCCATATATATGTATGGATTGGTGTTGGCAACTGAAAAGAAACTTTCTGTTCCCAACAAGCTAGGTGAAGGATGGCTTTCACACACACATATCTCTCAGAACTGAGCAAGTGGAAAGACGTTCGTTCATCTAGCACCAAGGGAACGGGTTGCAGGAGACACTTTTTCTCTGCTTTCTCAGTCTGTTTCCAAGTGCCGGTTTGAAGTTCCTGCAGTTTTCACTATAAAACCGGGTTGGAGCTAGTACTTCCCCATATATATGTATGGAATGGAGTTTGCAACTGAAAAGAATCTTTGTGTTCCCAACAAGCTATGTGAAGGACGGCTTTCACACACACTTATCTCTCAGAACTGAGCAAGTGGAGAGACGTTCGTTCATCTAGCACCAAGGGAACGGGTTGCAGGAGACACTTTTTCTCTGCTTTCTCAGTCTGTTTCCAAGTGCCGGTTTGAAGTTCCTGCAATTTTCACTGTAAAACCGAGTTGGAGCTAGTACCTCCCCATATAAATGTATGGAATGGAGTTTGCAACTGAAAAGAAACTTTGTGTTCCCAACAAGCTAGGTGAAGGACGGCTTTCACACACACTTATCTCTCAGAACTGAGCAAGTGGAGAGACGCTCGTTCATATAGCACCAAGGGAACGGGTTGCAGGAGACACTTTTTCTCTGCTTTCTCAGTCTGTTTCCAAGTGCCGGTTTGAAGTTCCTGCAGTTTTCACTGTAAAACCGAGTTGGAGCTAGTACCTCCCCATATATATGTATGGAATGGTGTTTGCAACTGAAAAGAAACTTTGTGTTCCCAACAAGCTAGGTGAAGGACGGCTTTCACACACAATTATCTCTCAGAACTGAGCAAGTGGAGAGACGTTCGTTCATCTAGCACCAAGGGAACGTGTTGCAGGAGACACTTTTTCTCTGGTTTCTCAGTCTGTTTCCTATTGCCGGTTTGAAGTTCCTGCAATTTTCACTGTAAAACCGAGTTGGAGCTTGTACCTCCCCATATATATGTATGGATTGGTGTTGGCAACTGAAAAGAAACTTTCTGTTCCCAACAAGCTAGGTGAAGGATGGCTTTCACACACACTTATCTCTCAGAACTGAGGAATTGGAGAGACGTTCGTTCATCTAGCACCAAGGGAACGGGTTGCAGGAGACACTTTTTCTCTGCTTTCTCAGTCTGTTTCCAAGTGCCGGTTTGAAGTACCTGCAGTTTTCACTATAAACCCGGGTTGGAGCTAGTACTTCCCCATATATATGTATGGAATGGTGTTTGCAACTGAAAAGAAACTTTGTGTTCCCAACAAGCTAGGTGAAGGACGGCTTTCACACACACTTATCTCTCAGAACTGAGCAAGTGGAGAGACGCTCGTTCATCTAGCACCAAGGGAACGGGCTGCAGGAAACACTTTTTCTCTGCTTTCTCAGTCTGTTTCCAAGTGCCGGTTTGAAGTTCCTGCAGTTTTCACTGTAAAACCGAGTTGGAGCTAGTACTTCCCCATATATATGTATGGAATGGAGTTTGCAACTGAAAAGAAACTTTGTGTTCCCAACAAGCTGGGTGAAGGACTGCTTTCACACGCACTTATCTCTCAGAACTGAGCAAGTGGAAAGACGTTCGTTCATCTAGCACCAAGGGAACGGGTTGCAGGAGACACTTTTTCTCTGCTTTCTCAGTCTGTTTCCAAGTGCCGGTTTGAAGTTCCTGCAGTTTTCACTGTAAAACCGAGTTGGAGCTAGTACCTACCCGTATATATGTATGGAATGGAGTTTGCAACTGAAAAGAAACTTTGTGTTCCCAACAAGCTAGGTGAAGGACGGCTTTCACACACAATTATCTCTCAGAACTGAGCAAGTGGAGAGACGTTCGTTCATCTAGCACCAAGGGAACGTGTTGCAGGAGACACTTTTTCTCTGGTTTCTCAGTCTGTTTCCTATTGCCGGTTTGAAGTTCCTGCAATTTTCACTGTAAAACCGAGTTGGAGCTTGTACCTCCCCATATATATGTATGGAATGGTGTTTGCAACTGAAAAGAAACTTTGTGTTCCCAACAAGCTAGGTGAAGGACGGCTTTCACACACACTTATCTCTCAGAACTGAGCAAGTGGAGAGACGTTCGTTCATCTAGCACCAAGGGAACGGGTTGCAGGAGACACTTTTTCTCTGCTTTCTCAGTCTGTTTCCAAGTGCCGGTTTGAAGTTCCTGCATTTTTCACTATAAAACCGAGTTGGAGCTAGTACTTCCCCATATATATGTATGGAATGGAGTTTGCAACTGAAAAGAAACTTTGTGTTCCCAACAAGCTAGGTGAAGGACTGCTTTCACACGCAATTATCTCTCAGAACTGAGCAAGTGGAAAGACGTGCGTTCATCTAGCACCAAGGGAACGGGTTGCAGGAGACACTTTTTCTCTGCTTTCTCAGTCTGTTTCCAAGTGCCGGTTTGAAGTTCCTGCAGTTTTCACTATAAAACCGGGTTGGAGCTAGTACTTCCCCATATATATGTATGGAATGGAGTTTGCAACTGAAAAGAATCTTTGTGTTCCCAACAAGCTAGGTGAAGGACGGCTTTCACACACACTTATCTCTCAGAACTGAGCAAGTGGAGAGACGTTCGTTCATCTAGCACCAAGGGAACGGGTTGCAGGAGACACTTTTTCTCTGCTTTCTCAGTCTGTTTCCAAGTGCCGGTTTGAAGTTCCTGCAATTTTCACTGTAAAACCGAGTTGGAGCTAGTACCTCCCCATATAAATGTATGGAATGGAGTTTGCAACTGAAAAGAAACTTTGTGTTCCCAACAAGCTAGGTGAAGGACGGCTTTCACACACACTTATCTCTCAGAACTGAGCAAGTGGAGAGACGCTCGTTCATATAGCACCAAGGGAACGGGTTGCAGGAGACACTTTTTCTCTGCTTTCTCAGTCTGTTTCCAAGTGCCGGTTTGAAGTTCCTGCAGTTTTCACTGTAAAACCGAGTTGGAGCTAGTACCTCCCCATATATATGTATGGAATGGTGTTTGCAACTGAAAAGAAACTTTGTGTTCCCAACAAGCTAGGTGAAGGACGGCTTTCACACACAATTATCTCTCAGAACTGAGCAAGTGGAGAGACGTTCGTTCATCTAGCACCAAGGGAACGTGTTGCAGGAGACACTTTTTCTCTGGTTTCTCAGTCTGTTTCCTATTGCCGGTATGGTGTTCCTGCAATTTTCACTGTAAAACCGAGTTGGAGCTTGTACCTCCCCATATATATGTATGGATTGGTGTTGGCAACTGAAAAGAAACTTTCTGTTCCCAACAAGCTAGGTGAAGGATGGCTTTCACACACACTTATCTCTCAGAACTGAGGAATTGGAGAGACGTTCGTTCATCTAGCACCAAGGGAACGGGTTGCCGGAGACACTTTTTCTCTGCTTTCTCAGTCTGTTTCCAAGTGCCGGTTTGCAGTTCCTGCAGTTTTCACTATAAACCCGGGTTGGACCTAGTACTTCCCCATATATATGTATGGAATGGTGTTTGCAACTGAAAAGAAACTTTGTGTTCCCAACAAGCTAGGTGAAGGACGGCTTTCACACACACTTATCTCTCAGAACTGAGCAAGTGGAGAGACGTTCGTTCATCTAGCACCAAGGGAACGGGTTGCAGAAGACACTTTTTCTCTGCTTTCTCAGTCTGTTTCCAAGTGCCGGTTTGAAGTTCCTGCAGTTTTCACTATAAAACCGGGTTGGAGCTAGTACTTCCCCATATATATGTATGGAATGGAGTTTGCAACTGAAAAGAAACTTTGTGTTCCCAACAAGCTAGGTGAAGGACGGCTTTCACACACACTTATCTCTCAGAACTGAGCAAGTGGAGAGACGCTCGTTCATCTAGCACCAAGGGAACGGGTTGCAGGAGACACTTTTTCTCTGCTTTCTCAGTCTGTTTCCAAGTGCCGGTTTGAAGTTCCTGCAGTTTTCACTGTAAAACCGAGTTGGAGCTAGTACCTCCCCATATATATGTATGGAATGGTGTTGGCAACTGAAAAGAAACTTTGTGTTCCAAACAAGCTAGGTGAAGGACGGCTTTCACACACACTTATCTCTCAGAACTGAGCAAGTGGAGAGACATTCGTTCATCTAGCACCAAGGGAACGGGTTGCAGGAAACACTTTTTCTCTGCTTTCTCAGTCTGTTTCCTAGTGCCGGTTTGAAGTTCCTGCAATTTTCACTGTAAAACCGAGTTGGAGCTTGTACCTCCCCATATATATGTATGGATTGGTGTTGGCAACTGAAAAGAAACTTTGTGTTCCCAACAAGCTAGGTGAAGGATGGCTTTTACACACACTTATCTCTCAGAACTGAGCAAGTGGCGAGACGTTCGTTCATCTAGCACCAAGGGAACGGGTTTCAGGAGACACTTTTTCTCTGCTTTCTCAGTCTGTTTCCAAGTGCCGGTTTGAAGTTCCTACAGTTTTCACTGTAAAACCGTGTTGGAGGTAGTACTTCCCCATATATATGTATGGAATGGAGTTTGCAACTGAAAAGAAACTTTGTGTTCCCAACAAGCTAGGTGAAGGACGGCTTTCACACACACTTATCTCTCAGAACTGAGCAAGTGGAGAGACGTTCGTTCATCTAGCACCAAGGGAACGGGTTGCAGGAGACACTATTTCTCTGCTTTCTCAGTCTGTTTCCTAGTGCCGGTTTGAAGTTCCTGCAGTTTTCACTGTAAAACCGAGTTGGAGCTAGTACCTACCCATATATATGTATGGAATGGAGTTTGCAACTGAAAAGAAACTTTGTGTTCCCAACAAGCTAGGTGAAGGACGGCTTTCACACACACTTATCTCTCAGAACTGAGCAAGTGGAGAGACGCTCGTTCATATAGCACCAAGGGAACGGGTTGCAGGAGACACTTTTTCTCTGCTTTCTCAGTCTGTTTCCAAGTGCCGGTTTGAAGTTCCTGCAGTTTTCACTGTAAAACCGAGTTGGAGCTAGTACCTCCCCATATATATGTATGGAATGGTGTTGGCAACTGAAAAGAAACTTTGTGTTCCAAACAAGCTAGTTGAAGGACGGCTTTCACACACACTTATCTCTCAGAACTGAGCAAGTGGAGAGACATTCGTTCATCTAGCACCAAGGGAACGGGTTGCAGGAAACACTTTTTCTCTGCTTTCTCAGTCTGTTTCCTAGTGCCGGTTTGAAGTTCCTGCAATTTTCACTGTAAAACCGAGTTGGAGCTTGTACCTCCCCATATATATGTATGGATTGGTGTTGGCAACTGAAAAGAAACTTTGTGTTCCCAACAAGCTAGGTGAATGATGGCTTTTACACACACTTATCTCTCAGAACTGAGCAAGTGGAGAGACGTTCGTTCATCTAGCACCAAGGGAACGGGTTTCAGGAGACACTTTTTCTCTGCTTTCTCAGTCTGTTTCCAAGTGCCGGTTTGAAGTTCCTACAGTTTTCACTGTAAAACCGTGTTGGAGCTAGTACTTCCCCATATATATGTATGGAATGGAGTTTGCAACTGAAAAGAAACTTTGTGTTCCCAACAAGCTAGGTGAAGGACGGCTTTCACACACACTTATCTCTCAGAACTGAGCAAGTGGAGAGACGTTCGTTCATCTAGCACCAAGGGAACGGGTTGCAGGAGACACTATTTCTCTGCTTTCTCAGTCTGTTTCCTATTGCCGGTTTGAAGTTCCTGCAGTTTTCACTGTAAAACCGAGTTGGAGCTAGTACCTACCCATATATATGTATGGAATGGAGTTTGCAACTGAAAAGAAACTTTGTGTTCCCAACAAGCTAGGTGAAGGACGGCTTTCACACACAATTATCTCTCAGAACTGAGCAAGTGGAGAGACGTTCGTTCATCTAGCACCAAGGGAACGGGTTGCAGGAGACACTTTTTCTCTGCTTTCTCAGTCTGTTTCCAAGTGCCGGTTTGAAGTTCCTGCAGTTTTCACTGTAAAACCGAGTTGGAGCTAGTACTTCCCCATATATATGTATGGAATGGAGTTTGCAACTGAAAAGAAACTTTGTGTTCCCAACAAGCTAGGTGAAGGACGGCTTTCACACACACTTATCTCTCAGAACTGAGCAAGTGGAGAGACGTTCGTTCATCTAGCACCAAGGGAACGGGTTGCAGGAGACACTATTTCTCTGCTTTCTCAGTCTGTTTCCAAGTGCCGGTTTGATGTTCCTGCAATTTTCACTGTAAAACCGAGTTGGAGCTAGTACCTCCCCATATAAATGTATGGAATGGAGTTTGCAACTGAAAAGAAACTTTGTGTTCCCAACAAGCTAGGTGAAGGACGGCTTTCACACACACTTATCTCTCAGAACTGAGCAAGTGGAGAGACGCTCGTTCATATAGCACCAAGGGAACGGGTTGCAGGAGACACTTTTTCTCTGCTTTCTCAGTCTGTTTCCAAGTGCCGGTTTGAAGTTCCTGCAGTTTTCACTGTAAAACCGAGTTGGAGCTAGTACCTCCCCATATATATGTATGGAATGGTGTTTCCAACTGAAAAGAAACTTTGAGTTCCAAAAAAGCTAGGTGAAGGACGGCTTTCACACACACTTATCTCTCAGAACTGAGCAAGTGGAGAGACATTCGTTCATCTAGCAACAAGGGAACGGGTTGCAGGAGACACTTTTTCTCTGCTTTCTCAGTCTGTTTCCTAGTGCCGGTTTGAAGTTCCTGCAGTTTTCAGTGTAAAACCGAGTTGGAGCTAGTACCTACCCATATATATGTATGGAATGGAGTTTGCAACTGAAAAGAAACTTTCTGTTCCCAACAAGCTAGGTGAAGGTCGGCTTTCACACACACATATCTCTCAGAACTGAGCAAGTGGAGAGACGTTCGTTCATCTAGCACCAAGGGAACGGGTTGCAGGAGACACTTTTTCTCTGCTTTCTCAGTCTGTTTCCTACTGCCGGTTTGAAGTTCCTGCAATTTTCACTGTAAAACAGAGTTGGAGCTTGTACCTCCCCATATATATGTATGGAATGGTGTTGGCAACTGAAAAGAAACTTTGTGTTCCAAACAAGCTAGGTGAAGGACGGCTTTCACACACACTTATCTCTCAGAACTGAGCAAGTGGAGAGACGTTCGTTCATCTAGCACCAAGGGAACGGGTTGCAGGAGACACTATTTCTCTGCTTTCTCAGTCTGTTTCCAAGTGCCGGTTTGATGTTCCTGCAATTTTCACTGTAAAACCGAGTTGGAGCTAGTACCTCCCCATATAAATGTATGGAATGGAGTTTGCAACTGAAAAGAAACTTTGTGTTCCCAACAAGCTAGGTGAAGGACGGCTTTCACACACACTTATCTCTCAGAACTGAGCAAGTGGAGAGACGCTCGTTCATATAGCACCAAGGGAACGGGTTGCAGGAGACACTTTTTCTCTGCTTTCTCAGTCTGTTTCCTACTGCCGGTTTGAAGTTCCTGCAATTTTCACTGTAAAACCGAGTTGGAGCTTGTACCTCCCCATATATATGTATGGAATGGTGTTGGCAACTGAAAAGAAACTTTGTGTTCCAAACAAGCTAGGTGAAGGACGGCTTTCACACACACTTATCTCTCAGAACTGAGCAAGTGGAGAGACGTTCGTTCATCTAGCACCAAGGGAACGGGTTGCAGGAGACACTATTTCTCTGCTTTCTCAGTCTGTTTCCAAGTGCCGGTTTGATGTTCCTGCAATTTTCACTGTAAAACCGAGTTGGAGCTAGTACCTCCCCATATAAATGTATGGAATGGAGTTTGCAACTGAAAAGAAACTTTGTGTTCCCAACAAGCTAGGTGAAGGACGGCTTTCACACACACTTATCTCTCAGAACTGAGCAAGTGGAGAGACGCTCGTTCATATAGCACCAAGGGAACGGGTTGCAGGAGACACTTTTTCTCTGCTTTCTCAGTCTGTTTCCAAGTGCCGGTTTGAAGTTCCTGCAGTTTTCACTGTAAAACCGAGTTTGAGCTAGTACCTCCCCATATATATGTATGGAATGGTGTTTCCAACTGAAAAGAAACTTTGAGTTCCAAAAAAGCTAGGTGAAGGACGGCTTTCACACACACTTATCTCTCAGAACTGAGCAAGTGGAGAGACATTCGTTCATCTAGCAACAAGGGAACGGGTTGCAGGAGACACTTTTTCTCTGCTTTCTCAGTCTGTTTCCTAGTGCCGGTTTGAAGTTCCTGCAGTTTTCAGTGTAAAACCGAGTTGGAGCTAGTACCTACCCATATATATGTATGGAATGGAGTTTGCAACTGAAAAGAAACTTTGTGTTCCCAACAAGCTAGGTGAAGGTCGGCTTTCACACACACATATCTCTCAGAACTGAGCAAGTGGAGAGACGTTCGTTCATCTAGCACCAAGGGAACGGGTTGCAGGAGACACTTTTTCTCTGCTTTCTCAGTCTGTTTCCTACTGCCGGTTTGAAGTTCCTGCAATTTTCACTGTAAAACCGAGTTGGAGCTTGTACCTCCCCATATATATGTATGGAATGGTGTTGGCAACTGAAAAGAAACTTTGTGTTCCAAACAAGCTAGGTGAAGGACGGCTTTCACACACACTTATCTCTCAGAACTGAGCAAGTGGAGAGACATTCGTTCATCTAGCACCAAGGGAACGGGTTGCAGGAAACACTTTTTCTCTGCTTTCTCAGTCTGTTTCCTAGTGCCGGTTTGAAGTTCCTGCAATTTTCACTGTAAAAACGAGTTGGAGCTTGAACCTCCCCATATATATGTATGCAATGGAGTTTGCAACTGAAAAGAAACTTTCTGTTCTCAACAAGCTAGTTGAAGGACGGCTTTCACACACACATCTCTCAGAACTGAGCAAGTGGAGAGACGTTCGTTCATCTAGCACCAAGGGAACGGGTTGCAGGAGACAATTTTTCTCTGCTTTCTCAGTCTGTTTCCTAGTGCCGGTTTGAAGTTCCTGCAGTTTTCACTGTAAAACCGAGTTGGAGCTAGTACCTACCCATATATATGTAAGGAACGGAGTTTGCAACTGAAAAGAAACTTTGTGTTCCCAACAAGCTAGGTGAAGGACGGCTTTCACACACAATTATTTCTCAGAACTGAGAAAGTGGAGAGACCTTCGTTCATCTACCACCAAGGGAACGGGTTGCAGGAGGCACTATTTCTCTGCTTTCTCAGTCTGTTTCCAAGTGCCGGTTTTAAGTTCCTGCAGTTTTCACTTAAAACCGAGTTGGAGCTTGTACCTCCCCATATATATGTATGGAATGGAGTTTACATCTGAAAACAAACTTTGTGTTCCCAACAAGCTAGGTGAAGGACGGCTTTCACACACACTTATCTCTCAGAACTGAGCAAGTGGAGAGACGTTCGTTCATCTAGCACCAAGGGAACGGGTTGCAGGAGACACTATTTCTCTGCTTTCTCAGTCTGTTTCCTAGTGCCGGTTTGAAGTTCCTGCAGTTTTCACTGTAAATCCGAGTTGGAGCTATAACCTACCCATATATATTTATGGAATGGAGTTTGCAACTGAAAAGAAACTTTGTGTTCCCAACAAGCTAGGTGAAGGACGGCTTTCACACACAATTATCTCTCAGAACTGAGCAAGTGGAGAGACGTTCGTTCATCTAGCACCAAGGGAACGGGTTGCAGGAGACACTTTTTCTCTGCTTTCTCACTCTGTTTCCTAGTGCCGGTTTGAAGTTCCTGCAGTTTTCACTGTAAAACCGAGTTGGAGCTTGTACCTCCCCATATATATGTATGGATTGGTGTTGGCAACTGAAAAGAAACTTTGTGTTCCCAACAAGCTAGTTGAAGGACGGCTTTCACACACACTTATCTCATAGAACTGAGCAAGTGGAGAGACATTCGTTCATCTAGCACCAAGGGAACGGGTTGCAGGAGACACTTTTCTCTGCTTTCTCAGTCTGTTTCCTAGTGCCGGTTTGAAGTTCCTGCAGTTTTCACTGTACAACCGAGTTGGAGCTAGTACCTACCCATATATATGTATGGAATGGAGTTTGCAACTGAAAAGAAACTTTCTGTTCCCAACAAGCTAGGTGAAGGACGGCTTTCACACACACATATCTCTCAGAACTGAGCAAGTGGAGAGACGTTCGTTCATCTAGCACCAAGGGAACGGGTTGCAGGAGACACTATTTCTCTGCTTTCTCAGTCTGTTTCCTAGTGCCGGTTTGAATTTCCTGCAATTTTCACTGTAAAACCGAGTTGGAGCTTGTACCTCCCCATATATATGAATGGATTGGTGTTGGCAACTGAAAAGAAACTTTGTGTTCCCAACAAGCTAGGTGAAGGATGGCTTTCACACACACATATCTCTCAGAACTGAGCAAGTGGAGAGACGTTCGTTCATCTAGCACCAAGGGAACGGGTTGCAGGAGACACTTTTTCTCTGCTTTCTCAGTCTGTTTCCAAGTGCCGGTTTGAAGTTCCTGCAGTTTTCACTGTAAAACAGAGTTGGAGCTAGTACTTCCCCATATATATGTATGGAATGGAGTTTGCAACTGAAAAGAATCTTTGTGTTCCCAACAAGCTAGGTGAAGGACGGCTTTCACACACACTTATCTCTCAGAACTGAGCAAGTGGAGAGACGTTCGTTCATCTAGCACCAAGGGAACGGTTTGCAGGAGACACTTTTTGTCTGCTTTCTCAGTCTGTTTCCTAGTGCCGGTTTGAAGTTCCTGCAATTTTCACTGTAAAACCGAGTTGGAGCTTGTACCTCCCCATATATATGAATGGATTGGTGTTGGCAACTGAAAAGAAACTTTGTGTTCCCAACAAGCTAGGTGATGGATGGCTTTCACACACACATATCTCTCAGAACTGAGCAAGTGGAGAGACGTTCGTTCATCTAGCACCAAGGGAACGGGTTGCAGGAGACACTTTTTCTCTGCTTTCTCAGTCTGTTTCCAAGTGCCGGTTTGAAGTTCCTGCAGTTTTCACTGTAAAACCGAGTTGGAGCTAGTACTTCCCCATATATATGTATGGAATGGAGTTTGCAACTGAAAAGAAACTTTGTGTTCCCAAAAAGCTAGGTGAAGGACGGCTTTCACACACACTTATCTCTCAGAACTGAGCAAGTGGAGAGACGTTCGTTCATCTAGCACCAAGGGAACGGGTTGCCGGAGACACTTTTTCTCTGCTTTCTCAGTCTGTTTCCAAGTGCCGGTTTGCAGTTCCTGCAGTTTTCACTATAAACCCGGGTTGGACCTAGTACTTCCCCATATATATGTATGGAATGGTGTTTGCAACTGAAAAGAAACTTTGTGTTCCCAACAAGCTAGGTGAAGGACGGCTTTCACACACACTTATCTCTCAGAACTGAGCAAGTGGAGAGACGTTCGTTCATCTAGCACCAAGGGAACGGGTTGCAGGAGACACTTTTTCTCTGCTTTCTCATTCTGTTTCCAAGTGCCGGTTTGAAGTTCCTGCAGTTTTCACTATAAAACCGTGTTGGAGCTAGTACTTCCCCATATATATGTATGGAATGGAGTTTGCAACTGAAAAGAAACTTTGTGTTCCCAACAAGCTAGGTGAAGGACGGCTTTCACACACACTTATCTCTCAGAACTGAGCAAGTGGAGAGACGCTCGTTCATATAGCACCAAGGGAACGGGTTGCAGGAGACACTTTTTCTCTGCTATCTCAGTCTGTTTCCAAGTGCCGGTTTGAAGTTCCTGCAGTTTTCACTGTAAAACCGAGTTGGAGCTAGTACCTCCCCATATATATGTATGGAATGGTGTTGGCAACTGAAAAGAAACTTTGTGTTCCAAACAAGCTAGGTGAAGGACGGCTTTCACACACACTTATCTCTCAGAACTGAGCAAGTGGAGAGACATTCGTTCATCTAGCACCAAGGGAACGGGTTGCAGGAAACACTTTTTCTCTGCTTTCTCAGTCTGTTTCCTAGTGCCGGTTTGAAGTTCCTGCAATTTTCACTGTAAAACCGAGTTGGAGCTTGTACCTCCCCATATATATGTATGGATTGGTGTTGGCAACTGAAAAGAAACTTTGTGTTCCCAACAAGCTAGGTGAAGGATGGCTTTTACACACACTTATCTCTCAGAACTGAGCAAGTGGCGAGACGTTCGTTCATCTAGCACCAAGGGAACGGGTTTCAGGAGACACTTTTTCTCTGCTTTCTCAGTCTGTTTCCAAGTGCCGGTTTGAAGTTCCTACAGTTTTCACTGTAAAACCGTGTTGGAGGTAGTACTTCCCCATATATATGTATGGAATGGAGTTTGCAACTGAAAAGAAACTTTGTGTTCCCAACAAGCTAGGTGAAGGACGGCTTTCACACACACTTATCTCTCAGAACTGAGCAAGTGGAGAGACGTTCGTTCATCTAGCACCAAGGGAACGGGTTGCAGGAGACACTATTTCTCTGCTTTCTCAGTCTGTTTCCTAGTGCCGGTTTGAAGTTCCTGCAGTTTTCACTGTAAAACCGAGTTGGAGCTAGTACCTACCCATATATATGTATGGAATGGAGTTTGCAACTGAAAAGAAACTTTGTGTTCCCAACAAGCTAGGTGAAGGACGGCTTTCACACACACTTATCTCTCAGAACTGAGCAAGTGGAGAGACGCTCGTTCATATAGCACCAAGGGAACGGGTTGCAGGAGACACTTTTTCTCTGCTTTCTCAGTCTGTTTCCAAGTGCCGGTTTGAAGTTCCTGCAGTTTTCACTGTAAAACCGAGTTGGAGCTAGTACCTCCCCATATATATGTATGGAATGGTGTTGGCAACTGAAAAGAAACTTTGTGTTCCAAACAAGCTAGGTGAAGGACGGCTTTCACACACACTTATCTCTCAGAACTGAGCAAGTGGAGAGACATTCGTTCATCTAGCACCAAGGGAACGGGTTGCAGGAAACACTTTTTCTCTGCTTTCTCAGTCTGTTTCCTAGTGCCGGTTTGAAGTTCCTGCAATTTTCACTGTAAAACCGAGTTGGAGCTTGTACCTCCCCATATATATGTATGGATTGGTGTTGGCAACTGAAAAGAAACTTTGTGTTCCCAACAAGCTAGGTGAATGATGGCTTTTACACACACTTATCTCTCAGAACTGAGCAAGTGGAGAGACGTTCGTTCATCTAGCACCAAGGGAACGGGTTTCAGGAGACACTTTTTCTCTGCTTTCTCAGTCTGTTTCCAAGTGCCGGTTTGAAGTTCCTACAGTTTTCACTGTAAAACCGTGTTGGAGCTAGTACTTCCCCATATATATGTATGGAATGGAGTTTGCAACTGAAAAGAAACTTTGTGTTCCAAACAAGCTAGGTGAAGGACGGCTTTCACACACACTTATCTCTCAGAACTGAGCAAGTGGAGAGACATTCGTTCATCTAGCACCAAGGGAACGGGTTGCAGGAAACACTTTTTCTCTGCTTTCTCAGTCTGTTTCCTAGTGCCGGTTTGAAGTTCCTGCAATTTTCACTGTAAAACCGAGTTGGAGCTTGTACCTCCCCATATATATGTATGGATTGGTGTTGGCAACTGAAAAGAAACTTTGTGTTCCCAACAAGCTAGGTGAATGATGGCTTTTACACACACTTATCTCTCAGAACTGAGCAAGTGGAGAGACGTTCGTTCATCTAGCACCAAGGGAACGGGTTTCAGGAGACACTTTTTCTCTGCTTTCTCAGTCTGTTTCCAAGTGCCGGTTTGAAGTTCCTACAGTTTTCACTGTAAAACCGTGTTGGAGCTAGTACTTCCCCATATATATGTATGGAATGGAGTTTGCAACTGAAAAGAAACTTTGTGTTCCCAACAAGCTAGGTGAAGGACGGCTTTCACACACACTTATCTCTCAGAACTGAGCAAGTGGAGAGACGTTCGTTCATCTAGCACCAAGGGAACGGGTTGCAGGAGACACTATTTCTCTGCTTTCTCAGTCTGTTTCCTAGTGCCGGTTAGAAGTTCCTGCAGTTTTCACTGTAAAACCGAGTTGGAGCTAGTACCTACCCATATATATGTATGGAATGGAGTTTGCAACTGAAAAGAAACTTTGTGTTCCCAACAAGCTAGGTGAAGGACGGCTTTCACACACAATTATCTCTCAGAACTGAGCAAGTGGAGAGACGTTCGTTCATCTAGCACCAAGGGAACGGGTTGCAGGAGACACTTTTTCTCTGCTTTCTCAGTCTGTTTCCAAGTGCCGGTTTGAAGTTCCTGCAGTTTTCACTGTAAAACCGAGTTGGAGCTAGTACTTCCCCATATATATGTATGGAATGGAGTTTGCAACTGAAAAGAAACTTTGTGTTCCCAACAAGCTAGTTGAAGGACGGCTTTCACACACACTTATCTCTCAGAACTGAGCAAGTGGAGAGACGTTCGTTCATCTAGCACCAAGGGAACGGGTTGCAGGAGACACTATTTCTCTGCTTTCTCAGTCTGTTTCCTAGTGCCGGTTAGAAGTTCCTGCAGTTTTCACTGTAAAACCGAGTTGGAGCTTGTACCTCCCCATATATATGTATGGAATGGTGTTGGCAACTGAAAAGAAACTTTGTGTTCCAAACAAGCTAGGTGAAGGACGGCTTTCACACACACTTATCTCTCAGAACTGAGCAAGTGGAGAGACATTCGTTCATCTAGCACCAAGGGAACGGGTTGCAGGAAACACTTTTTCTCTGCTTTCTCAGTCTGTTTCCTAGTGCCGGTTTGAAGTTCCTGCAATTTTCACTGTAAAAACGAGTTGGAGCTTGAACCTCCCCATATATATGTATGCAATGGAGTTTGCAACTGAAAAGAAACTTTCTGTTCTCAACAAGCTAGTTGAAGGACGGCTTTCACACACACATCTCTCAGAACTGAGCAAGTGGAGAGACGTTCGTTCATCTAGCACCAAGGGAACGGGTTGCAGGAGACAATTTTTCTCTGCTTTCTCAGTCTGTTTCCTAGTGCCGGTTTGAAGTTCCTGCAGTTTTCACTGTAAAACCGAGTTGGAGCTAGTACCTACCCATATATATGTAAGGAACGGAGTTTGCAACTGAAAAGAAACTTTGTGTTCCCAACAAGCTAGGTGAAGGACGGCTTTCACACACAATTATTTCTCAGAACTGAGAAAGTGGAGAGACCTTCGTTCATCTACCACCAAGGGAACGGGTTGCAGGAGGCACTATTTCTCTGCTTTCTCAGTCTGTTTCCAAGTGCCGGTTTTAAGTTCCTGCAGTTTTCACTTAAAACCGAGTTGGAGCTTGTACCTCCCCATATATATGTATGGAATGGAGTTTACATCTGAAAACAAACTTTGTGTTCCCAACAAGCTAGGTGAAGGACGGCTTTCACACACACTTATCTCTCAGAACTGAGCAAGTGGAGAGACGTTCGTTCATCTAGCACCAAGGGAACGGGTTGCAGGAGACACTATTTCTCTGCTTTCTCAGTCTGTTTCCTAGTGCCGGTTTGAAGTTCCTGCAGTTTTCACTGTAAATCCGAGTTGGAGCTATAACCTACCCATATATATTTATGGAATGGAGTTTGCAACTGAAAAGAAACTTTGTGTTCCCAACAAGCTAGGTGAAGGACGGCTTTCACACACAATTATCTCTCAGAACTGAGCAAGTGGAGAGACGTTCGTTCATCTAGCACCAAGGGAACGGGTTGCAGGAGACACTTTTTCTCTGCTTTCTCACTCTGTTTCCTAGTGCCGGTTTGAAGTTCCTGCAGTTTTCACTGTAAAACCGAGTTGGAGCTTGTACCTCCCCATATATATGTATGGATTGGTGTTGGCAACTGAAAAGAAACTTTGTGTTCCCAACAAGCTAGTTGAAGGACGGCTTTCACACACACTTATCTCATAGAACTGAGCAAGTGGAGAGACATTCGTTCATCTAGCACCAAGGGAACGGGTTGCAGGAGACACTTTTCTCTGCTTTCTCAGTCTGTTTCCTAGTGCCGGTTTGAAGTTCCTGCAGTTTTCACTGTACAACCGAGTTGGAGCTAGTACCTACCCATATATATGTATGGAATGGAGTTTGCAACTGAAAAGAAACTTTGTGTTCCCAACAAGCTAGGTGAAGGACGGCTTTCACACACACATATCTCTCAGAACTGAGCAAGTGGAGAGACGTTCGTTCATCTAGCACCAAGGGAACGGGTTGCAGGAGACACTATTTCTCTGCTTTCTCAGTCTGTTTCCTATTGCCGGTATGAAGTTCCTGCAATTTTCACTGTAAAACCGAGTTGGAGCTTGTACCTCCCCATATATTGTATGGATTGGTGTTGGCAACTGAAAAGAAACTTTCTGTTCCCAACAAGCTAGTTGAAGGATGGCTTTCACACACACTTATCTCTCAGAACTGAGCAAGTGGAGAGACGTTCGTTCATCTAGCATCAAGGGATCGGGTTGCAGGAGACACTTTTTCTCTGCTTTCTCAGTCTGTTTCCAAGTGCCGGTTTGAAGTTCCTGCAGTTTTCACTATAAAACCGATTTGGAGCTAGTACTTCCCCATATATATGTATGGAATGGAGTTTGCAACTGAAAAGAAACTTTGTGTTCCCAACAAGCTAGGTGAAGGACGGCTTTCACACACACTTATCTCTCAGAACTGAGCAAGTGGAGAGACGTTCGTTCATCTAGCACCAAGGGAACGGTTTGCAGGAGACACTTTTTGTCTGCTTTCTCAGTCTGTTTCCTAGTGCCGGTTTGAAGTTCCTGCAATTTTCACTGTAAAACCGAGTTGGAGCTTGTACCTCCCCATATATATGAATGGATTGGTGTTGGCAACTGAAAAGAAACTTTGTGTTCCCAACAAGCTAGGTGAAGGATGGCTTTCACACACACATATCTCTCAGAACTGAGCAAGTGGAGAGACGTTCGTTCATCTAGCACCAAGGGAACGGGTTGCAGGAGACACTTTTTCTCTGCTTTCTCAGTCTGTTTCCAAGTGCCGGTTTGAAGTTCCTGCAGTTTTCACTGTAAAACCGAGTTGGAGCTAGTACTTCCCCATATATATGTATGGAATGGAGTTTGCAACTGAAAAGAAACTTTGTGTTCCCAACAAGCTAGGTGAAGGACGGCTTTCACACACACTTATCTCTCAGAACTGAGCAAGTGGAGAGACGTTCGTTCATCTAGCACCAAGGGAACGGGTTGCAGGAGACACTATTTCTCTGCTTTCTCAGTCTGTTCTCAAGTGCCGGTTTGAAGTTCCTGCAATTTTCACTGTAAAACCGAGTTGGAGCTAGTACCTCCCCATATAAATGTATGGAATGGAGTTTGCAACTGAAAAGAAACTTTGTGTTCCCAACAAGCTAGGTGAAGGACGGCTTTCACACACACTTATCTCTCAGAACTGAGCAAGTGGAGAGACGTTCGTTCATCTAGCACCAAGGGAACGGGTTGCAGGAGACACTTTTTCTCTGCTTTCTCAGTCTGTTTCCAAGTGCCGATTTGAAGTTCCTGCAGTTTTCACTGTAAAACCGAGTTGGAGCTAGAACTTCCCCTATATATGCATGGAATGGAGTTTGCAACTGAAAAGAAACTTTGTGTTCCCAACAAGCTAGGTGAAGGACGGCTTTCACACACACTTATCTCTCAGAACTGAGCAAGTGGAGAGACGTTCGTTCATCTAGCACCAAGGGAACGGGTTGCAGGAGACACTTTTTCTCTGCTTTCTCAGTCTGTTTCCAAGTGCCGGTTTGAAGTTCCTGCAGTTTTCACTGTAAAACCGAGTTGGAGCTAGTACCTACCCATATATATTTATGGAATGGAGTTTGCAACTGAAAAGAAACTTTGTGTTCCCAACAAGCTAGGTGAAGGACGGCTTTCACACACAATTATCTCTCAGAACTGAGCAAGTGGAGAGACGTTCGTTCATCTAGCACCAAGGGAACGTGTTGCAGGAGACACTTTTTCTCTGGTTTCACAGTCTGTTTCCTATTGCCGGTTTGAAGTTCCTGCAATTTTCACTGTAAAACCGAGTTGGAGCTTGTACCTCCCCATATATATGTATGGATTGGTGTTGGCAACTGAAGAGAAACTTTCTGTTCCCAACAAGCTAGTTGAAGGATGGCTTTCACACACACTTATCTCTCAGAACTGAGCAAGTGGAGAGACGTTCGTTCATCTAGCACCAAGGGATCGGGTTGCAGGAGACACTTTTTCTCTGCTTTCTCAGTCTGTTTCCAAGTGCCGGTTTGAAGTTCCTGCAGTTTTCACTATAAAACCAATTTGGAGCTAGTACTTCCCCATATATATGTATGGAATGGAGTTTGCAACTGAAAAGAAACTTTGTGTTCCCAACAAGCTAGGTGAAGGACGGCTTTCACACACACTTATCTCTCAGAACTGAGCAAGTGGAGAGACGTTCGTTCATCTAGCACCAAGGGAACGGTTTGCAGGAGACACTTTTTGTCTGCTTTCTCAGTCTGTTTCCTAGTGCCGGTTTGAAGTTCCTGCAATTTTCACTGTAAAACCGAGTTGGAGCTTGTACCTCCCCATATATATGAATGGATTGGTGTTGGCAACTGAAAAGAAACTTTGTGTTCCCAACAAGCTAGGTGAAGGATGGCTTTCACACACACTTATCTCTCAGACCTGAGCAAGTGGAGAGACGTTCGTTCATCTAGCACCAAGGGAACGGGTTGCAGGAGACACATTTTCTCTGCTTTCTCAGTCTGTTTCCAAGTGCCGGTTTGAAGTTCCTGCAGTTTTCACTATAAAACATGGTTGGAGCTAGTACTTCCCCATATATATGTATGGAATGGAGTTTGCAACTGAAAAGAAACTTTGTGTTCCCAACAACCTAGGTGAAGGACGGCTTTCACACACACTTATCTCTCAGAACTGAGCAAGTGGAGAGACGTTCGTTCATCTAGCACCAAGGGAACGGGTTGCAGGAGACACTATTTCTCTGCTTTCTCAGTCTGTTTCCAAGTGCCGGTTTGAAGTTCCTGCAATTTTCACTGTAAAACCGAGTTGGAGCTAGTACCTCCCCATATAAATATATGGAATGGAGTTTGCAACTGAAAAGAAACTTTGTGTTCCCAACAAGCTAGGTGAAGGACGGCTTTCACACACACTTATCTCTCAGAACTGAGCAAGTGGAGAGACGCTCGTTCATATAGCACCAAGGGAACGGGTTGCAGGAGACACTTTTTCTCTGCTTTCTCAGTCTGTTTCCAAGTGCCGATTTGAAGTTCCTGCAGTTTTCACTGTAAAACCGAGTTGGAGCTAGAACTTCCCCTATATATGTATGGAATGGAGTTTGCAACTGAAAAGAAACTTTGTGTTCCCAACAAGCTAGGTGAAGGAAGGCTTTCACACTCACTTATCTCTCAGAACTGAGCAAGTGGAGAGACGTTCGTTCATCTAGCACCAAGGGAACGGGTTGCAGGAGACACTTTTTCTCTGCTTTCTCAGTCTGTTTCCAAGTGCCGGTTTGAAGTTCCTGCAGTTTTCACTATAAAACCGGGTTGGAGCTAGTACTTCCCCATATATATGTATGGAATGGAGTTTGCAACTGAAAAGAAACTTTGTGTTCCCAAAAAGCTAGGTGAAGACCGGCTTTCACAAACTATTATCTCTCAGAACTGAGCAAGTGGAGAGACGTTCGTTCATCTAGCACCAAGGGAACGGGTTGCAGGAGACACTATTTCTCTGCTTTCTCAGTCTGTTTCCAAGTGCCGGTTTGAAGTTCCTGCAGTTTTCACTGTAAAACCGATTTGGAGCTAGTACCTCCCCATATATATGTATGGAATGGAGTTTGCAACTGAAAAGAAACTTTGTGTTCCAAACAAGCTAGGTGAAGGACGGCTTTCACACACACTTATCTCTCAGAAGTGAGCAAGTGGAGAGACATTCGTTCATCTAGCACCAAGGGAACGGGTTGCAGGAGACACTTTTTCTCTGCTTTCTCAGTCTGTTTCCTAGTGCCGGTTTGAAGTTCCTGCAGTTTTCACTGTAAAACCGAGTTGGAGCTAGTACCTACCCATATATATGTATGGAATGGAGTTTGCAACTGAAAAGAAACTTTCTGTTCCCAACAAGCTAGGTGAAGGATGGCTTTCACACACACTTATCTCTCAGAACTGAGCAAGTGGAGAGACGTTCGTTCATCTAGCACCAAGGGAACGGGTTGCAGGAGACACTTTTTCTCTGCTTTCTCAGTCTGTTTCCAAGTGCCGGTTTGAAGTTCCTGCAGTTTTCACTGTAAAACCTAGTTGGAGCTAGTACCTACCCGTATATATGTATGGAATGGAGTTTGCAACTGAAAAGAAACTTTGTGTTCCCAACAAGCTAGTTGAAGGACGGCTTTCACACACAATTATCTCTCAGAACTGAGCAAGTGGAGAGACGTTCGTTCATCTAGCACCAAGGGAACGTGTTGCAGGAGACACTTTTTCTCTGGTTTCTCAGTCTGTTTCCTATTGCCGGTTTGAAGTTCCTGCAATTTTCACTGTAAAACCGAGTTGGAGCTTGTACCTCCCCATATATATGTATGGATTGGTGTTGGCAACTGAAAAGAAACTTTGTGTTCCCAACAAGCTAGGTGAAGTACTGCTTTCACACGCACTTATCTCTCAGAACTGAGCAAGTGGAAAGACGTTCGTTCATCTAGCACCAAGGGAACGGGTTGCAGGAGACACTTTTTCTCTGCTTTCTCAGTCTGTTTCCAAGTGCCGGTTTGAAGTTCCTGCAGTTTTCACTGTAAAACCGAGTTGGAGCTAGTACCTACCCGTATATATGTATGGAATGGAGTTTGCAACTGAAAAGAAACTTTGTGTTCCCAACAAGCTAGGTGAAGGACGGCTTTCACACACAATTATCTCTCAGAACTGAGCAAGTGGAGAGACGTTCGTTCATCTAGCACCAAGGGAACGTGTTGCAGGAGACACTTTTTCTCTGGTTTCTCAGTCTGTTTCCTATTGCCGATTTGAAGTTCCTGCAATTTTCACTGTAAAACCGAGTTGGAGCTTGTACCTCCCCATATATATGTATGGAATGGTGTTTGCAACTGAAAAGAAACTTTGTGTTCCCAACAAGCTAGGTGAAGGACGGCTTTCACACACACTTATCTCTCAGAACTGAGCAAGTGGAGAGACGTTCGTTCATCTAGCACCAAGGGAACGGGTTGCAGGAGACACTTTTTCTCTGCTTTCTCAGTCTGTTTCCAAGTGCCGGTTTGAAGTTCCTGCATTTTTCACTATAAAACCGAGTTGGAGCTAGTACTTCCCCATATATATGTATGGAATGGAGTTTGCAACTGAAAAGAAACTTTGTGTTCCCAACAAGCTAGGTGAAGGACTGCTTTCACACGCAATTATCTCTCAGAACTGAGCAAGTGGAAAGACGTTCGTTCATCTAGCACCAAGGGAACGGGTTGCAGGAGACACTTTTTCTCTGCTTTCTCAGTCTGTTTCCAAGTGCCGGTTTGAAGTTCCTGCAGTTTTCACTGTAAAACCGAGTTGGAGCTAGTACCTCCCCATATATATGTATGGAATGGTGTTTGCAACTGAAAAGAAACTTTGTGTTCCCAACAAGCTAGGTGAAGGACGGCTTTCACACACAATTATCTCTCAGAACTGAGCAAGTGGAGAGACGTTCGTTCATCTAGCACCAAGGGAACGTGTTGCAGGAGACACTTTTTCTCTGGTTTCTCAGTCTGTTTCCTATTGCCGGTTTGAAGTTCCTGCAATTTTCACTGTAAAACCGAGTTGGAGCTTGTACCTCCCCATATATATGTATGGATTGGTGTTGGCAACTGAAAAGAAACTTTCTGTTCCCAACAAGCTAGGTGAAGGATGGCTTTCACACACACTTATCTCTCAGAACTGAGGAATTGGAGAGACGTTCGTTCATCTAGCACCAAGGGAACGGGTTGCCGGAGACACTTTTTCTCTGCTTTCTCAGTCTGTTTCCAAGTGCCGTTTGCAGTTCCTGCAGTTTTCACTATAAACCCGGGTTGGACCTAGTACTTCCCCATATATATGTATGGAATGGTGTTTGCAACTGAAAAGAAACTTTGTGTTCCCAACAAGCTAGGTGAAGGACGGCTTTCACACACACTTATCTCTCAGAACTGAGCAAGTGGAGAGACGTTCGTTCATCTAGCACCAAGGGAACGGGTTGCAGGAGACACTTTTTCTCTGCTTTCTCAGTCTGTTTCCAAGTGCCGGTTTGAAGTTCCTGCATTTTTCACTATAAAACCGGGTTGGAGCTAGTACTTCCCCATATATATGTATGGAATGGAGTTTGCAACTGAAAAGAAACTTTGTGTTCCCAACAAGCTAGGTGAAGGACGGCTTTCACACACACTTATCTCTCAGAACTGAGCAAGTGGAGAGACGCTCGTTCATATAGCACCAAGGGAACGGGTTGCAGGAGACACTTTTTCTCTGCTTTCTCAGTCTGTTTCCAAGTGCCGGTTTGAAGTTCCTGCAGTTTTCACTGTAAAACCGAGTTGGAGCTAGTACCTCCCCATATATATGTATGGAATGGTGTTGGCAACTGAAAAGAAACTTTGTGTTCCAAACAAGCTAGGTGAAGGACGGCTTTCACACACACTTATCTCTCAGAACTGAGCAAGTGGAGAGACATTCGTTCATCTAGCACCAAGGGAACGGGTTGCAGGAAACACTTTTTCTCTGCTTTCTCAGTCTGTTTCCTAGTGCCGGTTTGAAGTTCCTGCAATTTTCACTGTAAAACCGAGTTGGAGCTTGTACCTCCCCATATATATGTATGGATTGGTGTTGGCAACTGAAAAGAAACTTTGTGTTCCCAACAAGCTAGGTGAAGGATGGCTTTTACACACACTTATCTCTCAGAACTGAGCAAGTGGCGAGACGTTCGTTCATCTAGCACCAAGGGAACGGGTTTCAGGAGACACTTTTTCTCTGCTTTCTCAGTCTGTTTCCAAGTGCCGGTTTGAAGTTCCTACAGTTTTCACTGTAAAACCGTGTTGGAGGTAGTACTTCCCCATATATATGTATGGAATGGAGTTTGCAACTGAAAAGAAACTTTGTGTTCCCAACAAGCTAGGTGAAGGACGGCTTTCACACACACTTATCTCTCAGAACTGAGCAAGTGGAGAGACGTTCGTTCATCTAGCACCAAGGGAACGGGTTGCAGGAGACACTATTTCTCTGCTTTCTCAGTCTGTTTCCTAGTGCCGGTTTGAAGTTCCTGCAGTTTTCACTGTAAAACCGAGTTGGAGCTAGTACCTACCCATATATATGTATGGAATGGAGTTTGCAACTGAAAAGAAACTTTGTGTTCCCAACAAGCTAGGTGAAGGACGGCTTTCACACACACTTATCTCTCAGAACTGAGCAAGTGGAGAGACGCTCGTTCATATAGCACCAAGGGAACGGGTTGCAGGAGACACTTTTTCTCTGCTTTCTCAGTCTGTTTCCAAGTGCCGGTTTGAAGTTCCTGCAGTTTTCACTGTAAAACCGAGTTGGAGCTAGTACCTCCCCATATATATGTATGGAATGGTGTTTCCAACTGAAAAGAAACTTTGAGTTCCAAAAAAGCTAGGTGAAGGACGGCTTTCACACACACTTATCTCTCAGAACTGAGCAAGTGGAGAGACATTCGTTCATCTAGCAACAAGGGAACGGGTTGCAGGAGACACTTTTTCTCTGCTTTCTCAGTCTGTTTCCTAGTGCCGGTTTGAAGTTCCTGCAGTTTTCACTGTAAAACCGAGTTGGAGCTAGTACCTACCCATATATATGTATGGAATGGAGTTTGCAACTGAAAAGAAACTTTCTGTTCCCAACAAGCTAGGTGAAGGTCGGCTTTCACACACACATATCTCTCAGAACTGAGCAAGTGGAGAGACGTTCGTTCATCTAGCACCAAGGGAACGGGTTGCAGGAGACACTTTTTCTCTGCTTTCTCAGTCTGTTTCCTACTGCCGGTTTGAAGTTCCTGCAATTTTCACTGTAAAACCGAGTTGGAGCTTGTACCTCCCCATATATATGTATGGAATGGTGTTGGCAACTGAAAAGAAACTTTGTGTTCCAAACAAGCTAGGTGAAGGACGGCTTTCACACACACTTATCTCTCAGAACTGAGCAAGTGGAGAGACATTCGTTCATCTAGCACCAAGGGAACGGGTTGCAGGAAACACTTTTTCTCTGCTTTCTCAGTCTGTTTCCTAGTGCCGGTTTGAAGTTCCTGCAATTTTCACTGTAAAACCGAGTTGGAGCTTGAACCTCCCCATATATATGTATGGAATGGAGTTTGCAACTGAAAAGAAACTTTCTGTTCTCAACAAGCTAGTTGAAGGACGGCTTTCACACACACATCTCTCAGAACTGAGCAAGTGGAGAGACGTTCGTTCATCTAGCTCCAAGGGAACGGGTTGCAGGAGACAATTTTTCTCTGCTTTCTCAGTCTGTTTCCTAGTGCCGGTTTGAAGTTCCTGCAGTTTTCACTGTAAAACCGAGTTGGAGCTAGTACCTACCCATATATATGTAAGGAACGGAGTTTGCAACTGAAAAGAAACTTTGTGTTCCCAACAAGCTAGGTGAAGGACGGCTTTCACACACAATTATTTCTCAGAACTGAGAAAGTGGAGAGACCTTCGTTCATCTACCACCAAGGGAACGGGTTGCAGGAGGCACTATTTCTCTGCTTTCTCAGTCTGTTTCCAAGTGCCGGTTTTAAGTTCCTGCAGTTTTCACTTAAAACCGAGTTGGAGCTTGTACCTCCCCATATATATGTATGGAATGGACTTTACATCTGAAAACAAACTTTGTGTTCCCAACAAGCTAGGTGAAGGACGGCTTTCACACACACTTATCTCTCAGAACTGAGCAAGTGGAGAGACGTTCGTTCATCTAGCACCAAGGGAACGGGTTGCAGGAGACACTATTTCTCTGCTTTCTCAGTCTGTTTCCTAGTGCCGGTTTGAAGTTCCTGCAGTTTTCACTGTAAATCCGAGTTGGAGCTATAACCTACCCATATATATTTATGGAATGGAGTTTGCAACTGAAAAGAAACTTTGTGTTCCCAACAAGCTAGGTGAAGGACGGCTTTCACACACAATTATCTCTCAGAAATGAGCAAGTGGAGAGACGTTCGTTCATCTAGCACCAAGGGAACGGGTTGCAGGAGACACTTTTTCTCTGCTTTCTCACTCTGTTTCCTAGTGCCGGTTTGAAGTTCCTGCAGTTTTCACTGTACAACCGAGTTGGAGCTAGTACCTACCCATATATATGTATGGAATGGAGTTTGCAACTGAAAAGAAACTTTCTGTTCCCAACAAGCTAGGTGAAGGACGGCTTTCACACACACATATCTCTCAGAACTGAGCAAGTGGAGAGACGTTCGTTCATCTAGCACCAAGGGAACGGGTTGCAGGAGACACTATTTCTCTGCTTTCTCAGTCTGTTTCCTAGTGCCGGTTTGCAGTTCCTGCAATTTTCACTGTAAAACCGAGTTGGAGCTTGTACCTCCCCATATATATGTATGGATTGGTGTTGGCAACTGAAAAGAAACTTTCTGTTCCCAACAAGCTAGTTGAAGGATGGCTTTCACACACACTTATCTCTCAGAACTGAGCAAGTGGAGAGACGTTCGTTCATCTAGCATCAAGGGATCGGGTTGCAGGAGACACTTTTTCTCTGCTTTCTCAGTCTGTTTCCAAGTGCCGGTTTGAAGTTCCTGCAGTTTTCACTATAAAACCGATTTGGAGCTAGTACTTCCCCATATATATGTATGGAATGGAGTTTGCAACTGAAAAGAAACTTTGTGTTCCCAACAAGCTAGGTGAAGAACGGCTTTCACACACACTTATCTCTCAGAACTGAGCAAGTGGAGAGACGTTCGTTCATCTAGCACCAAGGGAACGGTTTGCAGGAGACACTTTTTGTCTGCTTTCTCAGTCTGTTTCCTAGTGCCGGTTTGAAGTTCCTGCAATTTTCACTGTAAAACCGAGTTGGAGCTTGTACCTCCCCATATATATGAATGGATTGGTGTTGGCAACTGAAAAGAAACTTTGTGTTCCCAACAAGCTAGGTGAAGGATGGCTTTCACACACACATATCTCTCAGACCTGAGCAAGTGGAGAGACGTTCGTTCATCTAGCACCAAGGGAACGGGTTGCAGGAGACACTTTTTCTCTGCTTTCTCAGTCTGTTTCCAAGTGCCGGTTTGAAGTTCCTGCAGTTTTCACTATAAAACCTGGTTGGAGCTAGTACTTCCCCATATATATGTATGGAATGGAGTTTGCAACTGAAAAGAAACTTTGTGTTCCCAACAAGCTAGGTGAAGGACGGCTTTCACACACACTTATCTCTCAGAACTGAGCAAGTGGAGAGACGTTCGTTCATCTAGCACCAAGGGAACGGGTTGCAGGAGACACTATTTCTCTGCTTTCTCAGTCTGTTTCCAAGTGCCGGTTTGAAGTTCCTGCAATTTTCACTGTAAAACCGAGTTGGAGCTAGTACCTCCCCATATAAATGTATGGAATGGAGTTTGCAACTGAAAAGAAACTTTGTGTTCCCAACAAGCTAGGTGAAGGACGGCTTTCACACACACTTATCTCTCAGAACTGAGCAAGTGGAGAGACGCTCGTTCATATAGCACCAAGGGAACGGGTTGCAGGAGACACTTTTTCTCTGCTTTCTCAGTCTGTTTCCAAGTGCCGATTTGAAGTTCCTGCAGTTTTCACTGTAAAACCGTGTTGGAGCTAGAACTTCCCCTATATATGCATGGAATGGAGTTTGCAACTGAAAAGAAACTTTGTGTTCCCAACAAGCTAGGTGAAGGACGGCTTTCACACACACTTATCTCTCAGAACTGAGCAAGTGGAGAGACGTTCGTTCATCTAGCACCAAGGGAACGGGTTGCAGGAGACACTTTTTCTCTGCTTTCTCAGTCTGTTTCCAAGTGCCGGTTTGAAGTTCCTGCAGTTTTCACTATAAAACCTGGTTGGAGCTAGTACTTCCCCATATATATGTATGGAATGGAGTTTGCAACTGAAAAGAAACTTTGTGTTCCCAACAAGCTAGGTGAAGGCCGGCTTTCACACACAATTATCTCTCAGAACTGAGCAAGTGGAGAGACGTTCGTTCATCTAGCACCAAGGGAACGGGTTGCAGGAGACACTATTTCTCTGCTTTCTCAGTCTGTTTCCAAGTGCCGGTTTGAAGTTCCTGCAGTTTTCACTGTAAAACCGAGTTGGAGCTAGTACCTCCCCATATATATGTATGGAATGGAGTTTGCAACTGAAAAGAAACTTTGTGTTCCAAACAAGCTAGGTGAAGGACGGCTTTCACACACATTTATCTCTCAGAACTGAGCAAGTGGAGAGACGTTCGTTCATCTAGCACCAAGGGAACGGGTTGCAGGAGACACTTTTTCCCTGCTTTCTCAGTCTGTTTCCTAGTGCCGGTTTGAAGTTCCTGCAGTTTTCACTGTAAAACCGAGTTGGAGCTAGTACCTACCCATATATATGTATGGAATGGATTTTGCAACTGAAAAGAAACTTTCTGTTCCCAACAAGCTAGGTGAAGGATGGCTTTCACACACACTTATCTCTCAGAACTGAGCAAGTGGAGAGACGTTCGTTCATCTATCACCAATGGAACGGGTTGCAGGAGACACTTTTTCTCTGCTTTCTCAGTCTGTTTCCAAGTGCCGGTTTGAAGTTCCTGCAGTTTTCACTGTAAAACCGAGTTGGAGCTAGTACCTACCCGTATATATGTATGGAATGGAGTTTGCAACTGAAAAGAAACTTTGTGTTCCCAACAAGCTAGGTGAAGGACGGCTTTCACACACAATTATCTCTCAGAACTGAGCAAGTGGAGAGACGTTCGTTCATCTAGCACCAAGGGAACGGGTTGCAGGAGACACTTTTTCTCTGCTTTCTCAGTCTGTTTCCTATTGCCGGTTTGAAGTTCCTGCAATTTTCACTGTAAAACCGAGTTGGAGCTTGTACCTCCCCATATATATGTATGGATTGGTGTTGGCAACTGAAAAGAAACTTTCTGTTCCCAACAAGCTAGGTGAAGGATGGCTTTCACACACACTTATCTCTCAGAACTGAGGAATTGGAGAGACGTTCGTTCATCTAGCACCAAGGGAACGGGTTTCAGGAGACACTTTTTCTCTGCTTTCTCAGTCTGTTTCCAAGTGCCGGTTTGAAGTTCCTGCAGTTTTCACTGTAAAACCGAGTTGGAGCTAGTACTTCCCCATATATATGTATGGAATGGAGTTTGCAACTGAAAAGAAACTTTGTGTTCCTAACAAGCTAGTTGAAGGGCGGCTTTCACACACACTTATCTCTCAGAACTGAGCAAGTGGAGAGACGTTCGTTCATCTAGCACCAAGGGAACGGGTTGCAGGAGACACTTTTTCTCTGCTTTCTCAGTCTGTTTCCAAGTGCCGGTTTGAAGTTCCTGCAGTTTTCACTGTAAAACCGAGTTGGAGCTAGTACCTACCCGTATATATGTATGGAATGGAGTTTGCAACTGAAAAGAAACTTTGTGTTCCCAACAAGCTAGGTGAAGGACGGCTTTCACACACAATTATCTCTCAGAACTGAGCAAGTGGAGAGACGTTCGTTCATCTAGCACCAAGGGAACGTGTTGCAGGAGACACTTTTTCTCTGGTTTCTCAGTCTGTTTCCTATTGCCGGTTTGAAGTTCCTGCAATTTTCACTGTAAAACCGAGTTGGAGCTTGTACCTCCCCATATATATGTATGGATTGGTGTTGGCAACTGAAAAGAAACTTTCTGTTCCCAACAAGCTAGGTGAAGGATGGCTTTCACACACACTTACCTCTCAGAACTGAGGAATTGGAGAGACGTTCGTTCATCTAGCACCAAGGGAACGGGTTGCAGGAGACACTTTTTCTCTGCTTTCTCAGTCTGTTTCCAAGTGCCAGTTTGAAGTTCCTGCAGTTTTCACTATAAACCCGGGTTGGAGCTAGTACTTTCCCATATATATGTATGGAATGGTGTTTGCAACTGAAAAGAAACTTTGTGTTCCCAACAAGCTAGGTGAAGGACGGCTTTCACACACACTTATCTCTCAGAACTGAGCAAGTGGAGAGACGTTCGTTCATCTAGCACCAAGGGAACGGGTTGCAGGAGACACTTTTTCTCTGCTTTCTCAGTCTGTTTCCAAGTGCCGGTTTGAAGTTCCTGCAATTTTCACTGTAAAACCGAGTTGGAGCTAGTACCTCCCCATATAAATGTATGGAATGGAGTTTGCAACTGAAAAGAAACTTTGTGTTCCCAACAAGCTAGGTGAAGGACGGCTTTCACACACACTTATCTCTCAGAACTGAGCAAGTGGAGAGACGCTCGTTCATATAGCACCAAGGGAACGGGTTGCAGGAGACACTTTTTCTCTGCTTTCTCAGTCTGTTTCCAAGTGCCGGTTTGAAGTTCCTGCAGTTTTCACTGTAAAACCGAGTTGGAGCTAGTACCTCCCCATATATATGTATGGAATGGTGTTTGCAACTGAAAAGAAACTTTGTGTTCCCAACAAGCTAGGTGAAGGACGGCTTTCACACACACTTATCTCTCAGAACTGAGCAAGTGGAGAGACGTTCGTTCATCTAGCACCAAGGGAACGTGTTGCAGGAGACACTTTTTCTCTGGTTTCTCAGTCTGTTTCCTATTGCCGGTTTGAAGTTCCTGCAATTTTCACTGTAAAACCGAGTTGGAGCTTGTACCTCCCCATATATATGTATGGATTGGTGTTGGCAACTGAAAAGAAACTTTCTGTTCCCAACAAGCTAGGTGAAGGATGGCTTTCACACACACTTATCTCTCAGAACTTAGGAATTGGAGAGACGCTCGTTCATATAGCACCAAGGGAACGGGTTGCCGGAGACACTTTTTCTCTGCTTTCTCAGTCTGTTTCCAAGTGCCGGTTTGCAGTTCCTGCAGTTTTCACTATAAACCCGGGTTGGACCTAGTACTTCCCCATATATATGTATGGAATGGTGTTTGCAACTGAAAAGAAACTTTGTGTTCCCAACAAGCTAGGTGAAGGACGGCTTTCACACACACTTATCTCTCAGAACTGAGGAAGTGGAGAGACGTTCGTTAATCTAGCACCAAGGGAACGGGTTGCAGGAGACACTTTTTCTCTGCTTTCTCAGTCTGTTTCCAAGTGCCGGTTTGAAGTTCCTGCAGTTTTCACTGTAAAACCGTGTTGGAGGTAGTACTTCCCCATATATATGTATGGAATGGAGTTTGCAACTGAAAAAAACTTTGTGTTCCCAACAAGATAGGTGAAGGACGGCTTTCACACACACTTATCTCTCAGAACTGAGCAAGTGGAGAGACGTTCGTTCATCTAGCACCAAGGGAACGGGTTGCAGGAGACACTATTTCTCTGCTTTCTCAGTCTGTTTCCTAGTGCCGGTTTGAAGTTCCTGCAGTTTTCACTGTAAAACCGAGTTGGAGCTAGTACCTACCCATATATATGTATGGAATGGAGTTTGCAACTGAAAAGAAACTTTGTGTTCCCAACAAGCTAAGTGAAGGACGGCTTTCACACACAATTATCTCTCAGAACTGAGCAAGTGGAGAGACGTTCGTTCATCTAGCACCAAGGGAACGGGTTGCAGGAGACACTTTTTCTCTGCTTTCTCAGTCTGTTTCCAAGTGCCGGTTTGAAGTTCCTGCAGTTTTCACTGTAAAACCGAGTTGGAGCTAGTACTTCCCCATATATATGTATGGAATGGAGTTTGCAACTGAAAAGAAACTTTGTGTTCCCAACAAGCTAGGTGAAGGACGGCTTTCACACACACTTATCTCTCAGAACTGAGCAAGTGGAGAGACGTTCGTTCATCTAGCACCAAGGGAACGGGTTGCAGGAGACACTATTTCTCTGCTTTCTCAGTCTGTTTCCAAGTGCCGGTTTGATGTTCCTGCAATTTTCACTGTAAAACCGAGTTGGAGCTAGTACCTCCCCATATAAATGTATGGAATGGAGTTTGCAACTGAAAAGAAACTTTGTGTTCCCAACAAGCTAGGTGAAGGACGGCTTTCACACACACTTATCTCTCAGAACTGAGCAAGTGGAGAGACGCTCGTTCATATAGCACCAAGGGAACGGGTTGCAGGAGACACTTTTTCTCTGCTTTCTCAGTCTGTTTCCAAGTGCCGGTTTGAAGTTCCTGCAGTTTTCACTGTAAAACCGAGTTGGAGCTAGTACCTCCCCATATATATGTATGGAATGGTGTTTGCAACTGAAAAGAAACTTTGTGTTCCAAACAAGCTAGGTGAAGGACGGCTTTCACACACACTTATCTCTCAGAACTGAGCAAGTGGAGAGACATTCGTTCATCTAGCACCAAGGGAACGGGTTGCAGGAGACACTTTTTCTCTCCTTTCTAAGTCTGTTTCCTAGTGCCGGTTTGAAGTTCCTGCAGTTTTCACTGTAAAACCGAGTTGGAGCTAGTACCTACCCATATATATGTATGGAATGGAGTTTGCAACTGAAAAGAAACTTTCTGTTCCCAACAAGCTAGGTGAAGGTCGGCTTTCACACACACATATCTCTCAGAACTGAGCAAGTGGAGAGACGTTCGTTCATCTAGCACCAAGGGAACGGGTTGCAGGAGACACTTTTTCTCTGCTTTCTCAGTCTGTTTCCTAGTGCCGTTTTGAAGTTCCTGCAATTTTCACTGTAAAACCGAGTTGGAGCTTGTACCTCCCCATATATATGTATGGATTGGTGTTGGCAACTGAAAAGAAACTTTGTGTTCTCAACAAGCTAGGTGAAGGATGGCTTTTACACACACTTATCTCTCAGAACTGAGCAAGTGGAGAGACGTTCGTTCATCTAGCACCAAGGGAACGGGTTTCAGGAGACACTTTTTCTCTGCTTTCTCAGTCTGTTTCCAAGTGCCGGTTTGAAGTTCCTGCAGTTTTCACTGTAAAACCGTGTTGGAGCTAGTACTTCCCCATATATATGTATGGAATGGAGTTTGCAACTGAAAAGAAACTTTCTGTTCTCAACAAGCTAGTTGAAGGACGGCTTTCACACACACATCTCTCAGAACTGAGCAAGTGGAGAGACGTTCGTTCATCTAGCACCAAGGGAACGGGTTGCAGGAGACACTTTTTCTCTGCTTTCTCAGTCTGTTTCCTAGTGCCGGTTTGAAGTTCCTGCAGTTTTCACTGTAAAACCGAGTTGGAGCTAGTACCTACCCATATATATGTATGGATTGGTGTTGGCAACTGAAAAGAAACTTTGTATTCCCAACAAGCTAGGTGAAGGACGGCTTTCACACACACTTATCTCTCAGAACTGAGCAAGTGGAGAGACGTTCGTTCATCTAGCACCAAGGGAACGGGTTGCAGGAGACACTTTTCCTCTGCTTTCTCAGTCTGTTTCCAAGTGCCGGTTTGAAGTTCCTGCAGTTTTCACTGTAAAACCGAGTTGGAGCTAGTACTTCCCCATATATATGTATGGAATGGAGTTTGCAACTGAAAAGAAACTTTGTGTTCCCTACAAGCTAGGTGAAGGACGGCTTTCACACACACTTATCTCTCAGAACTGAGCAAGTGGAGAGACGTTCGTTAATCTAGCACCAAGGGAACGGGTTGCAGGAGACAGTATTTCTGTGCTTTCTCAGTCTGTTTCCAAGTGCCGGTTTGAAGTTCCTGCAGTTTTCACTGTAAAACCGATTTGGAGCTAGTACTTCCCCATATATATGTATGGAATGGAGTTTGCAACTGAAAAGAAACTTTGTGTTCCCAACAAGCTAGGTGAAGGACGGCTTTCACACACACTTATCTCTCAGAACTGAGCAAGTGGAGAGACGTTCGTTCATCTAGCACCAAGGAAACGGGTTGCAGGAGACACTTTTTCTCTGCTTTCTCAGTCTGTTTCCTAGTGCCGGTTTGAAGTTTCTGCAGTTTTCACTGTAAAACCGAGTTGGAGCTTGTACCTCCCCATATATATGTATGGATTGGTGTTGGCAACTGAAAAAAACTTTGTGTTCCCAACAAGCTAGGTGAAGGACGGCTTTCACACACACTTATCTCTCAGAACTGAGCAAGTGGAGAGACGTTCGTTCATCTAGCACCAAGGGAACGGGTTGCAGGAGACAGTATTTCTCTGCTTTCTCAGTCTGTTTCCAAGTGCCGGTTTGATGTTCCTGCAGTTTTCACTGTAAAACCGAGTTGGAGCTAGTACCTCCCCATATATATGTATGGAATGGAGTTTGCAACTGAAAAGAAACTTTGTGTTCCGAACAAGGTAGGTTAAGGACGGCTTTCACACACACTTATCTCTCAGAACTGAGCAAGTGGAGAGACGTTCGTTCATCTAGCACCAAGGGAACGGGTTGCAGGAGACACTTTTTCTCTGCTTTCTCAGTCTGTTTCCAAGTGCCGGTTTGAAGTTCCTGCAGTTTTCACTGTAAAACCGAGTTGGAGCTAGTACTTCCCCATATATATGTATGGAATGGAGTTTGCAACTGAAAAGAAACTTTGTGTTCCCAACAAGCTAGGTGAAGGACGGCTTTCACACGCACTTATCTCTCAGAACTGAGCAAGTGGAGAGACGTTCGTTCATCTAGCACCAAGGGAACGGGTTGCAGGAGACACTTTTTCTCTGCTTTCTCAGTCTGTTTCCTAGTGCCGGTTTGAAGTTCCTGCAATTTTCACTGTAAAACCGAGTTGGAGCTTGTACCTCCCCATATATATGTATGGATTGGTGTTGGCAACTGAAAAGAAACTTTGTGTTCCCAACAAGCTAGGTGAAGGATGGCTTTCACACACACTTATCTCTCAGAACTGAGCAAGTGGAGAGACGTTCGTTCATCTAGCACCAAGGGAACGGGTTGCAGGAGACACTTTTTCTCTGCTTTCTCAGTCTGTTTCCAAGTGCCGGTTTGAAGTTCCTGCAGTTTTAACTGTAAAACCGAGTTGGAGCTAGTACTTCCCCATATATATGTATGGAATGGAGTTTGCAACTGAAAAGAAACTTTGTGTTCCCAACAAGCTAGGTGAAGGACGGCTTTCACACACACTTATCTCTCAGAACTGAGCAAGTGGAGAGACGTTCGTTCATCTAGCACCAAGGGAACGGGTTGCAGGAGACAGTATTTCTCTGCTTTCTCAGTCTGTTTCCAAGTGCCGGTTTGAAGTTCCTGCAGTTTTCACTGTAAAACCGAGTTGGAGCTAGTACTTCCCCATATATATGTATGGAATGGAGTTTGCAACTGAAAAGAAACTTTGTGTTCCCAACAAGCTAGGTGAAGGACGGCTTTCACACACACTTATCTCTCAGAACTGAGCAAGTGGAGAGACGTTCGTTCATCTAGCACCAAGGAAACGGGTTGCAGGAGACATTTTTCTCTGCTTTCTCAGTCTGTTTCCTAGTGCCGGTTTGAAGTTTCTGCAGTATTCACTGTAAAACCGAGTTGGAGCTTGTACCTCCCCATATATATGTATGGATTGGTGTTGGCAACTGAAAAAAACTTTGTGTTCCCAACAAGCTAGTTGAAGGACGGCTTTCACACACACTTATCTCTCAGAACTGAGCAAGTGGAGAGACGTTCGTTCATCTAGCACCAAGGGAACGGGTTGCAGGAGACAGTATTTCTCTGCTTTCTCAGTCTGTTTCCAAGTGCCGGTTTGAAGTTCCTGCAGTTTTCACTGTAAAACCGAGTTGGAGCTAGTACTTCCCCATATATATGTATGGAATGGAGTTTGCAACTGAAAAGAAACTTTGTGTTCCCAACAAGCTAGGTGAAGGACGGCTTTCACACACACTTATCTCTCAGAACTGAGCAAGTGGAGAGACGTTCGTTCATCTAGCACCAAGGAAACGGGTTGCAGGAGACACTTTTTCTCTGGTTTCTCAGTCTGTTTCCTAGTGCCGGTTTGAAGTTCCTGCAGTTTTCACTGTAAAACCGAGTTGGAGCTAGTACCTACGTATATATATGTAAGGAACGGAGTTTGCAACTGAAAAGAAACTTTGTGTTCCCAACAAGCTAGGTGAAGGACGGCTTTCACACACAATTATTTCTCAGAACTGAGAAAGTGGAGAGACGTTCGTTCATCTACCACCAAGGGAACGGGTTGCAGGAGGCACTATTTCTCTGCTTTCTCAGTCTGTTTCCAAGTGCCGGTTTGAAGTTCCTGCAGTTTTCACTGTAAAACCGAGTTGGAGCTTGTACCTCCCCATATATATGTATGGAATGGAGTTTACATCTGAAAACAAACTTTGTGTTCCCAACAAGCTAGGTGAAGGACGGCTTTCACACACACTTATCTCTCAGAACTGAGCAAGTGGAGAGACGTTCGTTCATCTAGCACCAAGGGAACGGGTTGCAGGAGACACTATTTCTCTGCTTTCTCAGTCTGTTTCCTAGTGCCGGTTTGAAGTTCCTGCAGTTTTCACTGTAAATCCGAGTTGGAGCTATAACCAACCCATATATATGTATGGAATGGAGTTTGCAACTTAAAAGAAACTTTGTGTTCCCAACAAGCTAGGTGAAGGACGGCTTTCACACACAATTATCTCTCAGAACTGAGCAAGTGGAGAGACGTTCGTTCATCTAGCACCAAGGGAACGGGTTGCAGGAGACACTTTTTCTCTGCTTTCTCAGTCTGTTTCCTAGTGCCGGTTTGAAGTTCCTGCAGTTTTCACTGTAAAACCGAGTTGGAGCTTGTACCTCCCCATATATATGTATGGATTGGTGTTGGCAACTGAAAAGAAACTTTGTGTTCCCAACAAGCTAGGTGAAGGATGGCTTTCACACACACTTATCTCTCAGAACTGAGCAAGTGGAGAGACGTTCGTTCATCTAGCACCAAGGGAACGGGTTGCAGGAGACACTTTTTCTCTGCTTTCTCTGTCTGTTTCCAAGTGCTGGTTTGAAGTTCCTGCAGTTTTCACTGTAAAACCGAGTTGGAGCTAGTACTTCCCCATATATATGTATGGAATGGAGTTTGCAACTGAAAAGAAACTTTGTGTTCCCAACAAGCTAGGTGAAGGACGGCTTTCACACGCACTTATCTCTCAGAACTGAGCAAGTGGAGAGACGTTCGTTCATCTAGCACCAAGGGAACGGGTTGCAGGAGACACTTTTTCTCTGCTTTCTCAGTCTGTTTCCTAGTGCCGGTTTGAAGTTCCTGCAATTTTCACTGTAAAACCGAGTTGGAGCTTGTACCTCCCCATATATATGTATGGATAGGTGTTGGCAACTGAAAAGAAACTTTGTGTTCCCAACAAGCTAGGTGAAGGATGGCTTTCACACACACTTATCTCTCAGAACTGAGCAAGTGGAGAGACGTTCGTTCATCTAGCACCAAGGGAACGGGTTGCAGGAGACACTTTTTCTCTGCTTTCTCAGTCTGTTTCCAAGTGCCGGTTTGAAGTTCCTGCAGTTTTCACTGTAAAACCGAGTTGGAGCTAGTACTTCCCCATATATATGTATGGAATGGAGTTTGCAACTGAAAAGAAACTTTGTGTTCCCAACAAGCTAGGTGAAGGACGGCTTTCACACACACTTATCTCTCAGAACTGAGCAAGTGGAGAGACGTTCGTTCATCTAGCACCAAGGGAACGGGTTGCAGGAGACAGTATTTCTCTGCTTTCTCAGTCTGTTTCCAAGTGCCGGTTTGAAGTTCCTGCAGTTTTCACTGTAAAACCGAGTTGGAGCTAGTACTTCCCCATATATATGTATGGAATGGAGTTTGCAACTGAAAAGAAACTTTGTGTTCCCAACAAGCTAGGTGAAGGACGGCTTTCACACACACTTATCTCTCAGAACTGAGCAAGTGGAGAGACGTTCGTTCATCTAGCACCAAGGGAACGGGTTGCAGGAGACACTTTTTCTCTGCTTTCTCAGTCTGTTTCCTAGTGCCGGTTTGAAGTTCCTGCAATTTTCACTGTAAAACCGAGTTGGAGCTTGTACCTCCCCATATATATGTATGGATTGGTGTTGGCAACTGAAAAGAAACTTTGTGTTCCCAACAATCTAGGTGAAGGATGGCTTTCACACACACTTATCTCTCAGAACTGAGCAAGTGGAGAGACGTTCGTTCATCTAGCACCAAGGGAACGGGTTGCAGGAGACACTTTTTCTCTGCTTTCTCATTCTGTTTCCAAGTGCCGGTTTGAAGTTCCTGCAGTTTTCACTGTAAAACCGAGTTGGAGCTAGTACTTCCCCATATATATGTATGGAATGGAGTTTGCAACTGAAAAGAAACTTTGTGTTCCCAACAAGCTAGGTGAAGGACGGCTTTCACACACACTTATCTCTCAGAACTGAGCAAGTGGAGAGACGTTCGTTCATCTAGCACCAAGGGAACGGGTTGAAGGAGACAGTATTTCTCTGCTTTCTCAGTCTGTTTCCAAGTGCCGGTTTGAAGTTCCTGCAGTTTTCACTGTAAAACCGAGTTGGAGCTAGTACTTCCCCATATATATGTATGGAATGGAGTTTGCAACTGAAAAGAAACTTTGTGTTCCCAACAAGCTAGGTGAAGGACGGCTTTCACACACACTTATCTCTCAGAACTGAGCAAGTGGAGAGACGTTCGTTCATCTAGCACCAAGGGAACGGGTTGCAGGAGACACTTTTTCTCTGCTTTGTCAGTCTGTTTCCTAGTGCCGGTTTGAAGTTCCTGCAATTTTCACTGTAAAACCGAGTTGGAGCTTGTACCTCCCCATATATATGTATGGATTGGTGTTGGCAACTGAAAAGAAACTTTGTGTTCCCAACAAGCTAGGTGAAGGATGGCTTTCACACACACTTATCTCTCAGAACTGAGCAAGTGGAGAGACGTTCGTTCATCTAGCACCAAGGGAACGGGTTGCAGGAGACACTTTTTCTCTGCTTTCTCAGTCTGTTTCCAAGTGCCGGTTTGAAGTTCCTGCAGTTTTCACTGTAAAACCGAGTTGGAGCTAGTACTTCCCCATATATATGTATGGAATGGAGTTTGCAACTGAAAAGAAACTTTGTGTTCCCAACAAGCTAGGTGAAGGACGGCTTTCACACACACTTATCTCTCAGAACTGAGCAAGTGGAGAGACGTTCGTTCATCTAGCACCAAGGGAACGGGTTGCAGGAGACAGTATTTCTCTGCTTTCTCAGTCTGTTTCCAAGTGCCGGTTTGAAGTTCCTGCAGTTTTCACTGTAAAACAGATTTGGAGCTAGTACTTCCCCATATATATGTATGGAATGGAGTTTGCAACTGAAAAGAAACTTTGTGTTCCCAACAAGCTAGGTGAAGGACGGCTTTCACACACACTTATCTCTCAGAACTGAGCAAGTGGAGAGACGTTCGTTCATCTAGCACCAAGGAAACGGGTTGCAGGAGACACTTTTTCTCTGCTTTCTCAGTCTGTTTCCTAGTGCCGGTTTGAAGTTTCTGCAGTTTTCACTGTAAAACCGAGTTGGAGCTTGTACCTCCCCATATATATGTATGGATTGGTGTTGGCAACTGAAAAAAACTTTGTGTTCCCAACAAGCTAGGTGAAGGACGGCTTTCACACACACTTATCTCTCAGAACTGAGCAAGTGGAGAGACTTTCGTTCATCTAGCACCAAGGGAACGGGTTGCAGGAGACACTTTTTCTCTGCTTTCTCAGTCTGTTTCCAAGTGCCGGTTTGAAGTTCCTGCAGTTTTCACTGTAAAACCGAGTTGGAGCTAGTACCTCCCCATATATATGTATGGAATGGAGTTTGCAACTGAAAAGAAATTTTGTGTTCCGAACAAGGTAGTTTAAGGACGGCTTTCACACACACTTATCTCTCAGAACTGAGCAAGTGGAGAGACGTTCGTTCATCTAGCACCAAGGGAACGGGTTGCAGGAGACACTTTTTCTCTGCTTTCTCTGTCTGTTTCCAAGTGCCGGTTTGAAGTTCCTGCAGTTTTCACTGTAAAACCGAGTTGGAGCTAGTACTTCCCCATATATATGTATGGAATGGAGTTTGCAACTGAAAAGAAACTTTGTGTTCCCAACAAGCTAGGTGAAGGACGGCTTTCACACGCACTTATCTCTCAGAACTGAGCAAGTGGAGAGACGTTCGTTCATCTAGCACCAAGGGAACGGGTTGCAGGAGACACTTTTTCTCTGCTTTCTCAGTCTGTTTCCTAGTGCCGGTTTGAAGTTCCTGCAATTTTCACTGTAAAATCGAGTTGGAGCTTGTACCTCCCCATATATATGTATGGATAGGTGTTGGCAACTGAAAAGAAACTTTGTGTTCCCAACAAGCTAGGTGAAGGATGGCTTTCACACACACATATCTCTCAGAACTGAGCAAGTGGAGAGACGTTCGTTCATCTAGCACCAAGGGAACGGGTTGCAGGAGACACTTTTTCTCTGCTTTCTCAGTCTGTTTCCAAGTGCCGGTTTGAAGTTCCTGCAGTTTTCACTGTAAAACCGAGTTGGAGCTAGTACTTCCCCATATATATGTATGGAATGGAGTTTGCAACTGAAAAGAAACTTTGTGTTCCCAACAAGCTAGGTGAAGGACGGCTTTCACACACACTTATCTCTCAGAAGTTAGCAAGTGGAGAGACGTTCGTTCATCTAGCACCAAGGGAACGGGTTGCAGGAGACAGTATTTCTCTGCTTTCTCAGTCTGTTTCCAAGTGCCGGTTTGAAGTTCCTGCAGTTTTCACTGTAAAACCGAGTTGGAGCTAGTACTTCCCCATATATATGTATGGAATGGAGTTTGCAACTGAAAAGAAACTTTGTGTTCCCAACAAGCTAGGTGAAGGACGGCTTTCACACACACTTATCTCTCAGAACTGAGCAAGTGGAGAGACGTTCGTTCATCTAGCACCAAGGGAACGGGTTGCAGGAGACACTTTTTCTCTGCTTTCTCAGTCTGTTTCCTAGAGCCGGTTTGAAGTTCCTGCAGTTTTCACTGTAAAACCGAGTTGGAGCTAGTACCTACCCATATATATGTAAGGAACAGTGTTTGCAACTGAAAAGAAACTTTGTGTTCCCAACAAGCTAGGTGAAGGACGGCTTTCACACACACTTATCTCTCAGAACTGAGCAAGTGGAGAGACGTTCGTTCATCTAGCACCAAGGGAACGGGTTGCAGGAGACACTTTTTCTCTGCTTTCTCAGTCTGTTTCCTAGTGCCGGTTTGAAGTTCCTGCAATTTTCACTGTAAAACCGAGTTGGAGCTTGTACCTCCCCATATATATGTATGGATTGGTGTTGGCAACTGAAAAGAAACTTTGTGTTCCCAACAAGCTAGGTGAAGGACGGCTTTCACACACACTTATCTCTCAGAACTGAGCAAGTGGAGAGACGTTCGTTCATCTAGCACCAAGGGAACGGGTTGCAGGAGACATTATTTCTCTGCTTTCCCAGTCTGTTTCCAAGTGCCGGTTTGAAGTTCCTGCAGTTTTCACTGTAAAACCGAGTTGGAGCTAGTACTTCCCCATATATATGTATGGAATGGAGTTGGCAACTGAAAAGAAACTTTGTGTTCCCAACAAGCTAGGTGAAGGACGGCTTTCACACACACTTATCTCTCAGAACTGAGCAAGTGGAGAGACGTTCGTTCATCTAGCACCAAGGAAACGGGTTGCAGGAGACACTTTTTCTCTGCTTTCTCAGTCTGTTTCCTAGTGCCGGTTTGAATTTTCTGCAGTTTTCTCTGTAAAACCGAGTTGGAGCTTGTACCTCCCCATATATATGTATGGATTGGTGTTGGCAACTGAAAAAACTTTGTGTTCCCAACAAGCTAGTTGAAGGACGGCTTTCACACACACTTATCTCTCAGAACTGAGCAAGTGGAGAGACGTTCGTTCATCTAGCACCAAGGGAACGGGTTGCAGGAGACACTTTTTCTCTGCTTTCTCAGTCTGTTTCCTAGAGCCGGTTTGAAGTTCCTGCAGTTTTCACTGTAAAACCGAGTTGGAGCTAGTACCTACCCATATATATGTAAGGAACAGTGTTTGCAACTGAAAAGAAACTTTGTGTTCCCAACAAGCTAGGTGAAGGACGGCTTTCACACACACTTATCTCTCAGAACTGAGCAAGTGGAGAGACGTTCGTTCATCTAGCACCAAGGGAACGGGTTGCAGGAGACACTTTTTCTCTGCTTTCTCAGTCTGTTTCCTAGAGCCGGTTTGAAGTTCCTGCAGTTTTCACTGTAAAACTGAGTTGGAGCTTGTACCTCCCCATATATATGTATGGATTGGTGTTGGCAACTGAAAAGAAACTTTGTGTTCCCAACAAGCTAATTGAAGGACGGCTTTCACACACACTTATCTCTCAGAACTGAGCAAGTGGAGAGACGTTCGTTCATCTAGCACCAAGGGAACAGTTTGTAGGAGACACTTTTTCTCTGCTTTCTCAGGCTGTTTCCTAGAGCCGGTTTGAAGTTCCTGCAGTTTTCACTGTAAAACCGAGTTGGAGCTAGTCCCTACCCATATATATGTAAGGAACGGAGTTTGCAACTGAAAAGAAACTTTGTGTTCCTAACAAGCTAGTTGAAGGACGGCTCTCACACACACTTATCTCTCAGAACTGAGCAAGTGGAGAGACGTTCGTTCATCTAGCACCAAGGGAACGGGTTGCAGGAGACACTTTTTCTCTGCTTTCTCAGACTGTTTCCTAGAGCCGGTATGAAGTTCCTGCAGTTTTCACTGTAAAACCGTGTTGGAGCTAGTACCTACCCATATATATGTAAGGAACAGAGTTTGCAAATGAAAAGAAACTTTGTGTTCCCAACAAGATAGGTGAAGGACGGCTTTCACACACACTTATCTCTCAGAACTGAGCAAGTGGAGAGACTTCGTTCATCTAGCACCAAGGGAACGGGTTGCAGGAGACACTTTTTCTCTGCTTTCTCTGTCTGTTTCCAAGTGCCGGTTTGAAGTTCCTGCAGTTTTCACTATAAAACCGGGTTGGAGCTTGTACTTCCCCATATATATGTATGGAATGGAGTTTGCAACTGAAAAGAAACTTTGTGTTCCCAACAATCTAGGTGAAGGACGGCTTTCACACACACTTATCTCTCACAACTGAGCAAGTGGAGAGACGTTCGTTCATCAAGCACCAAGGGAACGGTTTACAGGAGACACTATTTCTCTTCTTTCTCAGTCTGTTTCCAAGTGCCGGTTTGAAGTTCCTGCAATTTTCACTGTAAAACTGAGTTGGAGCTAGTACCAACCCATATATATGTATGGAATGGAGTTTGCAACTGAAAAGAAACTTTGTGTTCCCAACAAGCTAGGTGAAGGACGGCTTTCACACACACTTATCTCTCAGAACTGAGCAAGTGGAGAGACGTTCGTTCATCTAGCGCCAAGGGAACGGGTTGCAGGAGACACTTTTTCTCTGCTTTCTCAGTCTGTTTCCAAGTGCCGGTTTGAAGTTCCTGCAGTTTTCACTAAAAAACCGTGTTGGAGCTAGGACATCCCCATATATATGTATGGAATGGAGTTTGCAACTGAAAAGAAACTTTGTGTTCCCAACAAGCTAGGTGAAGGACTGCTTTCACACGCACTTACCTCTCAGAACTGAGCAAGTGGAAAGACGTTCGTTCATCTAGCACCAAGGGAACGGGTTGCAGGAGATACTTTTTCTCTGCTTTCTCAGTCTGTTTCCAAGTGCCGGTTTGAAGTTCCTGCAGTTTTCTCTGTAAAACCGAGTTGGAGCTTGTACCTCCCCATATATATGTATGGATTGGTGTTGGCAACTGAAAAAACTTTGTGTTCCCAACAAGCTAGTTGAAGGACGGCTTTCACACACACTTATCTCTCAGAACTGAGCAAGTGGAGAGACGTTCGTTCATCTAGCACCAAGGGAACGGGTTGCAGGAGACACTTTTTCTCTGCTTTCTCAGTCTGTTTCCTAGAGCCGGTTTGAAGTTCCTGCAGTTTTCACTGTAAAACCGAGTTGGAGCTAGTACCTACCCATATATATGTAAGGAACAGTGTTTGCAACTGAAAAGAAACTTTGTGTTCCCAACAAGCTAGGTGAAGGACGGCTTTCACACACACTTATCTCTCAGAACTGAGCAAGTGGAGAGACGTTCGTTCATCTAGCACCAAGGGAACGGGTTGCAGGAGACACTTTTTCTCTGCTTTCTCAGTCTGTTTCCTAGAGCCGGTTTGAAGTTCCTGCAGTTTTCACTGTAAAACTGAGTTGGAGCTTGTACCTCCCCATATATATGTATGGATTGGTGTTGGCAACTGAAAAGAAACTTTGTGTTCCCAACAAGCTAATTGAAGGACGGCTTTCACACACACTTATCTCTCAGAACTGAGCAAGTGGAGAGACGTTCGTTCATCTAGCACCAAGGGAACAGTTTGTAGGAGACACTTTTTCTCTGCTTTCTCAGGCTGTTTCCTAGAGCCGGTTTGAAGTTCCTGCAGTTTTCACTGTAAAACCGAGTTGGAGCTAGTCCCTACCCATATATATGTAAGGAACGGAGTTTGCAACTGAAAAGAAACTTTGTGTTCCTAACAAGCTAGTTGAAGGACGGCTCTCACACACACTTATCTCTCAGAACTGAGCAAGTGGAGAGACGTTCGTTCATCTAGCACCAAGGGAACGGGTTGCAGGAGACACTTTTTCTCTGCTTTCTCAGACTGTTTCCTAGAGCCGGTATGAAGTTCCTGCAGTTTTCACTGTAAAACCGTGTTGGAGCTAGTACCTACCCATATATATGTAAGGAACAGAGTTTGCAAATGAAAAGAAACTTTGTGTTCCCAACAAGATAGGTGAAGGACGGCTTTCACACACACTTATCTCTCAGAACTGAGCAAGTGGAGAGACTTCGTTCATCTAGCACCAAGGGAACGGGTTGCAGGAGACACTTTTTCTCTGCTTTCTCTGTCTGTTTCCAAGTGCCGGTTTGAAGTTCCTGCAGTTTTCACTATAAAACCGGGTTGGAGCTTGTACTTCCCCATATATATGTATGGAATGGAGTTTGCAACTGAAAAGAAACTTTGTGTTCCCAACAATCTAGGTGAAGGACGGCTTTCACACACACTTATCTCTCACAACTGAGCAAGTGGAGAGACGTTCGTTCATCAAGCACCAAGGGAACGGTTTACAGGAGACACTATTTCTCTTCTTTCTCAGTCTGTTTCCAAGTGCCGGTTTGAAGTTCCTGCAATTTTCACTGTAAAACTGAGTTGGAGCTAGTACCAACCCATATATATGTATGGAATGGAGTTTGCAACTGAAAAGAAACTTTGTGTTCCCAACAAGCTAGGTGAAGGACGGCTTTCACACACACTTATCTCTCAGAACTGAGCAAGTGGAGAGACGTTCGTTCATCTAGCGCCAAGGGAACGGGTTGCAGGAGACACTTTTTCTCTGCTTTCTCAGTCTGTTTCCAAGTGCCGGTTTGAAGTTCCTGCAGTTTTCACTAAAAAACCGTGTTGGAGCTAGGACATCCCCATATATATGTATGGAATGGAGTTTGCAACTGAAAAGAAACTTTGTGTTCCCAACAAGCTAGGTGAAGGACTGCTTTCACACGCACTTACCTCTCAGAACTGAGCAAGTGGAAAGACGTTCGTTCATCTAGCACCAAGGGAACGGGTTGCAGGAGATACTTTTTCTCTGCTTTCTCAGTCTGTTTCCAAGTGCCGGTTTGAAGTTCCTGCAGTTTTCAGTGTAAAACCGATTTGGAGCTAGTACTTCCCCATATATATGTATGGAATGGAGTTTGCAACTGAAAAGAAACTTTGTGTTCCCAACAAGCTAGGTGAAGGACGGCTTTCACACACACTTATCTCTCAGAACTGAGCAAGTGGAGAGACGTTCGTTCATCTAGCACCAACGGAACGGGTTGCAGGAGGCACTACTTCTCTGCTTTCTCAGTCTGTTTCCAAGTGCCGGTTTGAAGTTCCTGCAGTTTTCACTGTAAAACCGAGTTGGAGCTTGTACCTCCCCATATATATGTATGGAATGGAGTTTACAACTGAAAACAAACTTTGTGTTCCCAACAAGCTAGGTGAAGGACGGCTTTCACACACACTTATCTCTCAGAACTGAGCAAGTGGAGAGACGTTCGTTCATCTAGCACCCAGGGAACGGGTTGCAGGAGACACTTTTTCTCTGCTTTCTCAGTCTGTTTCCTAGTGCCGGTTTGAAGTTCCTGCAGTTTTCACTGTAAAACCGAGTTGGAGCTAGTACCTACCCATATATATGTATGGAATGGAGTTTGCAACTGAAAAGAAACTTTGTGTTCCCAACAAGCTAGTTGAAGAACGGCTTTCACACACAATTATCTCTCAGAACTGAGCAAGTAGAGAGACGTTCGTTCATCTAGCACCAAGGCAACGGGTTGAAGGAGACAATATTTCTCTGCTTTCTCAGTCTGTTTCCAAGTGCTGGTTTGAATTTCCTGCAATTTTCACTGTAAAACCGAGTTGGAGCTAGTACCTCCCCATATAAATGTATGGAATGGAGTTTGCTACTGAAAAGAAACTTTGTGTTCCCAACAAGCTAGGTGAAGGACGGCTTTCACACACACTTATCTCTCAGAACTGAGCAAGTGGAGAGACGCTCGTTCATATAGCACCAAGGGAACGGGTTGCAGGAGACACTTTTTCTCTGCTTTCTCAGTCTGTTCCCTAGAGCCGGTTTGAAGTTCCTGCAGTTTTCACTGTAAAACCGAGTTGGAGCTAATACCTACCCATATATATGTAAGGAACGGAGTTTGCAACTGAAAAGAAACTTTGTGTTCCTAACAAGCTAGTTGAAGGACGGCTTTGACACACAGTTATCTCTCAGAACTGTGCAAGTGGAGAGACGTTCGTTCATCTAGCACCAAGGGAACGGGTTGCAGGATACAATTTTTCCCTGCTTTCTCAGTCTGTTTCCTAGTGCCGGTTTGAAGTTCCTGCAATTTTCACTGTAAAACCGAGTTGGAGCTAGTACCTACCCATATATATGTATGGAATGGAGTTTGCAACTGAAAAGAAACTTTGTGTTCCCAACAAGCTAGTTGAAGAACGGCTTTCACACAAAATTATCTCTCAGAACTGAGCAAGTGGAGAGACGTTCGTTCATCTAGCACCAAGGGAACGGGTTGAAGGAGACAATATTTCTCTGCTTTCTCAGTCTGTTTCCAAGTGCCGGTTTGAAGTTCCTGCAATTTTCACTGTAAAACCGAGTTGGAGCTAGTACCTCCCCATATAAATGTATGGAATGGAGTTTGCAACTGAAAAGAAACTTTGTGTTCCCAACAAGCTAGGTGAAGCACGGCTTTCACACACACTTATCTCTCAGAACTGAGCAAGTGGAGAGACGCTCGTTCATATAGCACCAAGGGAACGGGTTGCAGGAGACACTTTTTCTCTGCTTTCTCAGTCTGTTTCCAAGTGCCGGTTTGAAGTTCCTGCAGTTTTCACTGTAAAACCGAGTTGGAGCTAGTACTTCCCCTATATATGTATGGAATGGAGTTTGCAACTGAAAAGAAACTTTGTGTTCCCAACAAGCTAGGTGAAGGACGGCTTTCACACACACTGATCTCTCAGAACTGAGCAAGTGGAGAGACGTTCGTTCATCTAGCACCAAGGGAACGTGTTACATGAGACACTTTTTCTCTGGTTTCTCAGTCTGTTTCCTATTGCCGGTTTGAAGTTCCTGCAATTTTCACTGTAAAACCGAGTTGGAGCTTGTACCTCCCCATATATATTTATGGATTGGTTTTGGCAACTGAAAAGAAACTTTCTGTTCCCAAAAAGCTAGGTGAAGGATGGCTTTCACACACACTTATCTCTCAGAACTGAGGAAGTGGAGAGACGTTCGTTCATCTAGCACCAAGGGAACGGGTTGCAGGAGACAGTATTTCTCTGCTTTCTCAGTCTGTTTCCAAGTGCCGGTTTGAAGTTCCTGCAGTTTTCACTGTAAAACCGAGTTGTAGCTAGTACCTCCCCATATATATGTATGGAATGGAGTTTGCAACTGAAAAGAAACTTTGTGTTCCGAACAAGGTAAGTTAAGGACGGCTTTCACACACACTTATCTCTCAGAACTGAGCAAGTGGAGAGACGTTCGTTCATCTAGAACCAAGGGAACGGGTTGCAGGAGACACTTTTTCTCTGCTTTCTCAGTCTGTTTCCTAGAGCCGGTTTGAAGTTCCTGCAGTTTTCACTGTAAAACCGAGTTGGAGCTAGTACCTACCCATATATATGTAAGGAACAGTGTTTGCAACTGAAAAGAAACTTTGTGTTCCCAACAAGCTAGGTGAAGGACGGCTTTCACACACACTTATCTCTCAGAACTGAGCAAGTGGAGAGACGTTCGTTCATCTAGCACCAAGGGAACGGGTTGCAGGAGACACTTTTTCTCTGCTTTCTCAGTCTGTTTCCTAGAGCCGGTTTGAAGTTCCTGCAGTTTTCACTGTAAAACTGAGTTGGAGCTTGTACCTCCCCATATATATGTATGGATTGGTGTTGGCAACTGAAAAGAAACTTTGTGTTATCAACAAGCTAATTGAAGGACGGCTTTCACACACACTTATCTCTCAGAACTGAGCAAGTGGAGAGACGTTCGTTCATCTAGCACCAAGGGAACAGTTTGTAGGAGACACTTTTTCTCTGCTTTCTCAGGCTGTTTCCTAGAGCCGGTTTGAAGTTCCTGCAGTTTTCACTGTAAAACCGAGTTGGAGCTAGTCCCTACCCATATATATGTAAGGAACGGAGTTTGCAACTGAAAAGAAACTTTGTGTTCCTAACAAGCTAGTTGAAGGGCGGCTCTCACACACACTGATCTCTCAGAACTGAGCAAGTGGAGAGACGTTCGTTCATCTAGCACCAAGGGAACGGGTTGCAGGAGACACTTTTTCTCTGCTTTCTCAGACTGTTTCCTAGAGCCGGTATGAAGTTCCTGCAGTTTTCACTGTAAAACCGTGTTGGAGCTAGTACCTACCCATATATATGTAAGGAACAGAGTTTGCAAATGAAAAGAAACTTTGTGTTCCCAACAAGATAGGTGAAGGACGGCTTTCACACACACTTATCTCTCAGAACTGAGCAAGTGGAGAGACGTTCGTTCATCTAGCACCAAGGGAACGGGTTGCAGGAGACACTTTTTCTCTGCTTTCTCTGTCTGTTTCCAAGTGCCGGTTTGAAGTTCCTGCAGTTTTCACTATAAAACCGGGTTGGAGCTTGTACTTCCCCATATATATGTATGGAATGGAGTTTGCAACTGAAAAGAAACTTTGTGTTCCCAACAATCTAGGTGAAGGACGGCTTTCACACACACTTATCTCTCAGAACTGAGCAAGTGGAGAGACGTTCGTTCATCAAGCACCAAGGGAACGGTTTACAGGAGACACTATTTCTCTTCTTTCTCAGTCTGTTTCCAAGTGCCGGTTTGAAGTTCCTGCAATTTTCACTGTAAAACTGAGTTGGAGCTAGTACCACCCCATATATATGTATGGAATGGAGTTTGCAACTGAAAAGAAACTTTGTGTTCCCAACAAGCTAGGTGAAGGACGGCTTTCACACACACTTATCTCTCAGAACTGAGTAAGTGGAGAGACGTTCGTTCATCTAGCACCAAGGGAACGGGTTGCAGGAGACACTTTTTCTCTGCTTTCTCAGTCTGTTTCCTAGTGCCGGTTTGAAGTTCCTGCAGTTTTCACTGTAAAACCGAGTTGGAGCTAGTACCTACCCATATATATGTATGGAATGGAGTTTGCAACTGAAAAGAAACTTTGTGTTCCCAACAAGCTAGGTGAAGGACGGCTTTCACACACAATTATCTCTCAGAACTGAGCAAGTGGAGAGACGTTCGTTCATCTAGCACCAAGGGAACGGTTTGTAGGAGACACTTTTTCTCTGCTTTCTCAGTCTGTTCCCTAGAGCCGGTTTGAAGTTCCTGCAGTTTTCAGTGTAAAACCGAGTTGGAGCTAGTACCTACCCATATATATGTAAGGAACGGAGTTTGCAACTGAAAAGAAACTTTGTGTTCCTAACAAGCTAGTTGAAGGACGGCTTTGACACACAGTTATCTCTCAGAACTGTGCAAGTGGAGAGACGTTCGTTCATCTAGCACCAAGGGAACGGGTTGCAGGATACACTTTTTCTCTGCTTTCTCAGTCTGTTTCCTAGTGCCGGTTTGAAGTTCCTGCAATTTTCACTGTAAAACCGAGTTGGAGCTAGTACCTACCCATATATATGTATGGAATGGAGTTTGCAACTGAAAAGAAACTTTGTGTTCCCAACAAGCTAGTTGAAGAACGGCTTTCACACACAATTATCTCTCAGAACTGAGCAAGTAGAGAGACGTTCGTTCATCTAGCACCAAGGCAACGGGTTGAAGGAGACAATATTTCTCTGCTTTCTCAGTCTGTTTCCAAGTGCCGGTTTGAAGTTCCTGCAATTTTCACTGTAAAACCTAGTTGGAGCTAGTACCTCCCCATATAAATGTATGGAATGGAGTTTGCTACTGAAAAGAAACTTTGTGTTCCCAACAAGCTAGGTGAAGGACGGCTTTCACACACACTTATCTCTCAGAACTGAGCAAGTGGAGAGACGCTCGTTCATATAGCACCAAGGGAACGGGTTGCAGGAGACACTTTTTCTCTGCTTTCTCAGTCTGTTCCCTAGAGCCGGTTTGAAGTTCCTGCAGTTTTCACTGTAAAACCGAGTTGGAGCTAATACCTACCCATATATATGTAAGGAACGGAGTTTGCAACTGAAAAGAAACTTTGTGTTCCTAACAAGCTAGTTGAAGGACGGCTTTGACACACAGTTATCTCTCAGAACTGTGCAAGTGGAGAGACGTTCGTTCATCTAGCACCAAGGGAACGGGTTGCAGGATACAATTTTTCCCTGCTTTCTCAGTCTGTTTCCTAGTGCCGGTTTGAAGTTCCTGCAATTTTCACTGTAAAACCGAGTTGGAGCTAGTACCTACCCATATATATGTATGGAATGGAGTTTGCAACTGAAAAGAAACTTTGTGTTCCCAACAAGCTAGTTGAAGAACGGCTTTCACACACAATTATCTCTCAGAACTGAGCAAGTGGAGAGACGTTCGTTCATCTAGCACCAAGGGAACGGGTTGAAGGAGACAATATTTCTCTGCTTTCTCAGTCTGTTTCCAAGTGCCGGTTTGAAGTTCCTGCAATTTTCACTGTAAAACCGAGTTGGAGCTAGTACCTCCCCATATAAATGTATGGAATGGAGTTTGCAACTGAAAAGAAACTTTGTGTTCCCAACAAGCTAGGTGAAGGACGGCTTTCACACACACTTATCTCTCAGAACTGAGCAAGTGGAGAGACGCTCGTTCATATAGCACCAAGGGAACGGGTTGCAGGAGACACTTTTTCTCTGCTTTCTCAGTCTGTTTCCAAGTGCCGGTTTGAAGTTCCTTCAGTTTTCACTGTAAAACCGAGTTGGAGCTAGTACTTCCCCTATATATGTATGGAATGGAGTTTGCAACTGAAAAGAAACTTTGTGTTCCCAACAAGCTAGGTGAAGGACGGCTTTCACACACACTGATCTCTCAGAACTGAGCAAGTGGAGAGACGTTCGTTCATCTAGCACCAAGGGAACGTGTTGCAGGAGACACTTTTTCTCTGGTTTCTCAGTCTGTTTCCTATTGCCGGTTTGAAGTTCCTGCAATTTTCACTGTAAAACCGAGTTGGAGCTTGTACCTCCCCATATATATTTATGGATTGGTTTTGGCAACTGAAAAGAAACTTTCTGTTCCCAAAAAGCTAGGTGAAGGATGGCTTTCACACACACTTATCTCTCAGAACTGAGGAAGTGGAGAGACGTTCGTTCATCTAGCACCAAGGGAACGGGTTGCAGGAGACACTTTTTCTCTGCTTTCTCAGTCTGTTTCCAAGTGCCGGTTTGAAGTTCCTGCAGTTTTCACTATAAACCCGGGTTGGAGCTAGTACTTCCCCATACATATGTATGGAATGGTGTTTGCAACTGAAAAGATACTTTGTGTTCCCAACAAGCTACGTGAAGGACGGCTTTCACACACACTTGTCTCTCAGAACTGAGGAAGTGGAGAGACGTTCGTTCATCTAGCACCAAGGGAACGGGTTGCAGGAGACACTTTTTCTCTGCTTTCTCAGTCTGTTTCCAAGTGCCGGTTTGAAGTTCCTGCAGTTTTCACTGTAAAACCGAGTTGGAGCTAGTACCTACCCATATATATGTATGGAATGGAGTTTGCAACTGAAAAGAAACTTTGTGTTCCCAACAAGCTAGGTGAAGGACGGCTTTCACACACACTTATCTCTCAGAACTGAGCAAGTGGAGAGACGTTCGTTCATCTAGCACCAAGGGAACGGGTTGCAGGAGACACTTTTTCTCTGCTTTCTCAGTCTGTTTCCTAGTGCCGGTTTGAAGTTCCTGCAATTTTCACTGTAAAACCGAGTTGGAGCTTGTACCTCACCATATATATGTATGGATTGGTGTTGGCAACTGAAAAGAAACTTTCTGTTCCCAACAAGCTAGGTGAAGGATGGCTTTCACACACACTTATCTCTCAGAACTGAGCAAGTGGAGAGACGTTCGTTCATCTAGCACCAAGGGAACGGGTTGCAGGAGACACTTTTTCTCTGCTTTCTCAGTCTGTTTCCAAGTGCCGGTTTGAAGTTCCTGCAGTTTTCACTATAAAACCGAGTTGGAGCTAGTACTTCCCCATATATATGTATGGAATGGAGTTTGCAACTGAAAAGAAACTTTGTGTTCCCAACAAGCTAGGTGAAGGACTGCTTTCACACGCACTTATCTCTCAGAACTGAGCAAGTGGAAAGACGTTCGTTCATCTAGCACCAAGGGAACGGGTTGCAGGAGATACTTTTTCTCTGCTTTCTCAGTCTGTTTCCAAGTGCCGGTATGAAGTTCCTGCAGTTTTCAGTGTAAAACCGTGTTGGAGCTAGTACTTCCCCATATATATGTATGGAATGGAGTTTGCAACTGAAAAGAAACTTTGTGTTCCCAACAAGCTAGGTGAAGGACGGCTTTCACACACACTTATCTCTCAGAACTGAGCAAGTGGAGAGACGTTCGTTCATCTAGCACCAAGGGAACGGTTTGCAGGAGACACTTTTTCTCTGCTTTCTCAGTCTGTTTCCTAGTGCCGGTTTGAAGTTCCTGCAATTTTCACTGTAAAACAGAGTTGGAGCTTGTAGCTCCCCATATATATGTATGGAATGGAGTTGGCAACTGAAAAGAAACTTTGTGTTCCCAACAAGCTAAATGAAGGACGGCTTTCACACACACTTATCTCTCAGAACTGAGCAAGTGGAGAGACGTTCGTTCATCTAGCACCAAGGGAACGGGTTGCAGGAGACACTTTTTCTCTGCTTTCTCAGTCTGTTTCCTAGTGCCGGTTTGAAGTTCCTGCAGTTTTCACTGTAAAACCGAGTTGGAGCTAGTTCCTACCCATATATATGTATGGAATGGAGTTTGCAACTGAAAAGAAACTTTGTGTTCCCAACAAGCTAGGTGAAGGACGGCTTTCACACACAATTATCTCTCAGAACTGAGCAAGTGGAGAGACGTTCGTTCATCTAGCACCAAGGGAACGGTTTGTAGGAGACACTTTTTCTCTGCTTTCTCAGTCTGTTCCCTAGAGCCGGTTTGAAGTTCCTGCAGTTTTCACTGTAAAACCGAGTTGGAGCTAGTACCTACCCATATATATGTAAGGAACGGAGTTTGCAACTGAAAAGAAACTTTGTGTTCCTAACAAGCTAGTTGAAGGACGGCTTTGACACACAGTTATCTCTCAGAACTGTGCAAGTGGAGAGACGTTCGTTCATCTAGCACCAAGGGAACGGGTTGCAGGATACACTTTTTCTCTGCTTTCTCAGTCTGTTTCCTAGTGCCGGTTTGAAGTTCCTGCAATTTTCACTGTAAAACCGAGTTGGAGCTAGTACCTACCCATATATATGTATGGAATGGAGTTTGCAACTGAAAAGAAACTTTGTGTTCCCAACAAGCTAGGTGAAGTACGGCTTTCACACACACTTATCTCTCAGAACTGAGCAAGTGGAGAGACGTTCGTTCATCTAGCACCAAGGGAACGGGTTGCAGGAGACACTTTTTCTCTGCTTTCTCAGTCTGTTTCCTAGTGCCGGTTTGAAGTTCCTGCAATTTTCACTGTAAAACCTAGTTTGAGCTTGTACCTCCCCATATATATGTATGGATTGGTGTTGGCAACTGAAAAGAAACTTTGTGTTCCCAACAAGCTAGGTGAAGGATGGCTTTCACACACACTTATCTCTAAGAACTGAGCAAGTGGAGAGACGTTCGTTCATCTAGCACCAAGGGAACGGGTTGAAGGAGACAGTATTTCTCTGCTTTCTCAGTCTGTTTCCAAGTGCCGGTTTGAAGTTCCTGCAGTTTTCACTGTAAAACAGAGTTGGAGCTAGTACCTACCCATATATATGTATGGAATGGAGTTTGCAACTGAAAAGAAACTTTGTGTTCCCAACAAGCTAGGTGAAGGACGGCTTTCACACACACTTATCTCTCAGAACTGAGCAAGTGGAGAGACGTTCGTTCATCTAGCACCAAGGGAACGGGTTGCAGGAGACACTTTTTCTCTGCTTTCTCAGTCTGTTTCCTAGTGCCGGTTTGAAGTTCCTGCAATTTTCACTGTAAAACCGAGTTGGAGCTTGTACCTCACCATATATATGTATGGATTGGTGTTGGCAACTGAAAAGAAACTTTCTGTTCCCAACAAGCTAGGTGAAGGATGGCTTTCACACACACTTATCTCTCAGAACTGATGAAGTGGAGAGACGTTCGTTCATCTAGCACCAAGGGAACGGGTTGCAGGAGACACTTTTTCTCTGCTTTCTCAGTCTGTTTCCAAGTGCCGGTTTGAAGTTCCTGCAGTTTTCACTATAAAACCGAGTTGGAGCTAGTACTTCCCCATATATATGTATGGAATGGAGTTTGCAACTGAAAAGAAACTTTGTGTTCCCAACAAGCTAGGTGAAGGACTGCTTTCACACGCACTTACCTCTCAGAACTGAGCAAGTGGAAAGACGTTCGTTCATCTAGCACCAAGGGAACGGGTTGCAGGAGACACTTTTTCTCTGCTTTCTCAGTCTGTTTCCAAGTGCCGGTATGAAGTTCCTGCAGTTTTCAGTGTAAAACAGAGTTGGAGCTAGTACTTCCCCATATATATGTATGGAATGGAGTTTGCAAATGAAAAGAAACTTTGTGTTCCCAACAAGCTTGGTGAAGGTCGGCTTTCACACACACTTATCTCTCAGAACTGAGCAAGTGGAGAGACGTTCGTTCATCTAGCACCACGGGAACGGTTTTCAGGAGTCACTTTTTCTCTGCTTTCTCAGTCTGTTTCCTAGTGCCGGTTTGAAGTTCCTGCAATTTTCACTGTAAAACCGAGTTGGAGCTTGTACCTCCCCATATATATGTATGGATTGGTGTTGGCAACTGAAAAGAAACTTTGTGTTCCCAACAAGCTAGGTGAAGGATGGCTTTCACACACACTTATCTCTCAGAACTGAGCAAGTGGAGAGACGTTCGTTCATCTAGCACCACGGGAACGGGTTGCAGGAGACACTTTTTCTCTGATTTCTCAGTCTGTTTCCTAGTGCCGGTTTGAAGTTACTGCAGTTTTCACGGTAAAACCGAGTTGGAGCTAGTACCTACCCATATATATGTATGGAATGGAGTTTGCAACTGAAAAGAAACTTTGTGTTCCCAACAAGCTAAATGAAGGACGGCTTTCACACACACTTATCTCTCAGAACTGAGCAAGTGGAGAGACGTTCGTTCATCTAGCACCAAGGGAACGGGTTGCAGGAGACACTTTTTCTCTGCTTTCTCAGTCTGTTTCCTAGTGCCGGTTTGAAGTTCCTGCAGTTTTCACTGTAAAACCGAGTTGGAGCTAGTTCCTACCCATATATATGTATGGAATGGAGTTTGCAACTGAAAAGAAACTTTGTGTTCCCAACAAGCTAGGTGAAGGACGGCTTTCACACACAATTATCTCTCAGAACTGAGCAAGTGGAGAGACGTTCGTTCATCTAGCACCAAGGGAACGGTTTGTAGGAGACACTTTTTCTCTGCTTTCTCAGTCTGTTCCCTAGAGCCGGTTTGAAGTTCCTGCAGTTTTCACTGTAAAACCGAGTTGGAGCTAGTACCTACCCATATATATGTAAGGAACGGAGTTTGCAACTGAAAAGAAACTTTGTGTTCCTAACAAGCTAGTTGAAGGACGGCTTTGACACACAGTTATCTCTCAGAACTGTGCAAGTGGAGAGACGTTCGTTCATCTAGCACCAAGGGAACGGGTTGCAGGAGACACTTTTTCTCTGCTTTCTCAGTCTGTTTCCTAGTGCCGGTTTGAAGTTCCTGCAATTTTCACTGTAAAACCGAGTTGGAGCTAGTACCTACCCATATATATGTATGGAATGGAGTTTGCAACTGAAAAGAAACTTTGTGTTCCCAACAAGCTAGTTGAAGAACGGCTTTCACACACAATTATCTCTCAGAACTGAGCAAGTGGAGAGACGTTCGTTCATCTAGCACCAAGGGAACGGGTTGAAGGAGAGAATATTTCTCTGCTTTCTCAGTCTGTTTCCAAGTGCCGGTTTGAAGTTCCTGCAATTTTCACTGTAAAACCGAGTTGGAGCTAGTACCTCCCCATATAAATGTATGGAATGGAGTTTGCAACTGAAAAGAAACTTTGTGTTCCCAACAAGCTAGGTGAAGGACGGCTTTCACACACACTTATCTCTCAGAACTGAGCAAGTGGAGAGACGCTCGTTCATATAGCACCAAGGGAACGGGTTTCAGGAGACACTTTTTCTCTGCTTTCTCAGTCTGTTCCCTAGAGCCGGTTTGAAGTTCCTGCAGTTTTCACTGTAAAACCGAGTTGGAGCTAGTACCTACCCATATATATGTAAGGAACGGAGTTTGCAACTGAAAAGAAACTTTGTGTTCCTAACAAGCTAGTTGAAGGACGGCTTTGACACACAGTTATCTCTCAGAACTGTGCAAGTGGAGAGACGTTCGTTCATCTAGCACCAAGGGAACGGGTTGCAGGATACACTTTTTCTCTGCTTTCTCAGTCTGTTTCCTAGTGCCGGTTTGAAGTTCCTGCAATTTTCACTGTAAAACCGAGTTGGAGCTAGTACCTACCCATATATATGTATGGAATGGAGTTTGCAACTGAAAAGAAACTTTGTGTTCCCAACAAGCTAGTTGAAGAACGGCTTTCACACACAATTATCTCTCAGAACTGAGCAAGTGGAGAGACGTTCGTTCATCTAGCACCAAGGGAACGGGTTGAAGGAGACAATATTTCTCTGCTTTCTCAGTCTGTTTCCAAGTGCCGGTTTGAAGTTCCTGCAATTTTCACTGTAAAACCGAGTTGGAGATAGTACCTCCCCATATAAATGTATGGAATGGAGTTTGCAACTGAAAAGAAACTTTGTGTTCCCAACAAGCTAGGTGAAGGACGGCTTTCACACACACTTATCTCTCAGAACTGAGCAAGTGGAGAGACGCTCGTTCATATAGCACCAAGGGAACGGGTTGCAGGAGACACTTTTTCTCTGCTTTCTCAGTCTGTTTCCAAGTGCCGGTTTGAAGTTCCTGCAGTTTTCACTGTAAAACCGAGTTGGAGCTAGTACTTCCCCTATATATGTATGGAATGGAGTTTGCAACTGAAAAGAAACTTTGTGTTCCCAACAAGCAAGGTGAAGGACGGCTTTCACACACACTGATCTCTCAGAACTGAGCAAGTGGAGAGACGTTCGTTCATCTAGCACCAAGGGAACGTGTTGCAGGAGACACTTTTTCTCTGGTTTCTCAGTCTGCTTCCTATTGCCGGTTTGAAGTTCCTGCAATTTTCACTGTAAAACCGAGTTGGAGCTTGTACCTCCCCATATATATTTATGGATTGGTTTTGGCAACTGAAAAGAAACTTTCTGTTCCCAACAAGCTAGGTGAAGGATGGCTTTCACACACACTTATCTCTCAGAACTGAGGAAGTGGAGAGACGTTCGTTCATCTAGCACCAAGGGAACGGGTTGCAGGAGACACTTTTTCTCTGCTTTCTCAGTCTGTTTCCAAGTGCCGGTTTGAAGTTCCTGCAGTTTTCACTATAAACCCGGGTTGGAGCTAGTACTTCCCCATATATATGTATGGAATGGTGTTTGCAACTTAAAAGATACTTTGTGTTCCCAACAAGCTAGGTGAAGAATGGCTTTCACACACACTTATCTCTCAGAACTGAGCAAGTGGAGAGACGTTCGTTCATCTAGCACCAAGGGAACGGGTTGCAGGAGACACTTTTTCTCTGCTTTCTCAGTCTGTTTCCAAGTGCCGGTTTGAAGTTCATGCAGTTTTCACTGTAAAACCGAGTTGGAGCTAGTACTTCCCCATATATATGTATGGAATGGAGTTTGCAACTGAAAAGAAACTTTGTGTTCCCAACAAGCTAGGTGAAGGACGGCTTTCACACACACTTATCTCTCAGAACTGAGCAAGTGGAGAGACGTTCGTTCATCTAGCACCAAGGGAACGGGTTGCAGGAGACAATTTTTCTCTGCTTTCTCAGTCTGTTTCCTAGTGCCGGTTTGAAGTTCCTGCAATTTTCACTGTAAAACCTACTTTGAGCTTGTACCTCGCCATATATATGTATGGATTGGTGTTGGCAACTGAAAAGAAACTTTGTGTTCCCAACAAGCTAGGTGAAGGATGGCTTTCACACACACTTATCTCTCAGAACTGAGCAAGTGGAGAGACGTTCGTTCATCTAGCACCAAGGGAACGGGTTGAAGGAGACACTTTTTCTCTGCTTTCTCAGTCTGTTTCCAAGTGCCGGTTTGAAGTTCCTGCAGTTTTCACTGTAAAACCGAGTTGGAGCTAGTACCTACCCATATATATGTATGGAATGGAGTTTGCAACTGAAAAGAAACTTTGTGTTCCCAACAAGCTAGGTGAAGGACGGCTTTCACACACACTTATCTCTCAGAACTGAGCAAGTGGAGAGACGTTCGTTCATCTAGCACCAAGGGAACGGGTTGCAGGAGACACTTTTTCTCTGCTTTCTCAGTCTGTTTCCTAGTGCCGGTTTGAAGTTCCTGCAATTTTCACTGTAAAACCGAGTTGGAGCTTGTACCTCACCATATATATGTATGGATTGGTGTTGGCAACTGAAAAGAAACTTTCTGTTCCCAACAAGCTAGGTGAAGGATGGCTTTCACACACACTTATCTCTCAGAACTGAGCAAGTGGAGAGACGTTCGTTCATCTAGCACCAAGGGAACGGGTTGCAGGAGACACTTTTTCTCTGCTTTCTCAGTCTGTTTCCAAGTGCCGGTTTGAAGTTCCTGCAGTTTTCACTATAAAACCGAGTTGGAGCTAGTACTTCCCCATATATATGTATGGAATGGAGTTTGCAACTGAAAAGAAACTTTGTGTTCCCAACAAGCTAGGCGAAGTACTGCTTTCACACGCACTTATCTCTCAGAACTGAGCAAGTGGAAAGACGTTCGTTCATAAGCACCAAGGGAACGGGTTGCAGGAGACACTTTTTCTCTGCTTTCTCAGTCTGTTTCCAAGTGCCGGTATGAAGTTCCTGCAGTTTTCAGTGTAAAACCGAGTTGGAGCTAGTACTTCCCCATATATATGTATGGAATGGAGTTTGCAAATGAAAAGAAACTTTGTGTTCCCAACAAGCTTGGTGAAGGTCGGCTTTCACACACACTTATCTCTCAGAACTGAGCAAGTGGAGAGACGTTCGTTCATCTAGCACCAAGGGAACGGTTTGCAGGAGACACTTTTTCTCTGCTTTCTCAGTCTGTTTCCTAGTGCCGGTTTGAAGTTCCTGCAGTTTTCACTGTAAAACCGAGTTGGAGCTTGTACCTCCCCATATATATGTATGGATTGGTGTTGGCAACTGAAAAGAAACTTTGTGTTCCCAACAAGCTAGGTGAAGGATGGCTTTCACACACACTTATCTCTCAGAACTGAGCAAGTGGAGAGACGTTCGTTCATCTAGCACCAAGGGAACGGGTTGCAGGAGACACTTTTTCTCTGATTTCTCAGTCTGTTTCCTAGTGCCGGTTTGAAGTTCCTGCAGTTTTCACGGTAAAACCGAGTTGGAGCTAGTACCTACCCATATATATGTATGGAATGGAGTTTGCAACTTAAAAGAAACTTTGTGTTCCCAACAAGCTAGGTGAAGGACTGCTTTCACACGCACTTATCTCTCAGAACTGAGCAAGTGGAAAGACGTTCGTTCATCTAGCACCAAGGGAACGGGTTGCAGGAGATACTTTTTCTCTGCTTTCTCAGTCTGTTTCCAAGTGCCGGTTTGAAGTTCCTGCAGTTTTCAGTGTAAAACCGATTTGGAGCTAGTACTTCCCCATATATATGTATGGAATGGAGTTTGCAACTGAAAAGAAACTTTGTGTTCCCAACAAGCTAGGTGAAGGACGGCTTTCACACACACTTATCTCTCAGAACTGAGCAAGTGGAGAGACGTTCGTTCATCTAGCACCAAGGGAACGGTTTGCAGGAGACACTTTTTCTCTGCTTTCTCAGTCTGTTTCCTAGTGCCGGTTTGAAGTTCCTGCAATTTTCACTGTAAAACAGAGTTGGAGCTTGTAGCTCCCCATATATATGTATGGAATGGAGTTGGCAACTGAAAAGAAACTTTGTGTTCCCAACAAGCTAAATGAAGGACGGCTTTCACACACACTTATCTCTCAGAACTGAGCAAGTGGAGAGACGTTCGTTCATCTAGCACCAAGGGAACGGGTTGCAGGAGACACTTTTTCTCTGCTTTCTCAGTCTGTTTCCTAGTGCCGGTTTGAAGTTCCTGCAGTTTTCACTGTAAAACCGAGTTGGAGCTAGTACCTACCCATATATATGTATGGAATGGAGTTTGCAACTGAAAAGAAACTTTGTGTTCCCAACAAGCTAGGTGAAGGACGGCTTTCACACACAATTATCTCTCAGAACTGAGCAAGTGGAGAGACGTTCGTTCATCTAGCACCAAGGGAACGGTTTGTAGGAGACACTTTTTCTCTGCTTTCTCAGTCTGTTCCCTAGAGCCGGTTTGAAGTTCCTGCAGTTTTCACTGTAAAACCGAGTTTGAGCTTGTACCTACCCATATATATGTAAGGAATGGAGTTTGCAACTGAAAAGAAACTTTGTGTTCCTAACAAGCTAGTTGAAGGACGGCTTTTACACACAGTTATCTCTCAGAACTGTGCAAGTGGAGAGACGTTCGTTCATCTAGCACCAAGGGAACGGGTTGCAGGATACACTTTTTCTCTGCTTTCTCAGTCTGTTTCCTAGTGCCGGTTTGAAGTTCCTGCCATTTTCACTGTAAAACCGAGTTGGAGCTAGTACCTACCCATATATATGTATGGAATGGAGTTTGCAACTGAAAAGAAACTTTGTGTTCCCAACAAGCTAGTTGAAGAACGGCTTTCACACACAATTATCTCTCAGAACTGAGCAAGTGGAGAGACGTTCGTTCATCTAGCACCAAGGGAACGGGTTGAAGGAGACAATATTTCTCTGCTTTCTCAGTCTGTTTCCAAGTGCCGGTTTGAAGTTCCTGCAATTTTCACTGTAAAACCGAGTTGGAGCTAGTACCTCCCCATATAAATGTATGGAATGGAGTTTGCAACTGAAAAGAAACTTTGTGTTCCCAACAAGCTAGGTGAAGGACGGCTTTCACACACACTTATCTCTCAGAACTGAGCAAGTGGAGAGACGCTCGTTCATATAGCACCAAGGGAACGGGTTTCAGGAGACACTTTTTCTCTGCTTTCTCAGTCTGTTCCCTAGAGCCGGTTTGAAGTTCCTGCAGTTTTCACTGTAAAACCGAGTTGGAGCTAGTACCTACCCATATATATGTAAGGAACGGAGTTTGCAACTGAAAAGAAACTTTGTGTTCCTAACAAGCTAGTTGAAGGACGGCTTTGACACACAGTTATCTCTCAGAACTGTGCAAGTGGAGAGACGTTCGTTCATCTAGCACCAAGGGAACGGGTTGCAGGATACACTTTTTCTCTGCTTTCTCAGTCTGTTTCCTAGTGCCGGTTTGAAGTTCCTGCAATTTTCACTGTAAAACCGAATTGGAGCTAGTAAATACCCATATATATGTATGGAATGGAGTTTGCAACTGAAAAGAAACTTTGTGTTCCCAACAAGCTAGTTGAAGAACGGCTTTCACACACAATTATCTCTCAGAACTGAGCAAGTGGAGAGACGTTCGTTCATCTAGCACCAAGGGAACGGGTTGAAGGAGACAATATTTCTCTGCTTTCTCAGTCTGTTTCCAAGTGCCGGTTTGAAGTTCCTGCAATTTTCACTGTAAAACCGAGTTGGAGCTTGTACCTCCCCATATAAATGTATGGAATGGAGTTTGCAACTGAAAAGAAACTTTGTGTTCCCAACAAGCTAGGTGAAGGACGGCTTTCACACACACTTATCTCTCAGAACTGAGCAAGTGGAGAGACGCTCGTTCATATAGCACCAAGGGAACGGGTTGCAGGAGACACTTTTTCTCTGCTTTCTCAGTCTGTTCCCTAGAGCCGGTTTGAAGTTCCTGCAGTTTTCACTGTAAAACCGAGTTGGAGCTAGTACCTACCCATATATATGTAAGGAACGGAGTTTGCAACTGAAAAGAAACTTTGTGTTCCTAACAAGCTAGTTGAAGGACGGCTTTGACACACAGTTATCTCTCAGAACTGTGCAAGTGGAGAGACGTTCGTTCATCTAGCACCAAGGGAACGGGTTGCAGGATACACTTTTTCTCTGCTTTCTCAGTCTGTTTCCTAGTGCCGGTTTGAAGTTCCTGCAATTTTCACTGTAAAACCGAGTTGGAGCTAGTACCTACCCATATATATGTATGGAATGGAGTTTGCAACTGAAAAGAAACTTTGTGTTCCCAACAAGCTAGTTGAAGAACGGCTTTCACACACAATTATCTCTCAGAACTGAGCAAGTGGAGAGACGTTCGTTCATCTAGCACCAAGGGAACGGGTTGAAGGAGACAATATTTCTCTGCTTTCTCAGTCTGTTTCCAAGTGCCGGTTTGAAGTTCCTGCAATTTTCACTGTAAAACCGAGTTGGAGCTAGTACCTCCCCATATAAATGTATGGAATGGAGTTTGCAACTGAAAAGAAACTTTGTGTTCCCAACAAGCTAGGTGAAGGACGGCTTTCACACACACTTATCTCTCAGAACTGAGCAAGTGGAGAGACGCTCGTTCATATAGCACCAAGGGAACGGGTTGCAGGAGACACTTTTTCTCTGCTTTCTCAGTCTGTTCCCTAGAGCCGGTTTGAAGTTCCTGCAGTTTTCACTGTAAAACCGAGTTGGAGCTAGTACCTACCCATATATATGTAAGGAACGGAGTTTGCAACTGAAAAGAAACTTTGTGTTCCTAACAAGCTAGTTGAAGGACGGCTTTGACACACAGTTATCTCTCAGAACTGTGCAAGTGGAGAGACGTTCGTTCATCTAGCACCAAGGGAACGGGTTGCAGGATGCACTTTTTCTCTGCTTTCTCAGTCTGTTTCCTAGTGCCGGTATGAAGTTCCTGCAATTTTCACTGTAAAACCGAGTTGGAGCTAGTACCTACCCATATATATGTATGGAATGGAGTTTGCAACTGAAAAGAAACTTTGTGTTCCCAACAAGCTAGTTGAAGAACGGCTTTCACACACACTTATCTCTCAGAACTGAGCAAGTGGAGAGACGTTCGTTCATCTAGCACCAAGGGAACGGGTTGAAGGAGACAATATTTCTCTGCTTTCTCAGTCTGTTTCCAAGTGCCGGTTTGAAGTTCCTGCAATTTTCACTGTAAAACCGAGTTGGAGCTAGTACCTCCCCATATAAATATATGGAATGGAGTTTGCAACTGAAAAGAAACTTTGTGTTCCCAACAAGCTAGGTGAAGGACGGCTTTCACACACACTTATCTCTCAGAACTGAGCAAGTGGAGAGACGCTCGTTCATATAGCACCAAGGGAACGGGTTGCAGGAGACACTTTTTCTCTGCTTTCTCAGTCTGTTTCCTAGTGCCGGTTTGAAGTTCCTGCAGTTTTCACTGTAAAACCGAGTTGGAGCTAGTACTTCCCCTATATATGTATGGAATGGAGTTTGCAACTGAAAAGAAACTTTGTGTTCCCAACAAGCTAGGTGAAGGACGGCTTTCACACACACTTATCTCTCAGAACTGAGCAAGTGGAGAGACGCTCGTTCATATAGCACCAAGGGAACGTGTTGCAGGAGACACTTTTTCTCTGGTTTCTCAGTCTGTTTCCTATTGCCGGTTTGAAGTTCCTGCAATTTTCACTGTAAAACAGAGTTGGAGCTTGTACCTCCCCATATATATTTATGGATTGGTTTTGGCAACTGAAAAGAAACTTTCTGTTCCCAACAAGCTAGGTGAAGGATGGCTTTCACACACACTTATCTCTCAGAACTGAGCAAGTGGAGAGACGTTCGTTCATCTAGCACCAAGGGAACGGGTTGCAGGAGACACTTTTTCTCTGCTTTCTCAGTCTGTTTCCAAGTGCCGGTTTGAAGTTCCTGCAGTTTTCACTATAAACCCGGGTTGAGGCTAGTACTTCCCCATATATATGTATGGAATGGTGTTTGCAACTGAAAAGATACTTTGTGTTCCCAACAAGCTAGGTGAAGGACGGCTTTCACACACACTTATCTCTCGGAACTGAGCAAGTGGAGAGACGTTCGTTCATCTAGCACCAAGGGAACGGGTTGCAGGAGACACTTTTTCTCTGCTTTCTCAGTCTGTTTCCAAGTGCCGGTTTGAAGTTCATGCAGTTTTCACTGTAAAACCGAGTTGGAGCTAGTACTTCCCCATATATATGTATGGAATGGAGTTTGCAACTGAAAAGAAACTTTGTGTTCCCAACAAGCTAGTTGAAGGACGGCTTTCACACACACTTATCTCTCAGAACTGAGCAAGTGGAGAGACGTTCGTTCATCTAGCACCAAGGGAACGGGTTGCAGGAGACACTTTTTCTCTGCTTTCTCAGTCTGTTTCCTAGTGCCGTTTTGAAGTTCCTGCAATTTTCACTGTAAAACCTAGTTTGAGCTTGTACCTCCCCATATATATGTATGGATTGGTGTTGGCAACTGAAAAGAAACTTTGTGTTCCCAACAAGCTAGGTGAAGGATGGCTTTCACACACACTTATCTCTCAGAACTGAGCAAGTGGAGAAACGTTCGTTCATCTAGCACCAAGGGAACGGGTTGAAGGAGACACTTTTTCTCTGCTTTCTCAGTCTGTTTCCAAGTGCCGGTTTGAAGTTCCTGCAGTTTTCACTGTAAAACCGAGTTGGAGCTAGTACCTACCCATATATATGTATGGAATGGAGTTTGCAACTGAAAAGAAACTTTGTGTTCCCAACAAGCTAGGTGAAGGACGGCTTTCACACACACTTATCTCTCAGAACTGAGCAAGTGGAGAGACGCTCGTTCATATAGCACCAAGGGAACGGGTTGCAGGAGACACTTTTTCTCTGCTTTCTCAGTCTGTTCCCTAGAGCCGGTTTGAAGTTCCTGCAGTTTTCACTGTAAAACCGAGTTGGAGCTAGTACCTACCCATATATATGTAAGGAACGGAGTTTGCAACTGAAAAGAAACTTTGTGTTCCTAACAAGCTAGTTGAAGGACGGCTTTGACACACAGTTATCTCTCAGAACTGTGCAAGTAGAGAGACGTTCGTTCATCTAGCACCAAGGGAACGGGTTGCAGGATACACTTTTTCTCTGCTTTCTCAGTCTGTTTCCTAGTGCCGGTTTGAAGTTCCTGCAATTTTCACTGTAAAACCGAGTTGGAGCTAGTACCTACCCATATATATGTATGGAATGGAGTTTGCAACTGAAAAGAAACTTTGTGTTCCCAACAAGCTAGTTGAAGAACGGCTTTCACACACAATTATCTCTCAGAACTGAGCAAGTGGAGAGACGTTCGTTCATCTAGCACCAAGGGAACGGGTTGAAGGAGACACTTTTTCTCTGCTTTCTCAGTCTGTTTCCAAGTGCCGGTTTGAAGTTCCTGCAATTTTCACTGTAAAACCGAGTTGGAGCTAGTACCTCCCCATATAAATATATGGAATGGAGTTTGCAACTGAAAAGAAACTTTGTGTTCCCAACAAGCTAGGTGAAGGACGGCTTTCACACACACTTATCTCTCAGAACTGAGCAAGTGGAGAGACGCTCGTTCATATAGCACCAAGGGAACGGGTTGCAGGAGACACTTTTTCTCTGCTTTCTCAGTCTGTTTCCAAGAGCCGGTTTGAAGTTCCTGCAGTTTTCACTGTAAAACCGAGTTGGAGCTAGTACTTCCCCTATATATGTATGGAATGGAGTTTGCAACTGAAAAGAAACTTTGTGTTCCCAACAAGCTAGGTGAAGGACGGCTTTCACACACACTTATCTCTCAGAACTGAGCAAGTGGAGAGACGTTCGTTCATCTAGCACCAAGGGAACGTTTTGCAGGAGACACTTTTTCTCTGGTTTCTCAGTCTGTTTCCTATTGCCGGTTTGAAGTTCCTGCAATTTTCACTGTAAAACAGAGTTGGAGCTTGTACCTCCCCATATATATTTATGGATTGGTTTTGGCAACTGAAAAGAAACTTTCTGTTCCCAACAAGCTAGGTGAAGGATGGCTTTCACACACACTTATCTCTCAGAACTGAGGAAGTGGAGAGACGTTCGTTCATCTAGCACCAAGGGAACGGGTTGCAGGAGACACTTTTTCTCTGCTTTCTCAGTCTGTTTCCAAGTGCCGGTTTGAAGTTCCTGCAGTTTTCACTATAAACCCGGGTTGGAGCTAGTACTTCCCCATATATATGTATGGAATGGTGTTTGCAACTGAAAAGATACTTTGTGTTCCCAACAAGCTAGGTGAAGGACGGCTTTCACACACACTTATCTCTCAGAACTGAGCAAGTGGAGAGACGTTCGTTCATCTAGCACCAAGGGAACGGGTTGCAGGAGACACTTTTTCTCTGCTTTCTCAGTCTGTTTCCAAGTGCCGGTTTGAAGTTCATGCAGTTTTCACTGTAAAACCGAGTTGGAGCTAGTACTTCCCCATATATATGTATGGAATGGAGTTTGCAACTGAAAAGAAACTTTGTGTTCCCAACAAGCTAGTTGAAGGACGGCTTTCACACACACTTATCTCTCAGAACTGAGCAAGTGGAGAGACGTTCGTTCATCTAGCACCAAGGGAACGGGTTGCAGGAGACACTTTTTCTCTGCTTTCTCAGTCTGTTTCCTAGTGCCGGTTTGAAGTTCCTGCAATTTTCACTGTAAAACCTAGTTTGAGCTTGTACCTCCCCATATATATGTATGGATTGGTGTTGGCAACTGAAAAGAAACTTTGTGTTCCCAACAAGCTAGGTGAAGGATGGCTTTCACACACACTTATCCCTCAGAACTGAGCAAGTGGAGAAACGTTCGTTCATCTAGCACCAAGGGAACGGGTTGAAGGAGACACTTTTTCTCTGCTTTCTCAGTCTGTTTCCAAGTGCCGGTTTGAAGTTCCTGCAGTTTTCACTGTAAAACCGAGTTGGAGCTAGTACCTACCCATATATATGTATGGAATGGAGTTTGCAACTGAAAAGAAACTTTGTGTTCCCAACAAGCTAGGTGAAGGACGGCTTTCACACACACTTATCTCTCAGAACTGAGCAAGTGGAGAGACGTTCGTTCATCTAGCACCAAGGGAACGGGTTGCAGGAGACACTTTTTCTCTGCTTTCTCAGTCTGTTTCCTAGTGCCGGTTTGAAGTTCCTGCAATTTTCACTGTAAAACCGAGTTGGAGCTTGTACCTCACCATATATATGTATGGATTGGTGTTGGCAACTGAAAAGAAACTTTCTGTTCCCAACAAGCTAGGTGAAGGATGGCTTTCACACACACTTATCTCTCAGAACTGAGCAAGTGGAGAGACGTTCGTTCATTAGCACCAAGGGAACGGGTTGCAGGAGACACTTTTTCTCTGCTTTCTCAGTTTGTTTCCAAGTGCCGGTTTGAAGTTCCTGCAGTTTTCACTATAAAACCGAGTTGGAGCTAGTACTTCCCCATATATATGTATGGAATGGAGTTTGCAACTGAAAAGAAACTTTGTGTTCCCAACAAGCTAGGTGAAGGACTGCTTTCACACGCACTTATCTCTCAGAACTGAGCAAGTGGAAAGACGTTCGTTCATCTAGCACCAAGGGAACGGGTTGCAGGAGACACTTTTTCTCTGCTTTCTCAGTCTGTTTCCAAGTGCCGGTATGAAGTTCCTGCAGTTTTCAGTGTAAAACCGAGTTGGAGCTAGTACTTCCCCATATATATGTATGGAATGGAGTTTGCAAATGAAAAGAAACTTTGTGTTCCCAACAAGCTTGGTGAAGGTCGGCTTTCACACACACTTATCTCTCAGAACTGAGCAAGTGGAGAGACGTTCGTTCATCTAGCACCAAGGGAACGGTTTGCAGGAGACACTTTTTCTCTGCTTTCTCAGTCTGTTTCCTAGTGCCGGTTTGAAGTTCCTGCAATTTTCACTGTAAAACCGAGTTGGAGCTTGTACCTCCCCATATATATGTATGGATTGGTGTTGGCAACTGAAAAGAAACTTTGTGTTCCCAACAAGCTAGGTGAAGAATGGCTTTCACACACACTTATCTCTCAGAACTGAGCAAGTGGAGAGACGTTCGTTCATCTAGCACCAAGGGAACGGGTTGCAGGGGACACTTTTTCTCTGATTTCTCAGTCTGTTTCCTAGTGCCGGTTTGAAGTTCCTGCAGTTTTCACGGTAAAACCGAGTTGGAGCTAGTACCTACCCATATATATGTATGGAATGGAGTTTGCAACTGAAAAGAAACTTTGTGTTCCCAACAAGCTAGGTGAAGGACTGCTTTCACACGCACTTATCTCTCAGAACTGAGCAAGTGGAAAGACGTTCGTTCATCTAGCACCAAGGGAACGGGTTGCAGGAGATACTTTTTCTCTGCTTTCTCAGTCTGTTTCCAAGTGCCGGTTTGAAGTTCCTGCAGTTTTCAGTGTAAAACCGATTTGGAGCTAGTACTTCCCCATATATATGTATGGAATGGAGTTTGCAACTGAAAAGAAACTTTGTGTTCCCAACAAGCTAGGTGAAGGACGGCTTTCACACACACTTATCTCTCAGAACTGAGCAAGTGGAGAGACGTTCGTTCATCTAGCACCAAGGGAACGGTTTGCAGGAGACACTTTTTCTATGCTTTCTCAGTCTGTTTCCTAGTGCCGGTTTGAAGTTCCTGCAATTTTCACTGTAAAACAGAGTTGGAGCTTGTACCTCCCCATATATATGTATGGAATGGAGTTGGCAACTGAAAAGAAACTTTGTGTTCCCAACAAGCTAAATGAAGGACGGCTTTCACACACACTTATCTCTCAGAACTGAGCAAGTGGAGAGACGTTCGTTCATCTAGCACCAAGGGAACGGGTTGCAGGAGACACTTTTTCTCTGCTTTCTCAGTCTGTTTCCTAGTGCCGGTTTGAAGTTCCTGCAGTTTTCACTGTAAAACCGAGTTGGAGCTAGTTCCTACCCATATATATGTATGGAATGGAGTTTGCAACTGAAAAGAAACTTTGTGTTCCCAACAAGCTAGGTGAAGGACGGCTTTCACACACAATTATCTCTCAGAACTGAGCAAGTGGAGAGACGTTCGTTCATCTAGCACCAAGGGAACGGTTTGTAGGAGACACTATTTCTCTGCTTTCTCAGTCTGTTCCCTAGAGCCGGTTTGAAGTTCCTGCAGTTTTCACTGTAAAACCGAGTTGGAGCTAATACCTACCCATATATATGTAAGGAATGGAGTTTGCAACTGAAAAGAAACTTTGTGTTCCTAACAAGCTAGTTGAAGGACGGCTTTGACACACAGTTATCTCTCAGAACTGTGCAAGTGGAGAGACGTTCGTTCATCTAGCACCAAGGGAACGGGTTGCAGGATACACTTTTTCTCTGCATTCTCAGTCTGTTTCCTAGTGCCGGTTTGAAGTTCCTGCAATTTTCACTGTAAAACCGAGTTGGAGCTAGTACCTACCCATATATATTTATGGAATGGAGTTTGCAACTGAAAAGAAACTTTGTGTTCCCAACAAGCTAGTTGAAGAACGGCTTTCACACACAATTATCTCTCAGAACTGAGCAAGTGGAGAGACGTTCGTTCATCTAGCACCAAGGGAACGGGTTGAAGGAGACAATATTTCTCTGCTTTCTCAGTCTGTTTCCAAGTGCCGGTTTGAAGTTCCTGCAGTTTTCACTGTAAAACCGTGTTGGAGCTAGTACCTCCCCATATAAATGTATGGAATGGAGTTTGCAACTGAAAAGAAACTTTGAGTTCCCAACAAGCTAGGTGAAGGACGGCTTTCACACACACTTATCTCTCAGAACTGAGCAAGTGGAGAGACGCTCGTTCATATAGCACCAAGGGAACGGGTTGCAGGAGACACTTTTTCTCTGCTTTCTCAGTCTGTTTCCAAGTGCCGGTTTGAAGTTCCTGCAGTTTTCACTGTAAAACCGAGTTGGAGCTAGTACTTCCCCTATATATGTATGGAATGGAGTTTGCAACTGAAAAGAAACTTTGTGTTCCCAACAAGCTAGGTGAAGGACGGCTTTCACACACACTTATCTCTAAGAACTGAGCAAGTGGAGAGACGTTCGTTCATCTAGCACCAAGGGAACGGGTTGCAGGAGACACTAATTCTCTGCTTTCTCAGTCTGTTTCCAAGTGCCGGTTTGAAGTTCATGCAGTTTTCACTGTAAAACCGAGTTGAAGCTAGTACTTCCCCATATATATGTATGGAATGGAGTTTGCAACTGAAAAGAAACTTTGTGTTCCCAACAAGCAAGGTGAAGGACGGCTTTCACACACACTTATCTCTCAGAACTGAGCAAGTGGAGAGACGTTCGTTCATCTAGCACCAAGGGAACGGGTTGCAGGAGACACTTTTTCTCTGCTTTCTCAGTCTGTTTCCTAGTGCCGGTTTGAAGTTCCTGCAATTTTCACTGTAAAACCGAGTTTGAGCTTGTAACTCCCCATATATATGTATGGATTGGTGTTGGCAACTGAAAAGAAACTTTGTGTTCCCAACAAGCTAGGTGAAGGACGGCTTTCACACACACTTATCTCTCAGAACTGAGCAAGTGGAGAGACGTTCGTTCATCTAGCACCAAGGGAACGGGTTGCAGGAGACACTTTTTCTCTGTTTCTCAGTCTGTTTCCTAGTGCCGGTTTGAAGTTCCTGCAATTTTCACTGTAAAACCGAGTTGGAGCTTGTACCTCACCATATATATGTATGGATTGGTGTTGGCAACTGAAAAGAAACTTTCTGTTCCCAACAAGCTAGGTGAAGGATGGATTTCACACACACTTATCTCTCAGAACTGAGGAATTGGAGAGACGTTCGTTCATCTAGCACCAAGGGAACGGGTTGCAGGAGACACTTTTTCTCTGCTTTCTCAGTCTGTTTCCAAGTGCCGGTTTGAAGTTCCTGCAGTTTTCACTATAAAACCGAGTTGGAGCTAGTACTTCCCCATATATATGTATGGAATGGAGTTTGCAACTGAAAAGAAACTTTGTGTTCCCTACAAGCTAGGTGAAGGACGGCTTTCACACACACTTATCTCTCAGAACTGAGGAAGTGGAGAGACGTTCGTTCATCTAGCACCAAGGGAACGGTTTGCAGGAGACACTTTTTCTCTGCTTTCTCAGTCTGTTTCCTATTGCCGGTTTGAAGTTCCTGCAATTTTCACTGTAAAACCGAGTTGGAGCTTGTACCTCCCCATATATATTTATGGATTGGTGTTGGCAACTGAAAAGAATCTTTCTGTTCCCAACAAGCTAGGTGAAGGATGGCTTTCACACACACTTATCTCTCAGAACTGAGGAAGTGGAGAGACGTTCGTTCATCTAGCACCAAGGGAACGGGTTGCAGGAGACACTTTTTCTCTGCTTTCTCAGTCTGTTTCCAAGTGCCGGTTTGAAGTTCCTGCAGTTTTCACTATAAACCCGGGTTGGAGCTAGTACTTCCCCATATATATGTATGGAATGGTGTTTGCAACTGAAAAGATACTTTGTGTTCCCAACAAGCTAGGTGAAGGACGGCTTTCACACACACTTATCTCTCAGAACTGAGCAAGTGGAGAGACGTTCGTTCATCTAGCACCAAGGGAACGGGTTGCAGGAGACACTTTTTCTCTGCTTTCTCAGTCTGTTTCCTAGTGCCGGTTTGAAGTTCCTGCAATTTTCACTGTAAAACCTAGTTTGAGCTTGTACCTCCCCATATATATGTATGGATTGGTGTTGGCAACTGAAAAGAAACTTTGTGTTCCCAACAAGCTAGGTGAAGGATGGCTTTCACAAACACTTATCTCTCAGAACTGAGCAAGTGGAGAGACGTTCGTTCATCTAGCACCAAGGGAACGGGTTGAAGGAGACACTTTTTCTCTGATTTCTCAGTCTGTTTCCAAGTGCCGGTTTGAAGTTCCTGCAGTTTTCACTGTAAAACCGAGTTGGAGCTAGTACCTACCCATATATATGTATGGAATGGAGTTTGCAACTGAAAAGAAACTTTGTGTTCCCAAAAAGCTAGGTGAAGGACGGCTTTCACACACACTTATCTCTCAGAACTGAGCAAGTGGAGAGACGTTCGTTCATCTAGCACCAAGGGAACGGGTTGCAGGAGACACTTTTTCTCTGCTTTCTCAGTCTGTTTCCTAGTGCCGGTTTGAAGTTCCTGCAATTTTCACTGTAAAACCGAGTTGGAGCTTGTACCTCACCATATATATGTATGGATTGGTGTTGGCAACTGAAAAGAAACTTTCTGTTCCCAACAAGCTAGGTGAAGGATGGCTTTCACACACACTTATCTCTCAGAACTGAGCAAGTGGAGAGACGTTCGTTCATTTAGCACCTAGGGAACGGGTTGCAGGAGACACTTTTTCTCTGCTTTCTCAGTCTGTTTCCAAGTGCCGGTTTGAAGTTCATGCAGTTTTCACTGTAAAACCGAGTTGGAGCTAGTACTTCCCCATATATATGTATGGAATGGAGTTTGCAACTGAAAAGAAACTTTGTGTTCCCAACAAGCTAGGTGAAGGACGGCTTTCACACACACTTATCTCTCAGAACTGAGCAAGTGGAGAGACGTTCGTTCATCTAGCACCAAGGGAACGGGTTGCAGGAGACACTTTTTCTCTGCTTTCTCAGTTTGTTTCCTAGTGCCGGTTTGAAGTTCCTGCAATTTTCACTGTAAAACCGAGTTGGAGCTTGTACCTCACCATATATATGTATGGATTGGTGTTGGCAACTGAAAAGAAACTTTCTGTTCCCAACAAGCTAGGTGAAGGATGGCTTTCACACACACTTATCTCTCAGAACTGAGCAAGTGGAGAGACGTTCGTTCATCTAGCACCAAGGGAACGGGTTGCAGGAGACACTTTTTCTCTGCTTTCTCAGTCTGTTTCCAAGTGCCGGTTTGAAGTTCCTGCAGTTTTCACTATAAAACCGAGTTGGAGCTAGTACTTCCCCATATATATGTATGGAATGGAGTTTGCAACTGAAAAGAAACTTTGTGTTCCCAACAAGCTAGGTGAAGGACGGCATTCACACACACTTATCTCTCAGAACTGAGCAAGTGGAGAGACGTTCGTTCATCTAGCACCAAGGGAACGGGTTGCAGGAGACACTTTTTCTCTGCTTTCTCAGTCTGTTTCCTAGTGCCGGTTTGAAGTTCCTGCAATTTTCACTGTAAAACCGAGTTGGAGCTTGTACCTCACCATATATATGTATGGATTGGTGTTGGCAACTGAAAAGAAACTTTGTGTTCCCAACAAGCTAGGTGAAGGATGGCTTTCACACACACTTATCTCTCAGAACTGAGCAAGTGGAGAGACGTTCGTTCATCTAGCACCTAGGGAACGGGTTGCAGGAGACACTTTTTCTCTGCTTTCTCAGTCTGTTTCCAAGTGCCGGTTTGAAGTTCATGCAGTTTTCACTGTAATACCGAGTTGGAGCTAGTACTTCCCCATATATATGTATGGAATGGAGTTTGCAAGTGAAAAGAAACTTTGTGTTCCCAACAAGCTAGGTGAAGGACGGCTTTCACACACACTTATCTCTCAGAACTGAGCAAGTGGAGAGACGTTCGTTCATCTAGCACCAAGGGAACGGGTTGCAGGAGACACTTTTTCTCTGCTTTCTCAGTCTGTTTCCTAGTGCCGGTTTGAAGTTCCTGCAATTTTCACTGTAAAACCGAGTTGGAGCTTGTACCTCCCCATATATATGTATGGATTGGTGTTGGCAACTGAAAAGAAACTTTGTGTTCCCAACAAGCTAGGTGAAGGATGGCTTTCACACACACTTATCTCTCAGAACTGAGCAAGTGGAGAGACGTTCTTTCATCTAGCACCAAGGGAATGGGTTGAAGGAGACACTTTTTCTCTGCTTTCTCAGTCTGTTTCCAAGTGCCGGTTTGAAGTTCCTGCAGTTTTCACTGTAAAACCGAGTTGGAGCTAGTACCTACCCATATATATGTATGGAATGGAGTTTGCAACTGAAAAGAAACTTTGTGTTCCCAACAAGCTAGGTGAAGGACGGCTTTCACACACACTTATCTCTCAGAACTGAGCAAGTGGAGAGACGTTCGTTCATCTAGCACCAAGGGAACGGGTTGCAGGAGACACTTTTTCTCTGCTTTCTCAGTTTGTTTCCTAGTGCCGGTTTGAAGTTCCTGCAATTTTCACTGTAAAACCGAGTTGGAGCTTGTACCTCACCATATATATGTATGGATTGGTGTTGGCAACTGAAAAGAAACTTTCTGTTCCCAACAAGCTAGGTGAAGGATGGCTTTCACACACACTTATCTCTCAGAACTGAGCAAGTGGAGAGACGTTCGTTCATCTAGCACCAAGGGAACGGGTTGCAGGAGACACTTTTTCTCTGCTTTCTCAGTCTGTTTCCAAGTGCCAGTTTGAAGTTCCTGCAGTTTTCACTATAAAACCGAGTTGGAGCTAGTACTTCCCCATATATATGTATGGAATGGAGTTTGCAACTGAAAAGAAACTTTGTGTTCCCAACAAGCTAGGTGAAGGACTGCTTTCACACGCCCATATCTCTCAGAACTGAGCAAGTGGAAAGACGTTCGTTCATCTAGCACCAAGGGAACGGGTTGCAGGAGACACTTTTTCTCTGCTTTCTCAGTCTGTTTCCAAGTGCCGGTATGAAGTTCCTGCAGTTTTCAGTGTAAAACCGAGTTGGAGCTAGTACTTCCCCATATATATGTATGGAATGGAGTTTGCAAATGAAAAGAAACTTTGTGTTCCCAACAAGCTTGCTGAAGGTCGGCTTTCACACACACTTATCTCTCAGAACTGAGCAAGTGGAGAGACGTTCGTTCATCTAGCACCAAGGGAACGGGTTGAAGGAGACACTTTTTCTCTGCTTTCTCAGTCTGTTTCCTAGTGCCGGTTTGAAGTTCCTGCAATTTTCACTGTAAAACCGAGTTGGAGCTTGTACCTCACCATATATATGTATGGATTGGTGTTGGCAACTGAAAAGAAACTTTCTGTTCCCAACAAGCTAGGTGAAGGTTGGCTTTCACACACACTTATCTCTCAGAACTGAGCAAGTGGAGAGACGTTCGTTCATCTAGCACCAAGGGAACGGGTTGCAGGAGACACTTTTTCTCTGCTTTCTCAGTCTGTTTCCAAGTGCCGGTTTGAAGTTCCTGCAATTTTCACTGTAAAACCTAGTTTGAGCTTGTACCTCCCCATATATATGTATGGATTGGTGTTGGCAACTGAAAAGAAACTTTGTGTTCCCAACAAGCTAGGTGAAGGACGGCTTTCACACACACTTATCTCTCAGAACTGAGCAAGTGGAGAGACGTTCGTTCATCTAGCACCAAGGGAACGGGTTGAAGGAGACACTTTTTCTCTGCTTTCTCAGTCTGTTTCCAAGTGCCGGTTTGAAGTTCCTGCAGTTTTCACTGTAAAACCGAGTTGGAGCTAGTACCTACCCATATATATGTATGGAATGGAGTTTGCAACTGAAAAGAAACTTTGTGTTCCCAACAAGCTAGGTGAAGGACGGCTTTCACACACACTTATCTCTCAGAACTGAGCAAGTTGAGAGACGTTCGTTCATCTAGCACCAAGGGAACGGGTTGCAGGAGACACTTTTTCTCTGCTTTCTCAGTCTGTTTCCAAGTGCCGGTTTGAAGTTCCTGCAGTTTTCACTATAAAACCGAGTTGGAGCTAGTACTTCCCCATATATATGTATGGAATGGAGTTTGCAACTGAAAAGAAACTTTGTGTTCCCAACAAGCTAGGTGAAGGACTGCTTTCACACGCACATATCTCTCAGAACTGAGCAAGTGGAAAGACGTTCGTTCATCTAGCACCAAGGGAACGGGTTGCAGGAGACACTTTTTCTCTGCTTTCTCAGTCTGTTTCCAAGTGCCGGTATGAAGTTCCTGCAGTTTTCAGTGTAAAACCGAGTTGGAGCTAGTACTTCCCCATATATATGTATGGAATGGAGTTTGCAAATGAAAAGAAACTTTGTGTTCCCAACAAGCTTGGTGAAGTTCGGCTTTCACACACACTTATCTCTCAGAACTGAGCAAGTGGAGAGACGTTCGTTCATCTAGCACCAAGGGAACGGGTTGAAGGAGACACTTTTTCTCTGCTTTCTCAGTCTGTTTCCTAGTGCCGGTTTGAAGTTCCTGCAATTTTCACTGTAAAACCGAGTTGGAGCTTGTACCTCACCATATATATGTATGGATTGGTGTTGGCAACTGAAAAGAAACTTTGTCTTCCCAACAAGCTAGGTGAAGGATGGCTTTCACACACACTTATCTCTCAGAACTGAGCAAGTGGAGAGACGTTCGTTCATCTAGCACCAAGGGAACGGGTTGCAGGAGACACTTTTTCTCTGCTTTCTCAGTCTGTTTCCAAGTGCCGGTTTGAAGTTCCTGCAATTTTCACTGTAAAACCTAGTTTGAGCTTGTACCTCCCCATATATATGTATGGATTGGTGTTGGCAACTGAAAAGAAACTTTGTGTTCCCAACAAGCTAGGTGAAGGATGGCTTTCACACACACTTATCTCTCAGAACTGAGCAAGTGGAGAGACGTTCGTTCATCTAGCACCAAGGGAACGGGTTGAAGGAGACACTTTTTCTCTGCTTTCTCAGTCTGTTTCCAAGTGCCGGTTTGAAGTTCCTGCAGTTTTCACTGTAAAACCGAGTTGGAGCTAGTACCTACCCATATATATGTATGGAATGGAGTTTGCAACTGAAAAGAAACTTTGTGTTCCCAACAAGCTAGGTGAAGGACGGCTTTCACACACACTTATCTCTCAGAACTGAGCAAGTTGAGAGACGTTCGTTCATCTAGCACCAAGGGAACGGGTTGCAGGAAACACTTTTTCTCTGCTTTCTCAGTCTGTTTCCAAGTGCCGGTTTGAAGTTCCTGCAGTTTTCACTATAAAACCGAGTTGGAGCTAGTACTTCCCCATATATATGTATGGAATGGAGTTTGCAACTGAAAAGAAACTTTGTGTTCCCAACAAGCTAGGTGAAGGACGGCTTTCACACACACTTATCTCTCAGAACTGAGCAAGTGGTGAGACGTTCGTTCATCTAGCACCAAGGGAACGGGTTGCAGGAGACACTTTTTCTCTGCTTTCTCAGTCTGTTTCCTAGTGCCGGTTTGAAGTTCCTGCAATTTTCACTGTAAAACCTAGTTTGAGCTTGTACCTCCCCATATATATGTATGGATTGGTGTTGGCAACTGAAAAGAAACTTTGTGTTCCCAACAAGCTAGGTGAAGGATGGCTTTCACACACACTTATCTCTCAGAACTGAGCAAGTGGAGAGACGTTCGTTCATCTAGCACCAAGGGAACGGGTTGAAGGAGACACTTTTTCTCTGCTTTCTCAGTCTGTTTCCAAGTGCCGGTTTGAAGTTCCTGCAGTTTTCACTGTAAAACCGAGTTGGAGCTAGTACCTACCCATATATATGTATGGAATGGAGTTTGCAACTGAAAAGAAACTTTGTGTTCCCAACAAGCTAGGTGAAGGACGGCTTTCACACACACTTATCTCTCAGAACTGAGCAAGTGGAGAGACGTTCGTTCATCTAGCACCAAGGGAACGGGTTGCAGGAGACACTTTTTCTCTGCTTTCTCAGTCTGTTTCCAAGTGCCGGTTTGAAGTTCCTGCAGTTTTCACTATAAAACCGAGTTGGAGCTAGTACTTCCCCATATATATGTATGGAATGGAGTTTGCAACTGAAAAGAAACTTTGTGTTCCCAACAAGCTAGGTGAAGGACTGCTTTCACACGCACATATCTCTCAGAACTGAGCAAGTGGAAAGACGTTCGTTCATCTAGCACCAAGGGAACGGGTTGCAGGAGACACTTTTTCTCTGCTTTCTCAGTCTGTTTCCAAGTGCCGGTATGAAGTTCCTGCAGTTTTCAGTGTAAAACCGAGTTGGAGCTAGTACTTCCCCATATATATGTATGGAATGGAGTTTGCAAATGAAAAGAAACTTTGTGTTCCCAACAAGCTTGGTGAAGGTCGGCTTTCACACACACTTATCTCTCAGAACTGAGCAAGTGGAGAGACGTTCGTTCATCTAGCACCAAGGGAACGGGTTGAAGGAGACACTTTTTCTCTGCTTTCTCAGTCTGTTTCCTAGTGCCGGTTTGAAGTTCCTGCAATTTTCACTGTAAAACCGAGTTGGAGCTTGTACCTCACCATATATATGTATGGATTGGTGTTGGCAACTGAAAAGAAACTTTGTCTTCCCAACAAGCTAGGTGAAGGATGGCTTTCACACACACTTATCTCTCAGAACTGAGCAAGTGGAGAGACGTTCGTTCATCTAGCACCAAGGGAACGGGTTGCAGGAGACACTTTTTCTCTGCTTTCTCAGTCTGTTTCCAAGTGCCGGTTTGAAGTTCCTGCAATTTTCACTGTAAAACCTAGTTTGAGCTTGTACCTCCCCATATATATGTATGGATTGGTGTTGGCAACTGAAAAGAAACTTTGTGTTCCCAACAAGCTAGGTGAAGGATGGCTTTCACACACACTTATCTCTCAGAACTGAGCAAGTGGAGAGACGTTCGTTCATCTAGCACCAAGGGAACGGGTTGAAGGAGACACTTTTTCTCTGCTTTCTCAGTCTGTTTCCAAGTGCCGGTTTGAAGTTCCTGCAGTTTTCACTGTAAAACCGAGTTGGAGCTAGTACCTACCCATATATATGTATGGAATGGAGTTTGCAACTGAAAAGAAACTTTGTGTTCCCAACAAGCTAGGTGAAGGACGGCTTTCACACACACTTATCTCTCAGAACTGAGCAAGTTGAGAGACGTTCGTTCATCTAGCACCAAGGGAACGGGTTGCAGGAAACACTTTTTCTCTGCTTTCTCAGTCTGTTTCCAAGTGCCGGTTTGAAGTTCCTGCAGTTTTCACTATAAAACCGAGTTGGAGCTAGTACTTCCCCATATATATGTATGGAATGGAGTTTGCAACTGAAAAGAAACTTTGTGTTCCCAACAAGCTAGGTGAAGGACGGCTTTCACACACACTTATCTCTCAGAACTGAGCAAGTGGTGAGACGTTCGTTCATCTAGCACCAAGGGAACGGGTTGCAGGAGACACTTTTTCTCTGCTTTCTCAGTCTGTTTCCTAGTGCCGGTTTGAAGTTCCTGCAATTTTCACTGTAAAACCTAGTTTGAGCTTGTACCTCCCCATATATATGTATGGATTGGTGTTGGCAACTGAAAAGAAACTTTGTGTTCCCAACAAGCTAGGTGAAGGATGGCTTTCACACACACTTATCTCTCAGAACTGAGCAAGTGGAGAGACGTTCGTTCATCTAGCACCAAGGGAACGGGTTGAAGGAGACACTTTTTCTCTGCTTTCTCAGTCTGTTTCCAAGTGCCGGTTTGAAGTTCCTGCAGTTTTCACTGTAAAACCGAGTTGGAGCTAGTACCTACCCATATATATGTATGGAATGGAGTTTGCAACTGAAAAGAAACTTTGTGTTCCCAACAAGCTAGGTGAAGGACGGCTTTCACACACACTTATCTCTCAGAACTGAGCAAGTGGAGAGACGTTCGTTCATCTAGCACCAAGGGAACGGGTTGCAGGAGACACTTTTTCTCTGCTTTCTCAGTCTGTTTCTTAGTGCCGGTTTGAAGTTCCTGCAATTTTCACTGTAAAACCGAGTTGGAGCTTGTACCTCACCATATATATGTATGGATTGGTGTTGGCAACTGAAAAGAAACTTTGTGTTCCCAACAAGCTAGGTGAAGGATGGCTTTCACACACACTTATCTCTCAGAACTGAGCAAGTGGAGAGACGTTCGTTCATCTAGCACCAAGGGAACGGGTTGAAGGAGACACTTTTTCTCTGCTTTCTCAGTCTGTTTCCAAGTGCCGGTTTGAAGTTCCTGCAATTTTCACTGTAAAACCTAGTTTGAGCTTGTACCTCCCCATATATATGTATGGATTGGTGTTGGCAACTGAAAAGAAACTTTGTGTTCCCAACAAGCTAGGTGAAGGATGGCTTTCACACACACTTATCTCTCAGAACTGAGCAAGTGGAGAGACGTTCGTTCATCTAGCACCAAGGGAACGGGTTGAAGGAGACACTTTTTCTCTGCTTTCTCAGTCTGTTTCCAAGTGCCGGTTTGAAGTTCCTGCAGTTTTCACTGTAAAACCGAGTTGGAGCTAGTACCTACCCATATATATGTATGGAATGGAGTTTGCAACTGAAAAGAAACTTTGTGTTCCCAACAAGCTAGGTGAAGGACGGCTTTCACACACACTTATCTCTCAGAACTGAGCAAGTTGAGAGACGTTCGTTCATCTAGCACCAAGGGAACGGGTTGCAGGAAACACTTTTTCTCTGCTTTCTCAGTCTGTTTCCAAGTGCCGGTTTGAAGTTCCTGCAGTTTTCACTATAAAACCGAGTTGGAGCTAGTACTTCCCCATATATATGTATGGAATGGAGTTTGCAACTGAAAAGAAACTTTGTGTTCCCAACAAGCTAGGTGAAGGACGGCTTTCACACACACTTATCTCTCAGAACTGAGCAAGTGGTGAGACGTTCGTTCATCTAGCACCAAGGGAACGGGTTGCAGGAGACACTTTTTCTCTGCTTTCTCAGTCTGTTTCCTAGTGCCGGTTTGAAGTTCCTGCAATTTTCACTGTAAAACCTAGTTTGAGCTTGTACCTCCCCATATATATGTATGGATTGGTGTTGGCAACTGAAAAGAAACTTTGTGTTCCCAACAAGCTAGGTGAAGGATGGCTTTCACACACACTTATCTCTCAGAACTGAGCAAGTGGAGAGACGTTCGTTCATCTAGCACCAAGGGAACGGGTTGAAGGAGACACTTTTTCTCTGCTTTCTCAGTCTGTTTCCAAGTGCCGGTTTGAAGTTCCTGCAGTTTTCACTGTAAAACCGAGTTGGAGCTAGTACCTACCCATATATATGTATGGAATGGAGTTTGCAACTGAAAAGAAACTTTGTGTTCCCAACAAGCTAGGTGAAGGACGGCTTTCACACACACTTATCTCTCAGAACTGAGCAAGTGGAGAGACGTTCGTTCATCTAGCACCAAGGGAACGGGTTGCAGGAGACACTTTTTCTCTGCTTTCTCAGTCTGTTTCCAAGTGCCGGTTTGAAGTTCCTGCAGTTTTCACTATAAAACCGAGTTGGAGCTAGTACTTCCCCATATATATGTATGGAATGGAGTTTGCAACTGAAAAGAAACTTTGTGTTCCCAACAAGCTAGGTGAAGGACTGCTTTCACACGCACATATCTCTCAGAACTGAGCAAGTGGAAAGACGTTCGTTCATCTAGCACCAAGGGAACGGGTTGCAGGAGACACTTTTTCTCTGCTTTCTCAGTCTGTTTCCAAGTGCCGGTATGAAGTTCCTGCAGTTTTCAGTGTAAAACCGAGTTGGAGCTAGTACTTCCCCATATATATGTATGGAATGGAGTTTGCAAATGAAAAGAAACTTTGTGTTCCCAACAAGCTTGGTGAAGGTCGGCTTTCACACACACTTATCTCTCAGAACTGAGCAAGTGGAGAGACGTTCGTTCATCTAGCACCAAGGGAACGGGTTGAAGGAGACACTTTTTCTCTGCTTTCTCAGTCTGTTTCCTAGTGCCGGTTTGAAGTTCCTGCAATTTTCACTGTAAAACCGAGTTGGAGCTTGTACCTCACCATATATATGTATGGATTGGTGTTGGCAACTGAAAAGAAACTTTGTCTTCCCAACAAGCTAGGTGAAGGATGGCTTTCACACACACTTATCTCTCAGAACTGAGCAAGTGGAGAGACGTTCGTTCATCTAGCACCAAGGGAACGGGTTGCAGGAGACACTTTTTCTCTGCTTTCTCAGTCTGTTTCCAAGTGCCGGTTTGAAGTTCCTGCAATTTTCACTGTAAAACCTAGTTTGAGCTTGTACCTCCCCATATATATGTATGGATTGGTGTTGGCAACTGAAAAGAAACTTTGTGTTCCCAACAAGCTAGGTGAAGGATGGCTTTCACACACACTTATCTCTCAGAACTGAGCAAGTGGAGAGACGTTCGTTCATCTAGCACCAAGGGAACGGGTTGAAGGAGACACTTTTTCTCTGCTTTCTCAGTCTGTTTCCAAGTGCCGGTTTGAAGTTCCTGCAGTTTTCACTGTAAAACCGAGTTGGAGCTAGTACCTACCCATATATATGTATGGAATGGAGTTTGCAACTGAAAAGAAACTTTGTGTTCCCAACAAGCTAGGTGAAGGACGGCTTTCACACACACTTATCTCTCAGAACTGAGCAAGTTGAGAGACGTTCGTTCATCTAGCACCAAGGGAACGGGTTGCAGGAAACACTTTTTCTCTGCTTTCTCAGTCTGTTTCCAAGTGCCGGTTTGAAGTTCCTGCAGTTTTCACTATAAAACCGAGTTGGAGCTAGTACTTCCCCATATATATGTATGGAATGGAGTTTGCAACTGAAAAGAAACTTTGTGTTCCCAACAAGCTAGGTGAAGGACGGCTTTCACACACACTTATCTCTCAGAACTGAGCAAGTGGTGAGACGTTCGTTCATCTAGCACCAAGGGAACGGGTTGCAGGAGACACTTTTTCTCTGCTTTCTCAGTCTGTTTCCTAGTGCCGGTTTGAAGTTCCTGCAATTTTCACTGTAAAACCTAGTTTGAGCTTGTACCTCCCCATATATATGTATGGATTGGTGTTGGCAACTGAAAAGAAACTTTGTGTTCCCAACAAGCTAGGTGAAGGATGGCTTTCACACACACTTATCTCTCAGAACTGAGCAAGTGGAGAGACGTTCGTTCATCTAGCACCAAGGGAACGGGTTGAAGGAGACACTTTTTCTCTGCTTTCTCAGTCTGTTTCCAAGTGCCGGTTTGAAGTTCCTGCAGTTTTCACTGTAAAACCGAGTTGGAGCTAGTACCTACCCATATATATGTATGGAATGGAGTTTGCAACTGAAAAGAAACTTTGTGTTCCCAACAAGCTAGGTGAAGGACGGCTTTCACACACACTTATCTCTCAGAACTGAGCAAGTGGAGAGACGTTCGTTCATCTAGCACCAAGGGAACGGGTTGCAGGAGACACTTTTTCTCTGCTTTCTCAGTCTGTTTCTTAGTGCCGGTTTGAAGTTCCTGCAATTTTCACTGTAAAACCGAGTTGGAGCTTGTACCTCACCATATATATGTATGGATTGGTGTTGGCAACTGAAAAGAAACTTTGTGTTCCCAACAAGCTAGGTGAAGGATGGCTTTCACACACACTTATCTCTCAGAACTGAGCAAGTGGAGAGACGTTCGTTCATCTAGCACCAAGGGAACGGGTTGAAGGAGACACTTTTTCTCTGCTTTCTCAGTCTGTTTCCAAGTGCCGGTTTGAAGTTCCTGCAGTTTTCACTGTAAAACCGAGTTGGAGCTAGTACCTACCCATATATATGTATGGAATGGAGTTTGCAACTGAAAAGAAACTTTGTGTTCCCAACAAGCTAGGTGAAGGACGGCTTTCACACACACTTATCTCTCAGAACTGAGCAAGTGGAGAGACGTTCGTTCATCTAGCACCAAGGGAACGGGTTGCAGGAGACACTTTTTCTCTGCTTTCTCAGTCTGTTTCCTAGTGCCGGTTTGAAGTTCCTGCAATTTTCACTGTAAAACCGAGTTGGAGCTTGTACCTCACCATATATATGTATGGAATGGAGTTTGCAAATGAAAAGAAACTTTGTGTTCCCAACAAGCTAGGTGAAGGACTGCTTTCACACGCACATATCTCTCAGAACTGAGCAAGTGGAAAGACGTTCGTTCATCTAGCACCAAGGGAACGGGTTGCAGGAGACACTTTTTCTCTGGTTTCTCAGTCTGTTTCCAAGTGCCGGTATGAAGTTCCTGCAGTTTTCAGTGTAAAACCGAGTTGGAGCTAGTACTTCCCCATATATATTTATGGAATGGAGTTTGCAAATGAAAAGAAACTTTGTGTTCCCAACAAGCTTGGTGAAGTTCGGCTTTCACACACACTTATCTCTCAGAACTGAGCAAGTGGAGAGACGTTCGTTCATCTAGCACCAAGGGAACGGTTTGCAGGAGACACTTTTTCTCTGCTTTCTCAGTCTGTTTCCTAGTGCCGGTTTGAAGTTCCTGCAATTTTCACTGTAAAACCGAGTTGGAGCTTGTACCTCCCCATATATATGTATGGATTGGTGTTGGCAACTGAAAAGAAACTTTGTGTTCCCAACAAGCTAGGTGAAGGATGGCTTTCACACACACTTATCTCTCAGAACTGAGCAAGTGGAGAGACGTTCGTTCATCTAGCACCAAGGGAACGGGTTGCAGGAGACACTTTTTCTCTGATTTCTCAGTCTGTTTCCAAGTGCCGGTTTGAAGTTCCTGCAGTTTTCACTAAAAAACCGTGTTGGAGCTAGGACTTCCCCATATATATGTATGGAATGGAGTTTGCAACTGAAAAGAAACTTTGTGTTCCCAACAAGCTAAATGAAGGACGGCTTTCACACACACTTATCTCTCAGAACTGAGCAAGTGGAGAGACGTTCGTTCATCTAGCACCAAGGGAATGGTTTGTAGCTGACACTTTTTCTCTGCTTTCTCAGTCTGTTTCCTAGTGCCGGTTTGAAGTTCCTGCAGTTTTCACGGTAAAACCGAGTTGGAGCTAGTACCTACCCATATATATGTAAGGAACGGAGTTTGCAACTGAAAAGAAACTTTGTGTTCCCAACAAGCTAGGTGAAGGACGGCTTTCACACACAATTATCTCTCAGAACTGAGAAAGTGGAGAGACGTTCGTTCATCTAGCACCAAGGGAACGGGTTGCAGGAGGCACTATTTCTCTGTTTCTCAGTCTGTTTCCAAGTGCCGGTTTGAAGTTCCTGCAGTTTTCACGGTAAAACCGAGTTGGAGCTTGTACCTCCCCATATATATGTATGGAATGGAATTTACAACTGAAAATAAACTTTGTGTTCCCAACAAGCTAAGTGAAGGACGGCTTTCACACACACTTATCTCTCAGAACTGAGCAAGTGGGGAGACGTTCGTTCATCTAGCACCAAGGGAACGGGTTGCAGGAGACACTTTTTCTCTGCTTTCTCAGTCTGTTTCCTAGTGCCTGTTTGAAGTTCCTGCAGTTTTCACTGTAAAACCGAGTTGGAGCTAGTACCTCCCCATATATATGTATGGAATGGAGTTTGCAACTGAAAAGAAACTTTGTGTTCCCAACAAGCTAGGTGAAGGGCGGCTTTCACACACAATTATCTCTCAGAACTGAGCAAGTGGAGAGACGTTCGTTCATCTAGCACCAAGGGAACGGGTTGCAGGAGACACTTTTTCTCTGCTTTCTCAGTCTGTTTCTTAGTGCCGGTTTGAAGTTCCTGCAATTTTCACTGTAAAACCGAGTTGGAGCTTGTACCTCACCATATATATGTATGGATTGGTGTTGGCAACTGAAAAGAAACTTTGTGTTCCCAACAAGCTAGGTGAAGGATGGCTTTCACACACACTTATCTCTCAGAACTGAGCAAGTGGAGAGACGTTCGTTCATCTAGCACCAAGGGAACGGGTTGAAGGAGACACTTTTTCTCTGCTTTCTCAGTCTGTTTCCAAGTGCCGGTTTGAAGTTCCTGCAGTTTTCACTGTAAAACCGAGTTGGAGCTAGTACCTACCCATATATATGTATGGAATGGAGTTTGCAACTGAAAAGAAACTTTGTGTTCCCAACAAGCTAGGTGAAGGACGGCTTTCACACACACTTATCTCTCAGAACTGAGCAAGTGGAGAGACGTTCGTTCATCTAGCACCAAGGGAACGGGTTGCAGGAGACACTTTTTCTCTGCTTTCTCAGTCTGTTTCCTAGTGCCGGTTTGAAGTTCCTGCAATTTTAACTGTAAAACCGAGTTGGAGCTTGTACCTCACCATATATATGTATGGAATGGAGTTTGCAAATGAAAAGAAACTTTGTGTTCCCAACAAGCTAGGTGAAGGACTGCTTTCACACGCACATATCTCTCAGAACTGAGCAAGTGGAAAGACGTTCGTTCATCTAGCACCAAGGGAACGGGTTGCAGGAGACACTTTTTCTCTGGTTTCTCAGTCTGTTTCCAAGTGCCGGTATGAAGTTCCTGCAGTTTTCAGTGTAAAACCGAGTTGGAGCTAGTACTTCCCCATATATATGTATGGAATGGAGTTTGCAAATGAAAAGAAACTTTGTGTTCCCAACAAGCTTGGTGAAGTTCGGCTTTCACACACACTTATCTCTCAGAACTGAGCAAGTGGAGAGACGTTCGTTCATCTAGCACCAAGGGAACGGTTTGCAGGAGACACTTTTTCTCTGCTTTCTCAGTCTGTTTCCTAGTGCCGGTTTGAAGTTCCTGCAATTTTCACTGTAAAACCGAGTTGGAGCTTGTACCTCCCCATATATATGTATGGATTGGTGTTGGCAACTGAAAAGAAACTTTGTGTTCCCAACAAGCTAGGTGAAGGATGGCTTTCACACACACTTATCTCTCAGAACTGAGCAAGTGGAGAGACGTTCGTTCATCTAGCACCAAGGGAACGGGTTGAAGGAGACACTTTTTCTCTGCTTTCTCAGTCTGTTTCCAAGTGCCGGTTTGAAGTTCCTGCAGTTTTCACTGTAAAACCGAGTTGGAGCTAGTACCTACCCATATATATGTATGGAATGGAGTTTGCAACTGAAAAGAAACTTTGTGTTCCCAACAAGCTAGGTGAAGGACGGCTTTCACACACACTTATCTCTCAGAACTGAGCAAGTGGAGAGACGTTCGTTCATCTAGCACCAAGGGAACGGGTTGCAGGAGACACTTTTTCTCTGCTTTCTCAGTCTGTTTCCTAGTGCCGGTTTGAAGTTCCTGCAATTTTAACTGTAAAACCGAGTTGGAGCTTGTACCTCACCATATATATGTATGGAATGGAGTTTGCAAATGAAAAGAAACTTTGTGTTCCCAACAAGCTAGGTGAAGGACTGCTTTCACACGCACATATCTCTCAGAACTGAGCAAGTGGAAAGACGTTCGTTCATCTAGCACCAAGGGAACGGGTTGCAGGAGACACTTTTTCTCTGGTTTCTCAGTCTGTTTCCAAGTGCCGGTATGAAGTTCCTGCAGTTTTCAGTGTAAAACCGAGTTGGAGCTAGTACTTCCCCATATATATGTATGGAATGGAGTTTGCAAATGAAAAGAAACTTTGTGTTCCCAACAAGCTTGGTGAAGTTCGGCTTTCACACACACTTATCTCTCAGAACTGAGCAAGTGGAGAGACGTTCGTTCATCTAGCACCAAGGGAACGGTTTGCAGGAGACACTTTTTCTCTGCTTTCTCAGTCTGTTTCCTAGTGCCGGTTTGAAGTTCCTGCAATTTTCACTGTAAAACCGAGTTGGAGCTTGTACCTCCCCATATATATGTATGGATTGGTGTTGGCAACTGAAAAGAAACTTTGTGTTCCCAACAAGCTAGGTGAAGGATGGCTTTCACACACACTTATCTCTCAGAACTGAGCAAGTGGAGAGACGTTCGTTCATCTAGCACCAAGGGAACGGGTTGCAGGAGACACTTTTTCTCTGATTTCTCAGTCTGTTTCCAAGTGCCGGTTTGAAGTTCCTGCAGTTTTCACTAAAAAACCGTGTTGGAGCTAGGACTTCCCCATATATATGTATGGAATGGAGTTTGCAACTGAAAAGAAACTTTGTGTTCCCAACAAGCTAAATGAAGGACGGCTTTCACACAGACTTATCTCTCAGAACTGAGCAAGTGGAGAGACTTTCGTTCATCTAGCACCAAGGGAATGGTTTGTAGCTGACACTTTTTCTCTGCTTTCTCAGTCTGTTTCCTAGTGCCGGTTTGAAGTTCCTGCAGTTTTCACGGTAAAACCGAGTTGGAGCTAGTACCTACCCATATATATGTAAGGAACGGAGTTTGCAACTGAAAAGAAACTTTGTGTTCCCAACAAGCTAGGTGAAGGACGGCTTTCACACACAATTATCTCTCAGAACTGAGAAAGTGGAGAGACGTTCGTTCATCTAGCACCAAGGGAACGGGTTGCAGGAGGCACTATTTCTCTGTTTCTCAGTCTGTTTCCAAGTGCCGGTTTGAAGTTCCTGCAGTTTTCACGGTAAAACCGAGTTGGAGCTTGTACCTCCCCATATATATGTATGGAATGGAATTTACAACTGAAAACAAACTTTGTGTTCCCAACAAGCTAAGTGAAGGACGGCTTTCACACACACTTATCTCTCAGAACTGAGCAAGTGGGGAGACGTTCGTTCATCTAGCACCAAGGGAACGGGTTGCAGGAGACACTTTTTCTCTGCTTTCTCAGTCTGTTTCCAAGTGCCGGTTTGAAGTTCCTGCAGTTTTCACTGTAAAACCGAGTTGGAGCTAGTACTTCCCCATATATATGTATGGAATGGAGTTTGCAACTGAAAAGAAACTTTGTGTTCCCAACAAGCTAGGTGAAGGACGGCTTTCACACACACTTATCTCTCAGAACTGAGCAAGTGGAGAGACGTTCGTTCATCTAGCACCAAGGGAACGGTTTGCAGGAGACACTTTTTCTCTGCTTTCTCAGTCTGTTTCCTAGTGCCGGTTTGAAGTTCCTGCAATTTTCACTGTAAAACCTAGTTTGAGCTTGTACCTCCCCATATATATGTATGGATTGGTGTTGGCAACTGAAAAGAAACTTTGTGTTCCCAACAAGCTAGGTGAAGGATGGCTTTCACACACACTTATATCTCAGAACTGAGCAAGTGGAGAGACGTTCGTTCATCTAGCACCAAGGGAACTGGTTGAAGGAGACACTTTTTCTCTGCTTTCTCAGTCTGTTTCCAAGTGCCGGTTTGAAGTTCCTGCAGTTTTCACTGTAAAACCGAGTTGGAGCTAGTACCTACCCATATATATGTATGGAATGGAGTTTGCAACTGAAAAGAAACTTTGTGTTCCAAACAAGCTAGGTGAAGGACGGCTTTCACACACACTTATCTCTCAGAACTGAGCAAGTGGAGAGACATTCGTTCATCTAGCACCAAGGGAACGGGTTGCAGGAGACACTTTTTCTCTGCTTTCTCAGTCTGTTTCCTAGTGCCGGTTTGAAGTTCCTGCAGTTTTCACTGTAAAACCGAGTTGGAGCTAGTACTTCCCCATATATATGTATGGAATGGAGTTTGCAACTGAAAAGAAACTTTCTGTTCCCAACAAGCTAGGTGAAGGATGGCTTTCACACACACTTATCTCTCAGAACTGAGCAAGTGGAGAGACGTTCGTTCATCTAGCACCAAGGGAACGGGTTGCAAGAGACACTTTTTCTCTGCTTTCTCAGTCTGTTTCCAAGTGCCGGTTTGATGTTCCTGCAGTTTTCACTGTAAAACCGAGTTGGAGCTAGTACCTACCCATATATATATATGGAATGGAGTTTGCAACTGAAAAGAAACTTTGTGTTCCCAACAAGCTAGGTGAAGGACGGCTTTCACACACAATTATCTCTCAGAACTGAGCAAGTGGAGAGACGTTCGTTCATCTAGCACCAAGGGAACGTGTTGCAGGAGACACTTTTTCTCTGGTTTCTCAGTCTGTTTCCTATTGCCGGTTTGAAGTTCCTGCAGTTTTCACTGTAAAACCGAGTTGGAGCTAGTACTTCCCCATATATATGTATGGAATGGAGTTTGCAACTGAAAAGAAACTTTCTGTTCCCAACAAGCTAGGTGAAGGATGGCTTTCACACACACTTATCTCTCAGAACTGAGCAAGTGGAGAGACGTTCGTTCATCTAGCACCAAGGGAACGGGTTGCAAGAGACACTTTTTCTCTGCTTTCTCAGTCTGTTTCCAAGTGCCGGTTTGATGTTCCTGCAGTTTTCACTGTAAAACCGAGTTGGAGCTAGTACCTACCCATATATATGTATGGAATGGAGTTTGCTACTGAAAAGAAACTTTGTGTTCCCAACAAGCTAGGTGAAGGACGGCTTTCACACACAATTATCTCTCAGAACTGAGCAAGTGGAGAGACGTTCGTTCATCTAGCACCAAGGGAACGTGTTGCAGGAGACACTTTTTCTCTGGTTTCTCAGTCTGTTTCCTATTGCCGGTTTGAAGTTCCTGCAATTTTCACTGTAAAACCGAGTTGGAGCTTGTACCTCCCCATATATATTTATGGATTGGTGTTGGCAACTGAAAAGAAACTTTCTGTTCCCAACAAGCTAGGTGAAGGATGGCTTTCACACACACTTATCTCTCAGAACTAAGCAAGTGGAGAGACGTTCGTTCATCTAGCACCAAGGGAACGGGTTGAAGGAGACACTTTTTCTCTGCTTTCTCAGTCTGTTTCCAAGTGCCGGTTTGAAGTTCCTGCAGTTTTCACTGTAAAACCGAGTTGGAGCTAGTACCTACCCATATATATGTATGGAATGGAGTTTGCAACTGAAAAGAAACTTTGTGTTCCCAACAAGCTAGGTGAAGGACGGCTTTCACACACACTTATCTCTCAGAACTGAGCAAGTGGAGAGACGTTCGTTCATCTAGCACCAAGGGAACGGGTTGCAGGAGACACTTTTTCTCTGCTTTCTCAGTCTGTTTCCTAGTGCCGGTTTGAAGTTCCTGCAATTTTCACTGTAAAACCGAGTTGGAGCTTGTACCTCACCATATATATGTATGGATTGGTGTTGGCAACTGAAAAGAAACTTTGTGTTCCCAACAAGCTAGGTGAAGGACGGCTTTCACACACACTTATCTCTCAGAACTGAGCAAGTGGAGAGACGTTCGTTCATCTAGCACCAAGGGAACGGGTTGCAGGAGACACTTTTTCTCTGCTTTCTCAGTCTGTTTCCAAGTGCCGGTATGAAGTCCCTGCAGTTTTCAGTGTAAAACCGAGTTGGAGCTAGTACTTCCCCATATATATGTATGGAATGGATTTTGCAAATGAAAAGAAACTTTGTGTTCCCAACAAGCTTGGTGAAGGTCGGCTTTCACACACACATATCTCTCAGAACTGAGCAAGTGGAGAGACGTTCGTTCATCTAGCACCAAGGGAACGGTTTGCAGGAGACACTTTTTCTCTGCTTTCTCAGTCTGTTTCCTAGTGCCGGTTTGAAGTTCCTGCAATTTTCACTGTAAAACCGAGTTGGAGCTTGTACCTCCCCATATATATGTATGGATTGGTGTTGGCAACTGAAAAGAAACTTTGTGTTCCCAACAAGCTAGGTGAAGGATGGCTTTCACACACACTTATCTCTCAGAACTGAGCAAGTGGAGAGACGTTCGTTCATCTAGCACCAAGGGAACGGGTTGCAGGAGACACTTTTTCTCTGATTTCTCAGTCTGTTTCCTAGTGCCGGTTTGAAGTTCCTGCAGTTTTCACGGTAAAACCGAGTTGGAGCTAGTACCTACCCATATATATGTAAGGAACGGAGTTTGCAACTGAAAAGAAACTTTGTGTTCCCAACAAGCTAGGTGAAGGACGGCTTTCACACAATTATCTCTCAGAACTGAGAAAGTGGAGAGACGTTCGTTCATCTAGCACCAAGGGAACGGGTTGCAGGAGGCACTATTTCTCTGCTTTCTCAGTATGTTTCCAAGTGCCGGTTTCAAGTTCCTGCAGTTTTCACTGTAAAACCGAGTTGGAGCTTGTACCTCCCCATATATATGTATGGAATGGAGTTTACAACTGAAAACAAACTTTGTGTTCCCAACAAGCTAGGTGAAGGACGGCTTTCACACACACTTATCTCTCAGAACTGAGCAAGTGGAGAGACGTTCGTTCATCTAGCACCAAGGGAACGGGTTGCAGGAGACACTTTTTCTCTGCTTTCTCAGTCTGTTTCCTAGTACCGGTTTGAAGTTCCTGCAGTTTTCACTGTAAAACCGAGTTGGAGCTAGTACCTCCCCATATATATGTATGGAATGGAGTTTGCAACTGAAAAGAAACTTTGTGTTCCCAACAAGCTATTTGAAAGACGGCTTTCACACACAATTATCTCTCAGAACTGAGCAAGTGGAGAGACGTTCGTTCATCTAGCACCAAGGGAACGGTTTGTAGGAGACACTTTTTCTCTGCTTTCTCAGTCTGTTTCCAAGTGCCGGTTTGAAGTTCCTGCAGTTTTCACTGTAAAACCGGGTTGGAGCTAGTACCTACCCATATATATGTAAGGAACGGAGTTTGCAACTGAAAAGAAACTTTGTGTTCCCAACAAGCTAGGTGAAGGACGGCTTTCACACACACTTATCTCTCAGAACTGAGCAAGTGGAGAGACGTTCGTTCATCTAGCACCAAGGGAACGGGTTGCAGGAGACACTTTTTCTCTGCTTTCTCAGTCTGTTTCCTAGTGCCGGTTTGAAGTTCCTGCAATTTTCACTGTAAAACCTAGTTTGAGCTTGTACCTCCCCATATATATGTATGGATTGGTGTTGGCAACTGAAAAGAAACTTTGTTTTCCCAACAAGCTAGGTGAAGAATGGCTTTCACACACACTTATCTCTCAGAACTGAGCAAGTGGAGAGACGTTCGTTCATCTAGCACCAAGGGAACGGTTTGTAGGAGACACTTTTTCTCTGCTTTCTCAGTCTGTTTCCAAGTGCCGGTTTGAAGTTCCTGCAGTTTTCACTGTAAAACCGAGTTGGAGCTAGTACCTACCCATATATATGTAAGGAACGGAGTTTGCACCTGAAAAGGAACTTTGTGTTCCTAACAAGCTAGTTGAAGGACGGCTTTGACACACACTTATCTCTCAGAACTGAGCAAGTGGAGAGACGTTCGTTCATCTAGCACCAAGGGAACGGGTTGCAGGAGACACTTTTTCTCTGCTTTCTCAGTCTGTTTCCAAGTGCCGGTTTGAAGTTCCTGCAGTTTTCACTATAAAACCGAGTTGGAGCTAGTACTTCCCCATATATATGTATGGAATGGAGTTTGCAACTGAAAAGAAACTTTGTGTTCCCAACAAGCTAGGTGAAGGACTGCTTTCACACGCACTTATCTCTCAGAACTGAGCAAGTGGAAAGACGTTCGTTCATCTAGCACCAAGGGAACGGGTTGCAGGAGACACTTTTTCTCTGCTTTCTCAGTCTGTTTCCAAGTGCCGGTATGAAGTCCCTGCAGTTTTCAGTGTAAAACCGAGTTGGAGCTAGTACTTCCCCATATATATGTATGGAATGGAGTTTGCAAATGAAAAGAAACTTTGTGTTCCCAACAAGCTTGGTGAAGGTCGGCTTTCACACACACTTATCTCTCAGAACTGAGCAAGTGGAGAGACGTTCGTTCATCTAGCACCAAGGGAACGGTTTGCAGGAGACACTTTTTCTCTGCTTTCTCAGTCTGTTTCCTAGTGCCGGTTTGAAGTTCCTGCAATTTTCACTGTAAAACCGAGTTGGAGCTTGTACCTCCCCATATATATGTATGGATTGGTGTTGGCAACTGAAAAGAAACTTTGTGTTCCCAACAAGCTAGGTGAAGGATGGCTTTCACACACACTTTTCTCTCAGAACTGAGCAAGTGGAGAGACGTTCGTTCATCTAGCACCAAGGGAACGGGTTGCAGGAGACACTTTTTCTCTGATTTCTCAGTCTGTTTCCTAGTGCCGGTTTGAAGTTCCTGCAGTTTTCACGGTAAAACCGATTTGGAGCTAGTACCTACCCATATATATGTAAGGAACGGAGTTTGCAACTGAAAAGAAACTTTGTGTTCCCAACAAGCTATGTGAAGGACGGCTTTCACACACAATTATCTCTCAGAACTGAGAAAGTGGAGAGACGTTCGTTCATCTAGCACCAAGGGAACGGGTTGCAGGAGGCACTATTTCTCTGCTTTCTCAGTCTGTTTCCAAGTGCCGGTTTCAAGTTCCTGCAGTTTTCACTGTAAAACCGAGTTGGAGCTTGTACCTCCCCATATATATGTATGGAATGGAGTTTACAACTGAAAACAAACTTTGTGTTCCCAACAAGCTAGGTTAAGGACGGCTTTCACACACACTTATCTCTCAGAACTGAGCAAGTGGAGAGACGTTCGTTCATCTAGCACCAAGGGAACGGGTTGCAGGAGACACTTTTTCTCTGCTTTCTCAGTCTGTTTCCAAGTGCCGGTTTGAAGTTCCTGCAGTTTTCACTATAAACCGGGGTTGGAGCTAGTACTTCCCCATATATATGTATGGAATGGTGTTTGCAACTGAAAAGATACTTTGTGTTCCCAACAAGCTAGGTGAAGGACGGCTTTCACACACACTTATCTCTCAGAACTGAGCAAGTGGAGAGACGTTCGTTCATCTAGCACCAATGGAACGGGTTGCAGGAGACACTTTTTCTCTGCTTTCTCAGTCTGTTTCCAAGTGCCGGTTTGAAGTTCATGCAGTTTTCACTGTAAAACCGAGTTGGAGCTAGTACTTCCCCATATATATGTATGGAATGGAGTTTTCAACTGAAAAGAAACTTTGTGTTCCCAACAAGATAGGTGAAGGACGGCTTTCACACACACTTATCTCTCAGAACTGAGCAAGTGGAGAGACGTTCGTTCATCTAGCACCAAGGGAACGGGTTGCAGGAGACACTTTTTCTCTGCTTTCTCAGTCTGTTTCCTAGTGCCGGTTTGAAGTTCCTGCAATTTTCACTGTAAAACCTAGTTTGAGCTTGTACCTCCCCATATATATGTATGGATTGGTGTTGGCAACTGAAAAGAAACTTTGTGTTCCCAACAAGCTAGGTGAAGAATGGCTTTCACACACACTTATCTCTCAGAACTGAGCAAGTGGAGAGACTTTCGTTCATCTAGCACCAAGGGAACGGGTTGAAGGAGACACTTTTTCTCTGCTTTCTCAGTCTGTTACCAAGTGCCGGTTTGAAGTTCCTGCAGTTTTCACTGTAAAACCGAGTTGGAGCTAGTACCTACCCATATATATGTATGGATTGGTGTTGGCAACTGAAAAGAAACTTTGTGTTCCCAACAAGCTAGGTGAAGGATGGCTTTCACACACACTTATCTCTCAGAACTGAGTAAGTGGAGAGACGTTCGTTCATCTAGCACCAAGGGAACGGGTTGCAGGAGACACTTTTTCTCTGCTTTCTCAGTCTGTTTCCAAGTGCCGGTTTGAAGTTCCTGCAGTTTTCACTATAAAACCGAGTTGGAGCTAGTACTTCCCCATATATATGTATGGAATGGAGTTTGCAACTGAAAAGAAACTTTGTGTTCCCAACAAGCTAGGTGAAGGACTGCTTTCACACGCACTTATCTCTCAGAACTGAGCAAGTGGAAAGACGTTCGTTCATCTAGCACCAAGGGAACGGGTTGCAGGAGACACTTTTTCTCTGCTTTCTCAGTCTGTTTCCAAGTGCCTGTATGAAGTTCCTGCAGTTTTCAGTGTAAAACCGAGTTGGAGCTAGTACTTCCCCATGTATATGTATGGAATGGAGTTTGCAAATGAAAAGAAACTTTGTGTTCCCAACAAGCTTGGTGAAGGTCGGCTTTCACACACACTTATCTCTCAGAACTGAGCAAGTGGAGAGACGTTCGTTCATCTAGCACCAAGGGAACGGTTTGCAGGAGACACTTTTTCTCTGCTTTCTCAGTCTGTTTCCTAGTGCCGGTTTGAAGTTCCTGCAATTTTCACTGTAAAACCGAGTTGGAGCTTGTACCTCCCCATATATATGTATGGATTGGTGTTGGCAACTGAAAAGAAACTTTGTGTTCCCAACAAGCTAGGTGAAGGATGGCTTTCACACACACTTATCTCTCAGAACTGAGCAAGTGGAGAGACGTTCGTTCATCTAGCACCAAGGGAACGGGTTGCAGGAGACACTTTTCTCTGATTTCTCAGTCTGTTTCCTAGTGCCGGTTTGAAGTTCCTGCAGTTTTCACGGTAAAACCGAGTTGGAGCTAGTACCTACCCATATATATGTAAGGAACGGAGTTTCCAACTGAAAAGAAACTTTGTGTTCCCAACAAGCTAGGTGAAGGACTGCTTTCACACACAATTATCTCTCAGAACTGAGCAAGTGGAGAGACGTTCGTTCATCTAGCACCAAGGGAACGGTTTGTAGGAGACACTTTTTCTCTGCTTTCTCAGTCTTTTTCCAAGTGCCGGTTTGAAGTTCCTGCAGTTTTCACTGTAAAACCGAGTTGGAGCTAGTACCTACCCATATATATGTAAGGAACGGAGTTTGCAACTGAAAAGGAACTTTGTGTTCCTAACAAGCTAGTTGAAGGACGGCTTTGACACACACTTATCTCTCAGAACTGAGCAAGTGGAGAGACGTTCGTTCATCTAGCACCAAGGGAACGGGTTGCAGGAGACACTTTTTCTCTGCTTTCTCAGTCTGTTTCCAAGTGCCGGTTTGAAGTTCCTGCAGTTTTCACTATAAAACCGAGTTGGAGCTAGTACTTCCCCATATATATGTATGGAATGGAGTTTGCAACTGAAAAGAAACTTTGTGTTCCCAACAAGCTAGGTGAAGGACTGCTTTCACACGCACTTATCTCTCAGAACTGAGCAAGTGGAGAGACGTTCGTTCATCTAGCACCAAGGGAACGGGTTGCAGGAGACACTTTTTCTCTGCTTTCTCAGTCTGTTTCCAAGTGCCGGTATGAAGTTCCTGCAGTTTTCAGTGTAAAACCGAGTTGGAGCTAGTACTTCCCCATATATATGTATGGAATGGAGTTTGCAAATGAAAAGAAACTTTGTGTTCCCAACAAGCTTGGTGAAGGTCGGCTTTCACACACACTTATCTCTCAGAACTGAGCAAGTGGAGAGACGTTCGTTCATCTAGCACCAAGGGAACGGTTTGCAGGAGACACTTTTTCTCTGCTTTCTCAGTCTGTTTCCTAGTGCCGGTTTGAAGTTCCTGCAGTTTTCACTGTAAAACCGAGTTGGAACTTGTACCTCCCCATATATATGTATGGATTGGTGTTGGCAACTGAAAAGAAACTTTGTGTTCCCAACAAGCTAGGTGAAGGATGGCTTTCACACACACTTATCTCTCAGAACTGAGCAAGTGGAGAGACGTTCGTTCATCTAGCACCAAGGGAACGGGTTGCAGGAGACAATTTTTCTCTGATTTCTCAGTCTGTTTCCTAGTGCCGGTTTGAAGTTCCTGCAGTTTTCACGGTAAAACCGATTTGGAGCTAGTACCTACCCATATATATGTAAGGAACGGAGTTTGCAACTGAAAAGAAACTTTGTGTTCCCAACAAGCTAGGTGAAGGACGGCTTTCACACACAATTATCTCTCAGAACTGAGAAAGTGGAGAGACGTTCGTTCATCTAGCACCAAGGGAACGGGTTGCAGGAGGTACTATTTCTCTGCTTTCTCAGTCTGTTTCCAAGTGCCGGTTTCAAGTTCCTGCAGTTTTCACTGTAAAACCGTGTTGGAGCTTGTACCTCCCCATATATATGTATGGAATGGAGTTTACAACTGAAAACAAACTTTGTGTTCCCAACAAGCTAGGTGAAGGACGGCTTTCACACACACTTATCTCTCAGAACTGAGCAAGTGGAGAGACGTTCGTTCATCTAGCACCAAGGGAACGGTTTGTAGGAGACACTTTTTCTCTGCTTTCTCAGTCTGTTCCCTAGAGCCGGTTTGAAGATCCTGCAGTTTTCACTGTAAAACCGAGTTGGAGCTAGTACCTACCCATATATATGTAAGGAACGGAGTTTGCAACTGAAAAGGAACTTTGTGTTCCTAACAAGCTAGTTGAAGGACGGCTTTGACACACACTTATCTCTCAGAACTGAGCAAGTGGAGAGACGTTCGTTCATCTAGCACCAAGGGAACGGGTTGCAGGAGACACTTTTTCTCTGCTTTCTCAGTTTGTTTCCTAGTGCCGGTTTGAAGCTCCTCCAATATTCACTGTAAAACCGAGTTGGAGCTAGTACCTACCCATATATATGTATGGAATGGAGTTTGCAACTGAAAAGAAACTTTGTGTTCCCAACAAGCTAGTTGAAGAACGGCTTTCACACACAATTATCTCTCAGAACTGAGCAAGTGGAGAGACGTTCGTTCATCTAGCACCAAGGGAACGGGTTGCAGGAGACACTTTTTCTCTGCTTTCTCAGTCTGTTTCCAAGTGCCGGTTTTAAGTTCCTGCAATTTTCACTGTAAAACCGAGTTGGAGCTAATACCTCCCCATATAAATGTATGGAATGGAGTTTGCAACTGAAAAGAATCTTTGTGTTCCCAACAAGCTAGGTGAAGGGCGGCTTTCACACACACTTATCTCTCAGAACTGAGCAAGTGGAGAGACGCTCGTTCATATAGCACCAAGGGAACGGGTTGCAGGAGACACTTTTTCTCTGCTTTCTCAGTCTGTTTCCAAGTGCCGGTTTGAAGTTCCTGCAGTTTTCACTGTAAAACCGAGTTGGAGCTAGTACTTCCCCTATATATGTATGGAATGGAGTTTGCAACTGAAAAGAAACTTTGTGTTCCCAACAAGCTAGGTGAAGGACGGCTTTCACACACACTTATCTCTCAGAACTGAGCAAGTGGAGAGACGTTCGTTCATCTAGCACCAAGGGAACGGGTTGCAGGAGACACTTTTTCTCTGCTTTCTCAGTCTGTTTCCTAGTGCCTGTTTGAAGTTCCTGCAATTTTCACTGTAAAACCTAGTTTGAGCTTGTACCTCCCCATATATATGTATGGATTAGTGTTGGCAACTGAAAAGAAACTTTGTGTTCCCAACAAGCTAGGTGAAGGACGGCTTTCACACACACTTATCTCTCAGAACTGAGCAAGTGGAGAGACATTCGTTCATCTAGCACCAAGGGAACGGGTTGCAGGGGACACTTTTTCTCTGCTTTCTCAGTCTGTTTCCTAGTGCCGGTTTGAAGTTCCTGCCGTTTTCACTGTAAAACCGAGTTGGAGCTAGTACCTACCCATATATATGTATGGAATGGAGTTTGCAAGTGAAAAGAAACTTTCTGTTCCCAACAAGCTAGGTGAAGGATGGCTTTCACACACACTTATCTCTCAGAACTGAGCAAGTGGAGAGACGTTCGTTCATCTAGCACCAAGGGAACGGGTTGCAGGAGACACTTTTTCTCTGCATTCTCATTCTGTTTCCAAGTGCCGGTTTGAAGTTCCTGCAGTTTTCACTGTAAAACCGTGTTGGAGCTAGTACCTACCCATATATATGTATGGAATGGAGTTTGCAACTGAAAAGAAACTTTGTGTTCCCAACAAGCTAGGTGAAGGATGGCTTTCACACACAATTATCTCTCAGAACTGAGCAAGTGGAGAGACGTTCGTTCATCTAGCACCAAGGGAACGGGTTGCAGGAGACACTTTTTCTCTGGTTTCTCAGTCTGTTTCCTATTGCCGGTTTGAAGTTCCTGCAATTTTCACTGTAAAACCGAGTTGGAGCTTGTACCTCCCCATATATAAGTATGGAATGGTGTTGGCAACTGAAAAGAAACTTTCTGTTCCCAACAAGCTAGGTGAAGGATGGCTTTCACACACACTTATCTCTCAGAACTGAGGAAGTGGAGAGACGTTCGTTCATCTAGCACCAAGGGAACGGGTTGCAGGAGACACTTTTTCTCTGCTTTCTCAGTCTGTTTCCAAGTGCCGGTTTGAAGTTCCTGCAGTTTTCACTATAAACCCGGGTTGGAGCTAGTACTTCCCCATATATATGTATGGAATGGTGTTTGCAACTGAAAAGATACTTTGTGTTCCCAACAAGCTAGGTAAAGGACGGCTTTCACACACACTTATCTCTCAGAACTGAGCAAGTGGAGAGACGTTCGTTCATCTAGCACCAAGGGAACGGGTTGCAGGAGACACTTTTTCTCTGCTTTCTCAGTCTGTTTCCAAGTGCCGGTGTGAAGTTCCTGCAGTTTTCACTGTAAAACCGAGTTGGAGCTAATACTTCCCCACATATATGTATGGAATGGAGTTTGCAACTGAAAAGAAACTTTGTGTTCCCAACAAGTTAGGTGAAGGACGGCTTTCAAACACACTTATCTCTCAGAACTGAGCAAGTGGAGAGACGTTCGTTCATCTAGCACCAAGGGAACGGGTTGCAGGAGACACTTTTTCTCTGCTTTCTCAGTCTGTTTCCTAGTGCCTGTTTGAAGTTCCTGCAATTTTCACTGTAAAACCTAGTTTGAGCTTGTACCTCCCCATATATATGTATGGATTGGTGTTGGCAACTGAAAAGAAACTTTGTGTTCCCAACAAGCTAGGTGAAGGATGGCTTTCACACACACTTATCTCTCAGAACTGAGCAAGTGGAGAGACGTTCGTTCATCTAGCACCAAGGGAACGGGTTGCAGTAGACACTTTTTCTCTGCTTTCTCAGTCTGTTTCCAAGTGCCGTTTTGAAGTTCCTGCAGTTTTCACTGTAAAACCGAGTTGGAGCTAGTACCTACCCATATATATGTATGGAATGGAGTTTGCAACTGAAAAGAAACTTTGTGTTCCCAACAAACTAGGTGAAGGACGGCTTTCACACACACTTATCTCTCAGAACTGAGCAAGAAGAGAGACGTTCGTTCATCTAGCACCAAGGGAACGGGTTGCAGGAGACACTTTTTCTCTGCTTTCTCAGTCTGTTTCCTAGTGCCGGTTTGAAGTTCCTGCAATTTTCACTGTAAAACCGAGTTGGAGCTTGTACCTCCCCATATATATGTATGGAATGGTGTTGGCAACTGAAAAGAAACTTTCTGTTCCCAACAAGCTATGTGAAGGATGGCTTTCTCACACACTTATCTCTCAGAACTGAGCAAGTGGAGAGACGTTCGTTCATCTAGCACCAAGGGAACGGGTTGCAGGAGACACTTTTTCTCTGCTTTCTCAGTCTGTTTCCAAGTGCCGGTTTGAAGTTCCTGCAGTTTTCACTATAAAACCGAGTTGGAGCTAGTACTTCCCCATATATATGTATGGAATGGAGTTTGCAACTGAAAAGAAACTTTGTGTTCCCAAAAAGCTAGGTGAAGGACTGCTTTCACACGCACTTATCTCTCAGAACTGAGCAAGTGGAAAGACGTTCGTTCATCTAGCACCAAGGGAACGGGTTGCAGGAGACACTTTTTCTCTGCTTTCTCAGTCTGTTTCCAAGTGCCGGTATGAAGTTCCTGCAATTTTCAGTGTAAAACCGAGTTGGAGCTAGTACTTCCCCATATATATGTATGGAATGGAGTTTGCAAATGAAAAGAAACTTTGTGTTCCCAACAAGCTTGGTGAAGGTCGGCTTTCACACACACTTATCTCTCAGAACTGAGCAAGTGGAGAGACGTTCGTTCATCTAGCACCAAGGGAACGGTTTGCAGGAGACACTTTTTCTCTGCTTTCTCAGTCTGTTTCCTAGTGCCGGTTTGAAGTTCCTGCAATTTTCACTGTAAAACCGAGTTGGAGCTTGTACCTCCCCATATATATGTATGGATTGGTGTTGGCAACTGAAAAGAAACTTTGTCTTCCCAACAAGCTAGGTGAAGGATGGCTTTCACACACACTTATCTCTCAGAACTGAGCAAGTGGAGAGACGTTCGTTCATCTAGCACCAAGGGAACGGGTTGCAGGAGACACTTTTTCTCTGCTTTCTCAGTCTGTTTCCAAGTGCCGGTTTGAAGTTCCTGCAGTTTTCACTATAAAACCGAGTTGGAGCTAGTACTTCCCCATATATATGTATGGAATGGAGTTTGCAACTGAAAAGAAACTTTGTGTTCCCAAAAAGCTAGGTGAAGGACTGCTTTCACACGCACTTATCTCTCAGAACTGAGCAAGTGGAAAGACGTTCGTTCATCTAGCACCAAGGGAACGGGTTGCAGGAGACACTTTTTCTCTGCTTTCTCAGTCTGTTTCCAAGTGCCGGTATGAAGTTCCTGCAATTTTCAGTGTAAAACCGAGTTGGAGCTAGTACTTCCCCATATATATGTATGGAATGGAGTTTGCAAATTAAAAGAAACTTTGTGTTCCCAACAAGCTTGGTGAAGTTCGGCTTTCACACACACTTATCTCTCAGAACTGAGCAAGTGGAGAGACGTTCGTTCATCTAGCACCAAGGGAACGGTTTGCAGGAGACACTTTTTCTCTGCTTTCTCAGTCTGTTTCCTAGTGCCGGTTTGAAGTTCCTGCAATTTTCACTGTAAAACCGAGTTGGAGCTTGTACCTCCCCATATATATGTATGGATTGGTGTTGGCAACTGAAAAGAAACTTTGTCTTCCCAACAAGCTAGGTGAAGGATGGCTTTCACACACACTTATCTCTCAGAACTGAGCAAGTGGAGAGACGTTCGTTCATCTAGCACCAAGGGAACGGGTTGCAGGAGACACTTTTTCTCTGATTTCTCAGTCTGTTTCCTAGTGCCGGTTTGAAGTTCCAGCAGTTTTCACGGTAAAATCGATTTGGAGCTAGTACCTACCCATATATATGTAAGGAACGGAGTTTCCAACTGAAAAGAAACTTTGTGTTCCCAACAAGCTAGGAGAAGGACGGCTTTCACACACACTTATATCTCAGAACTGAGCAAGTGGAGAGACGTTCGTTCACCTAGCACCAAGGGAACGGGTTGCAGGAGACACTTTTTCTCTGCTTTCTCAGTCTGTTTCCTAGTGCCGGTTTGAAGTTCCTGCAATTTTCACTGTAAAACCTAGTTTGAGCTTGTACCTCCCCATATATATGTATGGATTGGTGTTGGCAACTGAAAAGAAACTTTGTGTTCCCAACAAGCTAGGTGAAGGATGGCTTTCACACACACTTATCTCTCAGAACTGAGCAAGTGGAGAGACGTTCGTTCATCTAGCACCAAGGGAAAGGTTTGTAGGAGACACTTTTTCTCTGCTTTCTCAGTCTGTTTCCAAGTGCCGGTTTGAAGTTCCTGCAGTTTTCACTGTAAAACCGATTTGGAGCTAGTACCTACCCATATATATGTAAGGAACGGAGTTTGCAACTGAAAAGGAACTTTGTGTTCCTAACAAGCTAGTTGAAGTACGGCTTTGACACACACTTATCTCTCAGAACTGAGCAAGTGGAGAGACGTTCGTTCATCTAGCACCAAGGGAACGGGTTGCAGGAGACACTTTTTCTCTGCTTTCTCAGTCTGTTTCCAAGTGCCGGTTTGAAGTTCCTGCAGTTTTCACTATAAAACCGAGTTGGAGCTAGTACTTCCCCATATATATGTATGGAATGGAGTTTGCAAATGAAAAGAAACTTTGTGTTCCCAACAAGCTAGGTGAAGGATGGCTTTCACACACACTTATCTCTCAGAACTGAGCAAGTGGAGAGACGTTCGTTCATCTAGCACCAAGGGAACGGGTTGCAGTAGACACTTTTTCTCTGCTTTCTCAGTCTGTTTCCAAGTGCCGTTTTGAAGTTCCTGCAGTTTTCACTGTAAAACCGAGTTGGAGCTAGTACCTACCCATATATATGTATGGAATGGAGTTTGCAACTGAAAAGAAACTTTGTGTTCCCAACAAACTAGGTGAAGGACGGCTTTCACACACACTTATCTCTCAGAACTGAGCAAGAAGAGAGACGTTCGTTCATCTAGCACCAAGGGAACGGGTTGCAGGAGACACTTTTTCTCTGCTTTCTCAGTCTGTTTCCTAGTGCCGGTTTGAAGTTCCTGCAATTTTCACTGTAAAACCGAGTTGGAGCTTGTACCTCCCCATATATATGTATGGAATGGTGTTGGCAACTGAAAAGAAACTTTCTGTTCCCAACAAGCTATGTGAAGGATGGCTTTCTCACACACTTATCTCTCAGAACTGAGCAAGTGGAGAGACGTTCGTTCATCTAGCACCAAGGGAACGGGTTGCAGGAGACACTTTTTCTCTGCTTTCTCAGTCTGTTTCCAAGTGCCGGTTTGAAGTTCCTGCAGTTTTCACTATAAAACCGAGTTGGAGCTAGTACTTCCCCATATATATGTATGGAATGGAGTTTGCAACTGAAAAGAAACTTTGTGTTCCCAAAAAGCTAGGTGAAGGACTGCTTTCACACGCACTTATCTCTCAGAACTGAGCAAGTGGAAAGACGTTCGTTCATCTAGCACCAAGGGAACGGGTTGCAGGAGACACTTTTTCTCTGCTTTCTCAGTCTTTTTCCAAGTGCCGGTATGAAGTTCCTGCAATTTTCAGTGTAAAACCGAGTTGGAGCTAGTACTTCCCCATATATATGTATGGAATGGAGTTTGCAAATGAAAAGAAACTTTGTGTTCCCAACAAGCTTGGTGAAGGTCGGCTTTCACACACACTTATCTCTCAGAACTGAGCAAGTGGAGAGACGTTCGTTCATCTAGCACCAAGGGAACGGTTTGCAGGAGACACTTTTTCTCTGCTTTCTCAGTCTGTTTCCTAGTGCCGGTTTGAAGTTCCTGCAATTTTCACTGTAAAACCGAGTTGGAGCTTGTACCTCCCCATATATATGTATGGATTGGTGTTGGCAACTGAAAAGAAACTTTGTCTTCCCAACAAGCTAGGTGAAGGATGGCTTTCACACACACTTATCTCTCAGAACTGAGCAAGTGGAGAGACGTTCGTTCATCTAGCACCAAGGGAACGGGTTGCAGGAGACACTTTTTCTCTGCTTTCTCAGTCTGTTTCCAAGTGCCGGTTTTAAGTTCCTGCAGTTTTCACTATAAAACCGAGTTGGAGCTAGTACTTCCCCATATATATGTATGGAATGGAGTTTGCAACTGAAAAGAAACTTTGTGTTCCCAAAAAGCTAGGTGAAGGACTGCTTTCACACGCACTTATCTCTCAGAACTGAGCAAGTGGAAAGACGTTCGTTCATCTAGCACCAAGGGAACGGGTTGCAGGAGACACTTTTTCTCTGCTTTCTCAGTCTGTTTCCAAGTGCCGGTATGAATTTCCTGCAATTTTCAGTGTAAAACCGAGTTGGAGCTAGTACTTCCCCATATATATGTATGGAATGGAGTTTGCAAATTAAAAGAAACTTTGTGTTCCCAACAAGCTTGGTGAAGGTCGGCTTTCACACACACTTATCTCTCAGAACTGAGCAAGTGGAGAGACGTTCGTTCATCTAGCACCAAGGGAACGGTTTGCAGGAGACACTTTTTCTCTGCTTTCTCAGTCTGTTTCCTAGTGCCGGTTTGAAGTTCCTGCAATTTTCACTGTAAAACCGAGTTGGAGCTTGTACCTCCCCATATATATGTATGGATTGGTGTTGGCAACTGAAAAGAAACTTTGTCTTCCCAACAAGCTAGGTGAAGGATGGCTTTCACACACACTTATCTCTCAGAACTGAGCAAGTGGAGAGACGTTCGTTCATCTAGCACCAAGGGAACGGGTTGCAGGAGACACTTTTTCTCTGATTTCTCAGTCTGTTTCCTAGTGCCGGTTTGAAGTTCCAGCAGTTTTCACGGTAAAACCGATTTGGAGCTAGTACCTACCCATATATATGTAAGGAACGGAGTTTCCAACTGAAAAGAAACTTTGTGTTCCCAACAAGCTAGGAGAAGGACGGCTTTCACACACACTTATCTCTCAGAACTGAGCAAGTGGAGAGACGTTCGTTCATCTAGCACCAAGGGAACGGGTTGCAGGAGACACTTTTTCTCTGCTTTCTCAGTCTGTTTCCTAGTGCCGGTTTGAAGTTCCTGCAATTTTCACTGTAAAACCTAGTTTGAGCTTGTACCTCCCCATATATATGTATGGATTGGTGTTGGCAACTGAAAAGAAACTTTGTGTTCCCAACAAGCTAGGTGAAGGATGGCTTTCACACACACTTATCTCTCAGAACTGAGCAAGTGGAGAGACGTTCGTTCATCTAGCACCAAGGGAACGGTTTGTAGGAGACACTTTTTCTCTGATTTCTCAGTCTGTTTCCTAGTGCCGGTTTGAAGTTCCTGCAGTTTTCACGGTAAAACCGATTTGGAGCTAGTACCTACCCATATATATGTAAGGAACGGAGTTTGCAACTGAAAAGAAACTTTGTGTTCCCAACAAGCTAGGTGAAGGACGGCTTTCAAACACAATTATCTCTCAGAACTGAGAAAGTGGAGAGACGTTCGTTCATCTAGCACCAAGGGAACGGGTTGCAGGAGGCACTATTTCTCTGCTTTCTCAGTCTGTTTCCAAGTGCCGGTTTCAAGTTCCTGCAGTTTTCACTGTAAAACCGAGTTGGAGCTTGTACCTCCCCATATATATGTATGGATTGGAGTTTACAACTGAAAACAAACTTTGTGTTCCCAACAAGCTAGGTTAAGGACGGCTTTCACACACACTTATCTCTCAGAACTGAGCAAGTGGAGAGACGTTCGTTCATCTAGCACCAAGGGAACGGGTTGCAGGAGACACTTTTTCTCTGCTTTCTCAGTCTGTTTCCAAGTGCCGGTTTGAAGTTCCTGCAGTTTTCACTATAAACCCGGGTTGGAGCTAGTACTTCCCCATATATATGTATGGAATGGTGTTTGCAACTGAAAAGATACTTTGTGTTCCCAACAAGCTAGGTGAAGGACGGCTTTCACACACACTTTTCTCTCAGAACTGAGCAAGTGGAGAGACGTTCGTTCATCTAGCACCAAGGGAACGGGTTGCAGGAGACACTTTTTCTCTGCTTTCTCAGTCTGTTTATTAGTGCCGGTTTGAAGTTCCTGCAATTTTCAATGTAAAACCTAGTTTGAGCTTGTACCTCCCCATATATATGTATGGATTGGTGTTGGCAACTGAAAAGAAACTTTGTGTTCCCAACAAGCTAGGTGAAGGATGGCTTTCACACACACTTATCTCTCAGAACTGAGCAAGTGGAGAGACGTTCGTTCATCTAGCACCAAGGGAACGGGTTGAAGGAGACACTTTTTCTCTGCTTTCTCAGTCTGTTACCAAGTGCCGGTTTGAAGTTCCTGCAGTTTTCACTGTAAAACCGAGTTGGAGCTAGTACCTACCCATATATATGTATGGATTGGTGTTGGCAACTGAAAAGAAACTTTGTGTTCCCAACAAGCTAGGTGAAGGATGGCTTTCACACACACTTATCTCTCAGAACTGAGCAAGTGGAGAGACGTTCGTTCATCTAGCACCAAGGGAACGGGTTGCAGGAGACACTTTTTCTCTGCTTTCTCAGTCTGTTTCCAAGTGCCGGTTTGAAGTTCCTGCAGTTTTCACTATAAAACCGAGTTGGAGCTAGTACTTCCCCATATATATGTATGGAATGGAGTTTGCAAATGAAAAGAAACTTTGTGTTCCCAACAAGCTTGGTGAAGGTCGGCTTTCACACACACTTATCTCTCAGAACTGAGCAAGTGGAGAGACGTTCGTTCATCTAGCACCAAGGGAACGGTTTGCAGGAGACACTTTTTCTCTGCTTTCTCAGTCTGTTTCCTAGTGCCGGTTTGAAGTTCCTGCAATTTTCACTGTAAAACCGAGTTGGAGCTTGTACCTCCCCATATATATGTATGGATTGGTGTTGGCAACTGAAAAGAAACTTTGTGTTCCCAACAAGCTAGGTGAAGGATGGCTTTCACACACACTTATCTCTCAGAACTGAGCAAGTGGAGAGACGTTCGTTCATCTAGCACCAAGGGAACGGGTTGCAGGAGACACTTTTTCTCTGATTTCTCAGTCTGTTTCCTAGTGCCGGTTTGAAGTTCCTGCAGTTTTCACGGTAAAACCGAGTTGGAGCTAGTACCTACCCATATATATGTAAGGAACGGAGTTTCCAACTGAAAAGAAACTTTATGTTCCCAACAAGCTAGGTGAAGGACGGCTTTCACACACAATTATCTCTCAGAACTGAGAAAGTGGAGAGACGTTCGTTCATCTAGCACCAAGGGAACGGGTTGCAGGAGGCACTATTTCTCTGCTTTCTCAGTCTGTTTCCAAGTGCCGGTTTCAAGTTCCTGCAGTTTTCACTGTAAAACCGAGTTGGAGCTTGTACCTCCCCATATATATGTATGGAATGGAGTTTACAACTGAAAACAAACTTTGTTTTCCAAACAAGCTAGGTGAAGGACGGCTTTCACACACACTTATCTCTCAGAACTGAGCAAGTGGAGAGACGTTCGTTCTTCTAGCACCAAGGGAACGGGTTGCAGGAGACACTTTTTCTCTGCTTTCTCAGTCTGTTTCCTAGTGCCGGTTTGAAGTTCCTGCAGTTTTCACTGTAAAACCGAGTTGGAGCTTGTACCTACCCATATATATGTATGGAATGGAGTTTGCAACTGAAAACAAACTTTGTGTTCCCAACAAGCTAGGTGAAGGACGGCTTTCACACACAATTATCTCTCAGAACTGAGCAAGTGGAGAGACGTTCGTTCATCTAGCACCAAGGGAACGGTTTGTAGGAGACACTTTTTCTCTGCTTTCTCAGTCTGTTTCCAAGTGCCGGTTTGAAGTTCCTGCAGTTTTCACTATAAAACCGAGTTGGAGCTAGTACCTACCCATATATATGTATGGATTGGTGTTGGCAACTGAAAAGAAACTTTGTGTTCCCAACAAGCTAGGTGAAGGATGGCTTTCACACACACTTATCTCTCAGAACTGAGCAAGTGGAGAGACGTTCGTTCATCTAGCACCAAGGGAACGGGTTGCAGGAGACACTTTTTCTCTGCTTTCTCAGTCTGTTTCCAAGTGCCGGTTTGAAGTTCCTGCAGTTTTCACTATAAAACCGAGTTGGAGCTAGTACTTCCCCATATATATGTATGGAATGGAGTTTGCAACTGAAAAGAAACTTTGTGTTCCCAACAAGCTAGGTGAAGGACTGCTTTCACACGCACTTATCTCTCAGAACTGAGCAAGTGGAAAGACGTTCGTTCATCTAGCACCAAGGGAACGGGTTGCAGGAGACACTTTTTCTCTGCTTTCTCAGTCTGTTTCCAAGTGCCGGTATGAAGTCCCTGCAGTTTTCAGTGTAAAACCGAGTTGGAGCTATTACTTCCCCATATATATGTATGGAATGGAGTTTGCAAATGAAAAGAAACTTTGTGTTCCCAACAAGCTTGGTGAAGGTCGGCTTTCACACACACTTATCTCTCAGAACTGAGCAAGTGGAGAGACGTTCGTTCATCTAGCACCAAGGGAACGGTTTGCAGGGGACACTTTTTCTCTGCTTTCTCAGTCTGTTTCCTAGTGCCGGTTTGAAGTTCCTGCAATTTTCACTGTAAAACCGAGTTGGAGCTTGTACCTCCCCATATATATGTATGGATTGGTGTTGGCAACTGAAAAGAAACTTTGTGTTCCCAACAAGCTTGGAGAAGGTCGGCTTTCACACACACTTATCTCTCAGAACTGAGCAAGTGGAGAGACGTTCGTTCATCTAGCACCAAGGGAACGGGTTGCAGGAGACACTTTTTCTCTGATTTCTCAGTCTGTTTCCTAGTGCCGGTTTGAAGTTCCTGCAGTTTTCACTATAAACCCGGGTTGGAGCTAGTACTTCCCCATATATATGTATGGAATGGTGTTTGCAACTGAAAAGATACTTTGTGTTCCCAACAAGCTAGGTGAAGGACGGCTTTCACACACACTTTTCTCTCAGAACTGAGCAAGTGGAGAGACGTTCGTTCATCTAGCACCAAGGGAACGGGTTGCAGGAGACACTTTTTCTCTGCTTTCTCAGTCTGTTTATTAGTGCCGGTTTGAAGTTCCTGCAATTTTCACTGTAAAACCTAGTTTGAGCTTGTACCTCCCCATATATATGTATGGATTGGTGTTGGCAACTGAAAAGAAACTTTGTGTTCCCAACAAGCTAGGTGAAGGATGGCTTTCACACACACTTATCTCTCAGAACTGAGCAAGTGGAGAGACGTTCGTTCATCTAGCACCAAGGGAACGGGTTGAAGGAGACACTTTTTCTCTGCTTTCTCAGTCTGTTACCAAGTGCCGGTTTGAAGTTCCTGCAGTTTTCACTGTAAAACCGAGTTGGAGCTAGTACCTACCCATATATATGTATGGATTGGTGTTGGCAACTGAAAAGAAACTTTGTGTTCCCAACAAGCTAGGTGAAGGATGGCTTTCACACACACTTATCTCTCAGAACTGAGCAAGTGGAGAGACGTTCGTTCATCTAGCACCAAGGGAACGGGTTGCAGGAGACACTTTTTCTCTGCTTTCTCAGTCTGTTTCCAAGTGCCGGTTTGAAGTTCCTGCAGTTTTCACTATAAAACCGAGTTGGAGCTAGTACTTCCCCATATATATGTATGGAATGGAGTTTGCAAATGAAAAGAAACTTTGTGTTCCCAACAAGCTTGGTGAAGGTCGGCTTTCACACACACTTATCTCTCAGAACTGAGCAAGTGGAGAGACGTTCGTTCATCTAGCACCAAGGGAACGGTTTGCAGGAGACACTTTTTCTCTGCTTTCTCAGTCTGTTTCCTAGTGCCGGTTTGAAGTTCCTGCAATTTTCACTGTAAAACCGAGTTGGAGCTTGTACCTCCCCATATATATGTATGGATTGGTGTTGGCAACTGAAAAGAAACTTTGTGTTCCCAACAAGCTAGGTGAAGGATGGCTTTCACACACACTTATCTCTCAGAACTGAGCAAGTGGAGAGACGTTCGTTCATCTAGCACCAAGGGAACGGGTTGCAGGAGACACTTTTTCTCTGATTTCTCAGTCTGTTTCCTAGTGCCGGTTTGAAGTTCCTGCAGTTTTCACGGTAAAACCGAGTTGGAGCTAGTACCTACCCATATATATGTAAGGAACGGAGTTTCCAACTGAAAAGAAACTTTATGTTCCCAACAAGCTAGGTGAAGGACGGCTTTCACACACAATTATCTCTCAGAACTGAGAAAGTGGAGAGACGTTCGTTCATCTAGCACCAAGGGAACGGGTTGCAGGAGGCACTATTTCTCTGCTTTCTCAGTCTGTTTCCAAGTGCCGGTTTCAAGTTCCTGCAGTTTTCACTGTAAAACCGAGTTGGAGCTTGTACCTCCCCATATATATGTATGGAATGGAGTTTACAACTGAAAACAAACTTTGTTTTCCAAACAAGCTAGGTGAAGGACGGCTTTCACACACACTTATCTCTCAGAACTGAGCAAGTGGAGAGACGTTCGTTCTTCTAGCACCAAGGGAACGGGTTGCAGGAGACACTTTTTCTCTGCTTTCTCAGTCTGTTTCCTAGTGCCGGTTTGAAGTTCCTGCAGTTTTCACTGTAAAACCGAGTTGGAGCTTGTACCTACCCATATATATGTATGGAATGGAGTTTGCAACTGAAAAGAAACTTTGTGTTCCCAACAAGCTAGGTGAAGGACGGCTTTCACACACAATTATCTCTCAGAACTGAGCAAGTGGAGAGACGTTCGTTCATCTAGCACCAAGGGAACGGTTTGTAGGAGACACTTTTTCTCTGCTTTCTCAGTCTGTTTCCAAGTGCCGGTTTGAAGTTCCTGCAGTTTTCACTATAAAACCGAGTTAGAGCTAGTACCTACCCATATATATGTATGGATTGGTGTTGGCAACTGAAAAGAAACTTTGTGTTCCCAACAAGCTAGGTGAAGGATGGCTTTCACACACACTTATCTCTCAGAACTGAGCAAGTGGAGAGACGTTCGTTCATCTAGCACCAAGGGAACGGGTTGCAGGAGACACTTTTTCTCTGCTTTCTCAGTCTGTTTCCAAGTGCCGGTTTGAAGTTCCTGCAGTTTTCACTATAAAACCGAGTTGGAGCTAGTACTTCCCCATATATATGTATGGAATGGAGTTTGCAACTGAAAAGAAACTTTGTGTTCCCAACAAGCTAGGTGAAGGACTGCTTTCACACGCACTTATCTCTCAGAACTGAGCAAGTGGAAAGACGTTCGTTCATCTAGCACCAAGGGAACGGGTTGCAGGAGACACTTTTTCTCTGCTTTCTCAGTCTGTTTCCAAGTGCCGGTATGAAGTCCCTGCAGTTTTCAGTGTAAAACCGAGTTGGAGCTATTACTTCCCCATATATATGTATGGAATGGAGTTTGCAAATGAAAAGAAACTTTGTGTTCCCAACAAGCTTGGTGAAGGTCGGCTTTCACACACACTTATCTCTCAGAACTGAGCAAGTGGAGAGACGTTCGTTCATCTAGCACCAAGGGAACGGTTTGCAGGGGACACTTTTTCTCTGCTTTCTCAGTCTGTTTCCTAGTGCCGGTTTGAAGTTCCTGCAATTTTCACTGTAAAACCGAGTTGGAGCTTGTACCTCCCCATATATATGTATGGATTGGTGTTGGCAACTGAAAAGAAACTTTGTGTTCCCAACAAGCTTGGAGAAGGTCGGCTTTCACACACACTTATCTCTCAGAACTGAGCAAGTGGAGAGACGTTCGTTCATCTAGCACCAAGGGAACGTGTTGCAGGAGACACTTTTTCTCTGATTTCTCAGTCTGTTTCCTAGTGCCGGTTTGAAGTTCCTGCAGTTTTCACGGTAAAACCGAGTTGGAGCTAGTACCTACCCATATATATGTAAGGAACGGAGTTTCCAACTGAAAAGAAACTTTGTGTTCCCAACAAGCTAGGTGAAGGACGGCTTTCACACACAATTATCTCTCAGAACTGAGAAAGTGGAGAGACGTTCGTTCATCTAGCACCAAGGGAACGGGTTGCAGGAGGGACTATTTCTCTGCTTTCTCAGTCTGTTTCCAAGTGCCGGTTTCAAGTTCCTGCAGTTTTCACTGTAAAACCGAGTTGGAGCTTGTACCTCCCCATATATATGTATGGAATGGAGTTTACAACTGAAAACAAACTTTGTGTTCCCAACAAGCTAGGTGAAGGACGGCTTTCACACACACTTATCTCTCAGAACTGAGCAAGTGGAGAGACGTTCGTTCTTCTAGCACCAAGGGAACGGGTTGCAGGAGACACTTTTTCTCTGCTTTCTCAGTCTGTTTCCTAGTGCCGGTTTGAAGTTCCTGCAGTTTTCACGGTAAAACCGAGTTGGAGCTAGTACCTACCCATATATATGTAAGGAACGGAGTTTCCAACTGAAAAGAAACTTTGTGTTCCCAACAAGCTAGGTGAAGGACGGCTTTCACACACAATTATCTCTCAGAACTGAGAAAGTGGAGAGACGTTCGTTCATCTAGCACCAAGGGAACGGGTTGCAGGAGGCACTATTTCTCTGCTTTCTCAGTCTGTTTCCAAGTGCCGGTTTCAAGTTCCTGCAGTTTTCACTGTAAAACCGAGTTGGAACTTGTACCTCCCCATATATATGTATGGATTGGTGTTGGCAACTGAAAAGAAACTTTGTGTTCCCAACAAGCTTGGTGAAGGTCGGCTTTCACACACACTTATCTCTCAGAACTGAGCAAGTGGAGAGACGTTCGTTCATCTAGCACCAAGGGAACGGGTTGCAGGAGACACTTTTTCTCTGCTTTCTCAGTCTGTTTCCTAGTGCCGGTTTGAAGTTCCTGCAATTTTCACTGTAAAACCGAGTTGGAACTTGTACCTCCCCATATATATGTATGGATTGGTGTTGGCAACTAAAAAGAAACTTTGTGTTCCCAATAAGCTAGGTGAAGGATGGCTTTCACACACACTTATCTCTCAGAACTGAGCAAGTTGAGAGACGTTCGTTCATCTAGCACCAAGGGAACGGGTTGCAGGAGACACTTTTTCTCTGCTTTCTCAGTCTGTTTCCTACTGCCGGTTTGAAGTTCCTGCAATTTTCACTGTAAAACAGAGTTGGAGCTTGTACCTCCCCATATATATGTATGGATTGGTGTTGGCAACTGAAAAGAAACTTTGTGTTCCCAACAAGCTAGGTGAAGGACGGCTTTCACACACACTTATCTCTCAGAACTGAGCAAGTGGAGAGACTTTCGTTCATCTAGCACCAAGGGAACGGGTTGAAGGAGACACTTTTTCTCTGCTTTCTCAGTCTGTTACCAAGTGCCGGTTTGAAGTTCCTGCAGTTTTCACTGTAAAACCGAGTTGGAGCTAGTACCTACCCATATATATGTATGGATTGGTGTTGGCAACTGAAAAGAAACTTTGTGTTCCCAACAAGCTAGGTGAAGGATGGCTTTCACACACACTTATCTCTCAGAACTGAGCAAGTGGAGAGACGTTCGTTCATCTAGCACCAAGGGAACGGGTTGCAGGAGACACTTTTTCTCTGCTTTCTCAGTCTGTTTCCAAGTGCCGGTTTGAAGTTCCTGCAGTTTTCACTATAAAACCGAGTTGGAGCTAGTACTTCCCCATATATATGTATGGAATGGAGTTTGCAAATGAAAAGAAACTTTGTGTTCCCAACAAGCTTGGTGAAGGTCGGCTTTCACACACACTTATCTCTCAGAACTGAGCAAGTGGAGAGACGTTCGTTCATCTAGCACCAAGGGAACGGTTTGCAGGAGACACTTTTTCTCTGCTTTCTCAGTCTGTTTCCTAGTGCCGGTTTGAAGTTCCTGCAATTTTCACTGTAAAACCGAGTTGGAGCTTGTACCTCCCCATATATATGTATGGATTGGTGTTGGCAACTGAAAAGAAACTTTGTGTTCCCAACAAGCTAGGTGAAGGATGGCTTTCACACACACTTATCTCTCAGAACTGAGCAAGTGGAGAGACGTTCGTTCATCTAGCACCAAGGGAACGGGTTGCAGGAGACACTTTTTCTCTGATTTCTCAGTCTGTTTCCTAGTGCCGGTTTGAAGTTCCTGCAGTTTTCACGGTAAAACCGAGTTGGAGCTAGTACCTACCCATATATATGTAAGGAACGGAGTTTCCAACTGAAAAGAAACTTTATGTTCCCAACAAGCTAGGTGAAGGACGGCTTTCACACACAATTATCTCTCAGAACTGAGAAAGTGGAGAGACGTTCGTTCATCTAGCACCAAGGGAACGGGTTGCAGGAGGCACTATTTCTCTGCTTTCTCAGTCTGTTTCCAAGTGCCGGTTTCAAGTTCCTGCAGTTTTCACTGTAAAACCGAGTTGGAGCTTGTACCTCCCCATATATATGTATGGAATGGAGTTTACAACTGAAAACAAACTTTGTTTTCCAAACAAGCTAGGTGAAGGACGGCTTTCACACACACTTATCTCTCAGAACTGAGCAAGTGGAGAGACGTTCGTTCTTCTAGCACCAAGGGAACGGGTTGCAGGAGACACTTTTTCTCTGCTTTCTCAGTCTGTTTCCTAGTGCCGGTTTGAAGTTCCTGCAGTTTTCACTGTAAAACCGAGTTGGAGCTTGTACCTACCCATATATATGTATGGAATGGAGTTTGCAACTGAAAAGAAACTTTGTGTTCCCAACAAGCTAGGTGAAGGACGGCTTTCACACACAATTATCTCTCAGAACTGAGCAAGTGGAGAGACGTTCGTTCATCTAGCACCAAGGGAACGGTTTGTAGGAGACACTTTTTCTCTGCTTTCTCAGTCTGTTTCCAAGTGCCGGTTTGAAGTTCCTGCAGTTTTCACTATAAAACCGAGTTGGAGCTAGTACCTACCCATATATATGTATGGATTGGTGTTGGCAACTGAAAAGAAACTTTGTGTTCCCAACAAGCTAGGTGAAGGATGGCTTTCACACACACTTATCTCTCAGAACTGAGCAAGTGGAGAGACGTTCGTTCATCTAGCACCAAGGGAACGGGTTGCAGGAGACACTTTTTCTCTGCTTTCTCAGTCTGTTTCCAAGTGCCGGTTTGAAGTTCCTGCAGTTTTCACTATAAAACCGAGTTGGAGCTAGTACTTCCCCATATATATGTATGGAATGGAGTTTGCAACTGAAAAGAAACTTTGTGTTCCCAACAAGCTAGGTGAAGGACTGCTTTCACACGCACTTATCTCTCAGAACTGAGCAAGTGGAAAGACGTTCGTTCATCTAGCACCAAGGGAACGGGTTGCAGGAGACACTTTTTCTCTGCTTTCTCAGTCTGTTTCCAAGTGCCGGTATGAAGTCCCTGCAGTTTTCAGTGTAAAACCGAGTTGGAGCTATTACTTCCCCATATATATGTATGGAATGGAGTTTGCAAATGAAAAGAAACTTTGTGTTCCCAACAAGCTTGGTGAAGGTCGGCTTTCACACACACTTATCTCTCAGAACTGAGCAAGTGGAGAGACGTTCGTTCATCTAGCACCAAGGGAACGGTTTGCAGGGGACACTTTTTCTCTGCTTTCTCAGTCTGTTTCCTAGTGCCGGTTTGAAGTTCCTGCAATTTTCACTGTAAAACCGAGTTGGAGCTTGTACCTCCCCATATATATGTATGGATTGGTGTTGGCAACTGAAAAGAAACTTTGTGTTCCCAACAAGCTTGGAGAAGGTCGGCTTTCACACACACTTATCTCTCAGAACTGAGCAAGTGGAGAGACGTTCGTTCATCTAGCACCAAGGGAACGTGTTGCAGGAGACACTTTTTCTCTGATTTCTCAGTCTGTTTCCTAGTGCCGGTTTGAAGTTCCTGCAGTTTTCACGGTAAAACCGAGTTGGAGCTAGTACCTACCCATATATATGTAAGGAACGGAGTTTCCAACTGAAAAGAAACTTTGTGTTCCCAACAAGCTAGGTGAAGGACGGCTTTCACACACAATTATCTCTCAGAACTGAGAAAGTGGAGAGACGTTCGTTCATCTAGCACCAAGGGAACGGGTTGCAGGAGGCACTATTTCTCTGCTTTCTCAGTCTGTTTCCAAGTGCCGGTTTCAAGTTCCTGCAGTTTTCACTGTAAAACCGAGTTGGAGCTTGTACCTCCCCATATATATGTATGGAATGGAGTTTACAACTGAAAACAAACTTTGTGTTCCCAACAAGCTAGGTGAAGGACGGCTTTCACACACACTTATCTCTCAGAACTGAGCAAGTGGAGAGACGTTCGTTCTTCTAGCACCAAGGGAACGGGTTGCAGGAGACACTTTTTCTCTGCTTTCTCAGTCTGTTTCCTAGTGCCGGTTTGAAGTTCCTGCAGTTTTCACGGTAAAACCGAGTTGGAGCTAGTACCTACCCATATATATGTAAGGAACGGAGTTTCCAACTGAAAAGAAACTTTGTGTTCCCAACAAGCTAGGTGAAGGACGGCTTTCACACACAATTATCTCTCAGAACTGAGAAAGTGGAGAGACGTTCGTTCATCTAGCACCAAGGGAACGGGTTGCAGGAGGCACTATTTCTCTGCTTTCTCAGTCTGTTTCCAAGTGCCGGTTTCAAGTTCCTGCAGTTTTCACTGTAAAACCGAGTTGGAACTTGTACCTCCCCATATATATGTATGGATTGGTGTTGGCAACTGAAAAGAAACTTTGTGTTCCCAACAAGCTTGGTGAAGGTCGGCTTTCACACACACTTATCTCTCAGAACTGAGCAAGTGGAGAGACGTTCGTTCATCTAGCACCAAGGGAACGGGTTGCAGGAGACACTTTTTCTCTGCTTTCTCAGTCTGTTTCCTAGTGCCGGTTTGAAGTTCCTGCAATTTTCACTGTAAAACCGAGTTGGAACTTGTACCTCCCCATATATATGTATGGATTGGTGTTGGCAACTAAAAAGAAACTTTGTGTTCCCAATAAGCTAGGTGAAGGATGGCTTTCACACACACTTATCTCTCAGAACTGAGCAAGTTGAGAGACGTTCGTTCATCTAGCACCAAGGGAACGGGTTGCAGGAGACACTTTTTCTCTGATTTCTCAGTCTGTTTCCTAGTGCCGGTTTGAAGTTCCTGCAGTTTTCACGGTAAAACCGATTTGGAGCTAGTACCTACCCATATATATGTAAGGAACGGAGTTTGCAACTGAAAAGAAACTTTGTGTTCCCAACAAGCTAGGTGAAGGACGGCTTTCACACACAATTATCTCTCAGAACTGAGAAAGTGGAGAGACGTTCGTTCATCTAGCACCAAGGGAACGGGTTGCAGGAGGCACTATTTCTCTGCTTTCTCAGTCTGTTTCCAAGTGCCGGTTTGAAGTTCCTGCAGTTTTCACTGTAAAACCGTGTTGGAGCTTGTACCTCCCCATATATATGTATGGAATGGAGTTTACAACTGAAAACAAACTTTGTGTTCCCAACAAGCTAGGTGAAGAACGGCTTTCACACACACTTATCTCTCAGAACTGAGCAAGTGGAGAGACGTTCGTTCATCTAGCACCAAGGGAACGGGTTGCAGGAGACACTTTTTCTCTGCTTTCTCAGTCTGTTTCCTAGTGCCGGTTTGAAGTTCCTGCAGTTTTCACTGTAAAACCGAGTTGGAGCTAGTACCTACCCATATATATGTATGGAATGGAGTTTGCAACTGAAAAGAAACTTTGTGTTCCCAACAAGCTAGGTGAAGAATGGCTTTCACACACAATTATCTCTCAGAACTGAGCAAGTGGAGAGACGTTCGTTCATCTAGCACCAAGGGAACGGGTTGTAGGAGACACTTTTTCTCTGCTTTCTCAGTCTGTTCCCTAGAGCCGGTTTGAAGATCCTGCAGTTTTCACTGTAAAACCGAGTTGGAGCTAGTACCTACCCATATATATGTAAGGAACGGAGTTTGCAACTGAAAAGGAACTTTGTGTTCCTAACAAGCTAGTTGAAGGACGGCTTTGACACACACTTATCTCTCAGAACTGAGCAAGTGGAGAGACGTTCGTTCATCTAGCACCAAGGGAACGGGTTGCAGGAGACACTTTTTCTCTGCTTTCTCAGTCTGTTTCCTAGTGCCGGTTTGAAGTTCCTGCAGTTTTCACGGTAAAACCGAGTTGGAGCTAGTACCTACCCATATATATGTAAGGAACGGAGTTTCCAACTGAAAAGAAACTTTGTGTTCCCAACAAGCTAGGTGAAGGACGGCTTTCACACACAATTATCTCTCAGAACTGAGAAAGTGGAGAGACGTTCGTTCATCTAGCACCAAGGGAACGGGTTGCAGGAGGCACTATTTCTCTGCTTTCTCAGTCTGTTTCCAAGTGCCGGTTTCAAGTTCCTGCAGTTTTCACTGTAAAACCGAGTTGGAACTTGTACCTCCCCATATATATGTATGGATTGGTGTTGGCAACTGAAAAGAAACTTTGTGTTCCCAACAAGCTTGGTGAAGGTCGGCTTTCACACACACTTATCTCTCAGAACTGAGCAAGTGGAGAGACGTTCGTTCATCTAGCACCAAGGGAACGGGTTGCAGGAGACACTTTTTCTCTGCTTTCTCAGTCTGTTTCCTAGTGCCGGTTTGAAGTTCCTGCAATTTTCACTGTAAAACCGAGTTGGAACTTGTACCTCCCCTTATATATGTATGGATTGGTGTTGGCAACTGAAAAGAAACTTTGTGTTCCCAATAAGCTAGGTGAAGGATGGCTTTCACACACACTTATCTCTCAGAACTGAGCAAGTTGAGAGACGTTCGTTCATCTAGCACCAAGGGAACGGGTTGCAGGAGACACTTTTTCTCTGATTTCTCAGTCTGTTTCCTAGTGCCGGTTTGAAGTTCCTGCAGTTTTCACGGTAAAACCGATTTGGAGCTAGTACCTACCCATATATATGTAAGGAACGGAGTTTGCAACTGAAAAGAAACTTTGTGTTCCCAACAAGCTAGGTGAAGGACGGCTTTCACACACAATTATCTCTCAGAACTGAGAAAGTGGAGAGACGTTCGTTCATCTAGCACCAAGGGAACGGGTTGCAGGAGGCACTATTTCTCTGCTTTCTCAGTCTGTTTCCAAGTGCCGGTTTCAAGTTCCTGCAGTTTTCACTGTAAAACCGTGTTGGAGCTTGTACCTCCCCATATATATGTATGGAATGGAGTTTACAACTGAAAACAAACTTTGTGTTCCCAACAAGCTAGGTGAAGAACGGCTTTCACACACACTTATCTCTCAGAACTGAGCAAGTGGAGAGACGTTCGTTCATCTAGCACCAAGGGAACGGGTTGCAGGAGACACTTTTTCTCTGCTTTCTCAGTCTGTTTCCTAGTGCCGGTTTGAAGTTCCTGCAGTTTTCACTGTAAAACCGAGTTGGAGCTAGTACCTACCCATATATATGTATGGAATGGAGTTTGCAACTGAAAAGAAACTTTGTGTTCCCAACAAGCTAGTTGAAGAATGGCTTTCACACACACTTATCTCTCAGAACTGAGCAAGTGGAGAGACGTTCGTTCATCTAGCACCAAGGGAACGGGTTGCAGGAGACACTTTTTCTCTGCTTTCTCAGTCTGTTTCTAAGTGCCGGTTTGAAGTTCCTGCAGTTTTCACTGTAAAACCGAGTTGTAGCTAGTACCTACCCATATATATGTATGGAATGGAGTTTGCAACTTAAAAGAAACTTTGTGTTCCCAACAAGCTAGGTGAAGGATGGCTTTCACACACAATTATCTCCCAGAACTGAGCAAGTGGAGAGACGTTCGTTCATCTAGCACCAAGGAAACGGGTTGCAGGAGACACTTTTTCTCTGGTTTCTCAGTCTGTTTCCTATTGCCGGTTTGAAGTTCCTGCAATTTTCACTGTAAAACCGAGTTGGAGCTTGTACCTCCCCATATATATGTATGGAATGGTGTTGGCAACTGAAAAGAAACTTTCTGTTCCCAACAAGCTAGGTGAAAGATGGCTTTCACACACACTTATCTCTCAGAACTGAGGAAGTGGAGAGACGTTCGTTCATCTAGCACCAAGGGAACGGGTTGCAGGAGACACTTTTTCTCTGCTTTCTCAGTCTGTTTCCAAGTGCCGGTTTGAAGTTCCTGCAGTTTTCACTATAAACCCGGGTTGGAGCTAGTACTTCCCCATATATATGTATGGAATGGTGTTTGCAACTGAAAAGATACTTTGTGTTCCCAACAAGCTAGGTGAAGGACGGCTTTCACACACACTTATCTCTCAGAACTGAGCAAGTGGAGAGACGTTCGTTCATCTAGCACCAAGGGAACGGGTTGCAGGAGACACTTTTTCTCTGCTTTCTCAGTCTGTTTCCAAGTGCCGGTTTGAAGTTCTTGCAGTTTTCACTGTAAAACCGAGTTGGAGCTAATACTTCCCCATATATATGTATGGAATGGAGTTTGCAACTGAAAAGAAACTTTGTGTTCCCAACAAGTTAGGTGAAGGTCGGCTTTCACACACACTTATCTCTCAGAACTGAGCAAGTGGAGAGACGTTCGTTCATCTAGCACCAAGGGAACGGGTTGCAGGAGACACTTTTTCTCTGCTTTCTCAGTCTGTTTCCTAGTGCCTGTTTGAAGTTCCTGCAATTTTCACTGTAAAACCAAGTTTGAGCTTGTACCTCCCCATATATATGTATGGATTGGTGTTGGCAACTGAAAAGAAACTTTGTGTTCCCAACAAGCTAGGTGAAGGACGGCTTTCACACACACTTATCTCTCAGAACTGAGCAAGTGGAGAGACATTCGTTCATCTAGCACCAAGGGAACGGGTTGCAGGGGACACTTTTTCTCTGCTTTCTCAGTCTGTTTCCTAGTGCCGGTTTGAAGTTCCTGCCGTTTTCACTGTAAAACCGAGTTGTAGCTAGTACCTACCCATATATATGTATGGAATGGAGTTTGCAACTGAAAAGAAACTTTCTGTTCCCAACAAGCTAGGTGAAGGATGGCTTTCACACACACTTATCTCTCAGAACTGAGGAAGTGGAGAGACGTTCGTTCATCTAGCACCAAGGGAACGGGTTGCAGGAGACACTTTTTCTCTGCTTTCTCAGTCTGTTTCCAAGTGCCGGTTTGAAGTTCCTGCAGTTTTCACTGTAAAACCGAGTTGTAGCTAGTACCTACCCATATATATGTATGGAATGGAGTTTGCAACTGAAAAGAAACTTTCTGTTCCCAACAAGCTAGGTGAAGGATGGCTTTCACACACACTTATCTCTCAGAACTGAGGAAGTGGAGAGACGTTCGTTCATCTAGCACCAAGGGAACGGGTTGCAGGAGACACTTTTTCTCTGCTTTCTCAGTCTGTTTCCAAGTGCCGGTTTGAAGTTCCTGCAGTTTTCACTAAAAAACCCGGGTTGGAGCTAGTACTTCCCCATATATATGTATGGAATGTTTTTTGCAACTGAAAAAATACTTTGTGTTCCCAACAAGCTAGGTGAAGGACGGCTTTCACACACACTTATCTCTCAGAACTGAGCAAGTGGAGAGACGTTCGTTCATCTAGCACCAAGGTAACGGGTTGCAGGAGACACTTTTTCTCTGCTTTCTCAGTCTGTTTCCAAGTGCCGGTTTGAAGTTCCTGCAGTTTTCACTGTAAAACCGAGTTGGAGCTAATACTTCCCCATATATATGTATGGAATGGAGTTTGCAACTGAAAAGAAACTTTGTGTTCCCAACAAGTTAGGTGAAGGTCGGCTTTCACACACACTTATCTCTCAGAACTGAGCAAGTGGAGAGACGTTCGTTCATCTAGCACCAAGGGAACGGGTTGCAGGAAACACTTTTTCTCTGTTTTCTCAGTCTGTTTCCTAGTGCCTGTTTGAAGTTCCTGCAATTTTCACTGTAAAACCTAGTTTGAGCTTGTACCTCCCCATATATATGTATGGATTGGTGTTGGCAACTGAAAAGAAACTTTGTGTTCCCAACAAGCTAGGTGAAGGATGGCTTTCACACACACTTATCTCTCAGAACTGAGCAAGTGTAGAGACGTTCGTTCATCTAGCACCAAGGGAACGGGTCGCAGTAGACACTTTTTCTCTGCTTTCTCAGTCTGTTTCCAAGTGCCGTTTTGAAGTTCCTGCAGTTTTCACTGTAAAACCGAGTTGGAGCTAGTACCTACCCATATATATGTATGGAATGGAGTTTGCAACTGAAAAGAAACTTTGTGTTCCCAACAAACTAGGTGAAGGACGGCTTTCACACACACTTATCTCTCAGAACTGAGCAAGTGGAGAGACGTTCGTTCATCTAGCACCAAGGGAACGGGTTGCAGGAGACACTTTTTCTCTGCTTTCTCAGTCTGTTTCCTAGTGCCGGTTTGAAGTTCCTGCAATTTTCACTGTAAAACCGAGTTGGAGCTTGTACCTCCCCATATATATGTATGGAATGGTGTTGGCAACTGAAAAGAAACTTTCTGTTCCCAACAAGCTATGTGAAAGATGGCTTTCACACACACTTATCTCTCAGAACTGAGCAAGTGGAGAGACGTTCGTTCATCTAGCACCAAGGGAACGGGTTGCAGGAGACACTTTTTCTCTGCTTTCTCAGTCTGTTTCCAAGTGCCGGTTTGAATTTCCTGCAGTTTTCACTATAAAACCGGGTTGGAGCTAGTAGTTCCCCATATATATGTATGGAATGGAGTTTGCAACTGAAAAGAAACTTTGTGTTCCCAACAAGCTAGGTGAAGGACGGCTTTCACACACACTTATCTCTCAGAACTGAGCAAGTGGAGAGACGTTCGTTCATCTAGCACCAAGGCAACGGGTTGCAGGAGACACTTTTTCTCTGCTTTCTCAGTCTGTTTCCAAGTGCCGGTTTGAAGTTCCTGCAGTTTTCACTGTAAAACCGAGTTGGAGCTAGTACTTCCCCATATATATGTATGGAATGGTGTTGGAAACTGAAAAGAAACTTTGTGTTCCCAACAAGCTAGGTGAAGGATGGCTTTCACACACACTTATCTCTCAGAACTGAGCAAGTGGAGAGACGTTCGTTCATCTAGCACCAAGGGAACGGGTTGCAGTAGACACTTTTTCTCTGCTTTCTAAGTCTGTTTCCAAGTGCCGTTTTGAAGTTCCTGCAGTTTTCACTGTAAAACCGAGTTGGAGCTAGTACCTACCCATATATATGTATGGAATGGAGTTTGCAACTGAAAAGAAACTTTGTGTTCCCAACAAACTAGGTGAAGGACGGCTTTCACACACACTTATCTCTCAGAACTGAGCAAGTGGAGAGACGTTCGTTCATCTATCACCAAGGGAACGGGTTGCAGGAGACACTATTTCTCTGCTTTCTCAGTCTGTTTCCTAGTGCCGGTATGAAGTTCCTGCAATTTTCACTGTAAAACCGAGTTGGAGCTTGTACCTCCCCATATATATGTATGGAATGGTGTTGGCAACTGAAAAGAAACTTTCTGTTCCCAACAAGCTATGTGAAAGATGGCTTTCACACACACTTATCTCTCAGAACTGAGCAAGTGGAGAGACGTTAGTTCATCTAGCACCAAGGGAACGGGTTGCAGGAGACACTTTTTCTCTGCTTTCTCAGTCTGTTTCCAAGTGCCGGTTTGAAGTTCCTGCAGTTTTCACTATAAAACCGAGTTGGAGCTAGTACTTCCCCATATATATGTATGGAATGGAGTTTGCAACTGAAAAGAAACTTTGTGTTCCCAACAAGCTAGGTGAAGGACTGCTTTCACACGCACTTATCTCTCAGAACTGAGCAAGTGGAGAGACGTTCGTTCATCTAGCACCAAGGGAACGGTTTGCAGGAGACACTTTTTCTCTGCTTTCTCAGTCTGTTTCCTAGTGCCGGTTTGAAGTTCCTGCAATTTTCACTGTAAAACCATGTTGGAGCTTGTACCTCCCCATATATATGTATGGATTGGTGTTGGCAACTGAAAAGAAACTTTGTGTTCCCAACAAGCTAGGTGAAGGATGGCTTTCACACACACTTATCTCTCAGAACTGAGCAAGTGGAGAGACGTTCGTTCATCTAGCACCAAGGGAACGGGTTGCAGGAGCCACTTTTTCTCTGCTTTCTCAGTCTGTTTCCTAGTGCCGGTTTGAAGTTCCTGCAGTTTTCACTATAAAACCGGGTTGGAGCTAGTAGTTCCCCATATATATGTATGGAATGGAGTTTGCAACTGAAAAGAAACTTTGTGTTCCCAACAAGCTAGGTGAAGGACGGCTTTCACACACACTTATCTCTCAGAACTGAGCAAGTGGAGAGACGTTCGTTCATCTAGCACCAAGGCAACGGGTTGCAGGAGACACTTTTTCTCTGCTTTCTCAGTCTGTTTCCAAGTGCCGGTTTGAAGTTCCTGCAGTTTTCACTGTAAAACCGAGTTGGAGCTAGTACTTCCCCATATATATGTATGGAATGGAGTTTGCAACTGAAAAGAAACTTTGTGTTCCCAACAAGCTAGGTGAAGGACGGCTTTCACACACACTTATCTCTCAGAACTGAGCAAGTGGAGAGACGTTCGTTCATCTAGCACCAATGGAACGGGTTGCAGGAGACACTTTTTCTCTGATTTCTCAGTCTGTTTCCTAGTGCCGGTTTGAAGTTCCTGCAATTTTCACTGTAAAACCGAGTTGGAGCTTGTACCTCCCCATATATATGTATGGATTGGTGTTGGCAACTGAAAAGAAACTTTGTGTTCCCAACAAGCTAGGTGAAGGATGGCTTTCACACACACTTATCTCTCAGAACTGAGCAAGTGGAGAGACGTTCGTTCATCTAGCACCAATGGAACGGGTTGCAGGAGACACTTTTTCTCTGCTTTCTCAGTCTGTTTCCAAGTGCCGGTTTGAAGTTCCTGCAGTTTTCACTGTAAAACCGAGTTGGAGCTAGTACTTCCCCATATATATGTATGGAATGGAGTTTGCAACTGAAAAGAAACTTTGTGTTCCCAACAAGCTAGTTGAAGGACGGCTTTCACACACACTTATCTCTCAGAACTGAGCAAGTGCAGAGACGTTCTTTCATCTAGCACCAAGGAAACGGGTTGCAGGAGACACTTTTTCTCTGCTTTCTCAGTATGTTTCCTAGTGCCGCTTTGAAGTTTCTGCAGTTTTCACTGTAAAACCGAGTTGGAGATTGTACCTCCCCATATATATGTATGGATTGGTGTTGGCAACTGAAAAAAACTTTGTGTTCCCAACAAGCTAGGTGAAGGACGGCTTTCACACACACTTATCTCTCAGAACTGAGCAAGTGGAGAGACGTTCGTTCATCTAGCACCAAGGGAACGGGTTGCAGGAGACAATATTTCTCTGCTTTCTCAGTCTGTTTCCTAGTGCCGGTTTGAAGTTCCTGCAGTTTTCACTGTAAAACCGAGTTGGAGCAAGTACCTACCCATATATATATAAGGAACGGAGTTTGCAACTGAAAAGAAACTTTGTGTTCCCAACAAGCTAGGTGAAGGACGGCTTTCACACACAATTACCTCTCAGAACTGAGAAAGTGGAGAGACGTTCGTTCATCTACCACCAAGGGAACGGGTTGCAGGAGGCACTATTTCTCTGCTTTCTCAGTCTGTTTCCAAGTGCCGGTTTGAAGTTCCTGCAGTTTTCAGTGTAAAACCGAGTTGGAGCTAGTACTTCCCCATATATATGTATGGAATGGAGTTTGCAACTGAAAAGAAACTTTGTGTTCCCAACAAGCTAGGTGAAGGAAGGCTTTCACACACACTTATCTCTCAGAACTGAGCAAGTGGAGAGACGTTCGTTCATCTAGCACCAAGGGATCGGGTTGCAGGAGACACTTTTTCTCTGCTTTCTCAGTCTCTTTCCTAGTGCCGGTTTGAAGTTCCTGCAGTTTTCACTGTAAAACAGATTTGGAGCTAGTACCTCCCCATATATATGTATGGAATGGAGTTTGCAACTGAAAAGAAACTTTGTGTTCCCAACAAGCTAGGTGAAGTAAGGCTTTCACACACACTTATCTCTCAGAACTGAGCAAGTGGAGAGACGTTCGTTCATCTAGCACCAAGGGAACGGGTTGCAGGAGACACTTTTTCTCTGCTTTCTCAGGCTGTTTCCAAGTGCCGGTTTGAAGTTTCTGCAGTTTTCAGTGTAAAATCGAGTTGGAGCTAGTACTTCCCCATATATATGTATGGAATGGAGTTTGCAACTGAAAAGAAACTTTGTGTTCCCAACAAGCTAGGTGAAGGACGGCTTTCACACTCACTTATCTCTCAGAACGGACAAGTGGAGAGACGTTCGTTCATCTAGCACCAAGGGAACGGGTTGCAGGAGACACTTTTTCTCTGCTTTCTCAGTCTCTTTCCTAGTGCCGGTTTGAAGTTCCTGCAGTTTTCACTGTAAAACAGAGTTGGAGCTAGTACCTCCCCATATATATGTATGGAATGGAGTTTGCAACTGAAAAGAAACTTTGTGTTCCCAACAAGCTAGGTGAAGGAAGGCTTCCACACACACTTATCTCTCAGAACTGAGCAAGTGGAGAGATGTTCGTTCATCTAGCACCAAGGGAACGGGTTGCAGGAGACACTTTTTCTCTGCTTTCTCAGGCTGTTTCCAAGTGCCGGTTTGAAGTTCCTGCAGTTTTCACTGTAAAACCGAGTTGGAGCTAGTACTTCCCCATATATATGTATGGAATGGAGTTTGCAACTGAAAAGAAACTTTGTGTTCCCAACAAGCTAGGTGAAGGACTGCTTTCACACGCACTTATCCCTCAGAACTGAGCAAGTGGAAAGACGTTCGTTCATCTAGTACCAAGGGAACGGGTTGCAGGAGACACTTTTTCTCTGCTTTCTCAGTCTGTTTCCAAGTGCCGGTTTGAAGTTCCTGCAGTTTTCAGTGTAAAACCGAGTTGGAGCTAGTACTTCCCCATATATATGTATGGAATGGAGTTTGCAACTGAAAAGAAACTTTGTGTCCCAACAAGCTAGGTGAAGGACGGCTTTCACACACACTTATCTCTCAGAACTGAGCAAGTGGAGAGACGTTCGTTCATCTAGCACCAAGGGAACGGTTTGCAGGAGACACTTTTTCTCTGCTTTCTCAGTCTGTTTCCTAGTGCCGGTTTGAAGTTCCTGCAATTTTCACTGTAATACCGAGTTGGAGCTTGTACCTCCCCATATATATGTATGGATTGGTGTTGGCAACTGCAAAGAAACTTTGTGTTCCCAACAAGCTAAGTGAAGGATGGCTTTCACACACACTTATCTCTCAGAACTGAGCAAGTGGAGAGACGTTCGTTCATCTAGCACCAAGGGAACGGGTTGCAGGAGACACTTTTTCTCTGCTTTCTCAGTCTGTTTCCAAGTGCTGGTTTGAAGTTCCTGCCGTTTTCACTGTAAAACCGAGTTGGAGCTAGTACTTCCCCATATATATGTATGGAATTGAGTTTGCAACTGAAAAGAAACTTTGTGTTCCCAACAAGCTAGTTGAAGGACGGCTTTCACACACACTTATCTCTCAGAACTGAGCAAGTGGAGAGACGTTCGTTCATCTAGCACCAAGGAAACGGGTTGCAGGAGACACTTTTTCTCTGCTTTCTCAGTCTGTTTCCTAGTGCCGGTTTGAAGATTCTGCAGTTTTCACTGTAAAACCGAGTTGGAGCTTGTACCTCCCCATATATATGTATGGATTGGTGTTGGAAACTGAAAAAAACTTTGTGTTCCCAACAAGCTAGGTGAAGGACGGCTTTCACACACACTTATCTCTCAGAACTGAGCAAGTGGAGAGACGTTCGTTCATCTAGCACCAAGGAAACGGGTTGCAGGAGACACTTTTTCTCTGCTTTCTCAGTCTGTTTCCTAGTGCCACTTTGAAGTTTCTGCAGTTTTCACTGTAAAACCGAGTTGGAGCTTGTACCTCCCCATATATATGTATGGATTGGTGTTGGCAACTGAAAAAAACTTTGTGTTCCCAACAAGCTAGGTGAAGGACGGCTTTCACACACACTTATCTCTCAGAACTGAGCAAGTGGAGAGACGTTCGTTCATCTAGCACCAAGGGAACGGGTTGCAGGAGACACTATTTCTCTGCTTTCTCAGTCTGTTTCCTAGTGCCGGTTTGAAGTTCCTGCAGTTTTCACTGTAAAACCGAGTTGGAGCAAGTACCTACCCATATATATATAAGGAACGGAGTTTGCAACTGAAAAGAAACTTTGTGTTCCCAACAAGCTAGGTGAAGGACGGCTTTCACACACAAATACCTCTCAGAACTGAGAAAGTGGAGAGACGTTCGTTCATCTACCACCAAGGGAACGGGTTGAAGGAGGCACTATTTCTCTGCTTTCTCAGTCTGTTTCCTAGTGCCGGTTTGAAGTTCCTGCAGTTTTCAGTGTAAAACCGATTTGGAGCTAGTACTTCCCCATATATATGTATGGAATGGAGTTTGCAACTGAAAAGAAACTTTGTGTTCCCAACAAGCTAGGTGAAGGACGGCTTTCACACACACTTATCTCTCAGAACTGAGCAAGTGGAGAGACGTTCGTTCATCAAGCACCAAGGGAACGGGTTGCAGGAGACACTATTTCTCTGCTTTCTCAGTCTGTTTCCAAGTGCCGGTTTGAAGTTCCTGCAATTTTCACTGTAAAACCGAGTTGGAGCTTGTACCTCCCCATATATATGTATGGATTGGTGTTGGCAACTGAAAAGAAACTTTGTGTTCTCAACAAGCTAGGTGAAGGATGGCTTTTACACACACTTATCTCTCAGAACTGAGCAAGTGGAGAGACGTTCGTTCATCTTGCACCAAGGGAACGGGTTGCAGGAGACACTTTTTCTCTGCTTTCTCTGTCTGTTTCCAAGTGCCGGTTTGAAGTTCCTGCAGTTTTCACTGTAAAACCGAGTTGGAGCTAGTACTTCCCCATATATATGTATGGAATGGAGTTTGCAACTGAAAAGAAACTTTGTGTTCCCAACAAGCTAGGTGAAGGACGGCTTTCACACACACTTATCTCTCAGAACTGAGCAAGTGGAGAGACGTTCGTTCATCAAGCACCAAGGGAACGGGATGCAGGAGACACTATTTCTCTGCTTTCTCAGTCTGTTTCCAAGTGCCGGTTTGAAGTTCCTGCAATTTTCACTGTAAAACCGAGTTGGAGCTTGTACCTCCCCTTATATATGTATGGATTGGTGTTGGCAACTGAAAAGAAACTTTGTGTTCTCAACAAGCTATGTGAAGGATGGCTTTTACACACACTTATCTCTCAGAACTGAGCAAGTGGAGAGACGTTCGTTCATCTAGCACCAAGGGAACGGGTTTCAGGAGACACTTTTTCTCTGCTTTCTCAGTCTGTTTCCAAGTGCCGGTTTGAAGTTCCTGCAGTTTTCACTGTAAAATAGTGTTGGAGCTAGTACTTCGGCATATATATGAATGGAATGGAGTTTGCAACTGAAAAGAAACTTTCTGTTCTCAACAAGCTAGTTGAAGGACGGCTTTCATACACACATCTCTCAGAACTGAGCAAGTGGAGAGACGTTCGTTCATCTAGCACCAAGGGATCGGGTTGCAGGAGACAATTTTTCTCTGCTTTCTCAGTCTGTTTCCTAGTGCCGGTTTGAAGTTCCTGCAGTATTCACTGTAAAACCGAGTTGGAGCTAGTACCTAACCATATATATGTAAGGAACGGAGTTTGCAACTGAAAAGAAACTTTGTGTTCCCAACAAGCTAGGTGAAAGACGGCTTTCACACACAATTATCTCTCAGAACTGAGAAAGTGGAGAGACGTTCGTTCATCTACCACCAAGGGAACGGGTTGCAGGAGGCACTATTTCTCTGCTTTCTCAGTCTGTTTCCAAGTGCCGGTTTGAAGTTCCTGCAGTTTTCACTGTAAAACCGAGTTGGAGCTAGTACTTCCCCATATATATGTATGGAATGGAGTTTGCAACTGAAAAGAAACTTTCTGTTCTCAACAAGCTAGTTGAAGGACGGCTTTCACACACACTTATCTCTCAGAACTGAGCAAGTGGAGAGACGTTCGTTCATCTAGCACCAAGGGAACGGTTTGCAGGAGACACTACTTCTTTGCTTTTTCAGTCTGTTTCCTAGTGCCGGTTTGAAGTTCCTGCAGTTTTCACTGTAAAACCGAGTTGGAGCTAGTACCTACCCATATATATGTATGGAATGGAGTTTGCAACTGAAAAGAAACTTTGTGTTCCCAACAAGCTAGGTGAAGGATGGCTTTCACACACACTTATCTCTCAGAACTGAGGAAGTGGAGAGACGTTCGTTCATCTAGCACCAAGGGAACGGGTTGCAGGACACACTTTTTCTCTGCTTTTTCAGTCTGTTTCCAAGTGCCGGTTTGAAGTTCCTGCAGTTTTCACTATAAAACCGGGTTAGAGCTTGTAGTTCCCCATATATATGTATGGAATGGAGTTTGCAACTGAAAAGAAAATTTGTGTTCCCAACAAGCTAGGTGAAGGACGGCTTTCACACACACTTATCTCTCAGAACTGAGCAAGTGGAGAGACGTTCGTTCATCTAGCACCAAGGGAACGGGTTGCAGGAGACACTTTTTCTCTGCTTTCTTAGTCTGTTTCCTAGTGCCGGTTTGAAGTTCCTGCAATTTTCACTGTAAAACCGAGTTGGAGCTTGTACCTCCCCATATATATGTATGGATTGGTGTTGGCAACTGAAAAGAAACTTTGTGTTCTCAACAAGCTAGGTGAAGGATGGCTTTTACACACACTTATCTCTCAGAACTGAGCAAGTGGAGAGACGTTCGTTCATCTAGCACCAAGGGAACGGGTTTCAGGAGACACTTTTTCTCTGCTTTCTCAGTCTGTTTCCAAGTGACGGTTTGAAGTTCCTGCAGTTTTCACTGTAAAATCGTGTTGGAGCTAGTACTTCCCCATATATATGTATGGAATGGAGTTTGCAACTGAAAAGAAACTTTCTGTTCTCAACAAGCTAGTTGAAGGACGGCTTTCACACACACATCTCTCAGAACTGAGCAAGTGGAGAGACGTTCGTTCATCTAGCACCAAGGGATCGGGTTGCAGGAGACAATTTTTCTCTGCTTTCTCAGTCTGTTTCCTAGTGCCGGTTTGAAGTTCCTGCAGTTTTCACTGTAAAACCGAGTTGGAGCTAGTACCTACCCATATATATGTAAGGAACGGAGTTTGCAACTGAAAAGAAACTTTCTGTTCCCAACAAGCTAGGTGAAGGACGGCTTTCACACACAATTATCTCTCAGAACTGAGAAAGTGGAGAGACGTTCGTTCATCTACCACCAAGGGAACGGGTTGCAGGAGGCACTATTTCTCTGCTTTCTCAGTCTGTTTCCAAGTGCCGGTTTGAAGTTCCTGCAGTTTTCACTGTAAAACCGAGTTGGAGCTTGTACCTCCCCATATATATGTATGGAATGGAGTTTACATCTGAAAACAAACTTTGTGTTCCCAACAAGCTAGGTGAAGGACGGCTTTCACACACACTTATCTCTCAGAACTGAGCAAGTGGAGAGACGTTCGTTCATCTAGCACCAAGGGAACGGGTTGCAGGAGACAGTATTTCTCTGCTTTCTCAGTCTGTTTCCAAGTGCCGGTTTGAAGTTCCTGCAGTTTTCACTGTAAAACCGAGTTGGAGCTAGTACCTCCCCATATATATGTATGGAATGGAGTTTGCAACTGAAAAGAAACTTTGTGTTCCGAACAAGGTAGGTTAAGGACGGCTTTCACACACACTTATCTCTCAGAACTGAGCAAGTGGAGAGACGTTCGTTCATCTAGCACCAAGGGAACGGGTTGCAGGAGACACTTTTTCTCTGCTTTTTCAGTCTGTTTCCAAGTGCCGGTTTGAAGTACCTGCAGTTTTCACTATAAAACCGGGTTAGAGCTAGTAGTTCCCCATATATAAGTATGGAATGGAGTTTGCAACTGAAAAGAAACTTTGTGTTCCCAACAAGCTAGGTGAAGGACGGCTTTCACACACACTTATCTCTCAGAACTGAGCAAGTGGAGAGACGTTCGTTCATCTAGCACCAAGGGAACGGGTTGCAGGAGACACTTTTTCTCTGCTTTCTCAGTCTGTTTCCAAGTGCCGGTTTGAAGTTCCTGCAGTTTTCACTGTAAAACCGAGTTGGAGCTAGTACTTCCCCATATATATGTATGGAATGGAGTTTGCAACTGAAAAGAAACTTTGTGTTCCCAACAAGCTAGGTGAAGAACGGCTTTCACACACACTTATCTCTCAGAACTGAGCAAGTGGAGAGACGTTCGTTCATCTAGCACCAAAGGAACGGGTTGCAGGAGACAGTATTTCTCTGCTTTCTCAATCTGTTTCCAAGTGCCGGTTTGAAGTTCCTGCAGTTTTCACTGTAAAACCGAGTTGGAGCTAGTACTTCCCCATATATATGTATGGAATGGAGTTTGCAACTGAAAAGAAACTTTGTGTTCCCAACAAGCTAGGTGAAGGACGGCTTTCACACACACTTATCTCTCAGAACTGAGCAAGTGGAGAGACGTTCGTTCATCTAGCACCAAGGGAACGGGTTGCAGGAGACACTTTTTCTCTGCTTTCTCAGTCTGTTTCCTAGTGCCGGTTTGAAGTTCCTGCAATTTTCACTGTAAAACCGAGTTGGAGCTTGTACCTCCCCATATATATGTATGGATTGGTGTTGGCAACTGAAAAGAAACTTTGTGTTCCCAACAAGCTAGGTGAAGGATGGCTTTCACACACACTTATCTCTCAGAACTGAGCAAGTGGAGAGACGTTCGTTCATCTAGCACCAAGGGAACGGGTTGCAGGAGACACTTTTTCTCTGCTTTCTCAGTCTGTTTCCAAGTGCCGGTTTGAAGTTCCTGCAGTTTTCACTATAAAACCGAGTTGGAGCTAGTACATCCCCATATATATGTATGGAATGGAGTTTGCAACTGAAAAGAAACTTTGTGTTCCCAACAAGCTAGTTGAAGGACGGCTTTCACACACACTTATCTCTCAGAACTGAGCAAGTGGAGAGACGTTCGTTCATCTAGCACCAAGGGAACGGGTTGCAGGAGACAGTATTTCTCTGCTTTCTCAGTCTGTTTCCAAGTGCCGGTTTGAAGTTCCTGCAGTTTTTACTGTAAAACCGAGTTGGAGCTAGTACTTCCCCATATATATGTATGGAATGGAGTTTGCAACTGAAAAGAAACTTTGTGTTCCCAACAAGCTAGGTGAAGGATGGCTTTCACACACACTTATCTCTCAGAACTGAGCAAGTGGAGAGACGTTCGTTCATCTAGCACCAAGGAAACGGGTTGCAGGAGACACTTTTTCTCTGCTTTCTCAGTCTGTTTCCTAGTGCCGGTTTGAAGTTTCTGCAGTTTTCACTTTAAATCCGAGTTGGAGCTTGTACCTCCCCATATATATGTATGGATAGGTGTTGGCAACTGAAAAAAACTTTGTGTTCCCAACAAGCTAGGTGAAGGACGGCTTTCACACACACTTATCTCTCAGAACTGAGCAAGTGGAGAGACGTTCGTTCATCTAGCACCAAAGGAACGGGTTGCAGGAGACAGTATTTCTCTGCTTTCTCAGTCTGTTTCCAAGTGCCGGTTTGAAGTTCCTGCAGTTTTCACTGTAAAACCGAGTTGGAGCTAGTACTTCCCCATATATATGTATGGAATGGAGTTTGCAACCGAAAAGAAACTTTGTGTTCCCAACAAGCTAGGTGAAGGACGGCTTTCACACACACTTATCTCTCAGAACTGAGCAAGTGGAGAGACGTTCGTTCATCTAGCACCAAGGGAACGGGTTGCAGGAGACACTTTTTCTCTGCTTTCTCAGTCTGTTTCCAAGTGCCGGTTTGAAGTTCCTGCAGTTTTCACTGTAAAACCGAGTTGGAGCTTGTACCTCCCCATATATATGTATGGATTGGTGTTGGAAACTGAAAAAAACTTTGTGTTCCCAACAAGCTAGGTGAAGGACGGCTTTCACACACACTTATCTCTCAGAACTGAGCAAGTGGAGAGACGTTCGTTCATCTAGCACCAAGGAAACGGGTTGCAGGAGACACTTTTTCTCTGCTTTCTCAGTCTGTTTCCAAGTGCCGGTTTGAAGTTCCTGCAGTTTTCACTGTAAAACCGAGTTGGAGCTTGTACCTCCCCATATATATGTATGGATTGGTGTTGGCAACGGAAAAAAACTTTGTGTTCCCAACAAGCTAGGTGAAGGACGGCTTTCACACACACTTATCTCTCAGAACTGAGCAAGTGGAGAGACGTTCGTTCATCTAGCACCAAGGGAACGGGTTGCAGGAGACAATTTTTCTCTGCTTTCTCAGTCTGTTTCCTAGTGCCGGTTTGAAGTTCCTGCAGTTTTCACTGTAAAACCGAGTTGGAGCAAGTACCTACCCATATATATATAAGGAACGGAGTTTGCAACTGAAAAGAAACTTTGTGTTCCCAACAAGCTAGGTGAAGGACGGCTTTCACACACAAATACCTCTCAGAACTGAGAAAGTGGAGAGACGTTCGTTCATCTACCACCAAGGGAACGGGTTGCAGGAGGCACTATTTCTCTGCTTTCTCAGTCTGTTTCCTAGTGCCGGTTTGAAGTTCCTGCAGTTTTCAGTGTAAAACCGATTTGGAGCTAGTACTTCCCCATATATATGTATGGAATGGAGTTTGCAACTGAAAAGAAACTTTGTGTTCCCAACAAGCTAGGTGAAGGACGGCTTTCACACACACTTATCTCTCAGAACTGAGCAAGTGGAGAGACGTTCGTTCATCAAGCACCAAGGGAACGGGTTGCAGGAGACACTATTTCTCTGCTTTCTCAGTCTGTTTCCAAGTGCCGGTTTGAAGTTCCTGCAATTTTCACTGTAAAACCGAGTTGGAGCTTGTACCTCCCCATATATATTTATGGATTGGTGTTGGCAACTGAAAAGAAACTTTGTGTTCTCAACAAGCTAGGTGAAGGATGGCTTTTACACACACTTATCTCTCAGAACTGAGCAAGTGGAGAGACGTTCGTTCATCTTGCACCAAGGGAACGGGTTGCAGGAGACACTTTTTCTCTGCTTTCTCTGTCTGTTTCCAAGTGCCGGTTTGAAGTTCCTGCAGTTTTCACTATAAAACCGGGTTGGAGCTAGTACTTCCCCATATATATGTATGGAATGGAGTTTGCAACTGAAAAGAAACTTTGTGTTCCCAAAAAGCTATGTGAAGGACGGCTTTCACACACACTTATCTCTCAGAACTGAGCAAGTGGAGAGACGTTCGTTCATCAAGCACCAAGGGAACGGGTTGCAGGAGACACTATTTCTCTGCTTTCTCAGTCTGTTTCCAAGTGCCGGTTTGAAGTTCCTGCAATTTTCACTGTAAAACCGAGTTGGAGCTTGTACCTCCCCTTATATATGTATGGATTGGTGTTGGCAACTGAAAAGAAACTTTGTGTTCTCAACAAGCTATGTGAAGGATGGCTTTTACACACACTTATCTCTCAGAACTGAGCAAGTGGAGAGACTTTCGTTCATCTAGCACCAAGGGAACGGGTTTCAGGAGACACTTTTTCTCTGCTTTCTCAGTCTGTTTCCAAGTGCCGGTTTGAAGTTCCTGCAGTTTTCACTGTAAAATCGTGTTGGAGCTAGTACTTCGGCATATATATGTATGGAATGGAGTTTGCAACTGAAAAGAAACTTTCTGTTCTCAACAAGCTAGTTGAAGGACGGCTTTCATACACACATCTCTCAGAACTGAGCAAGTGGAGAGACGTTCGTTCATCTAGCACCAAGGGATCGGGTTGCAGGAGACAATTTTTCTCTGCTTTCTCAGTCTGTTTCCTAGTGCCGGTTTGAAGTTCCTGCAGTATTCACTGTAAAACCGAGTTGGAGCTAGTACCTACCCATATATATGTAAGGAACGGAGTTTGCAACTGAAAAGAAACTTTGTGTTCCCAACAAGCTAGGTGAAGGACGGCTTTCACACACAATTATCTCTCAGAACTGAGAAAGTGGAGAGACGTTCGTTCATCTAGCACCAAGGGAACGGGTTGCAGGAGACACTTTTTCTCTGCTTTCTCAGTCTGTTTCCTAGTGCCGGTTTGAAGTTCCTGCAATTTTCACTGTAAAACCGAGTTGGAGCTTGTACCTCCCCATATATATGTATGGATTGGTGTTGGCAACTGAAAAGAAACTTTGTGTTCCCAACAAGCTAGGTGAAGGATGGCTTTCACACACACTTATCTCTCAGAACTGAGCAAGTGGAGAGACGTTCGTTCATCTAGCACCAAGGGAACGGGTTGCAGGAGACACTTTTTCTCTGCTTTCTCAGTCTGTTTCCAAGTGCCGGTTTGAAGTTCCTGCAGTTTTCACTATAAAACCGAGTTGGAGCTAGTACATCCCCATATATATGTATGGAATGGAGTTTGCAACTGAAAAGAAACTTTGTGTTCCCAACAAGCTAGTTGAAGGACGGCTTTCACACACACTTATCTCTCAGAACTGAGCAAGTGGAGAGACGTTCGTTCATCTAGCACCAAGGGAACGGGTTGCAGGAGACAGTATTTCTCTGCTTTCTCAGTCTGTTTCCAAGTGCCGGTTTGAAGTTCCTGCAGTTTTTACTGTAAAACCGAGTTGGAGCTAGTACTTCCCCATATATATGTATGGAATGGAGTTTGCAACTGAAAAGAAACTTTGTGTTCCCAACAAGCTAGGTGAAGGATGGCTTTCACACACACTTATCTCTCAGAACTGAGCAAGTGGAGAGACGTTCGTTCATCTAGCACCAAGGAAACGGGTTGCAGGAGACACTTTTTCTCTGCTTTCTCAGTCTGTTTCCTAGTGCCGGTTTGAAGTTTCTGCAGTTTTCACTTTAAATCCGAGTTGGAGCTTGTACCTCCCCATATATATGTATGGATAGGTGTTGGCAACTGAAAAAAACTTTGTGTTCCCAACAAGCTAGGTGAAGGACGGCTTTCACACACACTTATCTCTCAGAACTGAGCAAGTGGAGAGACGTTCGTTCATCTAGCACCAAAGGAACGGGTTGCAGGAGACAGTATTTCTCTGCTTTCTCAGTCTGTTTCCAAGTGCCGGTTTGAAGTTCCTGCAGTTTTCACTGTAAAACCGAGTTGGAGCTAGTACTTCCCCATATATATGTATGGAATGGAGTTTGCAACCGAAAAGAAACTTTGTGTTCCCAACAAGCTAGGTGAAGGACGGCTTTCACACACACTTATCTCTCAGAACTGAGCAAGTGGAGAGACGTTCGTTCATCTAGCACCAAGGGAACGGGTTGCAGGAGACACTTTTTCTCTGCTTTCTCAGTCTGTTTCCAAGTGCCGGTTTGAAGTTCCTGCAGTTTTCACTGTAAAACCGAGTTGGAGCTTGTACCTCCCCATATATATGTATGGATTGGTGTTGGAAACTGAAAAAAACTTTGTGTTCCCAACAAGCTAGGTGAAGGACGGCTTTCACACACACTTATCTCTCAGAACTGAGCAAGTGGAGAGACGTTCGTTCATCTAGCACCAAGGAAACGGGTTGCAGGAGACACTTTTTCTCTGCTTTCTCAGTCTGTTTCCAAGTGCCGGTTTGAAGTTCCTGCAGTTTTCACTGTAAAACCGAGTTGGAGCTTGTACCTCCCCATATATATGTATGGATTGGTGTTGGCAACGGAAAAAAACTTTGTGTTCCCAACAAGCTAGGTGAAGGACGGCTTTCACACACACTTATCTCTCAGAACTGAGCAAGTGGAGAGACGTTCGTTCATCTAGCACCAAGGGAACGGGTTGCAGGAGACAATTTTTCTCTGCTTTCTCAGTCTGTTTCCTAGTGCCGGTTTGAAGTTCCTGCAGTTTTCACTGTAAAACCGAGTTGGAGCAAGTACCTACCCATATATATATAAGGAACGGAGTTTGCAACTGAAAAGAAACTTTGTGTTCCCAACAAGCTAGGTGAAGGACGGCTTTCACACACAAATACCTCTCAGAACTGAGAAAGTGGAGAGACGTTCGTTCATCTACCACCAAGGGAACGGGTTGCAGGAGGCACTATTTCTCTGCTTTCTCAGTCTGTTTCCTAGTGCCGGTTTGAAGTTCCTGCAGTTTTCAGTGTAAAACCGATTTGGAGCTAGTACTTCCCCATATATATGTATGGAATGGAGTTTGCAACTGAAAAGAAACTTTGTGTTCCCAACAAGCTAGGTGAAGGACGGCTTTCACACACACTTATCTCTCAGAACTGAGCAAGTGGAGAGACGTTCGTTCATCAAGCACCAAGGGAACGGGTTGCAGGAGACACTATTTCTCTGCTTTCTCAGTCTGTTTCCAAGTGCCGGTTTGAAGTTCCTGCAATTTTCACTGTAAAACCGAGTTGGAGCTTGTACCTCCCCATATATATTTATGGATTGGTGTTGGCAACTGAAAAGAAACTTTGTGTTCTCAACAAGCTAGGTGAAGGATGGCTTTTACACACACTTATCTCTCAGAACTGAGCAAGTGGAGAGACGTTCGTTCATCTTGCACCAAGGGAACGGGTTGCAGGAGACACTTTTTCTCTGCTTTCTCTGTCTGTTTCCAAGTGCCGGTTTGAAGTTCCTGCAGTTTTCACTATAAAACCGGGTTGGAGCTAGTACTTCCCCATATATATGTATGGAATGGAGTTTGCAACTGAAAAGAAACTTTGTGTTCCCAAAAAGCTATGTGAAGGACGGCTTTCACACACACTTATCTCTCAGAACTGAGCAAGTGGAGAGACGTTCGTTCATCAAGCACCAAGGGAACGGGTTGCAGGAGACACTATTTCTCTGCTTTCTCAGTCTGTTTCCAAGTGCCGGTTTGAAGTTCCTGCAATTTTCACTGTAAAACCGAGTTGGAGCTTGTACCTCCCCTTATATATGTATGGATTGGTGTTGGCAACTGAAAAGAAACTTTGTGTTCTCAACAAGCTATGTGAAGGATGGCTTTTACACACACTTATCTCTCAGAACTGAGCAAGTGGAGAGACTTTCGTTCATCTAGCACCAAGGGAACGGGTTTCAGGAGACACTTTTTCTCTGCTTTCTCAGTCTGTTTCCAAGTGCCGGTTTGAAGTTCCTGCAGTTTTCACTGTAAAATCGTGTTGGAGCTAGTACTTCGGCATATATATGTATGGAATGGAGTTTGCAACTGAAAAGAAACTTTCTGTTCTCAACAAGCTAGTTGAAGGACGGCTTTCATACACACATCTCTCAGAACTGAGCAAGTGGAGAGACGTTCGTTCATCTAGCACCAAGGGATCGGGTTGCAGGAGACAATTTTTCTCTGCTTTCTCAGTCTGTTTCCTAGTGCCGGTTTGAAGTTCCTGCAGTATTCACTGTAAAACCGAGTTGGAGCTAGTACCTACCCATATATATGTAAGGAACGGAGTTTGCAACTGAAAAGAAACTTTGTGTTCCCAACAAGCTAGGTGAAGGACGGCTTTCACACACAATTATCTCTCAGAACTGAGAAAGTGGAGAGACGTTCGTTCATCTACCACCAAGGGAACGGGTTGCAGGAGGCACTATTTCTCTGCTTTCTCAGTCTGTTTCCTAGTGCCGGTTTGAAGTTCCTGCAGTTTTCACTGTAAAACCGAGTTGGAGCTAGTACCTACCCACATATATGTATGGAATGGAGTTTGCAACTGAAAAGAAACTTTGTGTTCCCAACAAGCTAGGTGAAGGATGGCTTTCACACACACTTATCTCTCAGAACTGAGGAAGTGGAGAGACGTTCGTTCATCTAGCACCAAGGGAACGGGTTGCAGGACACACTTTTTCTCTGCTTTTTCAGTCTGTTTCCAAGTGCCGGTTTGAAGTTCCTGCAGTTTTCACTATAAAACCGGGTTAGAGCTTGTAGTTCCCCATATATATGTATGGAATGGAGTTTGCAACTGAAAAGAAAATTTGTGTTCCCAACAAGCTAGGTGAATGACGGCTTTCACACACACTTATCTCTCAGAACTGAGCAAGTCGAGAGACGTTCGTTCATCTAGCACCAAGGGAACGGGTTGCAGGAGACACTTTTTCTCTGCTTTCTTAGTCTGTTTCCTAGTGCCGGTTTGAAGTTCCTGCAATTTTCACTGTAAAACCGAGTTGGAGCTTGTACCTCCCCATATATATGTATGGATTGGTGTTGGCAACTGAAAAGAAACTTTGTGTTCTCAACAAGCTAGGTGAAGGATGGCTTTTACACACACTTATCTCTCAGAACTGAGCAAGTTGAGAGACGTTCGTTCATCTAGCACCAAGGGAACGGGTTTCAGGAGACACTTTTTCTCTGCTTTCTCAGTCTGTTTCCAAGTGACGGTTTGAAGTTCCTGCAGTTTTCACTGTAAAATCGTGTTGGAGCTAGTACTTCCCCATATATATGTATGGAATGGAGTTTGCAACTGAAAAGAAACTTTCTGTTCTCAACAAGCTAGTTGAAGGACGGCTTTCACACACACATCTCTCAGAACTGAGCAAGTGGAGAGACGTTCGTTCATCTAGCACCAAGGGATCGGGTTGCAGGAGACAATTTTTCTCTGCTTTCTCAGTCTGTTTCCTAGTGCCGGTTTGAAGTTCCTGCAGTTTTCACTGTAAAACCGAGTTGGAGCTAGTACCTACCCATATATATGTAAGGAACGGAGTTTGCAACTGAAAAGAAACTTTCTGTTCCCAACAAGCTAGGTGAAGGACGGCTTTCACACACAATTATCTCTCAGAACTGAGAAAGTGGAGAGACGTTCGTTCATCTAGCACCAAGGGAACGGGTTGCAGGAGACACTTTTTCTCTGCTTTTTCAGTCTGTTTCCTAGTGCCGGTTTGAAGTTCCTGCAGTTTTCACTGTAAAACAGAGTTGGAGCTAGTACCTACCCATATATATGTATGGAATGGAGTTTGCAACTGAAAAGAAACATTGTGTTCCCAACAAGCTAGGTGAAGGACGGCTTTCACACAGAATTATCTCTCAGAACTGAGCAAGTGGAGAGACGTTCGTTCATCTAGCACCAAGGGAACGGGTTGCAGGAGACACTTTTTCTCTGCTTTCTCAGTCTGTTTCCTAGTGCCGGTTTGAAGTTCCTGCAGTTTTCACTGTAAAACCGAGTTGGAGCTTGTACCTCCCCATATATATGTATGGATTGGTGTTGGCAATTGAAAAGAAACTTTGTGTTCCCAACAAGCTAGGTGAAGGATGGCTTTCACACACACTTATCTCTCAGAACTGAGGAAGTGGAGAGACGTTCGTTCATCTAGTACCAAGGGAACAGGTTGCAGGACACACATTTTCTCTGCTTTTTCAGTCTGTTTCCAAGTGCCGGTTTGAAGTTCCTGCAGTTTTCACTATAAAACCGGGTTAGAGCTTGTAGTTCCCCATATATATGTATGGAATAAAGTTTGCAACTGAAAAGAAACTTTGTGTTCCCAACAAGCTAGGTGAAGGACGGCTTTCACACACACTTATCTCTCAGAACTGAGCAAGTGGAGAGACGTTCGTTCATCTAGCATCAAGGGAACGGGTTGCAGGAGACACTTTTTCTCTGCTTTCTCAGTCTGTTTCCAAGTGCCGGTTTGAAGTTCCTGCAGTTTTCACTGTAAAACCGAGTTGGAGCTAGTACTTCCCCATATATATGTATGGAATGGAGTTTGCAACTGAAAAGAAACTTTGTGTTCCCAACAAGCTAGGTGAAGGACGGCTTTCACACACACTTATCTCTCAGAACTGAGCAAGTGGAGAGACGTTCGTTCATCTAGCACCAAGGGAACGGGTTGCAGGAGACAGTAATTCTCTGCTTTCTCAGTCTGTTTCCAAGTGCCGGTTTGAAGTTCCTGCAGTTTTCACTGTAAAACCGAGTTGGAGCTAGTACTTCCCCATATATATGTATGGAATGGAGTTTGCAACTGAAAAGAAACTTTGTGTTCCCAACAAGCTAGGTGAAGGACGGCTTTCACACACACTTATCTCTCAGAACTGAGCAAGTGGAGAGACGTTCGTTCATCTAGCACCAAGGAAACGGGTTGCAGGAGACACTTTTTCTCTGCTTTCTCAGTCTGTTTCCTAGTGCCGGTTTGAAGTTTCTGCAGTTTTCACTGTAAAACCGAGTTGGAGCTTGTACCTCCCCATATATATGTATGGATTGGTGTTGGCAACGGAAAAAAACTTTGTGTTCCCAACAAGCTAGGTGAAGGACGGCTTTCACACACACTTATCTCTCAGAACTGAGCAAGTGGAGAGACGTTCTTTCATCTAGCACCAAGGGAACGGGTTGCAGGAGACACTATTTCTCTGCTTTTTCAGTCTGTTTCCAAGTGCCGGTTTGAAGTTCCTGCAGTTTTCACTGTAAAACCGAGTTGGAGCTAGTACCTCCCCATATATATGTATGGAATGGAGTTTGCAACTGAAAAGAAACTTTGTGTTCCGAACAAGGTAGGTTAAGGACGGCTTTCACACACACTTATCTCTCAGAACTGAGCAAGTGGAGAGACGTTCTTTCATCTAGCACCAAGGGAACGGGTTGCAGGAGACACTTTTTCTCTGCTTTTTCAGTCTGTTTCCAAGTGCCGGTTTGAAGTACCTGCAGTTTTCACTATAAAACCGAGTTGGAGCTAGTACTTCCCCATATATATGTATGGAATGGAGTTTGCAACTGAAAAGAAACTTTGTGTTCCCAACAAGCTAGGTGAAGGACGGCTTTCACACACACTTATCTCTCAGAACTGAGCAAGTGGAGAGACGTTCGTTCATCTAGCACCAAGGGAACGGGTTGCAGGAGACACTTTTTCTCTGCTTTCTCAGTCTGTTTCCAAGTGCCGGTTTGAAGTTCCTGCAGTTTTCACTGTAAAACCGAGTTGGAGCTAGTACTTCCCCATATATATGTATGGAATGGAGTTTGCAACTGAAAAGAAACTTTGTGTTCCCAACAAGCTAGGTGAAGGACGGCTTTCACACACACTTATCTCTCAGAACTGAGCAAGTGGAGAGACGTTCTTTCATCTAGCACCAAGGGAACGGGTTGCAGGAGACACTTTTTCTCTGCTTTTTCAGTCTGTTTCCAAGTGCCGGTTTGAAGTACCTGCAGTTTTCACTATAAAACCGGGTTAGAGCTAGTAGTTCCCCATATATATGTATGGAATGGAGTTTGCAACTGAAAAGAAACTTTGTGTTCCCAACAAGCTAGGTGAAGGACGGCTTTCACACACACTTATCTCTCAGAACTGAGCAAGTGGAGAGACGTTCGTTCATCTAGCACCAAGGGAACGGGTTGCAGGAGACACTTTTTCTCTGCTTTCTCAGTCTGTTTCCAAGTGCCGGTTTGAAGTTCCTGCAGTTTTCACTGTAAAACCGAGTTGGAGCTAGTACTTCCCCATATATATGTATGGAATGGAGTTTGCAACTGAAAAGAAACTTTGTGTTCCCAACAAGCTAGGTGAAGGGCGGCTTTCACACACACTTATCTCTCAGAACTGAGCAAGTGGAGAGACGTTCGTTCATCTAGCACCAAGGGAACGGGTTGCAGGAGACACTTTTTCTCTGCTTTCTCAGTCTGTTTCCTAGTGCCGGTTTGAAGTTCCTGCAATTTTCACTGTAAAACCGAGTTGGAGCTTGTACCTCCCCATATATATGTATGGATTGGTGTTGGCAACTGAAAAGAAACTTTGTCTTCCCAACAAGCTAGGTGAAGGATGGCTTTCACACACACTTATCTCTCAGAACTGAGCAAGTGGAGAGACGTTCTTTCATCTATCACCAAGGGAACGGGTTGCAGGAGACACTTTTTCTCTGCTTTCTCATCCTGTTTCCAAGTGCCGGTTTGAAGATCCTGCAGTTTTCACTGTAAAACCGAGTTGGAGCTAGTACTTCCCCATATATATGTATGGAATGGAGTTTGCAACTGAAAAGAAACTTTGTGTTCCCAAGAAGCTAGGTGAAGAACGGCTTTCACACACACTTATCTCTCAGAACTGAGCAAGTGGAGAGACGTTCGTTCATCTAGCACCAAAGGAACGGGTTGCAGGAGACAGTATTTCTCTGCTTTCTCAGTCTGTTTCCAAGTGCCGGTTTGAAGTTCCTGCAGTTTTCACTGTAAAACCGAGTTGGAGCTTGTACTTCCCCATATATATGTATGGAAAGGAGTTTGCAACTGAAAAGAAACTTTGTGTTCCCAACAAGCTAGGTGAAGGACGGCTTTCACACACACTTATCTCTCAGAACTGAGCAAGTGGAGAGACGTTCGTTCATCTAGCACCAAGGGAACGGGTTGCAGGAGACACTTTTTCTCTGCTTTCTCAGTCTGTTTCCTAGTGCCGGTTTGAAGTTCCTGCAATTTTCACTGTAAAACCGAGTTGGAGCTTGTACCTCCCCATATATATGTATGGATTGGTGTTGGCAACTGAAAAGAAACTTTGTGTTCCCAACAAGCTAGGTGAAGTATGGCTTTCACACACACTTATCTCTCAGAACTGAGCAAGTGGAGAGACGTTCGTTCATCTAGCACCAAGGGAACGGGTTGCAGGAGACACTTTTTCTCTGCTTTCTCAGTCTGTTTCCAAGTGCCGGTTTGAAGTTCCTGCAGTTTTCACTATAAAACCGAGTTGGAGCTAGTACTTCCCCATATATATGTATGGAATGGAGTTTGCAACTGAAAAGAAACTTTGTGTTCCCAACAAGCTAGTTGAAGGACGGCTTTCACACACACTTATCTCTCAGAACTGAGCAAGTGGAGAGACGTTCGTTCATCTAGCACCAAGGGAACGGGTTGCAGGAGACAGTATTTCTCTGCTTTCTCAGTCTGTTTCCAAGTGCCGGTTTGAAGTTCCTGCAGTTTTTACTGTAAAACCGAGTTGGAGCTAGTACTTCCCCATATATATGTATGGAATGGAGTTTGCAACTGAAAAGAAACTTTGTGTTCCCAACAAGCTAGGTGAAGGACGGCTTTCACACACACTTATCTCTCAGAACTGAGCAAGTGGAGAGACGTTCGTTCATCTAGCACCAAGGAAACGGGTTGCAGGAGACACTTTTTCTCTGCTTTCTCAGTCTGTTTCCTAGTGCCGGTTTGAAGTTTCTGCAGTTTTCACTTTAAAACCGAGTTGGAGCTTGTACCTCCCCATATATATGTATGGATAGGTGTTGGCAACTGAAAAAAACTTTGTGTTCCCAACAAGCTAGGTGAAGGACGGCTTTCACACACACTTATCACTCAGAACTGAGCAAGTGGAGAGACGTTCGTTCATCTAGCACCAAAGGAACGGGTTGCAGGAGACAGTATTTCTCTGCTTTCTCAGTCTGTTTCCAAGTGCCGGTTTGAAGTTCCTGCAGTTTTCACTGTAAAACCGAGTTGGAGCTAGTACTTCCCCATATATATGTATGGAATGGAGTTTGCAACTGAAAAGAAACTTTGTGTTCCCAACAAGCTAGGTGAAGTACGGCTTTCACACACACTTATCTCTCAGAACTGAGCAAGTGGAGAGACGTTCGTTCATCTAGCACCAAGGGAACGGGTTGCAGGAGACACTTTTTCTCTGCTTTCTCAGTCTGTTTCCAAGTGCCGGTTTGAAGTTCCTGCAGTTTTCACTGTAAAACCGAGTTGGAGCTAGTACTTCCCCATATATATGTATGGATTGGTGTTGGCAACTGAAAAGAAACTTTGTGTTCCCAACAAGCTAGGTGAAGGATGGCTTTCACACACACTTATCTCTCAGAACTGAGCAAGTGGAGAGACGTTCGTTCATCTAGCACCAAGGGAACGGGTTGCAGGAGACACTTTTTCTCTGCTTTCTCAGTCTGTTTCCAAGTGCCGGTTTGAAGTTCCTGCAGTTTTCACTATAAAACCGAGCTGGAGCTAGTACTTCCCCATATATATGTATGGAATGGAGTTTGCAACTGAAAAGAAACTTTGTGTTCCCAACAAGCTAGTTGAAGGACGGCTTTCACACACACTTATCTCTCAGAACTGAGCAAGTGGAGAGACGTTCGTTCATCTAGCACCAAGGGAACGGGTTGCAGGAGACACTTTTTCTCTGCTTTCTCAGTCTGTTTCCAAGTGCCGGTTTGAAGTTCCTGCAGTTTTTACTGTAAAACCGAGTTGGAGCTAGTACTTCCCCATATATATGTATGGAATGGAGTTTGCAACTGAAAAGAAACTTTGTGTTCCCAACAAGCTAGGTGAAGGACGGCTTTCACACACACTTATCTCTCAGAACTGAGCAAGTGGAGAGACGTTCGTTCATCTAGCACCAAGGAAACGGGTTGCAGGAGACACTTTTTCTCTGCTTTCTCAGTCTGTTTCCTAGTGCCGGTTTGAAGTTTCTGCAGTTTTCACTGTAAAACCGAGTTGGAGCTTGTACCTCCCCATATATATGTATGGATAGGTGTTGGCAACTGAAAAAAACTTTGTGTTCCCAACAAGCTAGGTGAAGGACGGCTTTCACACACACTTATCTCTCAGAACTGAGCAAGTGGAGAGACGTTCGTTCATCTAGCACCAAGGGAACGGGTTGCAGGAGACACTTTTTCTCTGCTTTCTCAGTCTGTTTCCAAGTGCCGGTTTGAAGTTCCTGCAATTTTCACTGTAAAACCAAGTTGGAGCTAGTACCACCCCATATATATGTATGGAATGGAGTTTGCAACTGAAAAGAAACTTTGTGTTCCCAACAAGCTAGGTGAAGGACGGCTTTCACACACACTTATCTCTCAGAACTGAGCAAGTGGAGAGACGTTCGTTCATCTAGCACCAAGGGAACGGGTTGCAGGAGACACTTTTTCTCTGCTTTCTCAGTCTGTTTCCAAGTGCCGGTTTGAAGTTCCTGCAGTTTTCACTGTAAAATCGTGTTGGAGCTAGTACTTCCCCATATATATGTATGGAATGGAGTTTGCAACTGAAAAGAAACTTTCTGTTCTCAACAAGCTAGTTGAAGGACGGCTTTCATACACACATCTCTCAGAAATGAGCAAGTGGAGAGACGTTCGTTCATCTAGCACCAAGGGATCGGGTTGCAGGAGACAATTTTTCTCTGCTTTCTCAGTCTGTTTCCTAGTGCCGGTTTGAAGTTCCTGCAGTATTCACTGTAAAACCGAGTTGGAGCTAGTACCTACCCATATATATGTATGGAACGGAGTTTGCAACTGAAAAGAAACTTTGTGTTCCCAACAAGCTAGGTGAAGGACGGCTTTCACACACAATTATCTCTCAGAACTGAGAAAGTGGAGAGACGTTCGTTCATCTACCACTAAGGGAACGGGTTGCAGGAGGCACTATTTCTCTGCTTTCTCAGTCTGTTTCCAAGTGCTGGTTTGAAGTTCCTGCCGTTTTCACTGTAAAACCGAGTTGGAGCTTGTACCTCCCCATATATATGTATGGAATCGAGTTTACATCTGAAAACAAACTTTTTGTTCCCAACAAGCTAGGTGAAGGACGGCTTTCACACACAATTATCTCTCAGAACTGAGCAAGTGGAGAGACGTTCGTTCATCTAGCACCAAGGGAACGGGTTGCAGGAGACACTTTTTCTCTGCTTTCTCAGACTGTTTCCTAGTGCCGGTTTGAAGTTCCTGCAGTTTTCACTGTAAAACCGAGTTGGAGCTTGCACCTCCCCATATATATGTATGGATTGGTGTTGGCAACTGAAAAGAAACTTTGTGTTCCCAACAAGCTAGGTGAAGGACGGCTTTCACACACACTTATCTCTCAGAACTGAGCAAGTGGAGAGATGTTCGTTCATCTAGCACCAAGGGAACGGGTTGCAGGAGACAGTTTTTCTCTGCTTTCTTAGTCTGTTTCCTAGTGACGGTTTGAAGTTCCTGCAATTTTCACTGTAAAACCGAGTTGGAGCTTGTACCTCCCCATATATATGTATGGATTGGTGTTGGCAACTGAAAAGATACTTTGTGTTCTCAACAAGCTAGGTGAAGGATGGCTTTTACACACACTTATCTCTCAGAACTGAGCAAGTGGAGAGACGTTCGTTCATCTAGCACCAAGGGAACGGGTTGCAGGAGACACTTTTTCTCTGCTTTCTCAGTCTGTTTCCAAGTGCCGGTTTGAAGTTCCTGCAGTTTTCACTGTAAAACCGAGTTGGAGCTAGTACTTCCCCATATATATGTATGGATTGGTGTTGGCAACTGAAAAGAAACTTTGTGTTCCCAACAAGCTAGGTGAAGGATGGCTTTCACACACACTTATCTCTCAGAACTGAGCAAGTGGAGAGACGTTCGTTCATCTAGCACCAAGGGAACGGGTTGCAGGAGACACTTTTTCTCTGCTTTCTCAGTCTGTTTCCAAGTGCCGGTTTGAAGTTCCTGCAGTTTTCACTATAAAACCGAGCTGGAGCTAGTACTTCCCCATATATATGTATGGAATGGAGTTTGCAACTGAAAAGAAACTTTGTGTTCCCAACAAGCTAGTTGAAGGACGGCTTTCACACACACTTATCTCTCAGAACTGAGCAAGTGGAGAGACGTTCGTTCATCTAGCACCAAGGGAACGGGTTGCAGGAGACAGTATTTCTCTGCTTTCTCAGTCTGTTTCCAAGTGCCGGTTTGAAGTTCCTGCAGTTTTTACTGTAAAACCGAGTTGGAGCTAGTACTTCCCCATATATATGTATGGAATGGAGTTTGCAACTGAAAAGAAACTTTGTGTTCCCAACAAGTTAGGTGAAGGACGGCTTTCACACACACTTATCTCTCAGAACTGAGCAAGTGGAGAGACGTTCGTTCATCTAGCACCAAGGAAACGGGTTGCAGGAGACACTTTTTCTCTGCTTTCTCAGTCTGTTTCCTAGTGCCGGTTTGAAGTTTCTGCAGTTTTCACTGTAAAACCGAGTTGGAGCTTGTACCTCCCCATATATATGTATGGATAGGTGTTGGCAACTGAAAAAAACTTTGTGTTCCCAACAAGCTAGGTGAAGGACGGCTTTCACACACACTTATCTCTCAGAACTGAGCAAGTGGAGAGACGTTCGTTCATCTAGCACCAAGGGAACGGGTTGCAGGAGACACTTTTTCTCTGCTTTCTCAGTCTGTTTCCAAGTGCCGGTTTGAAGTTCCTGCAATTTTCACTGTAAAACCGAGTTGGAGCTAGTACCACCCCATATATATGTATGGAATGGAGTTTGCAACTGAAAAGAAACTTTGTGTTCCCAACAAGCTAGGTGAAGGACGGCTTTCACACACACTTATCTCTCAGAACTGAGCAAGTGGAGAGACGTTCGTTCATCTAGCACCAAGGGAACGGGTTGCAGGAGACACTTTTTCTCTGCTTTCTCAGTCTGTTTCCAAGTGCCGGTTTGAAGTTCCTGCAGTTTTCACTGTAAAATCGTGTTGGAGCTAGTACTTCCCCATATATATGTATGGAATGGAGTTTGCAACTGAAAAGAAACTTTCTGTTCTCAACAAGCTAGTTGAAGGACGGCTTTCATACACACATCTCTCAGAACTGAGCAAGTGGAGAGACGTTCGTTCATCTAGCACCAAGGGATCGGGTTGCAGGAGACAATTTTTCTCTGCTTTCTCAGTCTGTTTCCTAGTGCCGGTTTGAAGTTCCTGCAGTATTCACTGTAAAACCGAGTTGGAGCTAGTACCTACCCATATATATGTATGGAACGGAGTTTGCAACTGAAAAGAAACTTTGTGTTCCCAACAAGCTAGGTGAAGGACGGCTTTCACACACAATTATCTCTCAGAACTGAGAAAGTGGAGAGACGTTCGTTCATCTACCACTAAGGGAACGGGTTGCAGGAGGCACTATTTCTCTGCTTTCTCAGTCTGTTTCCAAGTGCTGGTTTGAAGTTCCTGCAGTTTTCACTGTAAAACCGAGTTGGAGCTTGTACCTCCCCATATATATGTATGGAATCGAGTTTACATCTGAAAACAAACTTTTTGTTCCCAACAAGCTAGGTGAAGGACGGCTTTCACACACAATTATCTCTCAGAACTGAGCAAGTGGAGAGACGTTCGTTCATCTAGCACCAAGGGAACGGGTTGCAGGAGACACTTTTTCTCTGCTTTCTCAGACTGTTTCCTAGTGCCGGTTTGAAGTTCCTGCAGTTTTCACTGTAAAACCGAGTTGGAGCTTGTACCTCCCCATATATATGTATGGATTGGTGTTGGCAACTGAAAAGAAACTTTGTGTTCCCAACAAGCTAGGTGAAGGACGGCTTTCACACACACTTATCTCTCAGAACTGAGCAAGTGGAGAGATGTTCGTTCATCTAGCACCAAGGGAACGGGTTGCAGGAGACAGTTTTTCTCTGCTTTCTTAGTCTGTTTCCTAGTGACGGTTTGAAGTTCCTGCAATTTTCACTGTAAAACCGAGTTGGAGCTTGTACCTCCCCATATATATGTATGGATTGGTGTTGGCAACTGAAAAGATACTTTGTGTTCTCAACAAGCTAGGTGAAGGATGGCTTTTACACACACTTATCTCTCAGAACTGAGCAAGTGGAGAGACGTTCGTTCATCTAGCACCAAGGGAACGGGTTTCAGGAGACACTTTTTCTCTGCTTTCTCAGTCTGTTTCCAAGTGACGGTTTGAAGTTCCTGCAGTTTTCACTGTAAAATCAGTTGGAGCTAGTACTTCCCCATATATATGTATGGAATGGAGTTTGCAACTGAAAAGAAACTTTCTGTTCTCAACAAGCTAGTTGAAGGACGGCTTTCACACACACATCTCTCAGAACTGAGCAAGTGGAGAGACGTTCGTTCATCTAGCACCAAGGGATCGGGTTGCAGGAGACAATTTTTCTCTGCTTTCTCAGTCTGTTTCCTAGTGCCGGTTTGAAGTTCCTGCAGTTTTCACTGTAAAACCGAGTTGGAGCTAGTACCTACCCATATATATGTAAGGAACGGAGTTTGCAACTGAAAAGAAACTTTGTGTTCCCAACAAGCTAGGTGAAGGACGGCTTTCACACACACTTATCTCTCAGAACTGAGAAAGTGGAGAGACGTTCGTTCATCTACCACCAAGGGAACGGGTTGCAGGAGGCACTATTTCTCTGCTTTCTCAGTCTGTTTCCAAGTGCCGGTTTGAAGTTCCTGCAGTTTTCACTGTAAAACCGAGTTGGAGCTTGTACCTCCCCATATATATGTATGGAATGGAGTTTACATCTGAAAACAAACTTTGTGTTCCCAACAAGCTAGGTGAAGGACGGCTTTCACACACACTTATCTCTCAGAACTGAGCAAGTGGAGAGACGTTCGTTCATCTAGCACCAAGGGAACGGGTTGCAGGAGACACTATTTCTCTGCTTTTTCAGTCTGTTTCCTAGTGCAGGTTTGAAGTTCCTGCAGTTTTCACTGTAAAACCGAGTTGGAGCTAGTACCTACCCATATATATGTATGGAATGGAGTTTGCAACTGAAAAGAAACTTTGTGTTCCCAACAAGCTAGGTGAAGGACGGCTTTCACACACAATTATCTCTCAGAACTGAGCAAGTGGAGAGACGTTCGTTCATCTAGCACCAAGGAAACGGGTTGCAGGAGACACTTTTTCTCTGCTTTCTCAGTCTGTTTCCTAGTGCCGGTTTGAAGTTCCTGCAGTTTTCACTGTAAAACCGAGTTGGAGCTTGTACCTCCCCATATATATGTATGGATTGGTGTTGGCAACTGAAAAGAAACTTTGTGTTCCCAACAAGCTAGGTGAAGGATGGCTTTCACACACACTTATCTCTCAGAACTGAGGAAGTGGAGAGACTTTCGTTCATCTAGCACCAAGGGAACGGGTTGCAGGACACACTTTTTCTCTGCTTTTTCAGTCTGTTTCCAAGTGCCGGTTTGAAGTTCCTGCAGTTTTCACTATAAAACCGGGTTAGAGCTTGTAGTTCCCCATATATATGTAGGGAATAAAGTTTGCAACTGAAAAGAAACTTTGTGTTCCCAACAAGCTAGGTGAAGGACGGCTTTCACACACACTTATCTCTCAGAACTGAGCAAGTGGAGAGACGTTCGTTCATCTAGCATCAAGGGAACGGGTTGCAGGAGACACTTTTTCTCTGCTTTCTCAGTCTGTTTCCAAGTGCCGGTTTGAAGTTCCTGCAGTTTTCACTGTAAAACAGAGTTGGAGCTAGTACTTCCCCATATATATGTATGGAATGGAGTTTGCAACTGAAAAGAAACTTTGTGTTCCCAACAAGCTAGGTGAAGGACGGCTTTCACACACACTTATCTCTCAGAACTGAGCAAGTGGAGAGACGTTCGTTCATCTAGCACCAAGGGAACGGGTTGCAGGAGACAGTAATTCTCTGCTTTCTCAGTCTGTTTCCAAGTGCCGGTTTGAAGTTCCTGCAGTTTTCACTGTAAAACCGAGTTGGAGCTAGTACTTCCCCATATAAATGTATGGAATGGAGTTTGCAACTGAAAAGAAACTTTGTGTTCCCAACAAGCTAGGTGAAGGACGGCTTTCACACACACTTATCTCTCAGAACTGAGCAAGTGGAGAGACGTTCGTTCATCTAGCACCAAGGGAACGGGTTGCAGGAGACACTTTTTCTCTGCTTTCTCAGTCTGTTTCCTAGTGCCGGTTTGAAGTTCCTGCAATTTTCACTGTAAAACCGAGTTGGAGCTTGTACCTCCCCATATATATGTATGGATTCTTGTTGGCAACTGAAAAGAAACTTTGTGTTCCCAACAAGCTAGGTGAAGGATGGCTTTTACACACACTTATCTCTCAGAACTGAGCAAGTGGAGAGACGTTCGTTCATCTAGCACCAAGGGAACGGGTTGCAGGAGACACTTTTTCTCTGCTTTCTCAGTCTGTTTCCAAGTGTCGGTTTGAAGTTCCTGCAGTTTTCACTGTAAAACCGAGTTGGAGCTAGTACTTCCACATATATATGTATGGAATGGAGTTTGCAACTGAAAAGAAACTTTGTGTTCCCAACAAGCTAGGTGAAGGTCTGCTTTCACACACAATTATCTCTCAGAACTGAGCAAGTGGAGAGACGTTCGTTCATCTAGCACCAAGGGAACGTGTTGCAGGAGACACTTTTTCTCTGCTTTCTCAGTCTGTTTCCTAGTGCCGGTTTGAAGTTCCTGCAATTTTCACTGTAAAACCGAGTTGGAGCTTGTACTTCCCCATATATATGTATGGATTGGTGTTGGCAACTGAAAAGAAACTTTGTGTTCCCAACAAGCTAGGTGAAGAATGGCTTTCACACACACTTATCTCTCAGAACTGAGCAAGTTGAGAGACGTTCGTTCATCTAGCACCAAGGGAACGGGTTGCAGGAGACACTTTTTCTCTGCTTTCTCAGTCTGTTTCCAAGTGCCGGTTTGAAGTTCCTGCAGTTTTCACTGTAAAATCGTGTTGGAGCTAGTACTTCGGCAATATATGTATGGAATGGAGTTTGCAACTGAAAAGAAACTTTCTGTTCTCAACAAGCTAGTTGAAGGACGGCTTTCATACACACATCTCTCAGAACTGAGCAAGTGGAGAGACGTTCGTTCATCTAGCACCAAGGGATCGGGTTGCAGGAGACAATTTTTCTCTGCTTTCTCAGTCTGTTTCCTAGTGCCGGTTTGAAGTTCCTGCAGTATTCACTGTAAAACCGAGTTGGAGCTAGTACCTACCCATATATATGTAAGGAACGGAGTTTGCAACTGAAAAGAAACTTTGTGTTCCCAACAAGCTAGGTGAAGGACGGCTTTCACACACAATTATCTCTCAGAACTGAGAAAGTGGAGAGACGTTCGTTCATCTACCACCAAGGGAACGGGTTGCAGGAGGCACTATTTCTCTGCTTTCTCAGTCTGTTTCCAAGTGCCGGTTTGAAGTTCCTGCAGTTTTCACTGTAAAACCGAGTTGGAGCTAGTACTTCCCCATATATATGTATGGAATGGAGTTTGCAACTGAAAAGAAACTTTCTGTTCTCAACAAGCTAGTTGAAGGACGGCTTTCACACACACTTATCTCTCAGAACTGAGCAAGTGGAGAGACGTTCGTTCATCTAGCACCAAGGGAACGGTTTGCAGGAGACACTATTTCTTTGCTTTTTCAGTCTGATTCCTAGTGCCGGTTTGAAGTTCCTGCAGTTTTCACTGTAAAACCGAGTTGGAGCTAGTACCTACCCACATATATGTATGGAATGGAGTTTGCAACTGAAAAGAAACTTTGTGTTCCCAACAAGCTAGGTGAAGGATGGCTTTCACACACACTTATCTCTCAGAACTGAGGAAGTGGAGAGACGTTCGTTCATCTAGCACCAAGGGAACGGGTTGCAGGACACACTTTTTCTCTGCTTTTTCAGTCTGTTTCCAAGTGCCGGTTTGAAGTTCCTGCAGTTTTCACTATAAAACCGGGTTAGAGCTTGTAGTTCCCCATATATATGTATGGAATGGAGTTTGCAACTGAAAAGAAAATTTGTGTTCCCAACAAGCTAGGTGAATGACGGCTTTCACACACACTTATCTCTCAGAACTGAGCAAGTCGAGAGACGTTCGTTCATCTAGCACCAAGGGAACGGGTTGCAGGAGACACTTTTTCTCTGCTTTCTTAGTCTGTTTCCTAGTGCCGGTTTGAAGTTCCTGCAATTTTCACTGTAAAACCGAGTTGGAGCTTGTACCTCCCCATATATATGTATGGATTGGTGTTGGCAACTGAAAAGAAACTTTGTGTTCTCAACAAGCTAGGTGAAGGATGGCTTTTACACACACTTATCTCTCAGAACTGAGCAAGTGGAGAGACGTTCGTTCATCTAGCACCAAGGGAACGGGTTTCAGGAGACACTTTTTCTCTGCTTTCTCAGTCTGTTTCCAAGTGACGGTTTGAATTTCCTGCAGTTTTCACTGTAAAATCGTGTTGGAGCTAGTACTTCCCCATATATATGTATGGAATGGAGTTTGCAACTGAAAAGAAACTTTCTGTTCTCAACATGCTAGTTGAAGGACGGCTTTCACACACACATCTCTCAGAACTGAGCAAGTGGAGAGACGTTCGTTCATCTAGCACCAAGGGATCGGGTTGCAGGAGACAATTTTTTACTGCTTTCTCAGTCTGTTTCCTAGTGCCGGTTTGAAGTTCCTGCAGTTTTCACTGTAAAACCGAGTTGGAGCTAGTACCTACCCATATATATGTAAGGAACGGAGTTTGCAACTGAAAAGAAACTTTCTGTTCCCAACAAGCTAGGTGAAGGACGGCTTTCACACACACTTATCTCTCAGAACTGAGCAAGTGGAGAGACGTTCGTTCATCTAGCATCAAGGGAACGGGTTGCAGGAGACACTTTTTCTCTGCTTTCTCAGTCTGTTTCCAAGTGCCGGTTTGAAGTTCCTGCAGTTTTCACTGTAAAACCGAGTTGGAGCTAGTACTTCCCCATATATATGTATGGAATGGAGCTTGCAACTGAAAAGAAACTTTGTGTTCCCAACAAGCTAGGTGAAGGACGGCTTTCACACACACTTATCTCTCAGAACTGAGCAAGTGGAGAGACGTTCGTTCATCTAGCACCAAGGGAACGGGTTGCAGGAGACAGTAATTCTCTGCTTTCTCAGTCTGTTTCCAAGTGCCGGTTTGAAGTTCCTGCAGTTTTCACTGTAAAACCGAGTTGGAGCTAGTACTTCCCCATATATATGTATGGAATGGAGTTTGCAACTGAAAAGAAACTTTGTGTTCCCAACAAGCTAGGTGAAGGACGGCTTTCACACACACTTATCTCTCAGAACTGAGCAAGTGGAGAGACGTTCGTTCATCTAGCACCAAGGGAACGGGTTGCAGGAGACACTTTTTCTCTGCTTTCTCAGTCTGTTTCCAAGTGCCGGTTTGAAGTTCCTGCAGTTTTCACTGTAAAACCGAGTTGGAGCTAGTACTTCCCCATATATATGTATGGAATGGAGTTTGCAACTGAAAAGAAACTTTGTGTTCCCAACAAGCTAGGTGAAGGACGGCTTTCACACACACTTATCTCTCAGAACTGAGCAAGTGGAGAGACGTTCGTTCATCTAGCACCAAGGGAACGGGTTGCAGGAGACACTTTTTCTCTGCTTTCTCAGTCTGTTTCCTAGTGCCGGTTTGAAGTTCCTGCAATTTTCACTGTAAAACCGAGTTGGAGCTTGTACCTCCCCATATATATGTATGGATTCTTGTTGGCAACTGAAAAGAAACTTTGTGTTCCCAACAAGCTAGGTGAAGGATGGCTTTTACACACACTTATCTCTCAGAACTGAGCAAGTGGAGAGACGTTCGTTCATCTAGCACCAAGGGAACGGGTTGCAGGAGACACTTTTTCTCTGCTTTCTCAGTCTGTTTCCAAGTGTCGGTTTGAAGTTCCTGCAGTTTTCACTGTAAAACCGAGTTGGAGCTAGTACTTCCACATATATATGTATGGAATGGAGTTTGCAACTGAAAAGAAACTTTGTGTTCCCAACAAGCTAGGTGAAGGTCTGCTTTCACACACAATTATCTCTCAGAACTGAGCAAGTGGAGAGACGTTCGTTCATCTAGCACCAAGGGAACGGGTTGCAGGAGACACTTTTTCTCTGCTTTCTCAGTCTGTTTCCTAGTGCCGGTTTGAAGTTCCTGCAATTTTCACTGTAAAACCGAGTTGGAGCTTGTACTTCCCCATATATATGTATGGATTGGTGTTGGCAACTGAAAAGAAACTTTGTGTTCCCAACAAGCTAGGTGAAGAATGGCTTTCACACACACTTATCTCTCAGAACTGAGCAAGTTGAGAGACGTTCGTTCATCTAGCACCAAGGGAACGGGTTGCAGGAGACACTTTTTCTCTGCTTTCTCAGTCTGTTTCCAAGTGCCGGTTTGAAGTTCCTGCAGTTTTCACTGTAAAATCGTGTTGGAGCTAGTACTTCGGCATATATATGTATGGAATGGAGTTTGCAACTGAAAAGAAACTTTCTGTTCTCAACAAGCTAGTTGAAGGACGGCTTTCATACACACATCTCTCAGAACTGAGCAAGTGGAGAGACGTTCGTTCATCTAGCACCAAGGGATCGGGTTGCAGGAGACAATTTTTCTCTGCTTTCTCAGTCTGTTTCCTAGTGCCGGTTTGAAGTTCCTGCAGTATTCACTGTAAAACCGAGTTGGAGCTAGTACCTACCCATATATATGTAAGGAACGGAGTTTGCAACTGAAAAGAAACTTTGTGTTCCCAACAAGCTAGGTGAAGGACGGCTTTCACACACAATTATCTCTCAGAACTGAGAAAGTGGAGAGACGTTCGTTCATCTACCACCAAGGGAACGGGTTGCAGGAGGCACTATTTCTCTGCTTTCTCAGTCTGTTTCCAAGTGCCGGTTTGAAGTTCCTGCAGTTTTCACTGTAAAACCGAGTTGGAGCTAGTACTTCCCCATATATATGTATGGAATGGAGTTTGCAACTGAAAAGAAACTTTCTGTTCTCAACAAGCTAGTTGAAGGACGGCTTTCACACACACTTATCTCTCAGAACTGAGCAAGTGGAGAGACGTTCGTTCATCTAGCACCAAGGGAACGGTTTGCAGGAGACACTATTTCTTTGCTTTTTCAGTCTGTTTCCTAGTGCCGGTTTGAAGTTCCTGCAGTTTTCACTGTAAAACCGAGTTGGAGCTAGTACCTACCCACATATATGTATGGAATGGAGTTTGCAACTGAAAAGAAACTTTGTGTTCCCAACAAGCTAGTTGAAGGATGGCTTTCACACACACTTATCTCTCAGAACTGAGGAAGTGGAGAGACGTTCGTTCATCTAGCACCAAGGGAACGGGTTGCAGGACACACTTTTTCTCTGCTTTTTCAGTCTGTTTCCAAGTGCCGGTTTGAAGTTCCTGCAGTTTTCACTATAAAACCGGGTTAGAGCTTGTAGTTCCCCATATATATGTATGGAATGGAGTTTGCAACTGAAAAGAAAATTTGTGTTCCCAACAAGCTAGGTGAATGACGGCTTTCACACACACTTATCTCTCAGAACTGAGCAAGTCGAGAGACGTTCGTTCATCTAGCACCAAGGGAACGGGTTGCAGGAGACACTTTTTCTCTGCTTTCTTAGTCTGTTTCCTAGTGCCGGTTTGAAGTTCCTGCAATTTTCACTGTAAAACCGAGTTGGAGCTTGTACCTCCCCATATATATGTATGGATTGGTGTTGGCAACTGAAAAGAAACTTTGTGTTCTCAACAAGCTAGGTGAAGGATGGCTTTTACACACACTTATCTCTCAGAACTGAGCAAGTGGAGAGACGTTCGTTCATCTAGCACCAAGGGAACGGGTTTCAGGAGACACTTTTTCTCTGCTTTCTCAGTCTGTTTCCAAGTGCCGGTTTGAAGTTCCTGCAGTTTTCACTGTAAAATCGTGTTGGAGCTAGTACTTCCCCATATATATGTATGGAATGGAGTTTGCAACTGAAAAGAAACTTTCTGTTCTCAACAAGCTAGTTGAAGGACGGCTTTCACGCACTTATCCCTCAGAACTGAGCAAGTGGAGAGACGTTCGTTCATCTAGCACCAAGGGATCGGGTTGCAGGAGACAATTTTTTACTGCTTTCTCAGTCTGTTTCCTAGTGCCGGTTTGAAGTTCCTGCAGTTTTCACTGTAAAACCGAGTTGGAGCTAGTACCTACCCATATATATGTAAGGAACGGAGTTTGCAACTGAAAAGAAACTTTCTGTTCCCAACAAGCTAGGTGAAGGACGGCTTTCACACACAATTATCTCTCAGAACTGAGAAAGTGGAGAGACGTTCGTTCATCTACCACCAAGGGAACGGGATGCAGGAGGAACTATTTCTCTGCTTTCTCAGTCTGTTTCCAAGTGCCAGTTTGAAGTTCCTGCAGTTTTCACTGTAAAACCGAGTTGGAGCTTGTACCTCCCCATATATATGTATGGAATGGAGTTTACATCTGAAAACAAACTTTGTGTTCCCAACAAGCTAGGTGAAGGACGGCTTTCACACACACTTATCTCTCAGAACTGAGCAAGTGGAGAGACGTTCGTTCATCTAGCACCAAGGGAACGGGTTGCAGGAGACACTTTTTCTCTGCTTTTTCAGTCTGTTTCCTAGTGCCGGTTTGAAGTTCCTGCAGTTTTCACTGTAAAACCGAGTTGGAGCTAGTACCTACCCATATATATGTATGGAATGGAGTTTGCAACTGAAAAGAAACATTGTGTTCCCAACAAGCTAGGTGAAGGACGGCTTTCACACACAATTATCTCTCAGAACTGAGCAAGTGGAGAGACGTTCGTTCATCTAGCACCAAGGGAACGGGTTGCAGGAGACACTTTTTCTCTGCTTTCTCAGTCTGTTTCCTAGTGCCGGTTTGAAGTTCCTGCAGTTTTCACTGTAAAACCGAGTTGGAGCTTGTACCTCCCCATATATATGTATGGATTGGTGTTGGCAATTGAAAAGAAACTTTGTGTTCCCAACAAGCTAGGTGAAGGATGGCTTTCACACACACTTATCTCTCAGAACTGAGGAAGTGGAGAGACGTTCATTCATCTAGTACCAAGGGAACAGGTTGCAGGACACACTTTTTCTCTGCTTTTTCAGTCTGTTTCCAAGTGCCGGTTTGAAGTTCCTGCAGTTTTCACTATAAAACCGGGTTAGAGCTTGTAGTTCCCCATATATATGTATGGAATAAAGTTTGCAACTGAAAAGAAACTTTGTGTTCCCAACAAGCTAGGTGAAGGACGGCTTTCACACACACTTATCTCTCAGAACTGAGCAAGTGGAGAGACGTTCGTTCATCTAGCATCAAGGGAACGGGTTGCAGGAGACACTTTTTCTCTGCTTTCTCAGTCTGTTTCCAAGTGCCGGTTTGAAGTTCCTGCAGTTTTCACTGTAAAACCGAGTTGGAGCTAGTACTTCCCCATATATATGTATGGAATGGAGTTTGCAACTGAAAAGAAACTTTGTGTTCCCAACAAGCTAGGTGAAGGACGGCTTTCACACACACTTATCTCTCAGAACTGAGCAAGTGGAGAGACGTTCGTTCATCTAGCACCAAGGGAACGGGTTGCAGGAGACAGTAATTCTCTGCTTTCTCAGTCTGTTTCCAAGTGCCGGTTTGAAGTTCCTGCAGTTTTCACTGTAAAACCGAGTTGGAGCTAGTACTTCCCCATATATATGTATGGAATGGAGTTTGCAACTGAAAAGAAACTTTGTGTTCCCAACAAGCTAGGTGAAGGACGGCTTTCACACACACTTATCTCTCAGAACTGAGCAAGTGGAGAGACGTTCGTTCATCTAGCACCAAGGGAACGGGTTGCAGGAGACACTTTTTCTCTGCTTTCTCAGTCTGTTTCCTAGTGCCGGTTTGAAGTTTCTGCAGTTTTCACTGTAAAACCGAGTTGGAGCTTGTACCTCCCCATATATATGTATGGATTGGTGTTGGCAACGGAAAAAAACTTTGTGTTCCCAACAAGCTAGGTGAAGGACGGCTTTCACACACACTTATCTCTCAGAACTGAGCAAGTGGAGAGACGTTCGTTCATCTAGCACCAAGGGAACGGTTTGCCGGAGACAGTATTTCTCTGCTTTCTCAGTCTGTTTCCAAGTGCCGGTTTGAAGTTCCTGCAGTTTTCACTGTAAAACCGAGTTGGAGCTAGTACCTCCCCATATATATGTATGGAATGGAGTTTGCAACTGAAAAGAAACTTTGTGTTCCGAACAAGGTAGGTTAAGGACGGCTTTCACACACACTTATCTCTCAGAACTGAGCAAGTGGAGAGACGTTCTTTCATCTAGCACCAAGGGAACGGGTTGCAGGAGACACTTTTTCTCTGCTTTTTCAGTCTGTTTCCAAGTGCCGGTTTGAAGTACCTGCAGTTTTCACTATAAAACCGAGTTGGAGCTAGTACTTCCCCATATATATGTATGGAATGGAGTTTGCAACTGAAAAGAAACTTTGTGTTCCCAACAAGCTAGGTGAAGGACGGCTTTCACACACACTTATCTCTCAGAACTGAGCAAGTGGAGAGACGTTCTTTCATCTAGCACCAAGGGAACGGGTTGCAGGAGACACTTTTTCTCTGCTTTTTCAGTCTGTTTCCAAGTGCCGGTTTGAAGTACCTGCAGTTTTCACTATAAAACCGGGTTAGAGCTAGTAGTTCCCCATATATATGTATGGAATGGAGTTTGCAACTGAAAAGAAACTTTGTGTTCCCAACAAGCTAGGTGAAGGACGGCTTTCACACACACTTATCTCTCAGAACTGAGCAAGTGGAGAGACGTTCGTTCATCTAGCACCAAGGGAACGGGTTGCAGGAGACACTTTTTCTCTGCTTTCTCAGTCTGTTTCCAAGTGCCGGTTTGAAGTTCCTGCAGTTTTCACTGTAAAACCGAGTTGGAGCTAGTACTTCCCCATATATATGTATGGAATGGAGTTTGCAACTGAAAAGAAACTTTGTGTTCCCAACAAGCTAGGTGAAGGACGGCTTTCACACACACTTATCTCTCAGAACTGAGCAAGTGGAGAGACGTTCGTTCATCTAGCACCAAGGGAACGGGTTGCAGGAGACACTTTTTCTCTGCTTTCTCAGTCTGTTTCCTAGTGCCGGTTTGAAGTTCCTGCAATTTTCACTGTAAAATCGAGTTGGAGCTTGTACCTCCCCATATATATGTATGGATTGGTGTTGGCAACTGAAAAGAAACTTTGTCTTCCCAACAAGCTAGGTGAAGGATGGCTTTCACACACACTTATCTCTCAGAACTGAGCAAGTGGAGAGACGTTCTTTCATCTAGCACCAAGGGAACGGGTTGCAGGAGACACTTTTTCTCTGCTTTCTCAGCCTGTTTCCAAGTGCCGGTTTGAAGATCCTGCAGTTTTCACTGTAAAACCGTGTTGGAGCTAGTACTTCCCCATATATATGTATGGAATGGAGTTTGCAACTGAAAAGAAACTTTGTGTTCCCAACAAGCTAGGTGAAGAACGGCTTTCACACACACTTATCTCTCAGAACTGAGCAAGTGGAGAGACGTTCGTTCATCTAGCACCAAAGGAACGGGTTGCAGGAGACAGTATTTCTCTGCTTTCTCAGTCTGTTTCCAAGTGCCGGTTTGAAGTTCCTGCAGTTTTCACTGTAAAACCGAGTTGGAGCTAGTACTTCCCCATATATATGTATGGAAAGGAGTTTGCAACTGAAAAGAAACTTTGTGTTCCCAACAAGCTAGGTGAAGGACGGCTTTCACACACACTTATCTCTCAGAACTGAGCAAGTGGAGAGACGTTCGTTCATCTAGCACCAAGGGAACGGGTTGCAGGAGACACTTTTTCTCTGCTTTCTCAGTCTGTTTCCTAGTGCCGGTTTGAAGTTCCTGCAATTTTCACTGTAAAACAGAGTTGGAGCTTGTACCTCCCCATATATATTTATGGATTGGTGTTGGCAACTGAAAAGAAACTTTGTGTTCCCAACAAGCTAGGTGAAGTATGGCTTTCACACACACTTATCTCTCAGAACTGAGCAAGTGGAGAGACGTTCGTTCATCTAGCACCAAGGGAACGGGTTGCAGGAGACACTTTTTCTCTGCTTTCTCAGTCTGTTTCCAAGTGCCGGTTTGAAGTTCCTGCAGTTTTCACTATAAAACCGAGTTGGAGCTAGTACTTCCCCATATATATGTATGGAATGGAGTTTGCAACTGAAAAGAAACTTTGTGTTCCCAACAAGCTAGTTGAAGGACGGCTTTCACATACACTTATCTCTCAGAACTGAGCAAGTGGAGAGACGTTCGTTCATCTAGCACCAAGGGAACGGGTTGCAGGAGACAGTATTTCTCTGCTTTCTCAGTCTGTTTCCAAGTGCCGGTTTGAAGTTCCTGCAGTTTTTACTGTAAAACCGAGTTGGAGCTAGTACTTCCCCATATATATGTATGGAATGGAGTTTGCAACTGAAAAGAAACTTTGTGTTCCCAACAAGCTAGGTGAAGGACGGCTTTCACACACACTTATCTCTCAGAACTGAGCAAGTGGAGAGACGTTCGTTCATCTAGCACCAAGGAAACGGGTTGCAGGAGACACTTTTTCTCTGCTTTCTCAGTCTGTTTCCTAGTGCCGGTTTGAAGTTTCTGCAGTTTTCACTTTAAAACCGAGTTGGAGCTTGTACCTCCCCATATATATGTATGGATAGGTGTTGGCAACTGAAAAAAACTTTGTGTTCCCAACAAGCTAGGTGAAGGACGGCTTTCACACACACTTATCACTCAGAACTGAGCAAGTGGAGAGACGTTCGTTCATCTAGCACCAAAGGAACGGGTTGCAGGAGACAGTATTTCTCTGCTTTCTCAGTCTGTTTCCAAGTGCCGGTTTGAAGTTCCTGCAGTTTTCACTGTAAAATCGAGTTGGAGCTAGTACTTCCCCATATATATGTATGGAATGGAGTTTGCAACTGAAAAGAAACTTTGTGTTCCCAACAAGCTAGGTGAAGGACGGCTTTCACACACACTTATCTCTCAGAACTGAGCAAGTGGAGAGACGTTCGTTCATCTAGCACCAAGGGAACGGGTTGCAGGAGACACTTTTTCTCTGCTTTCTCAGTCTGTTTCCAAGTGCCGGTTTGAAGTTCCTGCAGTTTTCACTGTAAAACCGAGTTGGAGCTAGTACTTCCCCATATATATGTATGGAATGGAGTTTGCAACTGAAAAGAAACTTTGTGTTCCCAACAAGCTAGGTGAAGGACGGCTTTCACACACACTTATCTCTCAGAACTGAGCAAGTGGAGAGACGTTCGTTCATCTAGCACCAAGGGAACGGGTTGCAGGAGACACTTTTTCTCTGCTTTCTCAGTCTGTTTCCTAGTGCCGGTTTGAAGTTCCTGCAATTTTCACTGTAAAACCGAGTTGGAGCTTGTACCTCCCCATATATATGTATGGATTCTTGTTGGCAACTGAAAAGAAACTTTGTGTTCCCAACAAGCTAGGTGAAGGATGGCTTTTACACACACTTATCTCTCAGAACTGAGCAAGTGGAGAGACGTTCGTTCATCTAGCACCAAGGGAACGGGTTGCAGGAGACACTTTTTCTCTGCTTTCTCAGTCTGTTTCCAAGTGTCGGTTTGAAGTTCCTGCAGTTTTCACTGTAAAACCGAGTTGGAGCTAGTACTTCCACATATATATGTATGGAATGGAGTTTGCAACTGAAAAGAAACTTTGTGTTCCCAACAAGCTAGGTGAAGGTCTGCTTTCACACACAATTATCTCTCAGAACTGAGCAAGTGGAGAGACGTTCGTTCATCTAGCACCAAGGGAACGGGTTGCAGGAGACACTTTTTCTCTGCTTTCTCAGTCTGTTTCCTAGTGCCGGTTTGAAGTTCCTGCAATTTTCACTGTAAAACCGAGTTGGAGCTTGTACTTCCCCATATATATGTATGGATTGGTGTTGGCAACTGAAAAGAAACTTTGTGTTCCCAACAAGCTAGGTTAAGAATGGCTTTCACACACACTTATCTCTCAGAACTGAGCAAGTTGAGAGACGTTCGTTCATCTAGCACCAAGGGAACGGGTTGCAGGAGACACTTTTTCTCTGCTTTCTCAGTCTGTTTCCAAGTGCCGGTTTGAAGTTCCTGCAGTTTTCACTGTAAAATCGTGTTGGAGCTAGTACTTCGGCATATATATGTATGGAATGGAGTTTGCAACTGAAAAGAAACTTTCTGTTCTCAACAAGCTAGTTGAAGGACGGCTTTCATACACACATCTCTCAGAACTGAGCAAGTGGAGAGACGTTCGTTCATCTAGCACCAAGGGATCGGGTTGCAGGAGACAATTTTTCTCTGCTTTCTCAGTCTGTTTCCTAGTGCCGGTTTGAAGTTCCTGCAGTATTCACTGTAAAACCGAGTTGGAGCTAGTACCTACCCATATATATGTAAGGAACGGAGTTTGCAACTGAAAAGAAACTTTGTGTTCCCAACAAGCTAGGTGAAGGACGGCTTTCACACACAATTATCTCTCAGAACTGAGAAAGTGGAGAGACGTTCGTTCATCTACCACCAAGGGAACGGGTTGCAGGAGGCACTATTTCTCTGCTTTCTCAGTCTGTTTCCAAGTGCCGGTTTGAAGTTCCTGCAGTTTTCACTGTAAAACCGAGTTGGAGCTAGTACTTCCCCATATATATGTATGGAATGGAGTTTGCAACTGAAAAGAAACTTTCTGTTCTCAACAAGCTAGTTGAAGGACGGCTTTCACACACACTTATCTCTCAGAACTGAGCAAGTGGAGAGACGTTCGTTCATCTAGCACCAAGGGAACGGTTTGCAGGAGACACTATTTCTTTGCTTTTTCAGTCTGTTTCCTAGTGCCGGTTTGAAGTTCCTGCAGTTTTCACTGTAAAACCGAGTTGGAGCTAGTACCTACCCACATATATGTATGGAATGGAGTTTGCAACTGAAAAGAAACTTTGTGTTCCCAACAAGCTAGGTGAAGGATGGCTTTCACACACACTTATCTCTCAGAACTGAGGAAGTGGAGAGACGTTCGTTCATGTAGCACCAAGGGAACGGGTTGCAGGACACACTTTTTCTCTGCTTTTTCAGTCTGTTTCCAAGTGCCGGTTTGAAGTTCCTGCAGTTTTCACTATAAAACCGGGTTAGAGCTTGTAGTTCCCCATATATATGTATGGAATGGAGTTTGCAACTGAAAAGAAAATTTGTGTTCCCAACAAGCTAGGTGAATGACGGCTTTCACACACACTTATCTCTCAGAACTGAGCAAGTCGAGAGACGTTCGTTCATCTAGCACCAAGGGAACGGGTTGCAGGAGACACTTTTTCTCTGCTTTCTTAGTCTGTTTCCTAGTGCCGGTTTGAAGTTCCTGCAATTTTCACTGTAAAACCGAGTTGGAGCTTGTACCTCCCCATATATATGTATGGATTGGTGTTGGCAACTGAAAAGAAACTTTGTGTTCTCAACAAGCTAGGTGAAGGATGGCTTTTACACACACTTATCTCTCAGAACTGAGCAAGTGGAGAGACGTTCGTTCATCTAGCACCAAGGGAACGGGTTTCAGGAGACACTTTTTCTCTGCTTTCTCAGTCTGTTTCCAAGTGCCGGTTTGAAGTTCCTGCAGTTTTCACTGTAAAATCGTGTTGGAGCTAGTACTTCCCCATATATATGTATGGAATGGAGTTTGCAACTGAAAAGAAACTTTGTGTTCCCAACAAGCTAGGTGAAGGACGGCTTTCACACACACTTATCTCTCAGAACTGAGCAAGTGGAGAGACGTTCGTTCATCTAGCACCAAGGAAACGGGTTGCAGGAGACACTTTTTCTCTGCTTTCTCAGTCTGTTTCCTAGTGACGGTTTGAAGTTTCTGCAGTTTTCACTTTAAAACCGAGTTGGAGCTTGTACCTCCCCATATATATGTATGGATAGGTGTTGGCAACTGAAAAAAACTTTGTGTTCCCAACAAGCTAGGTGAAGGACGGCTTTCACACACACTTATCACTCAGAACTGAGCAAGTGGAGAGACGTTCGTTCATCTAGCACCAAAGGAACGGGTTGCAGGAGACAGTATTTCTCTGCTTTCTCAGTCTGTTTCCAAGTGCCGGTTTGAAGTTCCTGCAGTTTTCACTGTAAAATCGAGTTGGAGCTAGTACTTCCCCATATATATGTATGGAATGGAGTTTGCAACTGAAAAGAAACTTTGTGTTCCCAACAAGCTAGGTGAAGGACGGCTTTCACACACACTTATCTCTCAGAACTGAGCAAGTGGAGAGACGTTCGTTCATCTAGCACCAAGGGAACGGGTTGCAGGAGACACTTTTTCTCTGCTTTCTCAGTCTGTTTCCAAGTGCCGGTTTGAAGTTCCTGCAGTTTTCACTGTAAAACCGAGTTGGAGCTAGTACTTCCCCATATATATGTATGGAATGGAGTTTGCAACTGAAAAGAAACTTTGTGTTCCCAACAAGCTAGGTGAAGGACGGCTTTCACACACACTTATCTCTCAGAACTGAGCAAGTGGAGAGACGTTCGTTCATCTAGCACCAAGGGAACGGGTTGCAGGAGACACTTTTTCTCTGCTTTCTCAGTCTGTTTCCTAGTGCCGGTTTGAAGTTCCTGCAATTTTCACTGTAAAACCGAGTTGGAGCTTGTACCTCCCCATATATATGTATGGATTCTTGTTGGCAACTGAAAAGAAACTTTGTGTTCCCAAAAAGCTAGGTGAAGGATGGCTTTTACACACACTTATCTCTCAGAACTGAGCAAGTGGAGAGACGTTCGTTCATCTAGCACCAAGGGAACGGTTTGCAGGAGACACTATTTCTTTGCTTTTTCAGTCTGTTTCCTAGTGCCGGTTTGAAGTTCCTGCAGTTTTCACTGTAAAACCGAGTTGGAGCTAGTACCTACCCACATATATGTATGGAATGGAGTTTGCAACTGAAAAGAAACTTTGTGTTCCCAACAAGCTAGGTGAAGGATGGCTTTCACACACACTTATCTCTCAGAACTGAGGAAGTGGAGAGACGTTCGTTCATCTAGCACCAAGGGAACGGGTTGCAGGACACACTTTTTCTCTGCTTTTTCAGTCTGTTTCCAAGTGCCGGTTTGAAGTTCCTGCAGTTTTCACTATAAAACCGGGTTAGAGCTTGTAGTTCCCCATATATATGTATGGAATGGAGTTTGCAACTGAAAAGAAAATTTGTGTTCCCAACAAGCTAGGTGAATGACGGCTTTCACACACACTTATCTCTCAGAACTGAGCAAGTCGAGAGACGTTCGTTCATCTAGCACCAAGGGAACGGGTTGCAGGAGACACTTTTTCTCTGCTTTCTTAGTCTGTTTCCTAGTGCCGGTTTGAAGTTCCTGCAATTTTCACTGTAAAACCGAGTTGGAGCTTGTACCTCCCCATATATATGTATGGATTGGTGTTGGCAACTGAAAAGAAACTTTGTGTTCTCAACAAGCTAGGTGAAGGATGGCTTTTACACACACTTATCTCTCAGAACTGAGCAAGTGGAGAGACGTTCGTTCATCTAGCACCAAGGGAACGGGTTTCAGGAGACACTTTTTCTCTGCTTTCTCAGTCTGTTTCCAAGTGCCGGTTTGAAGTTCCTGCAGTTTTCACTGTAAAATCGTGTTGGAGCTAGTACTTCCCCATATATATGTATGGAATGGAGTTTGCAACTGAAAAGAAACTTTCTGTTCTCAACAAGCTAGTTGAAGGACGGCTTTCACACACTTATCTCTCAGAACTGAGCAAGTGGAGAGACGTTCGTTCATCTAGCACCAAGGGATCGGGTTGCAGGAGACAATTTTTTACTGCTTTCTCAGTCTGTTTCCTAGTGCCTGTTTGAAGTTCCTGCAGTTTTCACTGTAAAACCGAGTTGGAGCTAGTACCTACCCATATATATGTAAGGAACGGAGTTTGCAACTGAAAAGAAACTTTCTGTTCCCAACAAGCTAGGTGAAGGACGGCTTTCACACACAATTATCTCTCAGAACTGAGAAAGTGGAGAGACGTTCGTTCATCTACCACCAAGGGAACGGGATGCAGGAGGCACTATTTCTCTGCTTTCTCAGTCTGTTTCCAAGTGCCAGTTTGAAGTTCCTGCAGTTTTCACTGTAAAACCGAGTTGGAGCTTGTACCTCCCCATATATATGTATGGAATGGAGTTTACATCTGAAAACAAACTTTGTGTTCCCAACAAGCTAGGTGAAGGACGGCTTTCACACACACTTATCTCTCAGAACTGAGCAAGTGGAGAGACGTTCGTTCATCTAGCACCAAGGGAACGGGTTGCAGGAGACACTTTTTCTCTGCTTTTTCAGTCTGTTTCCTAGTGCCGGTTTGAAGTTCCTGCAGTTTTCACTGTAAAACCGAGTTGGAGCTAGTACCTAACCATATATATGTATGGAATGGAGTTTGCAACTGAAAAGAAAAATTGTGTTCCCAACAAGCTAGGTGAAGGACGGCTTTCACACACAATTATCTCTCAGAACTGAGCAAGTGGAGAGACGTTCGTTCATCTAGCACCAAGGGAACGGGTTGCAGGAGACACTTTTTCTCTGCTTTCTCAGTCTGTTTCCTAGTGCCGGTTTGAAGTTCCTGCAGTTTTCACTGTAAAACCGAGTTGGAGCTTGTACCTCCCCATATATATGTATGGATTGGTGTTGGCAATTGAAAAGAAACTTTGTGTTCCCAACAAGCTAGGTGAAGGATGGCTTTCACACACACTTATCTCTCAGAACTGAGGAAGTGGAGAGACGTTCGTTCATCTAGTACCAAGGGAACAGGTTGCAGGACACACTTTTTCTCTGCTTTTTCAGTCTGTTTCCAAGTGCCGGTTTGAAGTTCCTGCAGTTTTCACTATAAAACCGGGTTAGAGCTTGTAGTTCCCCATATATATGTATGGAATAAAGTTTGCAACTGAAAAGAAACTTTGTGTTCCCAACAAGCTAGGTGAAGGACGGCTTTCACACACACTTATCTCTCAGAACTGAGCAAGTGGAGAGACGTTCGTTCATCTAGCACCAAGGGAACGGGTTGCAGGAGACACTTTTTCTCTGCTTTCTCAGTCTGTTTCCAAGTGCCGGTTTGAAGTTCCTGCAGTTTTCACTGTAAAACCGAGTTGGAGCTAGTACTTCCCCATATATATGTATGGAATGGAGTTTGCAACTGAAAAGAAACTTTGTGTTCCCAACAAGCTAGGTGAAGGACGGCTTTCACACACACTTATCTCTCAGAACTGAGCAAGTGGAGAGACGTTCGTTCATCTAGCACCAAGGGAACGGGTTGCAGGAGACACTTTTTCTCTGCTTTCTCAGTCTGTTTCCTAGTGCCGGTTTGAAGTTCCTGCAATTTTCACTGTAAAACCGAGTTGGAGCTTGTACCTCCCCATATATATGTATGGATTCTTGTTGGCAACTGAAAAGAAACTTTGTGTTCCCAAAAAGCTAGGTGAAGGATGGCTTTTACACACACTTATCTCTCAGAACTGAGCAAGTGGAGAGACGTTCGTTCATCTAGCACCAAGGGAACGGTTTGCAGGAGACACTATTTCTTTGCTTTTTCAGTCTGTTTCCTAGTGCCGGTTTGAAGTTCCTGCAGTTTTCACTGTAAAACCGAGTTGGAGCTAGTACCTACCCACATATATGTATGGAATGGAGTTTGCAACTGAAAAGAAACTTTGTGTTCCCAACAAGCTAGGTGAAGGATGGCTTTCACACACACTTATCTCTCAGAACTGAGGAAGTGGAGAGACGTTCGTTCATCTAGCACCAAGGGAACGGGTTGCAGGACACACTTTTTCTCTGCTTTTTCAGTCTGTTTCCAAGTGCCGGTTTGAAGTTCCTGCAGTTTTCACTATAAAACCGGGTTAGAGCTTGTAGTTCCCCATATATATGTATGGAATGGAGTTTGCAACTGAAAAGAAAATTTGTGTTCCCAACAAGCTAGGTGAATGACGGCTTTCACACACACTTATCTCTCAGAACTGAGCAAGTCGAGAGACGTTCGTTCATCTAGCACCAAGGGAACGGGTTGCAGGAGACACTTTTTCTCTGCTTTCTTAGTCTGTTTCCTAGTGCCGGTTTGAAGTTCCTGCAATTTTCACTGTAAAACCGAGTTGGAGCTTGTACCTCCCCATATATATGTATGGATTGGTGTTGGCAACTGAAAAGAAACTTTGTGTTCTCAACAAGCTAGGTGAAGGATGGCTTTTACACACACTTATCTCTCAGAACTGAGCAAGTGGAGAGACGTTCGTTCATCTAGCACCAAGGGAACGGGTTTCAGGAGACACTTTTTCTCTGCTTTCTCAGTCTGTTTCCAAGTGCCGGTTTGAAGTTCCTGCAGTTTTCACTGTAAAATCGTGTTGGAGCTAGTACTTCCCCATATATATGTATGGAATGGAGTTTGCAACTGAAAAGAAACTTTCTGTTCTCAACAAGCTAGTTGAAGGACGGCTTTCACACACTTATCTCTCAGAACTGAGCAAGTGGAGAGACGTTCGTTCATCTAGCACCAAGGGATCGGGTTGCAGGAGACAATTTTTTACTGCTTTCTCAGTCTGTTTCCTAGTGCCTGTTTGAAGTTCCTGCAGTTTTCACTGTAAAACCGAGTTGGAGCTAGTACCTACCCATATATATGTAAGGAACGGAGTTTGCAACTGAAAAGAAACTTTCTGTTCCCAACAAGCTAGGTGAAGGACGGCTTTCACACACAATTATCTCTCAGAACTGAGAAAGTGGAGAGACGTTCGTTCATCTACCACCAAGGGAACGGGATGCAGGAGGCACTATTTCTCTGCTTTCTCAGTCTGTTTCCAAGTGCCAGTTTGAAGTTCCTGCAGTTTTCACTGTAAAACCGAGTTGGAGCTTGTACCTCCCCATATATATGTATGGAATGGAGTTTACATCTGAAAACAAACTTTGTGTTCCCAACAAGCTAGGTGAAGGACGGCTTTCACACACACTTATCTCTCAGAACTGAGCAAGTGGAGAGACGTTCGTTCATCTAGCACCAAGGGAACGGGTTGCAGGAGACACTTTTTCTCTGCTTTTTCAGTCTGTTTCCTAGTGCCGGTTTGAAGTTCCTGCAGTTTTCACTGTAAAACCGAGTTGGAGCTAGTACCTAACCATATATATGTATGGAATGGAGTTTGCAACTGAAAAGAAAAATTGTGTTCCCAACAAGCTAGGTGAAGGACGGCTTTCACACACAATTATCTCTCAGAACTGAGCAAGTGGAGAGACGTTCGTTCATCTAGCACCAAGGGAACGGGTTGCAGGAGACACTTTTTCTCTGCTTTCTCAGTCTGTTTCCTAGTGCCGGTTTGAAGTTCCTGCAGTTTTCACTGTAAAACCGAGTTGGAGCTTGTACCTCCCCATATATATGTATGGATTGGTGTTGGCAATTGAAAAGAAACTTTGTGTTCCCAACAAGCTAGGTGAAGGATGGCTTTCACACACACTTATCTCTCAGAACTGAGGAAGTGGAGAGACGTTCGTTCATCTAGTACCAAGGGAACAGGTTGCAGGACACACTTTTTCTCTGCTTTTTCAGTCTGTTTCCAAGTGCCGGTTTGAAGTTCCTGCAGTTTTCACTATAAAACCGGGTTAGAGCTTGTAGTTCCCCATATATATGTATGGAATAAAGTTTGCAACTGAAAAGAAACTTTGTGTTCCCAACAAGCTAGGTGAAGGACGGCTTTCACACACACTTATCTCTCAGAACTGAGCAAGTGGAGAGACGTTCGTTCATCTAGCATCAAGGGAACGGGTTGCAGGAGACACTTTTTCTCTGCTTTCTCAGTCTGTTTCCAAGTGCCGGTTTGAAGTTCCTGCAGTTTTCACTGTAAAACCGAGTTGGAGCTAGTACTTCCCCATATATATGTATGGAATGGAGTTTGCAACTGAAAAGAAACTTTGTGTTCCCAACAAGCTAGGTGAAGGACGGCTTTCACACACACTTATCTCTCAGAACTGAGCAAGTGGAGAGACGTTCGTTCATCTAGCACCAAGGGAACGGGTTGCAGGAGACAGTAATTCTCTGCTTTCTCAGTCTGTTTCCAAGTGCCGGTTTGAAGTTCCTGCAGTTTTCACTGTAAAACCGAGTTGGAGCTAGTACTTCCCCATATATATGTATGGAATGGAGTTTGCAACTGAAAAGAAACTTTGTGTTCCCAACAAGCTAGGTGAAGGACGGCTTTCACACACACTTATCTCTCAGAACTGAGCAAGTGGAGAGACGTTCGTTCATCTAGCACCAAGGGAACGGGTTGCAGGAGACACTTTTTCTCTGCTTTCTCAGCCTGTTTCCAAGTGCCGGTTTGAATATCCTGCAGTTTTCACTGTAAAACCGAGTTGGAGCTAGTACTTCCCCATATATATGTATGGAATGGAGTTTGCAACTGAAAAGAAACTTTGTGTTCCCAACAAGCTAGGTGAAGAACGGCTTTCACACACACTTATCTCTCAGAACTGAGCAAGTGGAGAGACGTTCGTTCATCTAGCACCAAAGGAACGGGTTGCAGGAGACAGTATTTCTCTGCTTTCTCAGTCTGTTTCCAAGTGCCGGTTTGAAGTTCCTGCAGTTTTCACTGTAAAACCGAGTTGGAGCTAGTACTTCCCCATATATATGTATGGAAAGGAGTTTGCAACTGAAAAGAAACTTTGTGTTCCCAACAAGCTAGGTGAAGGACGGCTTTCACACACACTTATCTCTCAGAACTGAGCAAGTGGAGAGACGTTCGTTCATCTAGCACCAAGGGAACGGGTTGCAGGAGACACTTTTTCTCTGCTTTCTCAGTCTGTTTCCTAGTGCCGGTTTGAAGTTCCTGCAATTTTCACTGTAAAACCGAGTTGGAGCTTGTACCTCCCCATATATATGTATGGATTGGTGTTGGCAACTGAAAAGAAACTTTGTGTTCCCAACAAGCTAGGTGAAGTATGGCTTTCACACACACTTATCTCTCAGAACTGAGCAAGTGGAGAGACGTTCGTTCATCTAGCACCAAGGGAACGGGTTGCAGGAGACACTTTTTCTCTGCATTCTCAGTCTGTTTCCAAGTGCCGGTTTGAAGTTCCTGCAGTTTTCACTATAAAACCGAGTTGGAGCTAGTACTTCCCCATATATATGTATGGAATGGAGTTTGCAACTGAAAAGAAACTTTGTGTTCCCAACAAGCTAGTTGAAGGACGGCTTTCACATACACTTATCTCTCAGAACTGAGCAAGTGGAGAGACGTTCGTTCATCTAGCACCAAGGGAACGGGTTGCAGGAGACAGTATTTCTCTGCTTTCTCAGTCTGTTTCCAAGTGCCGGTTTGAAGTTCCTGCAGTTTTTACTGTAAAACCGAGTTGGAGCTAGTACTTCCCCATATATATGTATGGAATGGAGTTTGCAACTGAAAAGAAACTTTGTGTTCCCAACAAGCTAGGTGAAGGACGGCTTTCACACACACTTATCTCTCAGAACTGAGCAAGTGGAGAGACGTTCGTTCATCTAGCACCAAGGAAACGGGTTGCAGGAGACACTTTTTCTCTGCTTTCTCAGTCTGTTTCCTAGTGCCGGTTTGAAGTTTCTGCAGTTTTCACTTTAAAACCGAGTTGGAGCTTGTACCTCCCCATATATATGTATGGATAGGTGTTGGCAACTGAAAAAAACTTTGTGTTCCCAACAAGCTAGGTGAAGGACGGCTTTCACACACACTTATCACTCAGAACTGAGCAAGTGGAGAGACGTTCGTTCATCTAGCACCAAAGGAACGGGTTGCAGGAGACAGTATTTCTCTGCTTTCTCAGTCTGTTTCCAAGTGCCGGTTTGAAGTTCCTGCAGTTTTCACTGTAAAATCGAGTTGGAGCTAGTACTTCCCCATATATATGTATGGAATGGAGTTTGCAACTGAAAAGAAACTTTGTGTTCCCAACAAGCTAGGTGAAGGACGGCTTTCACACACACTTATCTCTCAGAACTGAGCAAGTGGAGAGACGTTCGTTCATCTAGCACCAAGGGAACGGGTTGCAGGAGACACTTTTTCTCTGCTTTCTCAGTCTGTTTCCAAGTGCCGGTTTGAAGTTCCTGCAGTTTTCACTGTAAAACCGAGTTGGAGCTAGTACTTCCCCATATATATGTATGGATTGGTGTTGGCAACTGAAAAGAAACTTTGTGTTCCCAACAAGCTAGGTGAAGGATGGCTTTCACACACACTTATCTCTCAGAACTGAGCAAGTGGAGAGACGTTCGTTCATCTAGCACCAAGGGAACGGGTTGCAGGAGACACTTTTTCTCTGCTTTCTCAGTCTGTTTCCAAGTGCCGGTTTGAAGTTCCTGCAGTTTTCACTATAAAACCGAGCTGGAGCTAGTACTTCCCCATATATATGTATGGAATGGAGTTTGCAACTGAAAAGAAACTTTGTGTTCCCAACAAGCTAGTTGAAGGACGGCTTTCACACACACTTATCTCTAAGAACTGAGCAAGTGGAGAGACGTTCGTTCATCTAGCACCAAGGGAACGTGTTGCAGGAGACAGTATTTCTCTGCTTTCTCAGTCTGTTTCCAAGTGCCGGTTTGAAGTTCCTGCAGTTTTTACTGTAAAACCGAGTTGGAGCTAGTACTTCCCCATATATATGTATGGAATGGAGTTTGCAACTGAAAAGAAACTTTGTGTTCCCAACAAGCTAGGTGAAGGACGGCTTTCACACACACTTATCTCTCAGAACTGAGCAAGTGGAGAGACGTTCGTTCATCTAGCACCAAGGAAACGGGTTGCAGGAGACACTTTTTCTCTGCTTTCTCAGTCTGTTTCCTAGTGCCGGTTTGAAGTTTCTGCAGTTTTCACTGTAAAACCGAGTTGGAGCTTGTACCTCCCCATATATATGTATGGATAGGTGTTGGCAACTGAAAAAAACTTTGTGTTCCCAACAAGCTAGGTGAAGGACGGCTTTCACACACACTTATCTCTCAGAACTGAGCAAGTGGAGAGACGTTCGTTCATCTAGCACCAAGGGAACGGGTTGCAGGAGACACTTTTTCTCTGCTTTCTCAGTCTGTTTCCAAGTGCCGGTTTGAAGTTCCTGCAATTTTCACTGTAAAACCGAGTTGGAGCTAGTACCACCCCATATATATGTATGGAATGGAGTTTGCAACTGAAAAGAAACTTTGTGTTCCCAACAAGCTAGGTGAAGGACGGCTTTCACACACACTTATCTCTCAGAACTGAGCAAGTGGAGAGACGTTCGTTCATCTAGCACCAAGGGAACGGGTTGCAGGAGACACTTTTTCTCTGCTTTCTCAGTCTGTTTCCAAGTGCCGGTTTGAAGTTCCTGCAGTTTTCACTGTAAAATCGTGTTGGAGCTAGTACTTCCCCATATATATGTATGGAATGGAGTTTGCAACTGAAAAGAAACTTTCTGTTCTCAACAAGCTAGTTGAAGGACGGCTTTCATACACACATCTCTCAGAACTTAGCAAGTGGAGAGACGTTCGTTCATCTAGCACCAAGGGATCGGGTTGCAGGAGACAATTTTTCTCTGCTTTCTCAGTCTGTTTCCTAGTGCCGGTTTGAAGTTCCTGCAGTATTCACTGTAAAACCGAGTTGGAGCTAGTACCTACCCATATATATGTATGGAACGGAGTTTGCAACTGAAAAGAAACTTTGTGTTCCCAACAAGCTAGGTGAAGGACGGCTTTCACACACAATTATCTCTCAGAACTGAGAAAGTGGAGAGACGTTCGTTCATCTACCACTAAGGGAACGGGTTGCAGGAGGCACTATTTCTCTGCTTTCTCAGTCTGTTTCCAAGTGCTGGTTTGAAGTTCCTGCAGTTTTCACTGTAAAACCGAGTTGGAGCTTGTACCTCCCCATATATATGTATGGAATCGAGTTTACATCTGAAAACAAACTTTTTGTTCCCAACAAGCTAGGTGAAGGACGGCTTTCACACACAATTATCTCTCAGAACTGAGCAAGTGGAGAGACGTTCGTTCATCTAGCACCAAGGGAACGGGTTGCAGGAGACACTTTTTCTCTGCTTTCTCAGACTGTTTCCTAGTGCCGGTTTGAAGTTCCTGCAGTTTTCACTGTAAAACCGAGTTGGAGCTTGTACCTCCCCATATATATGTATGGATTGGTGTTGGCAACTGAAAAGAAACTTTGTGTTCCCAACAAGCTAGGTGAAGGACGGCTTTCACACACACTTATCTCTCAGAACTGAGCAAGTGGAGAGATGTTCGTTCATCTAGCACCAAGGGAACGGGTTGCAGGAGACAGTTTTTCTCTGCTTTCTTAGTCTGTTTCCTAGTGACGGTTTGAAGTTCCTGCAATTTTCACTGTAAAACCGAGTTGGAGCTTGTACCTCCCCATATATATGTATGGATTGGTGTTGGCAACTGAAAAGATACTTTGTGTTCTCAACAAGCTAGGTGAAGAATGGCTTTTACACACACATATCTCTCAGAACTGAGCAAGTGGAGAGACGTTCGTTCATCTAGCACCAAGGGAACGGGTTTCAGGAGACACTTTTTCTCTGCTTTCTCAGTCTGTTTCCAAGTGACGGTTTGAAGTTCCTGCAGTTTTCACTGTAAAATCAGTTGGAGCTAGTACTTCCCCATATATATGTATGGAATGGAGTTTGCAACTGAAAAGAAACTTTCTGTTCTCAACAAGCTAGTTGAAGGACGGCTTTCACACACACATCTCTCAGAACTGAGCAAGTGGAGAGACGTTCGTTCATCTAGCACCAAGGGATCGGGTTGCAGGAGACAATTTTTCTCTGCTTTCTCAGTCTGTTTCCTAGTGCCGGTTTGAAGTTCCTGCAGTTTTCACTGTAAAACCGAGTTGGAGCTAGTACCTACCCATATATATGTAAGGAACGGAGTTTGCAACTGAAAAGAAACTTTGTGTTCCCAACAAGCTAGGTGAAGGACGGCTTTCACACACACTTATCTCTCAGAACTGAGAAAGTGGAGAGACGTTCGTTCATCTACCACCAAGGGAACGGGTTGCAGGAGGCACTATTTCTCTGCTTTCTCAGTCTGTTTCCAAGTGCCGGTTTGAAGTTCCTGCAGTTTTCACTGTAAAACCGAGTTGGAGCTTGTACCTCCCCATATATATGTATGGAATGGAGTTTACATCTGAAAACAAACTTTGTGTTCCCAACAAGCTAGGTGAAGGACGGCTTTCACACACACTTATCTCTCAGAACTGAGCAAGTGGAGAGACGTTCGTTCATCTAGCACCAAGGGAACGGGTTGCAGGAGACACTATTTCTCTGCTTTTTCAGTCTGTTTCCTAGTGCAGGTTTGAAGTTCCTGCAGTTTTCACTGTAAAACCGAGTTGGAGCTAGTACCTACCCATATATATGTATGGAATGGAGTTTGCAACTGAAAAGAAACTTTGTGTTCCCAACAAGCTAGGTGAAGGACGGCTTTCACACACAATTATCTCTCAGAACTGAGCAAGTGGAGAGACGTTCGTTCATCTAGCACCAAGGAAACGGGTTGCAGGAGACACTTTTTCTCTGCTTTCTCAGTCTGTTTCCTAGTGCCGGTTTGAAGTTCCTGCAGTTTTCACTGTAAAACCGAGTTGGAGCTTGTACCTCCCCATATATATGTATGGATTGGTGTTGGCAACTGAAAAGAAACTTTGTGTTCCCAACAAGCTAGGTGAAGGATGGCTTTCACACACACTTATCTCTCAGAACTGAGGAAGTGGAGAGACTTTCGTTCATCTAGCACCAAGGGAACGGGTTGCAGGACACACTTTTTCTCTGCTTTTTCAGTCTGTTTCCAAGTGCCGGTTTGAAGTTCCTGCAGTTTTCACTGTAAAACCGAGTTGGAGCTAGTACTTCCACATATATATGTATGGAATGGAGTTTGCAACTGAAAAGAAACTTTGTGTTCCCAACAAGCTAGGTGAAGGACGGCTTTCACACACACTTATCTCTCAGAACTGAGCAAGTGGAGAGACGTTCGTTCATCTAGCATCAAGGGAACGGGTTGCAGGAGACACTTTTTCTCTGCTTTCTCAGTCTGTTTCCAAGTGCCGGTTTGAAGTTCCTGCAGTTTTCACTGTAAAACCGAGTTGGAGCTAGTACTTCCCCATATATATGTATGGAATGGAGTTTGCAACTGAAAAGAAACTTTGTGTTCCCAACAAGCTAGGTGAAGGACGGCTTTCACACACACTTATCTCTCAGAACTGAGCAAGTGGAGAGACGTTCGTTCATCTAGCACCAAGGGAACGGGTTGCAGGAGACAGTAATTCTCTGCTTTCTCAGTCTGTTTCCAAGTGCCGGTTTGAAGTTCCTGCAGTTTTCACTGTAAAACCGAGTTGGAGCTAGTACTTCCCCATATATATGTATGGAATGGAGTTTGCAACTGAAAAGAAACTTTGTGTTCCCAACAAGCTAGGTGAAGGACGGCTTTCACACACACTTATCTCTCAGAACTGAGCAAGTGGAGAGACGTTCGTTCATCTAGCACCAAGGGAACGGGTTGCAGGAGACACTTTTTCTCTGCTATCTCAGTCTGTTTCCAAGTGCCGGTTTGAAGTTCCTGCAGTTTTCACTGTAAAACCGAGTTGGAGCTAGTACTTCCCCATATATATGTATGGAATGGAGTTTGCAACTGAAAAGAAACTTTGTGTTCCCAACAAGCTAGGTGAAGGACGGCTTTCACACACACTTATCTCTCAGAACTGAGCAAGTGGAGAGACGTTCGTTCATCTAGCACCAAGGGAACGGGTTGCAGGAGACACTTTTTCTCTGCTTTCTCAGTCTGTTTCCTAGTGCCGGTTTGAAGTTCCTGCAATTTTCACTGTAAAACCGAGTTGGAGCTTGTACCTCCCCATATATATGTATGGATTCGTGTTGGCAACTGAAAAGAAACTTTGTGTTCCCAACAAGCTAGGTGAAGGATGGCTTTTACACACACTTATCTCTCAGAACTGAGCAAGTGGAGAGACGTTCGTTCATCTAGCACCAAGGGAACGGGTTGCAGGAGACACTTTTTCTCTGCTTTCTCAGTCTGTTTCCAAGTGTCGGTTTGAAGTTCCTGCAGTTTTCACTGTAAAACCGAGTTGGAGCTAGTACTTCCACATATATATGTATGGAATGGAGTTTGCAACTGAAAAGAAACTTTGTGTTCCCAACAAGCTAGGTGAAGGTCTGCTTTCACACACAATTATCTCTCAGAACTGAGCAAGTGTAGAGACGTTCGTTCATCTAGCACCAAGGGAACGGGTTGCAGGAGACACTTTTTCTCTGCTTTCTCAGTCTGTTTCCTAGTGCCGGTTTGAAGTTCCTGCAATTTTCACTGTAAAACCGAGTTGGAGCTTGTACTTCCCCATATATATGTATGGATTGGTGTTGGCAACTGAAAAGAAACTTTGTGTTCCCAACAAGCTAGGTGAAGAATGGCTTTCACACACACTTATCTCTCAGAACTGAGCAAGTTGAGAGACGTTCGTTCATCTAGCACCAAGGGAACGGGTTGCAGGAGACACTTTTTCTCTGCTTTCTCAGTCTGTTTCCAAGTGCCGGTTTGAAGTTCCTGCAGTTTTCACTGTAAAACCGAGTTGGAGCTAGTACTTCCCCATATATATGTATGGAATGGAGTTTGCAACTGAAAAGAAACTTTGTGTTCCCAACAAGCTAGGTGAAGGACGGCTTTCACACACACTTATCTCTCAGAACTGAGCAAGTGGAGAGACGTTCGTTCATCTAGCATCAAGGGAACGGGTTGCAGGAGACAGTAATTCTCTGCTTTCTCAGTCTGTTTCCAAGTGCCGGTTTGAAGTTCCTGCAGTTTTCACTGTAAAACCGAGTTGGAGCTAGTACTTCCCCATATATATGTATGGAATGGAGTTTGCAACTGAAAAGAAACTTTGTGTTCCCAACAAGCTAGGTGAAGGACGGCTTTCACACACACTTATCTCTCAGAACTGAGCAAGTGGAGAGACGTTCGTTCATCTAGCACCAAGGGAACGGGTTGCAGGAGACACTTTTTCTCTGGTTTCTCAGTCTGTTTCCTAGTGCCGGTTTGAAGTTCCTGCAATTTTCACTGTAAAACCGAGTTGGAGCTTGTACCTCCAAATATATATGTATGGATTGGTGTTGGCAACTGAAAAGAAACTTTGTGTTCCCAACAAGCTAGGTGAAGGATGGCTTTCACACACACTTATCTCTCAGAACTGAGCAAGTGGAGAGACGTTCGTTCATCTAGCACCAAGGGAACGGGTTGCAGGAGACACTTTTTCTCTGCTTTCTCAGTCTGTTTCCAAGTGCCGGTTTGAAGATCCTGCAGTTTTCACTGTAAAACCGAGTTGGAGCTAGTACTTCCCCATATAAATGTATGGAATGGAGTTTGCAACTGAAAAGAAACTTTGTGTTCCCAACAAGCTAGGTGAAGGACGGCTTTCACACACACTTATCTCTCAGAACTGAGCAAGTGGAGAGACGTTCGTTCATCTAGCACCAAGGGAACGGGTTGCAGGAGACAGTATTTCTCTGCTTTCTCAGTCTGTTTCCAAGTACCGGTTTGAAGTTCCTGCAGGTTTCACTGTAAAATCGAGTTGGAGCTAGTACTTCCCCATATATATGTATGGAATGGAGTTTGCAACTGAAAAGAAACTTTGTGTTCCCAACAAGCTAGGTGAAGGACGGCTTTCACACACACTTATCTCTCAGAACTGAGCAAGTGGAGAGACGTTCGTTCATCTAGCACCAAGGGAACGGGTTGCAGGAGACACTTTTTCTCTTGTTTCTCAGTCTGTTTCCTAGTGCCGGTTTGAAGTTCCTGCAATTTTCACTGTAAAACCGAGTTGGAGCTTGTACCTCCCCATATATATGTATGGATTGGTGTTGGCAACTGAAAAGAAACTTTGTGTTCCCAACAAGCTAGGTGAAGGATGGCTTTCACACACACTTATCTCTCAGAACTGAGCAAGTGGAGCGACGTTCGTTCATCTAGCACCAAGGGAACGGGTTGCAGGAGACACTTTTTCTCTGCTTTCTCAGTCTGTTTCCAAGTGCTGGTTTGAAGTTCCTGCAGTTTTCACTGTAAAACCGAGTTGGAGCTAGTACTTCCCCATATATATTTATGGAATGGAGTTTGCAACTGAAAAGAAACTTTGTGTTCCCAACAAGCTAGGTGAAGGACGGCTTTCACACACAATTATCTCTCAGAACTGAGCAAGTGGAGAGACGTTCGTTCATCTAGCACCAAGGGAACGGGTTGCAGGAGACTGTATTTCTCTGCATTCTCAGTCTGTTTCCAAGTGCCGGTTTGAAGTTCCTGCAGTTTTTACTGTAAAACCGAGTTGGAGCTAGTACTTCCCCATATATATGTATGGAATGGAGTTTGCAACTGAAAAGAAACTTTGTGTTCCCAACAAGCTAGGTGAAGGACGGCTTTCACACACACTTATCTCTCAGAACTGAGCAAGTGGAGAGACGTTCGTTCATCTATCACCAAGGAAACGGGTTGCAGGAGACACTTTTTCTCTGCTTTCTCAGTCTGTTTCCTAGTGCCGGTTTGAAGTTCCTGCAGTTTTCACTGTAAAACCGAGTTGGAGCTTGTACCTCCCCATATATATGTATCGATTGGTGTTGGCAACTGAAAAGAAACTTTGTGTTCCCAACAAGCTAGGTGAAGGATGGCTTTCACACACACTTATCTCTCAGAACTGAGCAAGTGGAGAGACGTTCGTTCATCTAGCACCAAGGGAACGGGTTGCAGGAGACAGTATTTCTCTGCTTTCTCAGTCTGTTTCCAAGTGCCGGTTTGAAGTTCCTGCAGTTTTCACTGTAAAACCGAGTTGGAGCTAGTACTTCCCCATATATATGTATGGAATGGAGTTTGCAACTGAAAAGAAACTTTGTGTTCCCAACAAGCTAGGTGAAGGACGGCTTTCAAACACACTTATCTCTCAGAACTGAGCAAGTGGAGAGACGTTCGTTCATCTAGCACCAAGGAAACGGGTTGCAGGAGACACTTTTTCTCTGCTTTCTCAGTCTGTTTCCCAGTGCCGGTTTGAAGTTTCTGCAGTTTTCACTGTAAAACCGAGTTGGAGCTTGTACCTCCCCATATATATGTATGGATTGGTGTTGGCAACTGAAAAAAACTTTGTGTTCCCAACAATCTAGGTGAAGGACGGCTTTCACACACACTTATCTCTCAGAACTGAGCAAGTGGAGAGACGTTCGTTCATCTAGCACCAAGGGAACGGGTTGCAGGAGACAGTATTTCTCTGCTTTCTCAGTCTGTTTCCAAGTGCCGGTTTGAAGTTCCTGCAGTTTTCACTGTAAAACCGAGTTGGAGCTAGTACCTCCCCATATATATGTATGGAATGGAGTTTGCAACTGAAAAGAAACTTTGTGTTCCGAACAAGGTAGGCTAAGGACGGCTTTCACACACACTTATCTCTCAGAACTGAGCAAGTGGAGAGACGTTCGTTCATCTAGCACCAAGGGAACGGGTTGCAGGAGACACTTTTTCTCTGCTTTCTCAGTCTGTTTCCTAGAGCAGGTTTGAAGTTCCTGCAGTTTTCACTGTAAAACCGAGTTGGAGCTTGTACCTACCCATATATATGTAAGGAACAGAGTTTGCAACTGAAAAGAAACTTTGTGTTCCCAACAAGCTAGGTGAAGGACGGCTTTCATACACACTTTTCTCTCAGAACTGAGCAAGTGGAGAGACGTTCGTTCATCTAGCACCAAGGGAACGGGTTGCAGGAGACACTTTTTCTCTGCTTTCTCAGTCTGTTTCCTAGAGCCGGTTTGAAGTTCCTGCAGTTTTCACTGTAAAACCGATTTGGAGCTAGTACCTCCCCATATATATGTATGGATTGGTGTTGGCAACTGAAAAGAAACTTTGTGTTCCCAACAAGCTAATTGAAGGACGGCTTTCACACACACTTATCTCTCAGAACTGAGCAAGTGGAGAGACGTTCGTTCATCTAGCACCAAGGGAACGGTTTGCAGAAGACAATTTTTCTCTGCTTTCTCAGTCTGTTTCCTAGAGCCTGTTTGAAGTTCCTGCAGTTTTCAGTGTAAAACCGAGTTGGAGCTAGTACCTACCCATATATATGTAAGGAACGGAGTTTGCAACTGAAAAGAAACTTTGTGTTCCTAACAAGCTAGTTGAAGGGCGGCTTTCACACACACTTATCTCTCAGAACTGAGCAAGTGGAGAGACGTTCGTTCATCTAGCACCAAGGGAACGGGTTGCAGGAGACACTTTTTCTCTGCTTTCTCAGACTGTTTCCTAGAGCCGGTATGAAGTTCCTGCAGTTTTCACTGTAAAACCGAGTTGGAGCTAGTACCTACCCATATATATGTAAGGAACAGAGTTTGCAACTGAAAAGAAACTTTGTGTTCCCAACAAGCTAGGTGAAGGACGGCTTTCACAAACACTTATCTCTCAGAACTGAGCAAGTGGAGAGACGTTCCTTCATCTAGCACCAAGGGAACGGGTTGCAGGAGATAGTATTTCTCTACTTTCTCAGTCTGTTTCCAAGTGCCTGTTTGAAGTTACTGCAATTTTCACTGTAAAACAGAGTTGGAGCTTGTACCTCCCCATATATATGTATGGATTGGTGTTGGCAACTGCAAAGAAACTTTGTGTTCCCAACAAGCTAAGTGAAGGATGGCTTTCACACACACTTATCTCTCAGAACTGAGCAAGTGGAGAGACGTTCGTTCATCTAGCACCAAGGGAACGGGTTGCAGGAGACACATTTTCTCTGCTTTCTCAGTATGTTTCCTAGTGCCGGTTTGAAGTTCCTGCAATTTTCACTGTAAAACCGAGTTGGAGCTTGTACCTCCCCATATATATGTATGGATTGGTGTTGGCAACTGCAAAGAATCTTTGTGTTCCCAACAAGCTAAGTGAAGGATGGCTTTCACACACACTTATCTCTCAGAACTGAGCAAGTGGAGAGACGTTCGTTCATCTAGCACCAAGGGAACGGGTTGCAGGAGACACTTTTTCTCTGCTTTCTCAGTCTGTTTCCAAGTGCCGGTTTGAAGTTCCTGCAGTTTTCACTATAAAACCGGGTTGGAGCTAGTACTTCCCCATATATATGTATGGAATGGAGTTTGCCACTGAAAAGAAACTTTGTGTTCCCAACAAGCTAGGTGAAGGACTGCTTTCACACGCACTTATCTCTCAGAACTGAGCAAGTGGAAAGACGTTCGTTCATCTAGCACCAAGGGAACGGGTTGCAGGAGATAGTATTTCTCTGCTTTCTCAGTCTGTTTCCAAGTGCCTGTTTGAAGTTCCTGCAATTTTCACTGTAAAACAGAGTTGGAGCTTGTACCTCCCCATATATATGTATGGATTGGTGTTGGCAACTGCAAAGAAACTTTGTGTTCCCAACAAGCTAAGTGAAGGATGGCTTTCACACACACTTATCTCTCAGAACTGAGCAAGTGGAGAGACGTTCGTTCATCTAGCACCAAGGGAACGGGTTGCAGAGACACATTTTCTCTGCTTTCTCAGTATGTTTCCTAGTGCCAGTTTGAAGTTCCTCCAATTTTCACTGTAAAACAGAGTTGGAGCTTGTACCTCCCCATATATATGTATGGATTGGTGTTGGCAACTGCAAAGAAACTTTGTGTTCCCAACAAGCTAAGTGAAGGATGGCTTTCACACACACTTATCTCTCAGAACTGAGCAAGTTCAGAGACGTTCGTTCATCTAGCACCAAGGTAACGGGTTGCAGGAGACACTTTTTCTCTGCTTTCTCAGTCTGTTTCCAAGTGCCGGTTTGAAGTTCCTGCAGTTTTCACTATAAAACCGGGTTGGAGCTAGTACTTCCCCATATATATGTATGGAATGGAGTTTGCCACTGAAAAGAAACTTTGTGTTCCCAAAAAGCTAGGTGAAGGACTGCTTTCACACGCACTTATCTCTCAGAACTGAGCAAGTGGAGAGACGTTCGTTCATCTAGCACCAAGGGAACGGGTTGCAGGAGACACTTTTTCTCTGCTTTCTCAGTCTGTTTCCAAGTGCCGGTTTGAAGTTCCTGCAGTTTTCAGTGTAAAACCGAGTTGGAGCTAGTACTTCCCCATATATATGTATGGAATGGAGTTTGCAACTGAAAACAAACTTTGTGTTCCCAACAAGCTAGGTGAAGGACGGCTTTCACACACAATTATCTCTCAGAACTGAGCAAGTGGAGAGACGTTCGTTCATCTAGCACAAAGGGAACGCTTTGCAGGAGACACTTTTTCTCTGCTTTCTCAGTCTGTTTCCTAGTGCCGGTTTGAAGTTCCTGCAATTTTCACTGTAAAACAGAGTTGGAGCTTGTACCACCCCATATATATGTATGGATTGGTGTTGGCAACTGCAAACAAACTTTGTGTTCCCAACAAGCTAAGTGAAGGATGGCTTTCACACACACTTATCTCTCAGAACTGAGGAAGTGGAGAGACGTTCGTTCATCTAGCACCAAGGGAACGGTTTGCAGGAGACAATTTTTCTCTGCTTTCTCAGTCTGTTTCCTAGAGCCTGTTTGAAGTTCCTGCAGTTTTCAGTGTAAAACCGAGTTGGAGCTAGTACCTACCCATATATATGTAAGGAACGGAGTTTGCAACTGAAAAGAAACTTTGTGTTCCTAACAAGCTAGTTGAAGGGCGGCTTTCACACACACTTATCTCTCAGAACTGAGCAAGTGGAGAGACGTTCGTTCATCTAGCACCAAGGGAACGGGTTGCAGGAGACACTTTTTCTCTGCTTTCTCAGACTGTTTCCTAGAGCCGGTATGAAGTTCCTGCAGTTTTCACTGTAAAACCGAGTTGGAGCTAGTACCTACCCATATATATGTAAGGAACAGAGTTTGCAACTGAAAAGAAACTTTGTGTTCCCAACAAGCTAGGTGAAGGACGGCTTTCACACACACTTATCTCTCAGAACTGAGCAAGTGGAGAGACGTTCGTTCATCTAGCACCAAGGGAACGGGTTGCAGGAGATAGTATTTCTCTACTTTCTCAGTCTGTTTCCAAGTGCCTGTTTGAAGTTACTGCAATTTTCACTGTAAAACAGAGTTGGAGCTTGTACCTCCCCATATATATGCATGGATTGGTGTTGGCAACTGCAAAGAAACTTTGTGTTCCCAACAAGCTAAGTGAAGGATGGCTTTCACACACACTTATCTCTCAGAACTGAGCAAGTGGAGAGACGTTCGTTCATCTAGCACCAAGGGAACGGGTTGCAGGAGACACTTTTTCTCTGCTTTCTCAGTCTGTTTCCAAGTGCCGGTTTGAAGTTCCTGCAGTTTTCACTATAAAACCGGGTTGGAGCTAGTACTTCCCCATATATATGTATGGAATGGAGTTTGCCACTGAAAAGAAACTTTGTGTTCCCAACAAGCTAGGTGAAGGACTGCTTTCACACGCACTTATCTCTCAGAACTGAGCAAGTGGAAAGACGTTCGTTCATCTAGCACCAAGGGAACGGGTTGCAGGAGATAGTATTTCTCTGCTTTCTCAGTCTGTTTCCAAGTGCCTGTTTGAAGTTCCTGCAATTTTCACTGTAAAACAGAGTTGGAGCTTGTACCTCCCCATATATATGTATGGATTGGTGTTGGCAACTGCAAAGAAACTTTGTGTTCCCAACAAGCTAAGTGAAGGATGGCTTTCACACACACTTTTCTCTCAGAACTGAGCAAGTGGAGAGACGTTCGTTCATCTAGCACCAAGGGAACGGGTTGCAGGAGACACATTTTCTCTGCTTTCTCAGTCTGTTTCCAAGTGCCGGTTTGAAGTTCCTGCAGTTTTCAGTGTAAAACCGAGTTGGAGCTAGTACTTCCCCATATATATGTATGGAATGGAGTTTGCAACTGAAAACAAACTTTGTGTTCCCAACAAGCTAGGTGAAGGACGGCTTTCACACACAATTATCTCTCAGAACTGAGCAAGTTGAGAGACGTTCGTTCATCTAGCACAAATGGAACGCTTTGCAGGAGACACTTTTTCTCTGCTTTCTCAGTCTGTTTCCTAGTGCCGGTTTGAAGTTCCTGCAATTTTCACTGTAAAACAGAGTTGGAGCTTGTACCACCCCATATATATGTATGGATTGGTGTTGGCAACTGCAAAGAAACTTTGTGTTCCCAACAAGCTAAGTGAAGGATGGCTTTCACACACACTTATCTCTCAGAACTGAGGAAGTGGAGAGACGTTCGTTCATCTAGCACCAAGGGAACGGGTTGCAGGAGACACTTTTTCTCTGCTTTCTCTGTCTGTTTCCAAGTGCCGGTTTGAAGTTCCTGCAGTTTTCACTATAAAACCGGGTTGGAGCTAGTACTTCCCCATATATATGTATGGAATGGAGTTTGCAACTGAAAAGAAACTTTGTGTTCCCAACAAGCTAGGTGAAGGACGGCTTTCACACAAACTTATCTCTCAGAACTGAGCAAGTGGAGAGACGTTCGTTCATCAAGCACCAAGGGAACGGGTTGCAGGATTCACTATTTCTCTGCTTTCTCAGTCTGTTTCCAAGTGCCGGTTTGAAGTTCCTGCAATTTTCACTGTAAAACCGAGTTGGAGCTAGTACCACCCCATATATATGTATGGAATGGAGTTTGCAACTGAAAAGAAACTTTGTGTTCCCAACAAGCTAGGTGAAGGACGGCTTTCACACACACTTATCTCTCAGAACTGAGCAAGTGGAGAGACGTTCGTTCATCTAGCACCAAGGGAACGGGTTGCAGGAGACACTTTTTCTCTGCTTTCTCAGTCTGTTTCCAAGTGCCGGTTTGAAGTTCCTGCAGTTTTCACTAAAAAACGAGTTGGAGCTAGTACCTACCCATATATATGTATGGAATGGAGTTTGCAACTGAAAAGAAACTTTCTGTTCCCAACAAGCTAAGTGAAGGATGGCTTTCACACACACTTATCTCTCAGAACTGAGGAAGTGGAGAGACGTTCGTTCATCTAGCACCAAGGGAACGGGTTGCAGGAGACACTTTTTCTCTGCTTTCTCTGTCTGTTTCCAAGTGCCGGTTTGAAGTTCCTGCAGTTTTCACTATAAAACCGGGTTGGAGCTAGTACTTCCCCATATATATGTATGGAATGGAGTTTGCAACTGAAAAGAAACTTTGTGTTCCCAACAAGCTAGGTGAAGGACGGCTTTCACACACACTTATCTCTCAGAACTGAGCAAGTGGAGAGACGTTCGTTCATCTACCACCAAGGGAACGGGTTGCAGGAGGCACTATTTCTCTGCTTTCTCAGTCTGTTTCCAAGTGCCGGTTTGAAGTTCCTGCAGTTTTCACTGTAAAACCGAGTTGGAGCTTGTACCTCCCCATATATATGTATGGAATGGAGTTTACATCTGAAAACAAACTTTGTGTTCCCAACAAGCTAGGTGAAGGACGGCTTTCACACACACTTATCTCTCAGAACTGAGCAAGTGGAGAGACGTTCGTTCATCTAGCACCAAGGGAACGGGATGCAGGAGACACTATTTCTCTGCTTTTTCAGTCTGTTTCCTAGTGCCGGTTTGAAGTTCCTGCAGTTTTCACTGTAAAACCGAGTTGAAGCTAGTACCTACCCATATATATGTATGGAATGGAGTTTGCAACTGAAAAGAAACTTTGTGTTCCCAACAAGCTAGGTGAAGGACGGCTTTCACACACAATTATCTCTCAGAACTGAGCAAGTGGAGAGACGTTCGTTCATCTAGCACCAAGGGAACGGGTTGCAGGAGACACTTTTTCTCTGCTTTCTCAGTCTGTTTCCTAGTGCCGGTTTGAAGTTCCTGCAGTTATCACTGTAAAACGGAGTTGGAGCTTGTACCTCCCCATATATATGTATGGATTGGTGTTGGCAACTGAAAAGAAACTTTGTGTTCCCAACAAGCTAGGTGAAGGATGGCTTTCACACACACTTATCTCTCAGAACTGAGGAAGTGGAGAGACGTTCGTTCATCTAGCACCAAGGGAACGGGTTGCAGGACACACTTTTTCTCTGCTTTTTCAGTCTGTTTCCAAGTGCCGGTTTGAAGTTCCTGCAGTTTTCACTATAAAACCGGGTTAGAGCTTGTAGTTCCCCATATATATGTATGGAATGGAGTTTGCAACTGAAAAGAAACTTTGTGTTTCCAACAAGCTAGGTGAAGGACGGCTTTCACACACACTTATCTCTCAGAACTGAGCAAGTGGAGAGACGTTCGTTCATCTAGCACCAAGGGAACGGGTTGCAGGAGACACTTTTTCTCTGCTTTCTTAGTCTGTTTCCTAGTGCCGGTTTGAAGTTCCTGCAATTTTCACTGTAAAACCGAGTTGGAGCTTGTACCTCCCCATATATATGTATGGATTGGTGTTGGCAACTGAAAAGAAACTTTGTGTTCTCAACAAGCTAGGTGAAGGATGGCTTTTACACACACTTATCTCTCAGAACTGAGCAAGTGGAGAGACGTTCGTTCATCTAGCACCAAGGGAACGGGTTTCAGGAGACACTTTTTCTCTGCTTTCTCAGTCTTTTTCCAAGTGACGGTTTGAAGTTCCTGCAGTTTTCACTGTAAAATCGTGTTGGAGCTAGTACTTCCCCATATATATGTATGGAATGGAGTTTGCAACTGAAAAGAAACTTTCTGTTCTCAACAAGCTAGTTGAAGGACGGCTTTCACACACACATCTCTCAGAACTGAGCAAGTGGAGAGACGTTCGTTCATCTAGCACCAATGGATCGGGTTGCAGGAGACAATTTTTCTCTGCTTTCTCAGTCTGTTTCCTAGTGCCGGTTTGAAGTTCCTGCAGTTTTCACTGTAAAACCGAGTTGGAGCTTGTACCTACCCATATATATGTAAGGAACGGAGTTTGCAACTGAAAAGAAACTTTGTGTTCCCAACAAGCTAGGTGAAGGACGGCTTTCACACACAATTATCTCTCAGAACTGAGAAAGTGGAGAGACGTTCGTTCATCTACCACCAAGGGAACGGGTTGCAGGAGGCACTATTTCTCTGCTTTCTCAGTCTGTTTCCAAGTGCCGGTTTGAAGTTCCTGCAGTTTTCACTGTAAAACCGAGTTGGAGCTTGTACCTCCCCATATATATGTATGGAATGGAGTTTACATCTGAAAACAAACTTTGTGTTCCCAACAAGCTAAGTGAAGGACGGCTTTCACACACACTTATCTCTCAGAACTGAGCAAGTGGAGAGACGTTCGTTCATCTAGCACCAAGGGAACGGGTTGCAGGAGACACTATTTCTCTGCTTTTTCAGTCTGTTTCCTAGTGCCGGTTTGAAGTTCCTGCAGTTTTCACTGTAAAACCGAGTTGGAGCTAGTACCTACCCATATATATGTATGGAATGGAGTTTGCAACTGAAAAGAAACTTTGTGTTCCCAACAAGCTAGGTGAAGGACGGCTTTCACACACAATTATCTCTCAGAACTGAGCAAGTGGAGAGACGTTCGTTCATCTAGCACCAAGGGAACGGGTTGCAGGAGACACTTTTTCTCTGCTTTCTCAGTCTGTTTCCTAGTGCCGGTTTGAAGTTCCTGCAGTTTTCACTGTAAAACCGAGTTGGAGCTTGTACCTCCCCATATATATGTATGGATTGGTGTTGGCAACTGAAAAGAAACTTTGTGTTCCCAACAAGCTAGGTGAAGGATGGCTTTCACACACACTTATCTCTCAGAACTGAGGAAGTGGAGAGAAGTTCGTTCATCTAGCACCAAGGGAACGGGTTGCAGGACACACTTTTTCTCTGCTTTTTCAGTCTGTTTCCAAGTGCCGGTTTGAAGTTCCTGCAGTTTTCACTATAAAACCGGGTTAGAGCTTGTAGTTCCCCATATATAAGTATGGAATAGAGTTTGCAACTGAAAAGAAACTTTGTGTTCCCAACAAGCTAGGTGAAGGACGGCTTTCACACACAATTATCTCTCAGAACTGAGCAAGTGGAGAGACGTTCGTTCATCTAGCATCAAGGGAACGGGTTGCAGGAGACACTTTTTCTCTGCTTTCTCAGTCTGTTTCCAAGTGCCGGTTTGAAGTTCCTGCAGTTTTCACTGTAAAACCGAGTTGGAGCTAGTACTTCCCCATATATATGTATGGAATGGAGTTTGCAACTGAAAAGAAACTTTGTGTTCCCAACAAGCTAGGTGAAGGACGGCTTTCACACACACTTATCTCTCAGAACTGAGCAAGTGGAGAGACGTTCGTTCATCTAGCACCAAGGGAACGGGTTGCAGGTGACACTTTTTCTCTGCTTTCTCAGTCTGTTTCCTAGTGCCGGTTTGAAGTTCCTGCAATTTTCACTGTAAAACCGAGTTGGAGCTTGTACCTCCCCATATATATGTATGGATTGGTGTTGGCAACTGAAAAGAAACTTTGTGTTCCCAACAAGCTAGGTGAAGGATGGCTTTCACACACACTTATCTCTCAGAACTGAGCAAGTGTAGAGACGTTCGTTCATCTAGCACCAAGGAAACGGGTTGCAGGAGACACTTTTTCTCTGCTTTCTCAGTCTGTTTCCTAGTGCCGGTTTGAAGTTTCTGCAGTTTTCACTGTAAAACCGAGTTGGAGCTTGTACCTCCCCATATATATGTATGGATAGGTGTTGGCAACTGAAAAAAACTTTGTGTTCCCAACAAGCTAGGTGAAGGACGGCTTTCACACACACATATCTCTCAGAACTGAGCAAGTGGAGAGACGTTCGTTCATCTAGCACCAAGGGAACGGGTTGCAGGAGACACTTTTTCTCTGCTTTCTCAGTCTGTTTCCAAGTGCCGGTTTGAAGTTCCTGCAATTTTCACTGTAAAACCGAGTTGGAGCTAGTACCACCCCATATATATGTATGGAATGGAGTTTGCAACTGAAAAGAAACTTTGTGTTCCCAACAAGCTAGGTGAAGGACGGCTTTCACACACACTTATCTCTCAGAACTGAGCAAGTGGAGAGACGTTCGTTCATCTAGCACCAAGGGAACGGGTTGCAGGAGACACTTTTTCTCTGATTTCTCAGTCTGTTTCCAAGTGCCGGTTTGAAGTTCCTGCAGTTTTCACTAAAAAACCGAGTTGGAGCTAGTACCTACCCATATATATGTATGGAATGGAGTTTGCAACTGAAAAGAAACTTTCTGTTCCCAACAATCTAGGTGAAGGACGGCTTTCACACACACATATCTCTCAGAACTGAGCAAGTGGAGAGACGTTCGTTCAACTAGCACCAAGGGAACGGGTTGCAGGAGACACTTTTTCTCTGCTTTCTCAGTCTGTTTCCTAGTGCCGGTTTGAAGTTCCTGCAATTTTCACTGTAAAACCGTGTTGGAGCTTGTACCTCCCCATATATATGTATGGATTGGTGTTGGCAACTGAAAAGAAACTTTGTGTTCTCAACAAGCTAGGTGAAGGATGGCTTTTACACACACTTATCTCTCAGAACTGAGCAAGTGGAGAGACGTTCGTTCATCTAGCACCAAGGGAACGGTTTTCAGGAGACACTTTTTCTCTGCTTTCTCAGTCTGTTTCCTAGTGCCGGTTTGAAGTTCCTGCAGTATTCACTGTAAAACCGAGTTGGAGCTAGTACCTACCCATATATATGTATGGAATGGAGTTTGCAACTGAAAAGAAACTTTGTGTTCCCAACAAGCTAGGTGAAGGACGGCTTTCACACACAATTATCTCTCAGAACTGAGAAAGTGGAGAGACGTTCGTTCATCTACCACCAAGGGAACGGGTTGCAGGAGGCACTATTTCTCTGCTTTCTCAGTCTGTTTCCAAGTGCCGGTTTGAAGTTCCTGCAGTTTTCACTGTAAAACCGAGTTGGAGCTTGTACCTCCCCATATATATGTATGGAATGGAGTTTACATCTGAAAACAAACTTTGTGTTCCCAACAAGCTAGGTGAAGGACGGCTTTCACACACACATATCTCTCAGAACTGAGCAAGTGTAGAGACGTTCGTTCATCTAGCACCAAGGGAACGGGTTGCAGGACACACTTTTTCTCTGCTTTTTCAGTCTGTTTCCAAGTGCCGGTTTGAAGTACCTGCAGTTTTCACTATAAAACCGGTTTAGAGCTTGTAGTTCCCCATATATATGTATGGAATAGAGTTTGCAACTGAAAAGAAACTTTGTGTTCCCAACAAGCTAGGTGAAGGATGGCTTTCACACACACTTATCTCTCAGAACTGAGCAAGTGGAGAGACGTTCGTTCATCTAGCACCAAGGAAACGGGTTGCAGGAGACACTTTTTCTCTGCTTTCTCAGTCTGTTTCCTAGTGCCGGTTTGAAGTTTCTGCAGTTTTCACTGTAAAACCGAGTTGGAGCTTGTACCTCCCCATATATATGTATGGATAGGTGTTGGCAACTGAAAAAAACTTTGTGTTCCCAACAAGCTAGGTGAAGGACGGCTTTCACACACACTTATCTCTCAGAACTGAGCAAGTGGAGAGACGTTCGTTCATCTAGCACCAAGGGAACGGGTTGCAGGAGACACTTTTTCTCTGCTTTCTCAGTCTGTTTCCAAGTGCCGGTTTGAAGTTCCTGCAATTTTCACTGTAAAACCGAGTTGGAGCTAGTACCACCCCATATATATGTATGGAATGGAGTTTGCAACTGAAAAGAAACTTTGTGTTCCCAACAAGCTAGGTGAAGGACGGCTTTCACACACACTTATCTCTCAGAACTGAGCAAGTGGAGAGACGTTCGTTCATCTAGCACCAAGGGAACGGGTTGCAGGAGACACTTTTTCTCTGCTTTCTCAGTCTGTTTCCAAGTGCCGGTTTGAAGTTCCTGCAGTTTTCACTAAAAAACCGAGTTGGAGCTAGTACCTACCCATATATATGTATGGAATGGAGTTTGCAACTGAAAAGAAACTTTGTGTTCCCAACAAGCTAGGTGAAGGACGGCTTTCACACACACTTATCACTCAGAACTGAGCAAGTGGAGAGACGTTCGTTCATCTAGCACCAAGGGAACGGGTTGCAGGAGACACTTTTTCTCTGCTTTCTCAGTCTGTTTCCAAGTGCCGGTTTGAAGTTCCTGCAGTTTTCACTGTAAAACCGAGTTGGAGCTTGTACCTCCCCATATATATGTATGGAATGGAGTTTACATCTGAAAACATACTTTGTGTTCCCAACAAGCTAGGTGAAGGACGGCTTTCACACACACATATCTCTCAGAACTGAGCAAGTGGAGAGACGTTCGTTCATCTAGCACCAAGGGAACGGTTTGCAGAAGACACTATTTCTCTGCTTTTTCAGTCTGTTTCCTAGTGCCGGTTTGAAGTTCCTGCAGTTTTCACTATAAAACCGGGTTAGAGCTTGTAGTTCCCCATATATATGTATGGAATGGAGTTTGCAACTGAAAAGAAACTTTCTGTTCTCAACAAGCTATTTGAAGGACGGCTTTCACACACACATCTCTCAGAACTGAGCAAGTGGAGAGACGTTCGTTCATCTAGCACCAAGGGATCGGGTTGCAGGAGACAATTTTTCTCTGCTTTCTCAGTCTGTTTCCTAGTGCCGGTTTGAAGTTCCTGCAGTTTTCACTGTAAAACCGAGTTGGAGCTAGTACCTACCCATATATATGTAAGGAACGGAGTTTGCAACTGAAAAGAAACTTTGTGTTCCCAACAAGCTAGGTGAAGGCGGCTTTCACACACAATTATCTCTCAGAACTGAGAAAGTGGAGAGACGTTCGTTCATCTACCACCAAGGGAACGGGTTGCAGGAGGCACTATTTCTCTGCTTTCTCAGTCTGTTTCCAAGTGCCGGTTTGAAGTTCCTGCAGTTTTCACTGTAAAACCGAGTTGGAGCTTGTACCTCCCCATATATATGTATGGAATGGAGTTTACATTTGAAAACAAACTTTGTGTTCCCAACAAGCTAGGTGAAGGACGGCTTTCACACACACTTATCTCTCAGAACTGAGCAAGTGGAGAGACGTTCGTTCATCTAGCACCAAGGGAACGGGTTGCAGGAGACACTATTTCTCTGTTTTTTCAGTCTGTTTCCTAGTGCCGGTTTGAAGTTCCTGCAGTTTTCACTGTAAAACCGAGTTGGAGCTAGTACCTACCCATATATATGTATGGAATGGAGTTTGCAACTGAAAAGAAACTTTGTGTTCCCAACAAGCTAGGTGAAGGACGGCTTTCACACACAATTATCTCTCAGAACTGAGCAAGTGGAGAGACGTTCGTTCATCTAGCACCAAGGGAACGGGTTGCAGGAGACACTTTTTCTCTGCTTTCTCAGTCTGTTTCCTAGTGCCGGTTTGAAGTTCCTGCAGTTTTCACTGTAAACCCGAGTTGGAGCTTGTACCTCCCCATATATATGTATGGATTGGTGTTGGCAACTGAAAAGAAACTTTGTGTTCCCAACAAGCTAGGTGAAGGATGGCTTTCACACACACTTATCTCTCAGAACTGAGGAAGTGGAGAGACGTTCGTTCATCTAGCACCAAGGGAACGGGTTGCAGGAGACACTTTTTCTCTGCTTTTTCAGTCTGTTTCCAAGTGCCGGTTTGAAGTTCCTGCAGTTTTCACTATAAAACCGGGTTAGAGCTTGTAGTTACCCATATATATGTATGGAATAAAGTTTGCAACTGAAAAGAAACTTTGTGTTCCCAACAAGCTAGGTGAAGGACGGCTTTCACACACACTTATCTCTCAGAACTGAGCAAGTGGAGAGACGTTCGTTCATCTAGCACCAAGGGAACGGGTTGCAGGAGACCCTTTTTCTCTGCTTTCTCAGTCTGTTTCCTAGTGCCGGTTTGAAGTTCCTGCAATTTTCACTGTAAAACCGAGTTAGAGCTTGTACCTCCCCATATATATGTATGGATTGGTGTTGGCAACTGAAAAGAAACTTTGTGTTCCCAACAAGCTAGGTGAAGGATGGCTTTCACACACACTTATCTCTCAGAACTGAGCAAGTGGAGAGACGTTCGTTCATCTAGCACCAAGGGAACGGGTTGCAGGAGACACTTTTTCTCTGCTTTCTCAGTCTGTTTCCTAGTGCCGGTTTGAAGTTCCTGCAATTTTCACTGTAAAACCGAGTTGGAGCTTGTACCTCCCCATATATATGTATGGATTGGTGTTGGCAACTGAAAAGAAACTTTGTGTTCCCAACAAGCTAGGTGAAGGATGGCTTTCACACACACTTATCTCTCAGAACTGAGCAAGTTGAGAGACGTTCGTTCATCTAGCACCAAGGGAACGGGTTGCAGGAGACACTTTTTCTCTGCTTTCTCAGTCTGTTTCCAAGTGCCGGTTTGAAGTTCCTGCAGTTTTCAGTGTAAAACCGAGTTGGAGCTAGTACTTCCCCATATATATGTATGGAATGGAGTTTGCAACTGAAAAGAAACTTTGTGTTCCCAACAAGCTAGGTGAAGGACGGCTTTCACACACACTTATCTCTCAGAACTGAGCAAGTGGAGAGACGTTCGTTCATCTAGCACCAAGGGAACGGGTTGCAGGAGACAGTAATTCTCTGCTTTCTCAGTCTGTTTCCAAGTGCCGGTTTGAAGTTCCTGCAGTTTTCACTGTAAAACCGCGTTGGAGCTAGTACCTACCCATATATATGTATGGAATGGAGTTTGCAACTGAAAAGAAACTTTGTGTTCCCAACAAGCTAGGTGAAGGACGGCTTTCACACACACTTATCTCTCAGAACTGAGCAATTGGAGAGACGTTCGTTCATCTAGCACCAAGGTAACGGGTTGCAGGAGACACTTTTTCTCTGCTTTCTCAGTCTGTTTCCTAGTGCCGGTTTGAAGTTCCTGCAATTTTCACTGTAAAACCGAGTTGGAGCTTGTACCTCCCCATATATATGTATGGATTGGTGTTGGCAACTGAAAAGAAACTTTGTGTTCCCAACAAGCTAGGTGAAGGTTGGCTTTCACACACACTTATCTCTCAGAACTGAGCAAGTGGAGAGACGTTCGTTCATCTAGCACCAAGGGAACGGGTTGCAGGAGACACTTTTTCTCTGCTTTCTCAGTCTGTTTCCTAGTGCCGGTTTGAAGATCCTGCAGTTTTCACTGTAAAATCGAGTTGGAGCTAGTACTTCCCCATATATATGTATGGAATGGAGTTTGCAACTGAAAAGAAACTTTGTGTTCCCAACAAGCTAGGTGAAGGACGGCTTTCACACACACTTATCTCTCAGAACTGAGCAAGTGGAGAGACGTTCGTTCATCTAGCACCAAGGGAACGGGTTGCAGGAGACAGTATTTCTCTGCTTTCTCAGTCTGTTTCCAAGTGCCGGTTTGAAGTTCCTGCAGTTTTCACTGTAAAATCGAGTTGGAGCTAGTACTTCCCCATATATATGTATGGAATGTAGTTTGCAACTGAAAAGAAACTTTGTGTTCCCAACAAGCTAGGTGAAGGACGGCTTTCACACACACTTATCTCTCAGAACTGAGCAAGTGGAGAGACGTTCGTTCATCTAGCACCAAGGGAACGGGTTGCAGGAGACACTTTTTCTCTGGTTTCTCAGTCTGTTTCCTAGTGCCGGTTTGAAGTTCCTGCAATTTTCACTGTAAAACCGAGTTGGAGCTTGTACCTCCCCATATATATGTATGGATTGGTGTTGGCAACTGAAAAGAAACTTTGTGTTCCCAACAAGCTAGGTGAAAAATGGCTTTCACACACACTTATCTCTCAGAACTGATCAAGTGGAGAGACGTTCGTTCATCTAGCACCAAGGGAACGGGTTGCAGGAGACACTTTTTCTCTGCTTTCTCAGTCTGTTTCCAAGTGCCGGTTTGAAGTTCCTGCAGTTTTCACTGTAAAACCGAGTTGGAGCTAGTACTTCCCCATATATATGTATGGAATGGAGTTTGCAACTGAAAAGAAACTTTGTGTTCCCAACAAGCTAGGTGAAGGACGGCTTTCACACACATTATCTCTCAGAACTGAGCAAGTGGAGAGACGTTCGTTCATCTAGCACCAAGGGAACGGGTTGCAGGAGACAGTATTTCTCTGCTTTCTCAGTCTGTTTCCAAGTGCCGGTTTGAATTTCCTGCAGTTTTTACTGTAAAACCGAGTTGGAGCTAGTACTTCCCCATATATATGTATGGAATGGAGTTTGCAACTGAAAAGAAACTTTGTGTTCCCAACAAGCTAGGTGAAGGACGGCTTTCACACACACTTATCTCTCAGAACTGAGCAAGTGGAGAGACGTTCGTTCATCTAGCACCAAGGGAACGGGTTGCAGGAGACAGTATTTCTCTGCTTTCTCAGTCTGTTTCCAAGTGCCGGTTTGAAGTTCCTGCAGTTTTCACTGTAAAACCGAGTTGGAGCTAGTACCTCCCCATATATATGTATAGAATGGAGTTTGCAACTGAAAAGAAACTTTGTGTTCCGAACAAGGTAGGTTAAGGACGGCTTTCACACACAATTATCTCTCAGAACTGAGCAAGTGGAGAGACGTTCGTTCATCTAGCACCAAGGGAACGGGTTGCAGGAGACACTTTTTCTCTGCTTTCTCAGTCTGTTTCCTAGAGCCGGTTTGAAGTTCCTGCAGATTTCACTGTAAAACCGAGTTGGAGCTTGTACCTCCCCATATATATGTATGGATTGGTGTTGGCAACTGAAAAGAAACTTTGTGTTCCCAACAAGCTAGATGAAGGATGGCTTTCACACACACTTATCTCTCAGAACTGAGCAAGTGGAGAGACGTTCGTTCATCTAGCACCAAGGGAACGGGTTGCAGGAGACAGTATTTCTCTGCTTTCTCAGTCTGTTTCCAAGTGCCGGTTTGAAGTTCCTGCAGTTTTCACTGTAAAACTGAGTTGGAGCTAGAACTTCCCCATATATATGTATGGAATGGAGTTTGCAACTGAAAAGAAACTTTGTGTTCCCAACAAGCTAGGTGAAGGACGGCTTTCACACACACTTATCTCTCAGAACTGAGCAAGTGGAGAGACGTTCGTTCATCTAGCACCAAGGAAACGGGTTGCAGGAGACACTTTTTCTCTGCTTTCTCAGTCTGTTTCCTAGTGCCGGTTTGAAGTTTCTGCAGTTTTCACTGTAAAACCGAGTTGGAGCTTGTACCTCCCCATATATATGTATGGATTGGTGTTGGCAACTGAAAAAAACTTTGTGTTCCCAACAAGCTAGGTGAAGGACGGCTTTCACACACACTTATCTCTCAGAACTGAGCAAGTGGAGAGACGTTCGTTCATCTAGCACCAAGGGAACGGGTTGCAGGAGACAGTATTTCTCTGCTTTCTCAGTCTGTTTCCAAGTGCCGGTTTGAAGTTCCTGCAGTTTTCACTGTAAAACCGAGTTGGAGCTAGTACCTCCCCATATATATGTATGGAATGGAGTTTGCAACTGAAAAGAAACTTTGTGTTCCGAACAAGGTAGGTTAAGGACGGCTTTCACACACACTTATCTTTCAGAACTGAGCAAGTGGAGAGACGTTCGTTCATCTAGCACCAAGGGAACGGGTTGCAGGAGACACTTTTTCTCTGCTTTCTCAGTCTGTTTCCTAGAGCCGGTTTGAAGTTCCTGCAGTTTTCACTGTAAAACCGAGTTGGAGCTAGTACCTACCCATATATATGTAAGGAACAGAGTTTGCAACTGAAAAGAAACTTTGTGTTCCCAACAAGCTAGGTGAAGGACGGCTTTCACACACACTTATCTCTCAGAACTGAGCAAGTGGAGAGACGTTCGTTCATCTAGCACCAAGGGAACGGGTTGCAGGGGACACTTTTTCTCTGCTTTCTCAGTCTGTTTCCTAGAGCCGGTTTGAAGTTCCTGCAGTTTTCACTGTAAAACCGAGTTGGAGCTAGTACCTCCCCATATATATGTATGGATTGGTGTTGGCAACTGAAAAGAAACTTTGTGTTCCCAACAAGCTAATTGAAGGACGGCTTTCACACACACATATCTCTCAGAACTGAGCAAGTGGAGAGACGTTCGTTCATCTAGCACCAAGGGAACGGTTTGTAGGAGACACTTTTTCTCTGCTTTCTCAGTCTGTTTCCTAGAGCCGGTTTGAAGTTCCTGCAGTTTTCACTGTAAAACCGAGTTGGAGCTAGTACCTACCCATATATATGTAAGGAACGGAGTTTGCAACTGAAAAGAAACTTTGTGTTCCTAACAAGCAAGTTGAAGGACGGCTTTCACACACACTTATCTCTCAGAACTGAGCAAGTGGAGAGACGTTCGTTCATCTAGCACCAAGGGAACGGGTTGCAGGAGACACTTTTTCTCTGCTTTCTCAGACTGTTTCCTAGAGCCGGTATGAAGTTCCTGCAGTTTTCACTGTAAAACCGAGTTGGAGCTAGTACCTACCCATATATATGTAAGGAACAGAGTTTGCAACTGAAAAGAAACTTTGTGTTCCCAACAAGCTAGGTGAAGGACGGCTTTCACACACACTTATCTCTCAGAACTGAGCAAGTGGAGAGACGTTCGTTCATCTAGCACCAAGGGAACGGGTTGCAGGAAACAGTATTTCTCTGCTTTCTCAGTCTGTTTCCAAGTGCCGGTTTGAAGTTCCTGCATTTTTCACTGTAAAACAGAGTTGGAGCTTGTACCTCCCCATATATATGTATGGATTGGTGTTGGCAACTGCAAAGAAACTTTGTGTTCCCAACAAGCTAAGTGAAGGATGGCTTTCACACACACTTATCTCTCAGAACTGAGCAAGTGGAGAGACGTTCGTTCATCTAGCACCAAGGGAACGGGTTGCAGGAGACACATTTTCTCTGCTTTCTCAGTCTGTTTCCTAGTGCCGGTTTGAAGTTCCTGCAATTTTCACTGTAAAACAGAGTTGGAGCTTGTACCTCCCCATATATATGTATGGATTGGTGTTGGCAACTTCAAAGAAACTTTGTGTTCCCAACAAGCTAAGTGAAGGATGGCTTTCACACACAATTATCTCTCAGAACTGAGCAAGTGGAGAGACGTTCGTTCATCTAGCACCGAGGGAACGGGTTGCAGGAGACACTTTTTCTCTGCTTTCTCAGTCTGTTTCCAAGTGCCGGTTTGAAGTTCCTGCAGTTTTCACTATAAAACCGGGTTGGAGCTAGTACTTCCCCATATATATGTATGGAATGGAGTTTGCAACTGAAAAGAAACTTTGTGTTCCCAACAAGCTAGGTGAAGGACTGCTTTCACACGCACTTATCTCTCAGAACTGAGCAAGTGGAAAGACGTTCGTTCATCTAGCACCAAGGGAACGGGTTGCAGGAGACACTTTTTCTCTGCTTTCTCAGTCTGTTTCCAAGTGCCGGTTTGAAGTTCCTGCAGTTTTCACTGTAAAACAGAGTTGGAGCTAGTACTTCCCCATTTATATGTATGGAATGGAGTTTGCAACTGAAAAGAAACTTTGTGTTCCCAACAAGCTAGGTGAAGGACGGTTTTCACACACAATTATCTCTCAGAACTGAGCAAGTGGAGAGACGTTCGTTCATCTAGCACCAAGGGAACGCTTTGCAGGAGACACTTTTTCTCTGCTTTCTCAGTCTGTTTCCTAGTGCCGGTTTGAAGTTCCTGCAATTTTCACTGTAAAACAGAGTTGGAGCTTGTACCACCCCATATATATGTATGGATTGGTGTTGGCAACTGCAAAGAAACTTTGTGTTCCCAACAAGCTAAGTGAAGGATGGCTTTCACACACACTAATCTCTCAGAACTGAGGAAGTGGAGAGACGTTCGTTCATCTAGCACCAAGGGAACGGGTTGCAGGAGACACTTTTTCTCTGCTTTCTCTGTCTGTTTCCAAGTGCCGGTTTGAAGTTCCTGCAGTTTTCACTATAAAACCGGGTTGGAGCTAGTACTTCCCCATATATATGTATGGAATGGAGTTTGCAACTGAAAAGAATCTTTGTGTTCCCAACAAGCTAGGTGAAGGACGGCTTTCACACACACTTATCTCTCAGAACTGAGCAAGTGGAGAGACGTTCGTTCATCAAGCACCAAGGGAACGGGTTGCAGGGGTCACTATTTCTCTGCTTTCTCAGTCTGTTTCCAAGTGCCGGTTTGAAGTTCCTGCAATTTTCACTGTAAAACCGAGTTGGAGCTAGTACCACCCCATATATATGTATGGAATGGAGTTTGCAACTGAAAAGAAACTTTGTGTTCCCAACAAGCTAGGTGAAGGACGGCTTTCACACACACTTATCTCTCAGAACTGAGCAAGTGGAGAGACGTTCGTTCATCTAGCACCAAGGGAACGGGTTGCAGGAGACACTTTTTCTCTGCTTTCTCAGTCTGTTTCCAAGTGCCGGTTTGAAGTTCCTGCAGTTTTCACTAAAAAACGAGTTGGAGCTAGTACCTACCCATATATATGTATGGAATGGAGTTTGCAACTGAAAAGAAACTTTCTGTTCCCAACAAGCTAGGTGAAGGACGGCTTTCACACACACATATCTCTCAGAACTGAGCAAGTGGAGAGACGTTCGTTCATCTAGCACCAAGGGAACGGGTTGCAGGAGACACTTTTCTCTGCTTTCTCAGTCTGTTTCCTAGTGCCGGTTTGAAGTTCCTGCAATTTTCACTGTAAAACCGAGTTGGAGCTTGTACCTCCCCATATATATGTATGGATTGGTGTTGGCAACTGAAAAGAAACTTTGTGTTCTCAACAAGCTAGGTGAAGGATGGCTTTTACACACACTTATCTCTCAGAACTGAGCAAGTGGAGAGACGTTCGTTCATCTAGCACCAAGGGAACGGGTTCCAGGAGACACTTTTTCTCTGCTTTCTCAGTCTGTTTCCAAGTGCCGGTTTGAAGTTCCTGCAGTTTTCACTGTAAAATCGTGTTGGAGCTAGTACTTCCCCATATATATGTATAGAATGGAGTTTGCAACTGAAAAGAAACTTTCTGTTCTCAACAAGCTAGTTGAAGGACGGCTTTCATACACACATCTCTCAGAACTGAGCAAGTGGAGAGACGTTCGTTCATCTAGCACCAAGGGATCGGGTTGCAGGAGACAATTTTTCTCTGCTTTCTCAGTCTGTTTCCTAGTGCCGGTTTGAAGTTCCTGCAGTATTCACTGTAAAACCGAGTTGGAGCTAGTACCTACCCATATATATGTAAGGAACGGAGTTTGCAACTGAAAAGAAACTTTGTGTTCCCAACAAGCTAGGTGAAGGACGGCTTTCACACACAATTATCTCTCAGAACTGAGAAAGTGGAGAGACGTTCGTTCATCTACCACCAAGGGAACGGGTTGCAGGAGGCACTATTTCTCTGCTTTCTCAGTCTGTTTCCAAGTGCCGGTTTGAAGTTCCTGCAGTTTTCACTGTAAAACCGAGTTGGAGCTTGTACCTCCCCATATATATGTATGGAATGGAGTTTACATCTGAAAACAAACTTTGTGTTCCCATCAAGCTAGGTGAAGGACGGCTTTCACACACACTTATCTCTCAGAACTGAGCAAGTGGAGAGACTTTCGTTCATCTAGCACCAAGGGAACGGGATGCAGGAGACACTATTTCTCTGCTTTTTCAGTCTGTTTCCTAGTGCCGGTTTGAAGTTCCTGCAGTTTTCACTGTAAAACCGAGTTGGAGCTAGTACCTACCCAAATATATGTATGGAATGGAGTTTGCAACTGAAAAGAAACTTTGTGTTCCCAACAAGCTAGGTGAAGGACGGCTTTCACACACTTATCTCTCAGAACTGAGCAAGTGGAGAGACGTTCGTTCATCTAGCACCAAGGGAACGGGTTGCAGGAGACACTTTTTCTCTGCTTTCTCAGTCTGTTTCCTAGTGCCGGTTTGAAGTTCCTGCAGTTATCACTGTAAAACCGAGTTGGAGCTTGTACCTCCCCATATATATGTATGGATTGGTGTTGGCAACTGAAAAGAAACTTTGTGTTCCCAACAAGCTAGGTGAAGGATGGCTTTCACACACACTTATCTCTCAGAACTGAGGAATTGGAGAGACGTTCGTTCATCTAGCACCAAGGGAACGGGTTGCAGGACACACTTTTTCTCTGCTTTTTCAGTCTGTTTCCAAGTGCCGGTTTGAAGTTTCTGCAGTTTTCACTATAAAACCGGGTTAGAGCTTGTAGTTCCCCATATATATGTATGGAATGGAGTTTGCAACTGAAAAGAAACTTTGTGTTCCCAACAAGCTAGGTGAAGGACGGCTTTCACACACACTTATCTCTCAGAACTGAGCAAGTGGAGAGACGTTCGTTCATCTAGCACCAAGGGAACGGGTTGCAGGAGACACTTTTTCTCTGCTTTCTTAGTCTGTTTCCTAGTGACGGTTTGAAGTTCCTGCAATTTTCACTGTAAAACCGAGTTGGAGCTTGTACCTCCCCATATATATGTATGGATTGGTGTTGGCAACTGAAAAGAAACTTTGTGTTCTCAACAAGCTAGGTGATGGATGGCTTTTACACACACTTATCTCTCAGAACTGAGCAAGTGGAGAGACGTTCGTTCATCTAGCACCAAGGGAACGGGTTTCAGGAGACACTTTTTCTCTGCTTTCTCAGTCTGTTTCCAAGTGACGGTTTGAAGTTCCTGCAGTTTTCACTGTAAAATCGTGTTGGAGCTAGTACTTCCCCATATATATGTATGGAATGGAGTTTGCAACTGAAAAGAAACTTTCTGTTCTCAACAAGCTAGTTGAAGGACGGCTTTCACACACACATCTCTCAGAACTGAGCAAGTGGAGAGACGTTCGTTCATCTAGCACCAAGGGATCGGGTTGCAGGAGACAATTTTCTCTGCTTTCTCAGTCTGTTTCCTAGTGCCGGTTTGAAGTTCCTGCAGTTTTCACTGTAAAACCGAGTTGGAGCTAGTACCTACCCATATATATGTAAGGAATGGAGTTTGCAACTGAAAAGAAACTTTGTGTTCCCAACAAGCTAGGTGAAGGACGGCTTTCACACACAATTATCTCTCAGAACTGAGAAAGTGGAGAGACGTTCGTTCATCTACCACCAAGGGAACGGGTTGCAGGAGGCACTATTTCTCTGCTTTCTCAGTCTGTTTCCAAGTGCCGGTTTGAAGTTCCTGCAGTTTTCACTGTAAAACCGAGTTGGAGCTTGTACCTCCCCATATATATGTATGGATTGGTGTTGGCAACTGAAAAGAAACTTTGTGTTCCCAACAAGCTAAGTGAAGGATGGCTTTCACACACACTTATCTCTCAGAACTGAGAAAGTGGAGAGACGTTCGTTCATCTAGCACCGAGGGAACGGTTTGCAGGAGACACTTTTTCTCTGCTTTCTCAGTCTGTTTCCAAGTGCCGGTTTGAAGTTCCTGCAGTTTTCACTATAAAACCGGGTTGGAGCTAGTACTTCCCCATATATATGTATGGAATGGAGTTTGCAACTGAAAAGAAACTTTGTGTTCCCAACAAGCTAGGTGAAGGACTGCTTTCACACGCACTTATCTCTAAGAACTGAGCAAGTGGAAAGACGTTCGTTCATCTAGCACCAAGGGAACGGGTTGCAGGAGACACTTTTTCTCTGCTTTCTCAGTCTGTTTCCAAGTGCCGGTTTGAAGTTCCTGCAGTTTTCAGTGTAAAACCGAGTTGGAGCTAGTAATTCCCCATATATATGTATGGAATGGAGTTTGCTACTGAAAAGAAACTTTGTGTTCCCAACAAGCTAGGTGAAGGACGGTTTTCACACACAATTATCCCTCAGAACTGAGCAAGTGGAGAGACGTTCGTTCATCTAGCACCAAGGGAACGCTTTGCAGGAGACACTTTTTCTCTGCTTTCTCAGTCTGTTTCCTAGTGCCGGTTTGAAGTTCCTGCAATTTTCACTGTAAAACAGAGTTGGAGCTTGTACCACCCCATATATATGTATGGATTGGTGTTGGCAACTGCAAAGAAACTTTGTGTTCCCAACAAGCTAAGTGAAGGATGGCTTTCACACACACTTATCTCTCAGAACTGAGGAAGTGGAGAGACGTTCGTTCATCTAGCACCAAGGGAACGGGTTGCAGGAGACACTTTTTCTCTGCTTTCTCTGTCTGTTTCCAAGTGCCGGTTTGAAGTTCCTGCAGTTTTCACTATAAAACCGGGTTGGAGCTAGTACTTCCCCATATATATGTATGGAATGGAGTTTGCAACTGAAAAGAAACTTTGTGTTCCCAACAAGCTAGGTGAAGGACGGCTTTCACACACACTTATCTCTCAGAACTGAGCAAGTGGAGAGACGTTCGTTCATCAAGCACCAAGGGAACGGGTTGCAGGAGTCACTATTTCTCTGCTTTCTCAGTCTGTTTCCAAGTGCCGGTTTGAAGTTCCTGCAATTTTCACTGTAAAACCGAGTTGGAGCTAGTACCACCCCATATATATGTATGGAATGGAGTTTGCAACTGAAAAGAAACTTTGTGTTCCCAACAAGCTAGGTGAAGGACGGCTTTCACACACACTTATCTCTCAGAACTGAGCAAGTGGAGAGACGTTCGTTCATCTAGCACCAAGGGAACGGGTTGCAGGAGACACTTTTTCTCTGCTTTCTCAGTCTGTTTCCTAGTGCCGGTTTGAAGTTCCTGCAATTTTCACTGTAAAACCGAGTTGGAGCTTGTACCTCCCCATATATATGTATGGATTGGTGTTGGCAACTGAAAAGAAACTTTGTTTTCTCAACAAGCTAGGTGAAGGATGGCTTTTACACACACTTATCTCTCAGAACTGAGCAAGTGGAGAGACGTTCGTTCATCTAGCACCAAGGGAACGGGTTTCAGGAGACACTTTTTCTCTGCTTTCTCAGTCTGTTTCCAAGTGCCGGTTTGAAGTTCCTGCAGTTTTCACTGTAAAATCGTGTTGGAGCTAGTACTTACCCATATATATGTATAGAATGGAGTTTGCAACTGAAAAGAAACTTTCTGTTCTCAACAAGCTAGTTGAAGGACGGCTTTCATACACACATCTCTCAGAACTGAGCAAGTGGAGAGACGTTCGTTCATCTAGCACCAAGGGATCGGGTTGCAGGAGACAATTTTTCTCTGCTTTCTCAGTCTGTTTCCTAGTGCCGGTTTGAAGTTCCTGCAGTATTCACTGTAAAACCGAGTTGGAGCTAGTACCTACCCATATATATGTAAGGAACGGAGTTTGCAACTGAAAAGAAACTTTGTGTTCCCAACAAGCTAGGTGAAGGACGGCTTTCACACACAATTATCTCTCAGAACTGAGAAAGTGGAGAGACGTTCGTTCATCTACCACCAAGGGAACGGGTTGCAGGAGGCACTATTTCTCTGCTTTCTCAGTCTGTTTCCAAGTGCCGGTTTGAAGTTCCTGCAGTTTTCACTGTAAAACCGAGTTGGAGCTTGTACCTCCCCATATATATGTATGGAATGGAGTTTACATCTGAAAACAAACTTTGTGTTCCCAACAAGCTAGGTGAAGGACGGCTTTCACACACACTTATCTCTCAGAACTGAGCAAGTGGAGAGACGTTCGTTCATCTAGCACCAAGGGAACGGGATGCAGGAGACACTATTTCTCTGCTTTTTCAGTCTGTTTCCTAGTGCCGGTTTGAAGTTCCTGCAGTTTTCACTGTAAAACCGAGTTGGAGCTAGTACCTACCCATATATATGTATGGAATGGAGTTTGCAACTGAAAAGAAACTTTGTGTTCCCAACAAGCTAGGTGAAGGACGGCTTTCACACACAATTATCTCTCAGAACTGAGCAAGTGGAGAGACGTTCGTTCATCTAGCACCAAGGGAACGGGTTGCAGGAGACACTTTTTCTCTGCTTTCTCAGTCTGTTTCCTAGTGCCGGTTTGAAGTTCCTGCAGTTATCACTGTAAAACCGAGTTGGAGCTTGTACCTCCCCATATATATGTATGGATTGGTGTTGGCAACTGAAAAGAAACTTTGTGTTCCCAACAAGCTAGGTGAAGGATGGCTTTCACACACACTTATCTCTCAGAACTGAGGAATTGGAGAGACGTTCGTTCATCTAGCACCAAGGGAACGGGTTGCAGGACACACTTTTTCTCTGCTTTTTCAGTCTGTTTCCAAGTGCCGGTTTGAAGTTCCTGCAGTTTTCACTATAAAACCGGGTTAGAGCTTGTAGTTCCCCATATATATGTATGGAATGGAGTTTGCAACTGAAAAGAAACTTTGTGTTCCCAACAAGCTAGGTGAAGGACGGCTTTCACACACACTTATCTCTCAGAACTGAGCAAGTGGAGAGACGTTCGTTCATCTAGCACCAAGGGAACGGGTTGCAGGAGACACTTTTTCTCTGCTTTCTTAGTCTGTTTCCTAGTGACGGTTTGAAGTTCCTGCAATTTTCACTGTAAAACCGAGTTGGAGCTTGTACCTCCCCATATATATGTATGGATTGGTGTTGGCAACTGAAAAGAAACTTTGTGTTCTCAACAAGCTAGGTGAAGGATGGCTTTTACACACACTTATCTCTCAGAACTGAGCAAGTGGAGAGACGTTCGTTCATCTAGCACCAAGGGAACGGGTTTCAGGAGACACTTTTTCTCTGCTTTCTCAGTCTGTTTCCAAGTGACGGTTTGAAGTTCCTGCAGTTTTCACTGTAAAATCGTGTTGGAGCTAGTACTTCCCCATATATATGTATGGAATGGAGTTTGCAACTGAAAAGAAACTTTCTGTTCTCAACAAGCTAGTTGAAGGACGGCTTTCACACACACATCTCTCAGAACTGAGCAAGTGGAGAGACGTTCGTTCATCTAGCACCAAGGGATCGGGTTGCAGGAGACAATTTTCTCTGCTTTCTCAGTCTGTTTCCTAGTGCCGGTTTGAAGTTCCTGCAGTTTTCACTGTAAAACCGAGTTGGAGCTAGTACCTATTCATATATATGTAAGGAACGGAGTTTGCAACTGAAAAGAAACTTTGTGTTCCCAACAAGCTAGGTGAAGGACGGCTTTCACACACAATTATCTCTCAGAACTGAGAAAGTGGAGAGACGTTCGTTCATCTACCACCAAGGCAACGGGTTGCAGGAGGCACTATTTCTCTGCTTTCTCAGTCTGTTTCCAAGTGCCGGTTTGAAGTTCCTGCAGTTTTCACTGTAAAACCGTGTTGGAGCTTGTACCTCCCCATATATATGTATGGATTGGTGTTGGCAACTGAAAAGAAACTTTGTGTTCCCAACAAGCTAGGTGAAGAATGGCTTTCACACACACTTATCTCTCAGATCTGAGCAAGTGGAGAGACGTTCGTTCATCTAGAATCAAGGGAACGGGTTGCAGGACACACTTTTTCTCTGCTTTCTCAGTCTGTTTCCAAGTGCCGGTTTGAAGTTCCTGCAGTTTTCACTAAAAAACGAGTTGGAGCTAGTACCTACCCATATATATGTATGGAATGGAGTTTGCAACTGAAAAGAAACTTTCTGTTCCCAACAAGCTAGGTGAAGGACGGCTTTCACACACACATATCTCTCAGAACTGAGCAAGTGGAGAGACGTTCGTTCATCTAGCACCAAGGGAACGGGTTGCAGGAGACACTTTTTCTCTGCTTTCTCAGTCTGTTTCCTAGTGCCGGTTTGAAGTTCCTGCAATTTTCACTGTAAAACCGAGTTGGAGCTTGTACCTCCCCATATATATGTATGGATTGGTGTTGGCAACTGAAAAGAAACTTTGTGTTCTCAACAAGCTAGGTGAAGGATGGCTTTTACACACACTTATCTCTCAGAACTGAGCAAGTGGAGAGACGTTCGTTCATCTAGCACCAAGGGAACGGGTTTCAGGAGACACTTTTTCTCTGCTTTCTCAGTCTGTTTCCAAGTGCCGGTTTGAAGTTCCTGCAGTTTTCACTGTAAAATCGTGTTGGAGCTAGTACTTCCCCATATATATGTATAGAATGGAGTTTGCAACTGAAAAGAAACTTTCTGTTCTCAACAAGCTAGTTGAAGGACGGCTTTCATACACACATCTCTCAGAACTGAGCAAGTGGAGAGACGTTCGTTCATCTAGCACCAAGGGATCGGGTTGCAGGAGACAATTTTTCTCTGCTTTCTCAGTCTGTTTCCTAGTGCCGGTTTGAAGTTCCTGCAGTATTCACTGTAAAACCGAGTTGGAGCTAGTACCTACCCATATATATGTAAGGAACGGAGTTTGCAACTGAAAAGAAACTTTGTGTTCCCAACAAGCTAGGTGAAGGACGGCTTTCACACACAATTATCTCTCAGAACTGAGAAAGTGGAGAGACGTTCGTTCATCTACCACCAAGGGAACGGGTTGCAGGAGGCACTATTTCTCTGCTTTCTCAGTCTGTTTCCAAGTGCCGGTTTGAAGTTCCTGCAGTTTTCACTGTAAAACCGAGTTGGAGCTTGTACCTCCCCATATATATGTATGGAATGGAGTTTACATCTGAAAACAAACTTTGTGTTCCCAACAAGCTAGGTGAAGGACGGCTTTCACACACACTTATCTCTCAGAACTGAGCAAGTGGAGAGACGTTCGTTCATCTAGCACCAAGGGAACGGGATGCAGGAGACACTATTTCTCTGCTTTTTCAGTCTGTTTCCTAGTGCCGGTTTGAAGTTCCTTCAGTTTTCACTGTAAAACCGAGTTGGAGCTAGTACCTACCCATATATATGTATGGAATGGAGTTTGCAACTGAAAAGAAACTTTGTGTTCCCAACAAGCTAGGTGAAGGACGGCTTTCACACACAATTATCTCTCAGAACTGAGCTAGTGGAGAGACGTTCGTTCATCTAGCACCAAGGGAACGGGTTGCAGGAGACACTTTTTCTCTGCTTTCTCAGTCTGTTTCTTAGTGCCGGTTTGAAGTTCCTGCAGTTATCACTGTAAAACCGAGTTGGAGCTTGTACCTCCCCATATATATGTATGGATTGGTGTTGGCAACTGAAAAGAAACTTTGTGTTCCCAACAAGCTAGGTGAAGGATGGCTTTCACACACACTTATCTCTCAGAACTGAGGAATTGGAGAGACGTTCGTTCATCTAGCACCAAGGGAACGGGTTGCAGGACACACTTTTTCTCTGCTTTTTCAGTCTGTTTCCAAGTGCCGGTTTGAAGTTCCTGCAGTTTTCACTATAAAACCGGGTTAGAGCTTGTAGTTCCCCATATATATGTATGGAATGGAGTTTGCAACTGAAAAGAAACTTTGTGTTCCCAACAAGCTAGGTGAAGGACGGCTTTCACACACACTTATCTCTCAGAACTGAGCAAGTGGAGAGACGTTCGTTCATCTAGCACCAAGGGAACGGGTTGCAGGAGACACTTTTTCTCTGCTTTCTTAGTCTGTTTCCTAGTGACGGTTTGAAGTTCCTGCAATTTTCACTGTAAAACCGAGTTGGAGCTTGTACCTCCCCATATATATGTATGGATTGGTGTTGGCAACTGAAAAGAAACTTTGTGTTCTCAACAAGCTAGGTGAAGGATGGCTTTTACACACACTTATCTCTCAGAACTGAGCAAGTGGAGAGACGTTCGTTCATCTAGCACCAAGGGAACGGGTTTCAGGAGACACTTTTTCTCTGCTTTCTCAGTCTGTTTCCAAGTGACGGTTTGAAGTTCCTGCAGTTTTCACTGTAAAATCGTGTTGGAGCTAGTACCTACCCATATATATGTAAGGAACGGAGTTTGCAACTGAAAAGAAACTTTGTGTTCCCAACAAGCTAGGTGAAGGACGGCTTTCACACACAATTATCTCTCAGAACTGAGAAAGTGGAGAGACGTTCGTTCATCTACCACCAAGGGAACGGGTTGCAGGAGGCACTATTTCTCTGCTTTCTCAGTCTGTTTCCAAGTGCCGGTTTGAAGTTCCTGCAGTTTTCACTGTAAAACCGAGTTGGAGCTTGTACCTCCCCATATATATGTATGGAATGGAGTTTACATCTGAAAACAAACTTTGTGTTCCCAACAAGCTAGGTGAAGGACGGCTTTCACACACACTTATCTCTCAGAACTGAGCAAGTGGAGAGACGTTCGTTCATCTAGCACCAAGGGAACGGGATGCAGGAGACACTATTTCTCTGCTTTTTCAGTCTGTTTCCTAGTGCCGGTTTGAAGTTCCTTCAGTTTTCACTGTAAAACCGAGTTGGAGCTAGTACCTACCCATATATATGTATGGAATGGAGTTTGCAACTGAAAAGAAACTTTGTGTTCCCAACAAGCTAGGTGAAGGACGGCTTTCACACACAATTATCTCTCAGAACTGAGCTAGTGGAGAGACGTTCGTTCATCTAGCACCAAGGGAACGGGTTGCAGGAGACACTTTTTCTCTGCTTTCTCAGTCTGTTTCTTAGTGCCGGTTTGAAGTTCCTGCAGTTATCACTGTAAAACAGAGTTGGAGCTTGTACCTCCCCATATATATGTATGGATTGGTGTTGGCAACTGAAAAGAAACTTTGTGTTCCCAACAAGCTAGGTGAAGGATGGCTTTCACACACACTTATCTCTCAGAACTGAGGAATTGGAGAGACGTTCGTTCATCTAGCACCAAGGGAACGGGTTGCAGGACACACTTTTTCTCTGCTTTTTCAGTCTGTTTCCAAGTGCCGGTTTGAAGTTCCTGCAGTTTTCACTATAAAACCGGGTTAGAGCTTGTAGTTCCCCATATATATGTATGGAATGGAGTTTGCAACTGAAAAGAAACTTTGTGTTCCCAACAAGCTAGGTGAAGGACGGCTTTCACACACACTTATCTCTCAGAACTGAGCAAGTGGAGAGACGTTCGTTCATCTAGCACCAAGGGAACGGGTTGCAGGAGACAATTTTTCTCTGCTTTCTTAGTCTGTTTCCTAGTGACGGTTTGAAGTTCCTGCAATTTTCACTGTAAAACCGAGTTGGAGCTTGTACCTCCCCATATATATGTATGGATTGGTGTTGGCAACTGAAAAGAAACTTTGTGTTCTCAACAAGCTAGGTGAAGGATGGCTTTTACACACACTTATCTCTCAGAACTGAGCAAGTGGAGAGACGTTCGTTCATCTAGCACCAAGGGAACGGGTTTCAGGAGACACTTTTTCTCTGCTTTCTCAGTCTGTTTCCAAGTGACGGTTTGAAGTTCCTGCAGTTTTCACTGTAAAATCGTGTTGGAGCTAGTACTTCCCCATATATATGTATGGAATGGAGTTTGCAACTGAAAAGAAACTTTCTGTTCTCAACAAGCTAGTTGAAGGACGGCTTTCACACACACATCTCTCAGAACTGAGCAAGAGGAGAGACGTTCGTTCATCTAGCACCAAGGGATCGGGTTGCAGGAGACAATTTTCTCTGCTTTCTCAGTCTGTTTCCTAGTGCCGGTTTGAAGTTCCTGCAGTTTTCACTGTAAAACCGAGTTGGAGCTAGTACCTACCCATATATATGTAAGGAACGGAGTTTGCAACTGAAAAGAAACTTTGTGTTCCCAACAAGCTAGGTGAAGGACGGCTTTCACACACAATTATCTCTCAGAACTGAGAAAGTGGAGAGACGTTCGTTCATCTACCACCAAGGCAACGGGTTGCAGGAGGCACTATTTCTCTGCTTTCTCAGTCTGTTTCCAAGTGCCGGTTTGAAGTTCCTGCAGTTTTCACTGTAAAACCGAGTTGGAGCTTGTACCTCCCCATATATATGTATGGATTGGTGTTGGCAACTGAAAAGAAACTTTGTGTTCCCAACAAGCTAGGTGAAGGATGGCTTTCACACACACTTATCTCTCAGAACTGAGGAAGTGGAGAGACGTTCGTTCATCTAGCACCAAGGGAACGGGTTGCAGGACACACTTTTTCTCTGCTTTTTCAGTCTGTTTCCAAGTGCCGGTTTGAAGTTCCTGCAGTTTTCACTATAAAACCGGGTTAGAGCTTGTAGTTCCCCATATATATGTATGGAATAGAGTTTGCAACTGAAAAGAAACTTGTGTTCCCAACAAGCTAGGTGAAGGACGGCTTTCACACACACTTATCTCTCAGAACTGAGCAAGTGGAGAGACGTTCGTTCATCTAGCATCAAGGGAACGGGTTGCAGGAGACACTTTTTCTCTGCTTTCTCAGTGTGTTTCCAAGTGCCGGTTTGAAGTTCCTGCAGTTTTCACTGTAAAACCGAGTTGGAGCTAGTACTTCCCCATATATATGTATGGAATGGAGTTTGCAACTGAAAAGAAACTTTGTGTTCCCAACAATCTAGGTGAAGTACGGCTTTCACACACACTTATCTCTCAGAACTGAGCAAGTGGAGAGACGTTCGTTCATCTAGCACCAAGGGAACGGGTTGCAGGTGACACTTTTTCTCTGCTTTCTCAGTCTGTTTCCTAGTGCCGGTTTGAAGTTCCTGCAATTTTCACTGTAAAACCGAGTTGGAGCTTGTACCTCCCCATATATATGTATGGATTGGTGTTGGCAACTGAAAAGAAACTTTGTGTTCCCAACAAGCTAGGTGAAGGATGGCTTTCACACACACTTATCTCTCAGAACTGAGCAAGTGGAGAGACGTTCGTTCATCTAGCACCAAGGGAACGGGTTGCAGGAGACACTTTTTCTCTGCTTTCTCAGTCTGTTTCCAAGTGCCGGTTTGAAGTTCCTGCAGTTTTCACTGTAAAACCGAGTTGGAGCTAGTACTTCCCCATATATATGTATGGAATGGAGTTTGCAACTGAAAAGAAACTTTGTGTTCCCAACAAGCTAGGTGAAGGACAGCTTTCACACACAATTATCTCTCAGAACTGAGCAAGTGGAGAGACGTTCGTTCATCTAGCACCAAGGGAACGGGTTGCAGGAGACACTTTTTCTCTGCTTTCTCAGTCTGTTTCCTAGTGCCGGTTTGAAGTTCCTGCAATTTTCACTGTAAAACCGAGTTGGAGCTTGTACCTCCCCATATATATGTATGGATTGGTGTTGGCAACTGAAAAGAAACTTTGTGTTCCCAACAAGCTAGGTGAAGGATGGCTTTCACACACACTTATCTCTCAGAACTGAGCAAGTTGAGAGACGTTCGTTCATCTAGCACCAAGGGAACGGGTTGCAGGAGACACTTTTTCTCTGCTTTCTCAGTCTGTTTCCAAGTGCCGGTTTGAAGTTCCTGCAGTTTTCACTGTAAAACCGAGTTGGAGCTAGTACTTCCCCATATATATGTATGGAATGGAGTTTGCAACTGAAAAGAAACTTTGTGTTCCCAACAAGCTAGGTGAAGGACGGCTTTCACACACACTTATCTCTCAGAACTGAGCAAGTGGAGAGACGTTCGTTCATCTAGCACCAAGGGAACGGGTTGCAGGAGACAGTATTTCTCTGCTTTCTCAGTCTGTTTCCAAGTGCCGGTTTGAAGTTCCTGCAGTTTTCACTGTAAAACCGAGTTGGAGCTAGTACTTCCCCATATATATGTATGGAATGGAGTTTGCAACTGAAAAGAAACTTTGTGTTCCCAACAAGCTAGGTGAAGGACGGCTTTCACACACACTTATCTCTCAGAACTGAGCAAGTGGAGAGACGTTCGTTCATCTAGCACCAAGGAAACGGGTTGCAGGAGACACTTTTTCTCTGCTTTCTCAGTCTGTTACCTAGTGCCGGTTTGAAGTTTCTGCAGTTTTCACTGTAAAACCGAGTTGGAGCTTGTACCTCCCCATATATATGTATGGATTGGTGTTGGCAACTGAAAAAAACTTTGTGTTCCCAACAAGCTAGGTGAAGGACGGCTTTCACACACACTTATCTCTCAGAACTGAGCAAGTGGAGAGACGTTCGTTCATCTAGCACCAAGGGAACGGGTTGCAGGAGACAGTATTTCTCTGCTTTCTCAGTCTGTTTCCAAGTGCCGGTTTGAAGTTCCTGCAGTTTTCACTGTAAAACCGATTTGGAGCTAGTACCTCCCCATATATATGTATGGAATGGAGTTTGCAACTGAAAAGAAACTTTGTGTTCCGAACAAGGTAGGTTAAGGACGGCTTTCACACACACTTATCTCTCAGAACTGAGCAAGTGGAGAGACGTTCGTTCATCTAGCACCAAGGGAACGGGTTGCAGGAGACACTTTTTCTCTGCTTTTTCAGTCTGTTTCCAAGTGCCGGTTTGAAGTTCCTGCAGTTTTCACTATAAAACCGGGTTAGAGCTAGTAGTTCCCCATATATATGTATGGAATGGAGTTTGCAACTGAAAAGAAACTTTGTGTTCCCAACAATCTAGGTGAAGGACGGCTTTCACACACACTTATCTCTCAGAACTGAGCAAGTGGAGAGACGTTCGTTCATCTAGCACCAAGGGAACGGGTTGCAGGAGACACTTTTTCTCTGCTTTCTCAGTCTGTTTCCAAGTGCCGGTTTGAAGTTCCTGCAGTTTTCACTGTAAAACCGAGTTGGAGCTAGTACTTCCCCATATATATGTATGGAATGGAGTTTGCAACTGAAAAGAAACTTTGTGTTCCCAACAAGCTAGGTGAAGGACGGCTTTCACACACACATATCTCTCAGAACTGAGCAAGTGGAGAGACGTTCGTTCATCTAGCACCAAGGGAACGGGTTGCAGGAGACACTTTTTCTCTGCTTTCTCAGTCTGTTTCCTAGTGCCGGTTTGAAGTTCCTGCAATTTTCACTGTAAAACCGAGTTGGAGCTTGTACCTCCCCATATATATGTATGGATTGGTGTTGGCAACTGAAAAGAAACTTTGTGTTCCCAACAAGCTAGGTGAAGGATGGCTTTCACACACACTTATCTCTCAGAACTGAGCAAGTGGAGAGACGTTCGTTCATCTAGCACCAAGGGAACGGGCTGCAGGAGACACTTTTTCTCTGCTTTCTCAGTCTGTTTCCAAGTGCCGGTTTGAAGATCCTGCAGTTTTCACTGTAAAACAGATTTGGAGCTAGTACTTCCCCATATATATGTATGGAATGGAGTTTGCAACTGAAAAGAAACTTTGTGTTCCCAACAAACTAGGTGAAGGACGGCTTTCACACACACTTATCTCTCAGAACTGAGCAAGTGGAGAGACGTTCGTTCATCTAGCACCAAGGGAACGGGTTGCAGGAGACATTATTTCTCTGATTTCTCAGTCTGTTTCCAAGTGCCGGTTTGAAGTTCCTGCAGTTTTCACTGTAAAACCGTGTTGGAGCTAGTACTTCCCCATATATATGTATGGAATGGAGTTTGCAACTGAAAAGAAACTTTGTGTTCCCAACAAGCTAGGTGAAGGACGGCTTTCACACACACTTATCTCTCAGAACTGAGCAAGTGGAGAGACGTTCGTTCATCTAGCACCAAGGGAACGGGTTGCAGGAGACACTTTTTCTCTGCTTTCTCAGTCTGTTTCCTAGTGCCGGTTTGAAGTTCCTGCAATTTTCACTGTAAAACCGAGTTGGAGCTTGTACCTCCCCATATATATGTATGGATTGGTGTTGGCAACTGAAAAGAAACTTTGTGTTCCCAACAAGCTAGGTGAAGGACGGCTTTCACACACACTTATCTCTCAGAACTGAGCAAGTGGAGAGACGTTCGTTCATCTAGCACCAAGGGAACGGGTTGCAGGAGACACTTTTTCTCTGCTTTCTCAGTCTGTTTCCAAGTGCCGGTTTGAAGTTCCTGCAGTTTTCACTGTAAAACCGAGTTGGAGCTAGTACTTCCCCATATATATGTATGGAATGGAGTTTGCAACTGAAAAGAAACTTTGTGTTCCCAACAAGCTAGGTGAAGGACGGCTTTCACACACACTTATCTCTCAGAACTGAGCAAGTGGAGAGACGTTCGTTCATCTAGCACCAAGGGAACGGGTTGCAGGAGACAGTATTTCTCTGCTTTCTCAGTCTGTTTCCAAGTGCCGGTTTGAAGTTCCTGCAGTTTTTACTGTAAAACCGTGTTGGAGCTAGTACTTCCCCATATATATGTATGGAATGGAGTTTGCAACTGAAAAGAAACTTTGTGTTCCCAACAAGCTAGGTGAAGGACGGCTTTCACACACACTTATCACTCAGAACTGAGCAAGTGGAGAGACGTTCGTTCATCTAGCACCAAGGAAACGGGTTGCAGGAGACACTTTTTCTCTGCTTTCTCAGTCTGTTTCCTAGTGCCGGTTTGAAGTTTCTGCAGTTTTCACTGTAAAACCGAGTTGGAGCTTGTACCTCCCCATATATATGTATGGATTGGTGTTGGCAACTGAAAAAAACTTTGTGTTCCCAACAAGCTAGGTGAAGGACGGCTTTCACACTCACTTTTCTCTCAGAACTGAGCAAGTGGAGAGACGTTCGTTCATCTAGCACCAAGGGAACGGGTTGCAGGAGACAGTATTTCTCTGCTTTCTCAGTCTGTTTCCAAGTGCCGGTTTGAAGTTCCTGCAGTTTTCACTGTAAAACCGAGTTGGAGCTAGTACCTCCCCATATATATGTATAGAATGGAGTTTGCAACTGAAAAGAAACTTTGTGTTCCGAACAAGGTAGGTTAAGGACGGCTTTCACACACACTTATTTCTCAGAACTGAGCAAGTGGAGAGACGTTCGTTCATCTAGCACCAAGGGAACGGGTTGCAGGAGACACTTTCTCTGCTTTCTCAGTCTGTTTCCTAGAGCCGGTTTGAAGTTCCTGCAGTTTTCACTGTAAAACCGAGTTGGAGCTTGTACCTCCCCATATATATGTATGGATTGGTGTTGGCAACTGAAAAGAAACTTTGTGTTCCCAACAAGCTAGGTGAAGGATGGCTTTCACACACACTTATCTCTCAGAACTGAGCAAGTGGAGAGACGTTCGTTCATCTAGCACCAAGGGAACGGGTTGCAGGAGACAGTATTTCTCTGCTTTCTCAGTCTGTTTCAAAGTGCCGGTTTGAAGTTCCTGCAGTTTTCACTGTAAAACCGAGTTGGAGCTAGTACTTCCCCATATATATGTATGGAATGGAGTTTGCAACTGAAAAGAAACTTTGTGTTCCCAACAAGCTAGGTGAAGGACGGCTTTCACACACACTTATCTCTCAGAACTGAGCAAGTGGAGAGACGTTCGTTCATCTAGCACCAAGGAAACGGGTTGCAGGAGACACTTTTTCTCTGCTTTCTCAGTCTGTTTCCTAGTGCCGGTTTGAAGTTTCTGCAGTTTTCACTGTAAAACCGAGTTGGAGCTTGTACCTCCCCATATATATGTATGGATTGGTGTTGGCAACTGAAAAAAACTTTGTGTTCCCAACAAGCTAGGTGAAGGACGGCTTTCACACACACTTATCTCTCAGAACTGAGCAAGTGGAGAGACGTTCGTTCATCTAGCACCAAGGGAACGGGTTGCAGGAGACAGTATTTCTCTGCTTTCTCAGTCTGTTTCCTAGTGCCGGTTTGAAGTTCCTGCAGTTTTCACTGTAAAACCGAGTTGGAGCTAGTACCTCCCCATATATATGTATGGAATGGAGTTTGCAACTGAAAAGAAACTTTGTGTTCCGAACAAGGTAGGTTAAGGACGGCTTTCACACACACTTATCTCTCAGAACTGAGCAAGTGGAGAGACGTTCGTTCATCTAGCACCAAGGGAACGGGTTGCAGGAGACACTTTTTCTCTGCTTTCTCAGTCTGTTTCCTAGAGCCGGTTTGAAGTTCCTGCAGTTTTCACTGTAAAACCGAGTTGGAGCTAGTACCTACCCATATATATGTAAGGAACAGAGTTTGCAACTGAAAAGAAACTTTGTGTTCCCAACAAGCTAGGTGAAGGACGGCTTTCACACACACTTATCTCTCAGAACTGAGCAAGTGGAGAGACGTTCGTTCATCTAGCACCAAGGGAACGGGTTGCAGGAGACACTTTTTCTCTGCTTTCTCAGTCTGTTTCCAAGTGCCGGTTTGAAGTTCCTGCAGTTTTCACTGTAAAACCGAGTTGGAGCTAGTACTTCCCCATATATATGTATGGAATGGAGTTTGCAACTGAAAAGAAACTTTGTGTTCCCAACAAGCTAGGTGAAGGACGGCTTTCACACACACATATCTCTCAGAACTGAGCAAGTGGAGAGACGTTCGTTCATCTAGCACCAAGGGAACGGGTTGCAGGAGACACTTTTTCTCTGCTTTCTCAGTCTGTTTAGTAGAGCCGGTTTGAAGTTCCTGCAGTTTTCACTGTAAAACCGAGTTGGAGCTTGTACCTCCCCATATATATGTATGGATTGGTGTTGGCAACTGAAAAGAAACTTTGTGTTCCCAACAAGCTAGGTGAAGGATGGCTTTCACACACACTTATCTCTCAGAACTGAGCAAGTGGAGAGACGTTCGTTCATCTAGCACCAAGGGAACGGGTTGCAGGAGACACTTTTTCTCTGCTTTCTCAGTCTGTTTCCAAGTGCCGGTTTGAAGATCCTGCAGTTTTCACTGTAAAACCGATTTGGAGCTAGTACTTCCCCATATATATGTATGGAATGGAGTTTGCAACTGAAAAGAAACTTTGTGTTCCCAACAAACTAGGTGAAGGACGGCTTTCACACACACTTATCTCTCAGAACTGAGCAAGTGGAGAGACGTTCTTTCATCTAGCACCAAGGGAACGGGTTGCAGGAGACATTATTTCTCTGATTTCTCAGTCTGTTTCCAAGTGCCGGTTTGAAGTTCCTGCAGTTTTCACTGTAAAACCGAGTTGGAGCTAGTACTTCCCCATATATATCTATGGAATGGAGTTTGCAACTGAAAAGAAACTTTGTGTTCCCAACAAGCTAGGTGAAGGACGGCTTTCACACACACTTATCTCTCAGAACTGAGCAAGTGGAGAGACGTTCGTTCATCTAGCACCAAGGGAACGGGTTGCAGGAGACACTTTTTCTCTGCTTTCTCAGTCTGTTTCCTAGAGCCGGTTTGAAGTTCCTGCAGTTTTCACTGTAAAACCGAGTTGGAGCTAGTACCTACCCATATATATGTATGGATTGGTGTTGGCAACTGAAAAGAAACTTTGTGTTCCCAACAAGCTAGGTGAAGGATGGCTTTCACACACACTTATCTCACAGAACTGAGCAAGTGGAGAGACGTTCGTTCATCTAGCACCAAGGGAACGGGTTGCAGGAGACACTTTTTCTCTGCTTTCTCAGTCTGTTTCCAAGTGCCGGTTTGAAGTTCCTGCAGTTTTCACTGTAAAACCGAGTTGGAGCTAGTACTTCCCCATATATATGTATGGAATGGAGTTTGCAACTGAAAAGAAACTTTGTGTTCCCAACAAGCTAGGTGAAGGACGGCTTTCACACACACTTATCTCTCAGAACTGAGCAAGTGGAGAGACGTTCGTTCATCTAGCACCAAGGGAACGGGTTGCAGGAGACAGTATTTCTCTGCTTTCTCATTCTGTTTCCAAGTGCCGGTTTGAAGTTCCTGCAGTTTTTACTGTAAAACCGTGTTGGAGCTAGTACTTCCCCATATATATGTATGGAATGGAGTTTGCAACTGAAAAGAAACTTTGTGTTCCCAACAAGCTAGGTGAAGGACGGCTTTCACACACACTTATCTCTCAGAACTGAGCAAGTGGAGAGACGTTCGTTCATCTAGCACCAAGGAAACGGGTTGCAGGAGACACTTTTTCTCTGCTTTCTCAGTCTGTTTCCAAGTGCCGGTTTGAAGTTCCTGCAGTTTTCACTGTAAAACCGAGTTGGAGCTAGTACTTCCCCATATATATGTATGGAATGGAGTTTGCAACTGAAAAGAAACTTTGTGTTCCCAACAAGCTAGGTGAAGGACGGCTTTCACACACACTTATCTCTCAGAACTGAGCAAGTGGAGAGACGTTCGTTCATCTAGCACCAAGGGAACGGGTTGCAGGAGACAGTATTTCTCTGCTTTCTCATTCTGTTTCCAAGTGCCGGTTTGAAGTTCCTGCAGTTTTTACTGTAAAACCGTGTTGGAGCTAGTACTTCCCCATATATATGTATGGAATGGAGTTTGCAACTGAAAAGAAACTTTGTGTTCCCAACAAGCTAGGTGAAGGACGGCTTTCACACACACTTATCTCTCAGAACTGAGCAAGTGGAGAGACGTTCGTTCATCTAGCACCAAGGAAACGGGTTGCAGGAGACACTTTTTCTCTGCTTTCTCAGTCTGTTTCCTAGTGCCGGTTTGAAGTTTCTGCAGTTTTCACTGTAAAACCGAGTTGGAGCTTGTACCTCCCCATATATATGTATGGATTGGTGTTGGCAACTGAAAAAAACTTTGTGTTCCCAACAAGCTAGGTGAAGGACGGCTTTCACACTCACTTATCTCTCAGAACTGAGCAAGTGGAGAGACGTTCGTTCATCTAGCACCAAGGGAACGGGTTGCAGGAGACAGTATTTCTCTGCTTTCTCAGTCTGTTTCCAAGTGCCGGTTTGAAGTTCCTGCAGTTTTCACTGTAAAACCGAGTTGGAGCTAGTACCTCCCCATATATATGTATAGAATGGAGTTTGCAACTGAAAAGAAACTTTGTGTTCCGAACAAGGTAGGTTAAGGACGGCTTTCACACACACTTATCTCTCAGAACTGAGCAAGTGGAGAGACGTTCGTTCATCTAGCACCAAGGGAACGGGTTGCAGGAGACACTTTCTCTGCTTTCTCAGTCTGTTTCCTAGAGCCGGTTTGAAGTTCCTGCAGTTTTCACTGTAAAACCGAGTTGGAGCTTGTACCTCCCCATATATATGTATGGATTGGTGTTGGCAACTGAAAAGAAACTTTGTGTTCCCAACAAGCTAGGTGAAGGATGGCTTTCACACACACTTATCTCTCAGAACTGAGCAAGTGGAGAGACGTTCGTTCATCTAGCACCAAGGGAACGGGTTGCAGGAGACAGTATTTCTCTGCTTTCTCAGTCTGTTTCCAAGTGCCGGTTTGAAGTTCCTGCAGTTTTCACTTTAAAACCGAGTTGGAGCTAGTACTTCCCCATATATATGTATGGAATGGAGTTTGCAACTGAAAAGAAACTTTGTGTTCCCAACAAGCTAGGTGAAGGACGGCTTTCACACACACATATCTCTCAGAACTGAGCAAGTGGAGAGACGTTCGTTCATCTAGCACCAAGGAAACGGGTTGCAGGAGACACTTTTTCTCTGCTTTCTCAGTCTGTTTCCTAGTGCCGGTTTGAAGTTTCTGCAGTTTTCACTGTAAAACCGAGTTGGAGCTTGTACCTCCCCATATATATGTATGGATTGGTGTTGGCAACTGAAAAAAACTTTGTGTTCCCAACAAGCTAGGTGAAGGACGGCTTTCACACACACTTATCTCTCAGAACTGAGCAAGTGGAGAGACGTTCGTTCATCTAGCACCAAGGGAACGGGTTGCAGGAGACAGTATTTCTCTGCTTTCTCAGTCTGTTTCCAAGTGCCGGTTTGAAGTTCCTGCAGTTTTCACTGTAAAACCGAGTTGGAGCTAGTACCTACCCATATATATGTAAGGAACGGAGTTTGCAACTGAAAAGAAACTTTGTGTTCCTAACAAGCTAGTTGAAGGACGGCTTTCACACACACTTATCTCTCAGAACTGAGCAAGTGGAGAGACGTTCGTTCATCTAGCACCAAGGGAACGGGTTGCAGGAGACACTTTTTCTCTGCTTTCTCAGACTGTTTCCTAGAGCCGGTATGAAGTTCCTGCAGTTTTCACTGTAAAACCGAGTTGGAGCTAGTACCTCCCCATATATATGTATGGAATGGAGTTTGCAACTGAAAAGAAACTTTGTGTTCAGAACAAGGTAGGTTAAGGACGGCTTTCACACACACTTATCTCTCAGAACTGAGCAAGTGGAGAGACGTTCGTTCATCTAGCACCAAGGGAACGGGTTGCAGGAGACACTTTTTCTCTGCTTTCTCAGTCTGTTTCCTAGAGCCGGTTTGAAGTTCCTGCAGTTTTCACTGTAAAACCGAGTTGGAGCTAGTACCTACCCATATATATGTAAGGAACAGAGTTTGCAACTGAAAAGAAACTTTGTGTTCCCAACAAGCTAGGTGAAGGACGGCTTTCACACACACTTATCTCTCAGAACTGAGCAAGTGGAGAGACGTTCGTTCATCTAGCACCAAGGGAACGGGTTGCAGGAGACACTTTTTCTCTGCTTTCTCAGTCTGTTTCCTAGAGCCGGTTTGAAGTTCCTGCAGTTTTCACTGTAAAACCGAGTTGGAGCTAGTACCTCCCCTTATATATGTATGGATTGGTGTTGGCAACTGAAAAGAAACTTTGTGTTCCCAACAAGCTAATTGAAGGACGGCTTTCACACACACTTATCTCTCAGAACCGAGCAAGTGGAGAGACGTTCGTTCATCTAGCACCAAGGGAACGGTTTGTAGGAGACACTTTTTCTCTGCTTTCTCAGTCTGTTTCCTAGAGCCGGTTTGAAGTTCCTGCAGTTTTCACTGTAAAACCGAGTTGGAGCTAGTACCTACCCATATATATGTAAGGAACGGAGTTTGCAACTGAAAAGAAACTTTGTGTTCCTAACAAGCTAGTTGAAGAACGGCTTTCACACACACTTATCTCTCAGAACTGAGCAAGTGGAGAGACGTTCGTTCATCTAGCACCAAGGGAACTGGTTGCAGGAGACACTTTTTCTCTGCTTTCTCAGACTGTTTCCTAGAGCCGGTATGAAGTTCCTGCAGTTTTCACTGTAAAACCGAGTTGGAGCTAGTACCTACCCATATATATGTAAGGAACAGAGTTTGCAACTGAAAAGAAACTTTGTGTTCCCAACAAGCTAGTTGAAGAACGGCTTTCACACACAAATATCTCTCAGAACTGGGCAAGTGGAGAGACGTTCGTTCATCTAGCACCAAGGGAACGGGTTGCAGGAGACACTATTTCTCTGCTTTCTCAGTCTGTTTCCAAGTGCCGGTTTGAAGTTCCTGCAGTTTTCACTGTAAAACCGTGTTGGAGCTTGTACCTCCCCTTATATATGTATGGAATGGAGTTTGCAACTGAAAAGAAACTTTGTGTTCCCAACAAGCTATGTGAAGGACGGCTTTCACACACAATTATCTCTCAGAACTGAGCAAGTGGAGAGACGTTCGTTCATCTAGCACCAAGGGAACGGGTTGCAGGAGACACTTTTTCTCTGCTTTCTCAGTCTGTTTCCAAGTGCCAGTTTGAATTTCCTGCAGTTTTCACTGTAAAACCGAGTTGGAGCTAGAACTTACCCATATATATGTATAGAATGGAGTTTGCAACTGAAAAGAAACTTTGTGTTCCCAACAAGCTAGGTGAAGGACTGCTTTCACACGCACTTAACTCTCCGAACTGAGTAAGTGGAAAGACGTTCGTTCATCTAGCACCAAGCGAACGGGTTGCAGGAGACACTTTTTCTCTGCTTTCTAAGTCTGTTTCCTAGTGCCGGTTTGAAGTTCCTGCAGTTTTCAGTGTAAAACCGTGTTGGAGCTAGTACCTCCCCATATATACGTATGGAATGGAGTTTGCAACTGAAAAGAAACTTTGTGTTCCCAACAAGCTAGGTGAAGGAAGGCTTTCACACACACTTATCTCTCAGAACTGAGCAAGTGGAGAGACGTTCGTTCATCTAGCACCAAGGGAACGGGTTGCAGGAGACACTTTTTCTCTGCTTTCTCAGTATGTTTCCTAGAGCCGGTATGAAGTTCCTGCAGTTTTCACTGTAAAACCGAGTTGGAGCTAGTACCTACCCATATATATGTAAGGAACAGAGTTTGCAACTGAAAAGAAACTTTGTGTTCCCAACAAGCTAGGTGAAGGACGGCTTTCACACACACTTATCTCTCAGAACTGAGCATGTGGAGAGACGTTCGTTCATCTAGCACCAAGGGAACGGGTTGCAGGAGACACTTTTTCTCTGCTTTCTCAGTCTGTTTCCTAGAGCCAGTTTGAAGTTCCTGCTGTTTTCACTGTAAAACCGAGTTGGAGCTTGTACCTCCCCATATATATGTATGGATTGGTGTTGGCAACTGAAAAGAAACTTTGTGTTCCCAACAAGCTACTTGAAGGACGGCTTTCACACACACTTATCTCTCAGAACTGAGCAAGTGGAGAGACGTTCGTTCATCTAGCACCAAGGGAACGGTTTGTAGGAGACACTTTTTCTCTGCTTTCTCAGTCTGTTCCCTAGAGCCGGTTTGAAGTTCCTGCAGTTTTCACTGTAAAACCGAGTTGGAGCTTGTACCTCCCCATATATATGTATGGATTGGTGTTGGCAACTGAAAAGAAACTTTGTGTTCCCAACAAGCTAGGTGAAGGATGGCTTTCACACACACTTATCTCTCAGAACTGAGGAAGTGGAGAGACGTTCGTTCATCTAGCACCAAGGGAACGGGTTGCAGGACACACTTTTTCTCTGCTTTTTCAGTCTGTTTCCAAGAGCCGGTTTGAAGTTCCTGCAGTTTTCACTATAAAACCGGGTTAGAGCTTGTAGTTCCCCATATATATGTATGGAATAGAGTTTGCAACTGAAAAGAAACTTTGTGTTCCCAACAAGCTAGGTGAAGGACGGCTTTCACACACACTTATCTCTCAGAACTGAGCAAGTGGAGAGACGTTCGTTCATCTAGCATCAAGGGATCGGGTTGCAGGAGACACTTTTTCTCTGCTTTCTCAGTCTGTTTCCAAGTGCCGGTTTGAAGTTCCTGCAGTTTTCACTGTAAAACCGAGTTGGAGCTAGTACTTCCCCATATATATGTATGGAATGGAGTTTGCAACTGAAAAGAAACTTTGTGTTCCCAACAAGCTAGGTGAAGGACGGCTTTCACACACACTTATCTCTCAGAACTGAGCAAGTGGAGAGACGTTCGTTCATCTAGCACCAAGGGAACGGGTTGCAGGTGACACTTTTTCTCTGCTTTCTCAGTCTGTTTCCTAGTGCCGGTTTGAAGTTCCTGCAATTTTCACTGTAAAACCGAGTTGGAGCTTGTACCTAACCATATATATGTATGGATTGGTGTTGGCAACTGAAAAGAAACTTTGTGTTCCCAACAAGCTAGGTGAAGGATGGCTTTCACACACACTTATCTCTCAGAACTGAGCAAGTGGAGAGACGTTCGTTCATCTAGCACCAAGGGAACGGGTTGCAGGAGACACTTTTTCTCTGCTTTCTCAGTCTTTTTCCAAGTGCCGGTTTGAACTTCCTGCAGTTTTCACTGTAAAACCGAGTTGGAGCTAGTACTTCCCCATATATATGTATGGAATGGAGTTTGCAACTGAAAAGAAACTTTGTGTTCCCAACAAGCTAGGTGAAGGACAGCTTTCACACACAATTATCTCTCAGAACTGAGCAAGTGGAGAGACGTTCGTTCATCTAGCACCAAGGGAACGGGTTGCAGGAGACACTTTTTCTCTGCTTTCTCAGTCTGTTTCCTAGTGCCGGTTTGAAGTTCCTGCAATTTTCACTGTAAAACCGAGTTGGAGCTTGTACCTCCCCATATATATGTATGGATTGGTGTTGGCAACTGAAAAGAAACTTTGTGTTCCCAACAAGCTAGGTGAAGGATGGCTTTCACACACACTTATCTCTCAGAACTGAGCAAGTTGAGAGACGTTCGTTCATCTAGCACCAAGGGAACGGGTTTCAGGAGACACTTTTTCTCTGCTTTCTCAGTCTGTTTCCAAGTGCCGGTTTGAAGTTCCTGCAGTTTTCACTGTAAAACCGAGTTGGAGCTAGTACTTCCCCATATATATGTATGGAATGGAGTTTGCAACTGAAAAGAAACTTTGTGTTCCCAACAAGCTAGGTTAAGGACGGCTTTCACACACACTTATCTCTCAGAACTGAGCAAGTGGAGAGACGTTCGTTCATCTAGCACCAAGGGAACGGGTTGCAGGAGACAGTATTTCTCTGCTTTCTCAGTATGTTTCCAATTGCCGGTTTGAAGTTCCTGCAGTTTTCACTGTAAAACCGAGTTGGAGCTAGTACTTCCCCATATATATGTATGGAATGGAGTTTGCAACTGAAAAGAAACTTTGTGTTCCCAACAAGCTAGGTGAAGGACGGCTTTCACACACACTTATCTCTCAGAACTGAGCAAGTGGAGAGACGTTCGTTCATCTAGCACCAAGGAAACGGGTTGCAGGAGACACTTTTTCTCTGCTTTCTCAGTCTGTTTCCTAGTGCCGGTTTGAAGTTTCTGCAGTTTTCACTGTAAAACCGAGTTGGAGCTTGTACCTCCCCATATATATGTATGGATTTGTGTTGGCAACTGAAAAAAACTTTGTGTTCCCAACAAGCTAGGTGAAGGACGGCTTTCACACACACTTATCTCTCAGAACTGAGCAAGTGGAGAGACGTTCGTTCATCTAGCACCAATGGAACGGGTTGCAGGAGACAGTATTTCTCTGCTTTCTCAGTCTGTTTCCAAGTGCCGGTTTGAAGTTCCTGCAGTTTTCACTGTAAAACCGATTTGGAGCTAGTACCTCCCCATATATATGTATGGAATGGAGTTTGCAACTGAAAAGAAACTTTGTGTTCCGAACAAGGTAGGTTAAGGACGGCTTTCACACACACTTATCTCTCAGAACTGAGCAAGTGGAGAGACGTTCGTTCATCTAGCACCAAGGGAACGGGTTGCAGGAGACACTTTTTCTCTGCTTTTTCAGTCTGTTTCCAAGTGCCGGTTTGAAGTTCCTCCAGTTTTCACTATAAAACCGGGTTAGAGCTAGTAGTTCCCCATATATATGTATGGAATGGAGTTTGCAACTGAAAAGAAACTTTGTGTTCCCAACAAGCTAGGTGAAGGACGGCTTTCACACACACTTATCTCTCAGAACTGAGCAAGTGGAGAGACGTTCGTTCATCTAGCACCAAGGGAACGGGTTGCAGGAGACACTTTTTCTCTGCTTTCTCAGTCTGTTTCCAAGTGCCGGTTTGAAGTTCCTGCAGTTTTCACTGTAAAACCGAGTTGGAGCTAGTACTTCCCCATATATATGTATGGAATGGAGTTTGCAACTGAAAAGAAACTTTGTGTTCCCAACAAGCTAGGTGAAGGACGGCTTTCACACACACTTATCTCTCAGAACTGAGCAAGTGGAGAGACGTTCGTTCATCTAGCACCAAGGGAACGGGTTGCAGGAGACACTTTTTCTCTGCTTTCTCAGTCTGTTTCCTAGTGCCGGTTTGAAGTTCCTGCAATTTTCACTGTAAAACCGAGTTGGAGCTTGTACCTCCCCATATATATGTATGGATTGGTGTTGGCAACTGAAAAGAAACTTTGTGTTCCCAACAAGCTAAGTGAAGGATGGCTTTCACACACACTTATCTCTCAGAACTGAGCAAGTGGAGAGACGTTCGTTCATCTAGCACCAAGGGAACGGGTTGCAGGAGACACTTTTTCTCTGCTTTCTCAGTCTGTTTCCAAGTGCCGGTTTGAAGTTCCTGCAGTTTTCACTGTAAAACCGAGTTGGAGCTAGTACCTCCCCATATATATGTATGGAATGGAGTTTGCAACTGAAAAGAAACTTTGTGTTCCCAACAAGCTAGGTGAAGGACGGCTTTCACACACACTTATCTCTCAGAACTGAGCAAGTGGAGAGACGTTCGTTCATCTAGCACCAAGGGAACGGGTTGCAGGAGACACTTTTTCTCTGCTTTCTCAGTCTGTTTCCTAGTGCCGGTTTGAAGTTCCTGCAATTTTCACTGTAAAACCGAGTTGGAGCTTGTACCTACCCATATATATGTATGGATTGGTGTTGGCAACTGAAAAGAAACTTTGTGTTCCCAACAAGCTAGGTGAAGGATGGCTTTCACACACACTTATCTCTCAGAACTGAGCAAGTGGAGAGACGTTCGTTCATCTAGCACCAAGGGAACGGGTTGCAGGAGACAGTATTTCTCTGCTTTCTCAGTCTGTTTCCAAGTGCCGGTTTGAAGTTCCTGCAGTTTTCACTGTAAAACCGAGTTGGAGCTATTACTTCCCCATATATATGTATGGAATGGAGTTTGCAACTGAAAAGAAACTTTGTGTTCCCAACAAGCTAGGTGAAGGACGGCTTTCACACACACTTATCTCTCAGAACTGAGCAAGTGGAGAGACGTTCGTTCATCTAGCACCAAGGGAACGGGTTGCAGGAGACACTTTTTCTCTGCTTTCTCAGTCTGTTTCCTAGTGCCGGTTTGAAGTTCCTGCAATTTTCACTGTAAAACCGAGTTGGAGCTTGTACCTACCCATATATATGTATGGATTGGTGTTGGCAACTGAAAAGAAACTTTGTGTTCCCAACAAGCTAGGTGAAGGATGGCTTTCACACACACTTATCTCTCAGAACTGAGCAAGTGGAGAGACGTTCGTTCATCTAGCACCAAGGTAACGGGTTTCAGGAGACACTTTTTCTCTGCTTACTCAGTCTGTTTCCAAGTGCCGGTTTGAAGTTCCTGCAGTTTTCACTGTAAAACCGAGTTGGAGCTAGTACTTCCCCATATATATGTATGGAATGGAGTTTGCAACTGAAAAGAAACTTTGTGTTCCCAACAAGCTAGGTGAAGTACGGCTTTCACACACACTTATCTCTCAGAACTGAGCAAGTGGAGAGACGTTCGTTCATCTAGCACCAAGTGAACGGGTTGCAGGAGACAGTATTTCTCTGCTTTCTCAGTCTGTTTCCAAGTGCCGGTTTGAAGTTCCTGCAGTTTTTACTGTAAAACCGTGTTGGAGCTAGTACTTCCCCCTATATATGTATGGAATGGAGTTTGCAACTGAAAAGAAACTTTGTGTTCCCAACAAGCTAGGTGAAGGACGGCTTTCACACACACTTATCTCTCAGAACTGAGCAAGTGGAGAGACGTTCGTTCATCTAGCACCAAGGAAACGGGTTGCAGGAGACACTTTTTCTCTGCTTTCTCAGTCTGTTTCCTAGTGCCGGTTTGAAGTTTCTGCAGTTTTCACTGTAAAACCGAGTTGGAGCTTGTACCTCCCCATATATATGTATGGATTGGTGTTGGCAACTGAAAAAAACTTTGTGTTCCCAACAAGCTAGGTGAAGGACGGCTTTCACACACACTTATCTCTCAGAACTGAGCAAGTGGAGAGACGTTCGTTCATCTAGCACCAAGGGAACGGGTTGCAGGAGACAGTATTTCTCTGCTTTCTCAGTCTGTTTCCAAGTGCCGGTTTGAAGTTCCTGCAGTTTTCACTGTAAAACCGAGTTGGAGCTAGTACCTCCCCATATATATGTATAGAATGGAGTTTGCAACTGAAAAGAAACTTTGTGTTCCGAACAAGGTAGGTTAAGGACGGCTTTCACACACACTTATCTCTCAGAACTGAGCAAGTGGAGAGACGTTCGTTCATCTAGCACCAAGAGAACGGGTTGCAGGAGACATTTTCTCTGCTTTCTCAGTCTGTTTCCTAGAGCCGGTATGAAGTTCCTGCAGTTTTCACTGTAAAACCGAGTTGGAGCTTGTACCTCCCCATATATATGTATGGATTGGTGTTGGCAACTGAAAAGAAACTTTGTGTTCCCAACAAGCTAGGTGAAGGATGGCTTTCACACACACTTATCTCTCAGAACTGAGCAAGTGGAGAGACGTTCGTTCATCTAGCACCAAGGGAACGGGTTGCAGGAGACAGTATTTCTCTGCTTTCTCAGTCTGTTTCCAAGTGCCGGTTTGAAGTTCCTGCAGTTTTCACTGTAAAACCGAGTTGGAGCTAGTACTTCCCCATATATATGTATGGAATGGAGTTTGCAACTGAAAAGAAACTTTGTGTTCCCAACAAGCTAGGTGAAGGACGGCTTTCACACACACTTATCTCTCAGAACTGAGCAAGTGGAGAGACGTTCGTTCATCTAGCACCAAGGAAACGGGTTGCAGGAGACACTTTTTCTGTGCTTTCTCAGTCTGTTTCCTAGTGCCGGTTTGAAGTTCCTGCAGTTTTCACTGTAAAACCGAGTTGGAGCTTGTACCTCTCCATATATATGTATGGATTGGTGTTGGCAACTGAAAAAAACTTTGTGTTCCCAACAAGCTAGGTGAAGGACGGCTTTCACACACACTTATCTCTCAGAACTGAGCAAGTGGAGAGACGTTCGTTCATCTAGCACCAAGGGAACGGGTTGCAGGAGACAGTATTTCTCTGCTTTCTCAGTCTGTTTCCAAGTGCCGGTTTGAAGTTCCTGCAGTTTTCACTGTAAAACCGAGTTGGAGTTAGTACCTCCCCATATATATGTATGGAATGGAGTTTGCAACTGAAAAGAAACTTTGTGTTCCGAACAAGATAGGTTAAGGACGGCTTTCACACACACTTATCTCTCAGAACTGAGCAAGTGGAGAGACGTTCGTTCATCTAGCACCAAGGGAACGGGTTGCAGGAGACACTTTTTCTCTGCTTTCTCAGTCTGTTTCCTAGAGCCGGTTTGAAGTTCCTGCAGTTTTCACTGTAAAACCGAGTTGGAGCTAGTACCTACCCATATATATGTAAGGAACAGAGTTTGCAACTGAAAAGAAACTTTGTGTTCCCAACAAGCTAGGTGAAGTACGGCTTTCACACACACTTATCTCTCAGAACTGAGCAAGTGGAGAGACGTTCGTTCATCTAGCACCAAGGGAACGGGTTGCAGGAGATACTTTTTCTCTGCTTTCTCAGTCTGTTTCCTAGAGCCGGTTTGAAGTTCCTGCAGTTTTCACTGTAAAACCGAGTTGGAGCTAGTACCTCCCCATATATATGTATGGATTGGTGTTGGCAACTGAAAAGAAACTTTGTGTTCCCAACAAGCTAATTGAAGGACGGCTTTCACACACACTTATCTCTCAGAACTGAGCAAGTGGAGAAACGTTCGTTCATCTAGCACCAAGGGAACGGTTTGTAGGAGACACTTTTTCTCTGCTTTCTCAGTCTGTTTCCTAGAGCCGGTTTCAAGTTCCTGCAGTTTTCACTGTAAAACCGAGTTGGAGCTAGTACCTACCCATATATATGTAAGGAACGGAGTTTGCAACTGAAAAGAAACTTTGTGTTCCTAACAAGCTAGTTGAAGGACGGCTTTCACACACACTTATCTCTCAGAACTGAGCAAGTGGAGAGACGTTCGTTCATCTAGCACCAAGGGAACGGGTTGCAGGAGACACTTTTTCTCTGCTTTCTCAGACTGTTTCCTAGAGCCGGTATGAAGTTCCTGCAGTTTTCACTGTAAAACCGAGTTGGAGCTAGTACCTACCCATATATATGTAAGGAACAGAGTTTGCAACTGAAAACAAACTTTGTGTTCCCAACAAGCTAGGTGAAGGAAGGCTTTCACACACACTTATCTCTCAGAACTGAGCAAGTGGAGAGACGTTCGTTCATCTAGCACCAAGGGAACGGGTTGCAGGAGACACTTTTTCTCTGCTTTCTCAGTTTGTTTCCTAGAGCCAGTTTGAAGTTCCTGCAGTTTTCACTGTAAAACCGTGTTGGAGCTAGTACCTACCCATATGTATGTATGGAATGGAGTTTGCAACTGAAAAGAAACTTTGTGTTCCCAACAAGCTAGTTGAAGAACGGCTTTCACACACAAATATCTCTCAGAACTGAGCAAGTGGAGAGACGTTCGTTCATCTAGCACCAAGGGAACGGGTTCCAGGAGACACTATTTCTCTGCTTTCTCAGTCTGTTTCCAAGTGCCGGTTTGAAGTTCCTGCAGTTTTCACTGTAAAACCGAGTTGGAGCTAGTACCTACCCATATATATGTATAGAATGGAGTTTGCAACTGAAAAGAAACTTTGTGTTCCCAACAAGCTAGGTGAAGGACTGCTTTCACACGCACTTATCTCTCAGAACTGAGCAAGTGGAAAGACGTTCGTTAATCTAGCACCAAGCGAACGGGTTGCAGGAGACATTTTTCTCTGCTTTCTCAGTCTGTTTCCAAGTGCCGGTTTGAAGTTCCTGCAGTTTTCAGTGTAAAACCGTGTTGGAGCTAGTACTTCCCCATATATATGTATGGAATGGAGTTTGCAACTGAAAAGAAACTTTGTGTTCCCAACAAGCTAGGTGAAGGACGGCTTTCACACTCACTTATCTCTCCGAACTGAGCAAGTGGAGAGACGTTCGTTCATCTAGCACCAAGGGAACGGGTTGCAGGAGACACTTTTTCTCTGCTTTCTCAGTCTCTTTCCTAGTGCCGGTTTGAAGTTCCTGCAGTTTTCACTGTAAAACAGAGTTGGAGCTAGTACCTCCCCATATATATGTATGGAATGGAGTTTGCAACTGAAAAGAAACATTGTGTTCCCAACAAGCTAGGTGAAGGAAGGCTTTCACACACACTTATCTCTCAGAACTGAGCAAGTGGAGAGACGTTCGTTCATCTAGCACCAAGGGAACGGGTTGCAGGAGACACTTTTTCTCTGCTTTCTCAGTATGTTTCCTAGAGCCGGTATGAAGTTCCTGCAGTTTTCACTGTAAAACCGAGTTGGAGCTAGTACATACCCATATATATGTAAGGAACAGAGTTTGCAACTGAATAGAAACTTTGTGTTCCCAACAAGCTAGGTGAAGGACGGCTTTCACACACACATATCTCTCAGAACTGAGCATGTGGAGAGACGTTCGTTCATCTAGCACCAAGGGAACGGGTTGCAGGAGACACTTTTTCTCTGCTTTCTCAGTCTGTTTCCTAGAGCCAGTTTGAAGTTCCTGCTGTTTTCACTGTAAAATCGAGTTGGAGCTTGTACCTACCCATATATATGTATGGATTGGTGTTGGCAACTGAAAAGAAACTTTGTGTTCCCAACAAGCTAGGTGAAGGACGGCTTTCACACACACTTATCTCTCAGAACTGAGCAAGTGGAGAGACGTTCGTTCATCTAGCACCAAGGGAACGGTTTGTAGGAGACACTTTTTCTCTGCTTTCTCAGTCTGTTCCCTAGAGCCGGTTTGAAGTTCCTGCAGTTTTCACTGTAAAATCGAGTTGGAGCTAGTACCTACCCATATATATGTAAGGAACGGAGTTTGCAACTGAAAAGAAACTTTGTGTTCCTAACAAGCTAATTGAAGGACGGCTTTGACACACACTTATCTCTCAGAACTGAGCAAGTGGAGAGACGTTCGTTCATCTAGCACCAAGGGAACGGGTTGCAGGAGACACTTTTTCTCTGCTTTCTCAGTCTGTTTCCTAGTGCCGGTTTGAAGTTCCTGCAATTTTCACTGTAAAACCGAGTTGTAGCTAGTACCTACCCATATGTATGTATGGAATGGAGTTTGCAACTGAAAAGAAACTTTGTGTTCCCAACAAGCTAGTTGAAGAACGGCTTTCACACACAAATATCTCTCAGAACTGAGCAAGTGGAGAGACGTTCGTTCATCTAGCACCAAGGGAACGGGTTGCAGGAGTCACTATTTCTCTGCTTTCTCAGTCTGTTTCCAAGTGCCGGTTTTAAGTTCCTGCAGTTTTCACTGTAAAACCGTGTTGGAGCTTGTACCTCCCCATATATATGTATGGAATGGAGTTTGCAACTGAAAAGAAACTTTGTGTTCCCAACAAGCTATGTGAAGGACGGCTTTCACACACACTTATCTCTCAGAATTGAGCAAGTGGAGAGACGTTCGTTCATCTAGCACCAAGGGAACGGGTTGCAGGAGACACTTTTTCTCTGCTTTCTCAGTCTGTTTCGTAGTGCCGGTTTGAAGTTCCTGCAGTTTTCACTGTAAAACCGAGTTGGAGCTAGTACCTACCCATATATATGTATAGAATGGAGTTTGCAACTGAAAAGAAACTTTGTGTTCCCAACAAGCTAGGTGGAGGACTGCTTTCACACGCACTTATCTCTCAGAACTGAGCAAGTGGAAAGACGTTCGTTCATCTAGCACCAAGGGAACGGGTTGCAGGAGACACTATTTCTCTGCTTTCTCAGTCTGTTTCCAAGTGCCGGTTTGAAGTTCCTGCAGTTTTCAGTGTAAAACGGAGTTGGAGCTAGTACTTCCCCATATATATGTATGGAATGGAGTTTGCAACTGAAAAGAAACTTTGTGTTCCGAACAAGCTAGGTGAAGGACGGCTTTCACACTCACTTATCTCTCAGAACTGAGCAAGTGGAGAGACGTTCGTTCATCTAGCACCAAGGGAACGGGTTGCAGGAGACACTTTTTCTCTGCTTTCTCAGTCTCTTTCCTAGTGCCGGTTTGAAGTTCCTGCAGTTTTCACTGTAAAACAGAGTTGGAGCTAGTACCTCCCCATATATATGTATGGAATGGAGTTTGCAACTGAAAAGAAACTTTGTGTTCCCAACAAGCTAGGTGAAGGATGGCTTTCACACACACTTATCTCTCAGAACTGAGGAAGTGGAGAGACGTTCGTTCATCTAGCACCAAGGGAACGGGTTGCAGGAGACACTTTTTCTCTGCTTTCTCAGGCTGTTTCCAAGTGCCGGTTAGAAGTTCCTGCAGTTTTCAGTGTAAAACCGATTTGGAGCTAGTACTTCCCCATTTATATGTATGGAATGGAGTTTGCAACTGAAAAGAAACTTTGTGTTCCCAACAAGCTAGGTGAAGGATGGCTTTCACACACACTTATCTCTCAGAACTGAGCAAGTGGAGAGACGTTCGTTCATCTAGCACCAAGGGAACGGTTTGCAGGAGACAATATTTCTCTGCTTTCTCAGTCTGTTTCCAAGTGCCGGTTTGAAGTTCCTGCAGTTTTCACTGTAAAACCGAGTTGGAGCTTGTACCTCCCCATATATATGTATGGATTGGTGTTGGCAACTGAAAAAAACTTTGTGTTCCCAACAAGCTAGGTGAAGGACGGCTTTCACACACACTTATCTCTCAGAACTGAGCAAGTGGAGAGACGTTCGTTCATCTAGCACCAAGGGAACGGGTTGCAGGAGACAGTATTTCTCTGCTTTCTCAGTCTGTTTCCAAGTGCCGGTTTGAAGTTCCTGCAGTTTTCACTGTAAAACCGAGTTGGAGCTAGTACCTCCCCATATATATGTATGGAATGGAGTTTGCAACTGAAAAGAAACTTTGTGTTCCGAACAAGGTAGGTTAAGGACGGCTTTCACACACACTTATCTCTCAGAACTGAGCAAGTGGAGAGACGTTCGTTCATCTAGCACCAAGGGAACGGGTTGCAGGAGATACTTTTTCTCTGCTTTCTCAGTCTGTTTCCTAGAGCCGGTTTGAAGTTTCTGCAGTTTTCACTGTAAAACCGAGTTGGAGCTTGTACCTCCCCATATATATGTATGGATTGGTGTTGGCAACTGAAAAAAACTTTGTGTTCCCAACAAGCTAGGTGAAGGACGGCTTTCACACACACTTATCTCTCAGAACTGAGCAAGTGGAGAGACGTTCGTTCATCTAGCACCAAGGGAACAGGTTGCAGGAGACACTATTTCTCTGCTTTCTCAGTCTGTTTCCAAGTGCCGGTTTGAAGTTCCTGCAGTTTTCACTGTAAAACCGAGTTGGAGCTAGTACCTCCCCATATATATGTATGGAATGGAGTTTGCAACTGAAAAGAAACTTTGTGTTCCGAACAAGGTAGGTTAAGGACGGCTTTCACACACACTTATCTCTCAGAACTGAGCAAGTGGAGAGACGTTCGTTCATCTAGCACCAAGGGAACGGGTTGCAGGAGACACTTTTTCTCTGCTTTCTCAGTCTGTTTCCTAGAGCCGGTTTGAAGTTCCTGCAGTTTTCACTGTAAAACCGAGTTGGAGTTAGTACCTACCCATATATATGTAAGGAACAGGGTTTGCAACTGAAAAGAAACTTTGTGTTCCCAACAAGCTAGGTGAAGGACGGCTTTCACACACACTTATCTCTCAGAACTGAGCAAGTGGAGAGACGTTCGTTCATCTAGCACCAAGGGAACGGGTTGCAGGAGACACTTTTTCTCTGCTTTCTCAGTCTGTTTCCTAGAGCCGGTTTGAAGTTCCTGCAGTTTTCACTGTAAAACCGAGTTGGAGCTAGTACCTCCCCATATATATGTATGGATTGGTGTTGGCAACTGAAAAGAAACTTTGTGTTCCCAACAAGCTAATTGAAGGACGGCTTTCACACACACTTATCTCTCAGAACTGAGCAAGTGGAGAGACGTTCGTTCATGTAGCACCAAGGGAACGGTTTGTAGGAGACACTTTTTCTCTGCTTTCTCAGTCTGTTTCCTAGAGCCGGTTTGAAGTTCCTGCAGTTTTCACTGTAAAACCGAGTTGGAGCTAGTACCTACCCATATATATGTAAGGAACAGAGTTTGCAACTGAAAAGAAACTTTGTGTTCCCAACAAGCTAGGTGAAGGACGGCTTTCACACACACTTATCTCTCAGAACTGAGCAAGTGGAGAGACGTTCGTTCATCTAGCACCAAGGGAACGGGTTGCATTAGACACTTTTTCTCTGCTTTCTCAGTCTGTTTCCTAGAGCCAGTTTGAAGTTCCTGCAGTTTTCACTGTAAAACCGAGTTGGAGCTAGTACCTCCCCATATATATGTATGGATTGGTGTTGGCAACTGAAAAGAAACTTTGTGTTCCCAACAAGCTACTTGAAGGACGGCTTTCACACACACTTATCTCTCAGAACTGAGCAAGTGGAGAGACGTTCGTTCATCGAGCACCAAGGGAACGGTTTGTAGGAGACACTTTTTCTCTGCTTTCTCAGTCTGTTCCCTAGAGTCGGTTTGAAGTTCCTGCAGTTTTCACTATAAAACCGGGTTGGAGCTAGTACCTACCCATATATATGTAAGGAACGGAGTTTGCAACTGAAAAGAAACTTTGTGTTCCTAACAAGCTAGTTGAAGGACGGCTTTGACACACACTTATCTCTCAGAACTGAGCAAGTGGAGAGACGTTCGTTCATCTAGCACCAAGGGAACGGGTTGCAGGAGACACTTTTTCTCTGCTTTCTCAGTCTGTTTCCTAGTGCCGGTTTGAAGTTCCTGCAATTTTCACTGTAAAACCGAGTTGGAGCTAGTACCTACCCATATATATGTATGGAATGGAGTTTGCAACTGAAAAGAATCTTTGTGTTCCCAACAAGCTAGTTGAAGAACGGCTTTCACACACAATTATCTCTCAGAACTGAGCAAGTGGAGAGACGTTCGTTCATCTAGCACCAAGGGAACGGGTTGCAGGAGACACTATTTCTCTGCTTTCTCAGTCTGTTTCCTAGAGCCGGTTTGAAGTTCCTGCAGTTTTCACTGTAAAACCGAGTTGGAGTTAGTACCTACCCATATATATGTAAGGAACAGAGTTTGCAACTGAAAAGAAACTTTGTGTTCCCAACAAGCTAGGTGAAGGACGGCTTTGACACACAATTATCTCTCAGAACTGAGCAAGTGGAGAGACGTTCGTTCATCTAGCACCAAAGGAACGGGTTGCAGGAGACACTTTTTCTCTGCTTTCTCAGTCTGTTTCCTAGAGCCGGTTTGAAGTTCCTGCAGTTTTCACTGTAAAACCGAGTTGGAGGTAGTACCTCCCCATATATATGTATGGATTGGTGTTGGCAACTGAAAAGAAACTTTGTGTTCCCAACAAGCTAATTGAAGGACGGCTTTCACACACACTTATCTCTCAGAACTGAGCAAGTGGAGAGACATTCTTTCATCTAGCACCAAGGGAACGGTTTGTAGGAGACACTTTTTCTCTGCTTTCTCAGTCTGTTTCCTAGAGCCGGTTTGAAGTTCCTGCATTTTTCACTGTAAAACCGAGTTGGAGCTAGTACCTACCCATATATATGTAAGGAAAGGAGTTTGCAACTGAAAAGAAACTTTGTGTTCCTAACAAGCTAGTTGAAGGACGGCTTTCACACACACTTATCTCTCAGAACTGAGCAAGTGGAGAGACGTTCGTTCATCTAGCACCAAGGGAACGGGTTGCAGGAGACACTTTTTCTCTGCTTTCTCAGACTGTTTCCTAGAGCCGGTATGAAGTTCCTGCAGTTTTCACTGTAAAACCGAGTTGGAGCTTGTACCTACCCATATATATGTAAGGAACGGAGTTTGCAACTGAAAAGAAACTTTGTGTTCCCAACAGGCTAGGTGAAGGACGGCTTTCACACACACTTATCTCTCAGAACTGAGCAAGTGGAGAGACGTTCGTTCATCTAGCACCAAGGGAACGGGTTGCAGGAGACACTTATTCTCTGATTTCTCAGTCTGTTTCCTAGAGCCAGTATGAAGTTCCTGCAGTTTTCACTGTAAAACCTAGTTGGAGCTAGTACCTCCCCATATATATGTATGGATTGGTGTTGGCAACTGAAAAGAAACTTTGTGTTCCCAACAAGCTACTTGAAGGACGGCTTTCACACACACTTATCTCTCAGAACTGAGCAAGTGGAGAGACGTTCGTTCATCGAGCACCAAGGGAACGGTTTGTAGGAGACACTTTTTCTCTGCTTTCTCAGTCTGTTCCCTAGAGCCGGTTTGAAGTTCCTGCAGTTTTCACTATAAAACCGGGTTGGAGCTAGTACCTACCCATATATATGTAAGGAACGGAGTTTGCAACTGAAAAGAAACTTTGTGTTCCTAACAAGCTAGTTGAAGGACGGCTTTGAAACACACTTATCTCTCAGAACTGAGCTAGTGGAGAGACGTTCGTTCATCTAGCACCAAGGGAACGGGTTGCAGGAGACACTTTTCTCTGCTTTCTCAGTCTGTTTCCTAGTGCCGGTTTGAAGTTCCTGCAATTTTCACTGTAAAACCGAGTTGGAGCTAGTACCTACCCATATATATGTATGGAATGGAGTTTGCAACTGAAAAGAAACTTTGTGTTCCCAACAAGCTAGTTGAAGAACGGCTTTCACACACAATTATCTCTCAGAACTGAGCAAGTGGAGAGACGTTCGTTCATCTAGCACCAAGGGAACGGGTTGCAGGAGACACTATTTCTCTGCTTTCTCAGTCTGTTTTCAAGTGCCGGTTTGAAGTTCCTGCAGTTTTCACTGTAAAACCGAGTTGGAGCTTGTACCTCCCCATATATATGTATAGAATGGAGTTTGAAACTGAAAAGAAACTTTGTGTTCCGAACAAGGTAGGTTAAGGACGGCTTTCACACACACTTATCTCTCAGAACTGAGCAAGTGGAGAGACGTTCGTTCATCTAGCACCAAGAGAACGGGTTGCAGGGGACATTTTCTCTGCTTTCTCAGTCTGTTTAGTAGAGCCGGTTTGAAGTTCCTGCAGTTTTCACTGTAAAACCGAGTTGGAGCTTGTACCTCCCCATATATATGTATGGATTGGTGTTGGCAACTGAAAAGAAACTTTGTGTTCCCAACAAGCTAGGTGAAGGTTGGCTTTCACACACACTTATCTCTCAGAACTGAGCAAGTGGAGAGACGTTCGTTCATCTAGCACCAAGGGAACGGGTTGCAGGAGACACTTTTTCTCTGTTTCTCAGTCTGTTTCCAAGTGTCGGTTTGAAGTTCCTGCAGTTTTCACTGTAAAACCGAGTTGGAGCTAGTACCTACCCATATATATGTAAGGAACGGAGTTTGCAACTGAAAAGAAACTTTGTGTTCCTAACAAGCTAGTTGAAGGACGGCTTTGAAACACACTTATCTCTCAGAACTGAGCAAGTGGAGAGACGTTCGTTCATCTAGCACCAAGGGAACGGGTTGCAGGAGACACTTTTTCTCTGCTTTCTCAGTCTGTTTCCTAGTGCCGGTTTGAAGTTCCTGCAATTTTCACTGTAAAACCGAGTTGTAGCTAGTACCTACCCATATGTATGTATGGAATGGAGTTTGCAACTGAAAAGAAACTTTGTGTTCCCAACAAGCTAGGTGAAGGAAGGCTTTCACACACACTTATCTCTCAGAACTGAGCAAGTGGAGAGACGTTCGTTCATCTAGCACCAAGGGAACGGGTTGCAGGAGACACTTTTTCTCTGCTTTCTCAGTATGTTTCCTAGAGCCGGTATGAAGTTCCTGCAGTTTTCACTGTAAAACCGAGTTGGAGCTAGTACCTACCCATATATATGTAAGGAACAGAGTTTGCAACTGAAAAGAAACTTTGTGTTCCCAACAAGCTAGGTGAAGGACGGCTTTCACACACACATATCTCTCAGAACTGAGCATGTGGAGAGACGTTCGTTCATCTAGCACCAAGGGAACGGGTTGCAGGAGACACTTTTTCTCTGCTTTCTCAGTCTGTTTCCTAGAGCCAGTTTGAAGTTCCTGCTGTTTTCACTGTAAAATCGAGTTGTAGCTTGTACCTACCCATATATATGTATGGATTGGTGTTGGCAACTGAAAAGAAACTTTGTGTTCCCAACAAGCTAGGTGAAGGATGGCTTTCACACACACTTATCTCTCAGAACTGAGCAAGTGGAGAGACGTTCGTTCATCTAGCACCAAGGGAACGGGTTGCAGGAGACACTTTTTCTCTGCTTTCTCAGTCTGTTTCCAAGTGTCGGTTTGAAGTTCCTGCAGTTTTCACTGTAAAACCGAGTTGGAGCTAGTACCTAATCATATATATGTAAGGAACGGAGTTTGCAACTGAAAAGAAACTTTGTGTTCCTAACAAGCTAGTTGAAGGACGGCTTTGACACACACTTATCTCTCAGAACTGAGCAAGTGGAGAGACGTTCGTTCATCTAGCACCAAGGGAACGGGTTGCAGGAGACACTTTTTCTCTGCTTTCTCAGTCTGTTTCCTAGTGCCGGTTTGAAGTTCCTGCAATTTTCACTGTAAAACCGAGTTGTAGCTAGTACCTACCCATATGTATGTATGGAATGGAGTTTGCAACTGAAAAGAAACTTTGTGTTCCCAACAAGCTAGTTGAAGAACGGCTTTCACACACAAATATCTCTCAGAACTGAGCAAGTGGAGAGACGTTCGTTCATCTAGCACCAAGGGAACGGGTTGCAGGAGACACTATTTCTCTGCTTTCTCAGTCTGTTTCCAAGTGCCGGTTTGAAGTTCCTGCAGTTTTCACTGTAAAACCGTGTTGGAGCTTGTACCTCCCCATATATATGTATGGAATGGAGTTTGCAACTGAAAAGAAACTTTGTGTTCCCAACAAACTATGTGAAGGACGGCTTTCACACACACTTATCTCTCAGAATTGAGCAAGTGGAGAGACGTTCGTTCATCTAGCACCAAGGGAACGGGTTGCAGGAGACACTTTTTCTCTGCTTTCTCAGTCTGTTTCGTAGTGCCGGTTTGAAGTTCCTGCAGTTTTCACTGTAAAACCGAGTTGGAGCTAGTACCTACCCATATATATGTATAGAATGGAGTTTGCAACTGAAAAGAAACTTTGTGTTCCCAACAAGCTAGGTGGAGGACTGCTTTCACACGCACTTATCTCTCAGAACTGAGCAAGTGGAGAGACGTTCGTTCATCTAGCACCAAGGGAACGGGTTGCAGGAGACACTTTTTCTCTGCTTTCTCAGGCTGTTTCCAAGTGCCGGTTTTAAGTTCGTGCAGTTTTCACTATAAAACCGAGTTGGAGCTAGTACTTCCCCATATATATGTATGGAATGGAGTTTGCAACTGAAAAGAAACTTTGTGTTCCCAACAAGCTAGATGAAGGACTGCTTTCACACGCACTTATCCTTCAGAACTGAGCAAGTGGAAAGACGTTCGTTCATCTAGCACCAAGGGAACGGGTTGCAGGAGACACTTTTTCTCTGCTTTCTCAGTCTGTTTCCAAGTGCCGGTTTGAAGTTCCTGCAGTTTTCACTGTAAAACCGAGTTGGAGCTTGTACCTCCCCATATATATGTATGGAATGGAGTTTGCAACTGAAAAGAAACTTTGTGTTCCCAACAAGCTATGTGAAGGACGGCTTTCACACACACTTATCTCTCAGAACTGAGCAAGTGGAGAGACGTTCTTTCATCTAGCACCAATGGAACGGGTTGCATGAGACACTTTTTCTCTGCTTTCTCAGTCTCTTTCCTAGTGCCGGTTTGAAGTTCCTGCAGTTTTCACTGTAAAACAGAGTTGGAGCTAGTACCTACCCATATATATGTAAGGAACGGAGTTTGCAACTGAAAAGAAACTTTGTGTTCCTAACAAGCTAGTTGAAGGACGGCTTTGACACACACTTATCTCTCAGAACTGAGCAAGTGGAGAGACGTTCGTTCATCTAGCACCAAGGGAACGGGTTGCAGGAGACACTTTTTCTCTGCTTTCTCAGTCTGTTTCCTAGTGCCGGTTTGAAGTTCCTGCAATTTTCACTGTAAAACCGAGTTGTAGCTAGTACCTACCCATATGTATGTATGGAATGGAGTTTGCAACTGAAAAGAAACTTTGTGTTCCCAACAAGCTAGTTGAAGAACGGCTTTCACACACAAATATCTCTCAGAACTGAGCAAGTGGAGAGACGTTCGTTCATCTAGCACCAAGGGAACGGGTTGCAGGAGACACTATTTCTCTGCTTTCTCAGTCTGTTTCCAAGTGCCGGTTTGAAGTTCCTGCAGTTTTCACTGTAAAACCGTGTTGGAGCTTGTACCTCCCCATATATATGTATGGAATGGAGTTTGCAACTGAAAAGAAACTTTGTGTTCCCAACAAGCTATGTGAAGGACGGCTTTCACACACACTTATCTCTCAGAATTGAGCAAGTGGAGAGACGTTCGTTCATCTAGCACCAAGGGAACGGGTTGCAGGAGACACTTTTTCTCTGCTTTCTCAGTCTGTTTCGTAGTGCCGGTTTGAAGTTCCTGCAGTTTTCACTGTAAAACCGAGTTGGAGCTAGTACCTACCCATATATATGTATAGAATGGAGTTTGCAACTGAAAAGAAACTTTGTGTTCCCAACAAGCTAGGTGGAGGACTGCTTTCACACGCACTTATCTCTCAGAACTGAGCAAGTGGAGAGACGTTCGTTCATCTAGCACCAAGGGAACGGGTTGCAGGAGACACTTTTTCTCTGCTTTCTCAGGCTGTTTCCAAGTGCCGGTTTTAAGTTCGTGCAGTTTTCACTATAAAACCGAGTTGGAGCTAGTACTTCCCCATATATATGTATGGAATGGAGTTTGCAACTGAAAAGAAACTTTGTGTTCCCAACAAGCTAGATGAAGGACTGCTTTCACACGCACTTATCCCTCAGAACTGAGCAAGTGGAAAGACGTTCGTTCATCTAGCACCAAGGGAACGGGTTGCAGGAGACACTTTTTCTCTGCTTTCTCAGTCTGTTTCCAAGTGCCGGTTTGAAGTTCCTGCAGTTTTCACTGTAAAATCGAGTTGGAGCTTGTACCTCCCCATATATATGTATGGAATGGAGTTTGCAACTGAAAAGAAACTTTGTGTTCCCAACAAGCTATGTGAAGGACGGCTTTCACACACACTTATCTCTCAGAACTGAGCAAGTGGAGAGACGTTCTTTCATCTAGCACCAATGGAACGGGTTGCAGGAGACACTTTTTCTCTGCTTTCTCAGTCTCTTTCCTAGTGCCGGTTTGAAGTTCCTGCAGTTTTCACTGTAAAACAGAGTTGGAGCTAGTACCTCCCCATATATATGTATGGAATGGAGTTTGCAACTGAAAAGAAACTTTGTGTTCCCAACAAGCTAGGTGAAGGAAGGGTTTCACACACACTTATCTCTCAGAACTGAGCAAGTGGAGAGACGTTCGTTCATCTAGCACCAAGGGAACGGGTTGCAGGAGACACTTTTTCTCTGCTTTCTCAGGCTGTTTCCAAGTGCCGGTTTTAAGTTCCTGCAGTTTTCACTATAAAACCGAGTTGGAGCTAGTACTTCCCCATATATATGTATGGAATGGAGTTTGCAACTGAAAAGAAACTTTGTGTTCCCAACAAGCTAGATGAAGGACTGCTTTCACACGCACTTATCTCTCAGAAGTGAGCAAGTGGAGAGACGTTCGTTCATCTAGCACCAAGGGAACGGTTTGCAGGAGACAATTTTTCTCTGCTTTCTCAGTCTGTTTCCAAGTGCCGGTTTGAAGTTCCTGCAGTTTTCACTGTAAAACCGAGTTGGAGCTTGTACCTCCCCATATATATGTATGGATTGGTGTTGGCAACTGAAAAAAACTTTGTGTTCCCAACAAGCTAGGTGAAGGACGGCTTTCACACACACTTATCTCTCAGAACTGAGCAAGTGGAGAGACGTTTGTTCATCTAGCACCAAGGGAACGGGTTGCAGGAGACAGTATTTCTCTGCTTTCTCAGTCTGTTTCCAAGTGCCGGTTTGAAGTTCCTGCAGTTTTCACTGTAAAACCGAGTTGGAGCTAGTACCTCCCCATATATATGTATGGAATGGAGTTTGCAACTGAAAAGAAACTTTGTGTTCCGAACAAGGTAGGTTAAGGACGGCTTTCACACACACTTATCTCTCAGAACTGAGCAAGTGGAGAGACGTTCGTTCATCTAGCACCAAGGTAACGGGTTGCAGGAGACACTTTTTCTCTGCTTTCTCAGTCTTTTTCCTAGAGCCGGTTTGAAGTTTCTGCAGTTTTCACTGTAAAACCGAGTTGGAGCTTGTACCTCCCCATATATATGTATGGATTGGTGTTGGCAACTGAAAAAAACTTTGTGTTCCCAACAAGCTAGGTGAAGGACGGCTTTCACACACACTTATCTCTCAGAACTGAGCAAGTGGAGAGACGTTCGTTCATCTAGCACCAAGGTAACGGGTTGCAGGAGACACTTTTTCTCTGCTTTCTCAGTCTTTTTCCTAGAGCCGGTTTGAAGTTTCTGCAGTTTTCACTGTAAAACCGAGTTGGAGCTTGTACCTCCCCATATATATGTATAGATTGGTGTTGGCAACTGAAAAAAACTTTGTGTTCCCAACAAGCTAGGTGAAGGACGGCTTTCACACACACTTATCTCTCAGAACTGAGCAAGTGGAGAGACGTTCGTTCATCTAGCACCAAGGGAACGGGTTGCAGGAGACACTTTTTCTCTGCTTTCTCAGTCTGTTTCCTAGAGCCGGTTTGAAGTTCCTGCAGTTTTCACTGTAAAACCGAGTTGGAGTTAGTACCTACCCATATATATGTAAGGAACAGAGTTTGCAACTGAAAAGAAACTTTGTATTCCCAACAAGCTAGGTGAAGGACGGCTTTCACACACACTTATCTCTCAGAACTGAGCAAGTGGAGAGACGTTCGTTCATCTAGCACCAAGGGAACGGGTTGCAGGAGACACTTTTTCTCTGCTTTCTCAGTCTGTTTCCTAGAGCCGGTTTGAAGTTCCTGCAGTTTTCACTGTAAAACCGAGTTGGAGCTAGTACCTACCCATATATATGTATGGATTGGTGTTGGCAACTGAAAAGAAACTTTGTGTTCCCAACAAGCTAATTGAAGGACGGCTTTCACACACACTTATCTCTCAGAACTGAGCAAGTGGAGAGACGTTCGTTCATCTAGCACCAAGGGAACGGTTTGTAGGAGACACTTTTTCTCTGCTTTCTCAGTCTGTTTCCTAGAGCCGGTTTGAAGTTCCTGCAGTTTTCACTGTAAAACCGTGTTGGAGCTAGTACCTACCCATATATATGTAAGGAAAGGAGTTTGCAACTGAAAAGAAACTTTGTGTTCCTAACAAGCTAGGTGAAGGACGGCTTTCACACACACTTATCTCTCAGAACTGAGCAAGTGGAGAGACGTTCGTTCATCTAGCACCAAGGGAACGGGTTGCAGGAGACACTTTTTCTCTGCTTTCTCAGACTGTTTCCTAGAGCCGGTTTGAAGTTCCTGCAGTTTTCACTGTAAAACCGAGTTGGAGCTAGTACCTACCCATATATATGTAAGGAACAGAGTTTGCAACTGAAAAGAAACTTTGTGTTCCCAACAAGCTAGGTGAAGGACGGCTTTCACACACACTTATCTCTCAGAACTGAGCAAGTAGAGAGACGTTCGTTCATCTAGCACCAAGGGAACGGGTTGCAGGAGACACTTTTTCTCTGCTTTCTCAGTCTGTTTCCTAGAGCCAGTTTGAAGTTCCTGCAGTTTTCACTGTAAAACCGAGTTGGAGCTAGTACCTCCCCATATATATGTATGGATTGGTGTTGGCAACTGAAAAGAAACTTTGTGTTCCCAACAAGCTACTTGAAGGACGGCTTTCACACACACTTATCTCTCAGAACTGAGCAAGTGGAGAGACGTTCGTTCATCGAGCACCAAGGGAACGGTTTGTAGGAGACACTTTTTCTCTGCTTTCTCAGTCTGTTCCCTAGAGCCGGTTTGAAGTTCCTGCATTTTTCACTATAAAACCGGGTTGGAGCTAGTACCTACCCATATATATGTAAGGAACGGAGTTTGCAACTGAAAAGAAACTTTGTGTTCCCAACAAGCTAGTTGAAGAACGGCTTTCACACACAATTATCTCTCAGAACTGAGCAAGTGGAGAGACGTTCGTTCATCTAGCACCAAGGGAACGGGTTGCAGGAGACACTATTTCTCTGCTTTCTCAGTCTGTTTCCTAGAGCCGGTTTGAAGTTCCTGCAATTTTCACTGTGAAACCGAGTTGGAGTTAGTACCTACCCATATATATGTAAGGAACAGAGTTTGCAACTGAAAAGAAACTTTGTGTTCCCAACAACCTAGGTGAAGGACGGCTTTCACACACACTTATCTCTCAGAACTGAGCAAGTGGAGAGACGTTCGTTCATCTAGCACCAAGGGAACGGGTTGCAGGAGACACTATTTCTCTGCTTTCTCAGTCTGTTTCCTAGAGCCGGTTTGAAGTTCCTGCAATTTTCACTGTGAAACCGAGTTGGAGTTAGTACCTACCCATATATATGTAAGGAACAGAGTTTGCAACTGAAAAGAAACTTTGTGTTCCCAACAAGCTAGGTGAAGGACGGCTTTCACACACACTTATCTCTCAGAACTGAGCAAGTGGAGAGACGTTCGTTCATCTAGCACCAAGGGAACGGGTTGCAGGAGACACTTTTTCTCTGCTTTCTCAGTCTGTTTCCTAGAGCCGGTTTGAAGTTCCTGCAGTTTTCACTGTAAAACCGAGTTGGAGCTAGTACCTCCCCATATATATGTATGGATTGGTGTTGGCAACTGAAAAGAAACTTTGTGTTCCCAACAAGCTAATTGAAGGACGGCTTTCACACACACTTATCTCTCAGAACTGAGCAAGTGGAGAGACGTTCATTCATCTAGCACCAAGGGAACGGTTTGTAGGAGACACTTTTTCTCTGCTTTCTCAGTCTGTTTCCTAGAGCCGGTTTGAAGTTCCTGCAGTTTTCACTGTAAAACCGAGTTGGAGCTAGTACCTACCCATATATATGTAAGGAAAGGAGTTTGCAACTGAAAAGAAACTTTGTGTTCCTAACAAGCTAGTTGAAGGACGGCTTTCACACACACTTATCTCTCAGAACTGAGCAAGTGGAGAGACGTTCGTTCATCTAGCACCAAGGGAACGGGTTGCAGGAGACACTTTTTCTCTGCTTTCTCAGACTGTTTCCTAGAGCCGGTATGAAGTTCCTGCAGTTTTAACTGTAAAACCGATTTGGAGCTAGTACCTACCCATATATATGTAAGGAACAGAGTTTGCAACTGAAAAGAAACTTTGTGTTCCCAACAAGCTAGGTGAAGGACGGCTTTCACACACACTTATCTCTCAGAACTGAGCAAGTGGAGAGACGTTCGTTCATCTAGCACCAAGGGAACGGGTTGCAGGAGACACTTTTTCTCTGCATTCTCAGTCTGTTTCCTAGAGCCAGTTTGAAGTTCCTGCAGTTTTCACTGTAAAACCGAGTTGGAGCTAGTACCTCCCCATATATATGTATGGATTGGTGTTGGCAACTGAAAAGAAACTTTGTGTTCCCAACAAGCTACTTGAAGGACGGCTTTCACACACACTTATCTCTCAGAACTGAGCAAGTGGAGAGACGTTCGTTCATCGAGCACCAAGGGAACGGTTTGTAGGAGACACTTTTTCTCTGCTTTCTCAGTCTGTTCCCTAGAGCCGGTTTGAAGTTCCTGCAGTTTTCACTATAAAACCGGGTTGGAGCTAGTACCTACCCATATATATGTAAGGAACGGAGTTTGCAACTGAAAAGAAACTTTGTGTTCCTAACAAGCTAGTTGAAAGACGGCTTTGACACACACTTATCTCTCAGAACTGAGCAAGTGGAGAGACGTTCGTTCATCTAGCACCAAGGGAACGGGTTGCAGGAGACACTTTTTCTCTGCTTTCTCAGTCTGTTTCCTAGTGCCGGTTTGAAGTTCCTGCAATTTTCACTGTAAAACCGAGTTGGAGCTAGTACCTACCCATATATATGTATGGAATGGAGTTTGCAACTGAAAAGAAACTTTGTGTTCCCAACAAGCTAGTTGAAGAACGGCTTTCACACACAATTATCTCTCAGAACTGAGCAAGTGGAGAGACGTTCGTTCATCTAGCACCAAGGGAACGGGTTGCAGGAGACACTATTTCTCTGCTTTCTCAGTCTGTTTCCAAGTGCCGGTTTGAAGTTCCTGCAGTTTTCACTGTAAAACCGAGTTGGAGCTTGTACCTCCCCATATATATGTATGGAATGGAGTTTGCAACTGAAAAGAAACTTTGTGTTCCCAACAAGCTATGTGAAGGACGGCTTTCACACACACTTATCTCTCAGAATTGAGCAAGTGGAGAGACGTTCGTTCATCTAGCACCAAGGGAACGGGTTGCAGGAGACACTATTTCTCTGCTTTCTCAGTCTGTTTCCAAGTGCCGGTTTGAAGTTCCTGCAGTTTTCACTGTAAAACCGAGTTGGAGCTAGTACCTACCCATATATATGTATAGATTGGAGTTTGCAACTGAAAAGAAACTTTGTGTTCCCAACAAGCTAGGTGAAGGACTGCTTTCACTCGCACTTATCTCTCAGAACTGAGCAAGTGGAAAGACGTTCGTTAATCTAGCACCAAGCGAACGGGTTGCAGGAGACACTTTTTCTCTGCTTTCTCAGTCTGTTTCCAAGTGCCGGTTTGAAGTTCCTGCAGTTTTCAGTGTAAAACCGTGTTGGAGCTAGTACTTCCCCATATATATGTATGGAATGGAGTTTGCAACTGAAAAGAAACTTTGTGTTCCCAACAAGCTAGGTGAAGGACGGCTTTCACACTCACTTATCTCTCCGAACTGAGCAAGTGGAGAGACGTTCGTTCATCTAGCACCAAGGGAACGGGTTGCAGGAGACACTTTTTCTCTGCTTTCTCAGTCTGTTTCCTAGAGCCAGTTTGAAGTTCCTGCTGTTTTCACTGTAAAACCGAGTTGGAGCTAGTACCTCCCCATATATATGTATCGATTGCTGTTGGCAACTGAAAAGAAACTTTGTGTTCCCAACAAGCTACTTGAAGGACGGCTTTCACACACACTTATCTCTCAGAACTGAGCAAGTGGAGAGACGTTCGTTCATCTAGCACCAAGGGAACGGTTTGTAGGAGAAACTATTTCTCTGCTTTCTCAGTCTGTTCCCTAGAGCCGGTTTGAAGTTCCTGCAGTTTTCACTGTAAAACCGAGTTGGAGCTAGTACCTACCCATATATATGTAAGGAACGGAGTTTGCAACTGAAAAGAAACTTTGTGTTCCCAACAAGCTACTTGAAGGACGGCTTTGACACACACTTATCTCTCAGAACTGAGCAAGTGGAGAGACGTTCGTTCATCTAGCACCAAGTGAACGGGTTGCAGGAGACAGTTTTTCTCTGCTTTCTCAGTCTGTTTCCTAGTGCCGGTTTGAAGTTCCTGCAATTTTCACTGTAAAACCGAGTTGGAGCTAGTACCTACCCATATATATGTATGGAATGGAGTTTGCAACTGAAAAGAAACTTTGTGTTTCCAACAAGCTAGTTGAAGAACGGCTTTCACACACAATTATCTCTCAGAACTGAGCAAGTGGAGAGACGTTCGTTCATCTAGCACCAAGGGAACGGGTTGCAGGAGACACTATTTCTCTGCTTTCTCAGTCTGTTTCCAAGTGCCGGTTTGAAGTTCCTGCAGTTTTCACTGTAAAACCGAGTTGGAGCTTGTACCTCCCCATATATATGTATGGAATGGAGTTTGCAACTGAAAAGAAACTTTGTGTTCCCAACAAGCTATGTGAAGGACGGCTTTCACACACACTTATCTCTCAGAATTGAGCAAGTGGAGAGACGTTCGTTCATCTAGCACCAAGGGAACGGGTTGCAGGAGACACTTTTTCTCTGCTTTCTCAGTCTGTTTCGTAGTGCCGGTTTGAAGTTCCTGCAGTTTTCACTGCAAAACCGAGTTGGAGCTAGTACCTACCCATATATATGTATAGAATGGAGTTTGCAACTGAAAAGAAACTTTGTGTTCCCAACAAGCTAGGTGGAGGACTGCTTTCACACGCACTTATCTCTCAGAACTGAGCAAGTGGAAAGACGTTCGTTCATCTAGCACCAAGGGAACGGGTTGCAGGAGACAATTTTTCTCTGCTTTCTCAGTCTGTTTCCAAGTGCCGGTTTGAAGTTCCTGCAGTTTTCAGTGTAAAACGGAGTTGGAGCTAGTACTTCCCCATATATATGTATGGAATGGAGTTTGCAACTGAAAAGAAACTTTGTGTTCCCAACAAGCTAGGTGAAGGACGGCTTTCACACTCACTTATCTCTCAGAACTGAGCAAGTGGAGAGACGTTCGTTCATCTAGCACCAAGGGAACGGGTTGCAGGAGACACTTTTTCTCTGCTTTCTCAGTCTCTTTCCTAGTGCCGGTTTGAAGTTCCTGCAGTTTTCACTGTAAAACAGAGTTGGAGCTAGTACCTCCCAATATATATGTATGGAATGGAGTTTGCAACTGAAAAGAAACTTTGTGTTCCCAACAAGCTAGGTGAAGGAAGGCTTTCACACACACTTATCTCTCAGAACTGAGCAAGTGGAGAGACGTTCGTTCATCTAGCACCAAGGGAACGGGATGCAGGAGACACTTATTCTCTGCTTTCTCAGGCTGTTTCCAAGTGCCGGTTTTAAGTTCCTGCAGTTTTCACTATAAAACCGAGTTGGAGCTAGTACTTCCCCATATATATGTATGGATTGGTGTTGGCAACTGAAAAGAAACTTTGTGTTCCCAACAAGCTAGATGAAGGACTGCTTTCACACGCACTTACCCCTCAGAACTAGCAAGTGGAAAGACGTTCGTTTATCTAGCACCAAGGGAACGGGTTGCAGGAGAAACTTTTTCTCTGCTTTCTCAGTCTGTTTCCAAGTGCCGGTTTGAAGTTCCTGCAGTTTTCACTGTAAAACCGAGTTGGAGCTTGTACCTCCCCATATATATGTATGGAATGGAGTTTGCAACTGAAAAGAAACTTTGTGTTCCCAACAAGCTATGTGAAGGACGGCTTTCACACACAATTATCTCTCAGAATTGAGCAAGTGGAGAGACTTTCGTTCATCTAGCACCAAGGGAACGGGTTGCAGGATACACTTTTTCTCTGCTTTCTCAGTCTGTTTCGTAGTGCCGGTTTGAATTTCCTGCAGTTTTCACTGTAAAACCGAGTTGGAGCTAGTACCTACCCATATATATGTATAGAATGGAGTTTGCAACTGAAAAGAAACTTTGTGTTCCCAACAAGCTAGGTGAAGGACTGCTTTCACACGCACTTATCTCTCAGAACTGAGCAAGTGGAAAGACGTTCGTTCATCTAGCACCAAGGGAACGGGTTGCAGGAGACACTTTTTCTCTGCTTTCTCAGTCTCTTTCCAAGTGCCTGTTTGAAGTTCCTGCAGTTTTCAGTGTAAAACGGAGTTGGAGCTAGTACTTCCCCATATATATGTATGGAATGGAGTTTGCAACTGAAAAGAAACTTTGTGTTCCCAACAAGCTAGGTGAAGGACGGCTTTCACACTCACTTATCTCTCAGAACTGAGCAAGTGGAGAGACGTTCGTTCATCTAGCACCAAGGGAACGGGTTGCAGGAGACACTTTTTCTCTGCTTTCTCAGTCTCTTTCCTAGTGCCGGTTTCAAGTTCCTGCAGTTTTCACTGTAAAACAGAGTTGGAGTTAGTACCTCCCCATATATATGTATGGAATGGAGTTTGCAACTGAAAAGAAACTTTGTGTTCCCAACAAGCTAGGTGAAGGAAGGCTTTCACACACACTTATCTCTCAGAACTGAGCAAGTGGAGGGACGTTCGTTCATCTAGCACCAAGGGAACGGGTTGCAGGAGACACTTTTTCTCTGCTTTCTCAGTCTGTTTCCTAGAGCCGGTTTGAAGTTTCTGCAGTTTTCACTGTAAAACCGAGTTGGAGCTTGTACCTCCCCATATATATGTATGGATTGGTGTTGGCAACTGAAAAAAACTTTGTGTTCCCAACAAGCTAGGTGAAGGACGGCTTTCACACACACTTATCTCTCAGAACTGAGCAAGTGGAGAGACGTTCGTTCATCTAGCACCAAGGGAACAGGTTGCAGGAGACAGTATTTCTCTGCTTTCTCAGTCTGTTTCCAAGTGCCGGTTTGAAGTTCCTACAGTTTTCACTGTAAAACCGAGTTGGAGCTAGTACCTCCCCATATATATGTATGGAATGGAGTTTGCAACTGAAAAGAAACTTTGTGTTCCGAACAAGGTAGTTTAAGGACGGCTTTCAAACACACTTGTCTCTCAGAACTGAGCAAGTGGAGAGACGTTCGTTCATCTAGCACCAAGGGAACGGGTTGCAGGAGACACTTTTTCTCTGCTTTCTCAGTCTGTTTCCTAGAGCCGGTTTGAAGTTCCTGCAGTTTTCACGGTAAAACCGAGTTGGAGTTAGAACCTACCCATATATATGTAAGGAACAGAGTTTGCAACTGAAAAGAAACTTTGTGTTCCCAACAAGCTAGGTGAAGGACGGCTTTCACACACACTTATCTCTCAGAACTGAGCAAGTGGAGAGACGTTCGTTCATCTAGCACCAAGGGAACGGGTTGCAGGAGACACTTTTTCTCTGCTTTCTCAGTCTGTTTCCTAGAGCCGGTTTGAAGTTCCTGCAGTTTTCACTATAAAACCGAGTTGGAGCTAGTACCTACCCATATATATGTATGGATTGGTGTTGGCAACTGAAAAGAAATTTTGTGTTCCCAACAAGCTACTTGAAGGACGGCTTTCACACACACTTATCTCTCAGAACTGAGCAAGTGGAGAGACGTTCGTTCATCGAGCACCAAGGGAACGGTTTGTAGGAGACACTTTTTCTCTGCTTTCTCAGTCTGTTCCCTAGAGCCGGTTTGAAGTTCCTGCAGTTTTCACTGTAAAACCGGGTTGGAGCTAGTACCTACCCATATATATGTAAGGAACGGAGTTTGCAACTGAAAAGAAACTTTGTGTTCCTAACAAGCTAGTTGAAGGACGGCTTTGACACACACTTATCTCTCAGAACTGAGCAAGTGGAGAGACGTTCGTTCATCTAGCACCAAGGGAACGGGTTGCAGGAGACACTTTTTCTCTGCTTTCTCAGTCTGTTTCCTAGTGCCGGTTTGAAGTTCCTGCAATTTTCACTGTAAAACCGAGTTGGAGCTAGTACCTACCCATATATATGTATGGAATGGAGTTTGCAACTGAAAAGAAACTTTGTGTTCCCAACAAGCTAGTTGAAGAACGGCTTTCACACACAATTATCTCTCAGAACTGAGCAAGTGGAGAGACGTTCGTTCATCTAGCACCAAGGGAACGGGTTGCAGGAGACACTATTTCTCTGCTTTCTCAGTCTGTTTCCAAGTGCCGGTTTGAAGTTCCTGCAGTTTTCACTGTAAAACCGAGTTGGAGCTTGTACCTCCCCATATATATGTATGGAATGGAGTTTGCAACTGAAAAGAAACTTTGTGTTCCCAACAAGCTATGTGAAGGGCGGCTTTCACACACACTTATCTCTCAGAATTGAGCAAGTGGAGAGACGTTCGTTCATCTAGCACCAAGGGAACGGGTTGCAGGAGACACTTTTTCTCTGCTTTCTCAGTCTGTTTCCTAGTGCCGGTTTGAAGTTCCTGCAGTTTTCACTGTAAAACCGAGTTGGAGCTAGTACCTACATATATATATGTATAGAATGGAGTTTGCAACTGAAAAGAAACTTTGTGTTCCCAACAAGCTAGGTGAAGGACTGCTTTCACACGCACTTATCTCTCAGAACTGAGCAAGTGGAAAGACGTTTGTTAATCTAGCACCAAGCGAACGGGTTGCAGGAGACACTTTTTCTCTGCTTTCTCAGTCTGTTTCCAAGTGCCGGTTTGAAGTTCCTGCAGTTTTCATTGTAAAACCGTGTTGGAGCTAGTACTTCCCCATATATATGTATGGAATGGAGTTTGCAACTGAAAAGAAACTTTGTGTTCCCAACAAGCTAGGTGAAGGACGGCTTTCACACTCACTTATCTCTCCGAACTGAGCAAGTGGAGAGACGTTCGTTCATCTAGCACCAAGGGAACGTGTTGCAGGAGACACTTTTTCTCTGCTTTCTCAGTCTGTTTCCTAGAGCCGGTATGAAGTTCCTGCAGTTTTCACTGTAAAACCGAGTTGGAGCTAGTACCTACCCATATATATGTAAGGAACAGAGTTTGCAACTGAAAAGAAACTTTGTGTTCCCAACAATCTAGGTGAAGGACGGCTTTCACACACACTTATCTCTCAGAACTGAGCAAGTGGAGAGACGTTCGTTCATCTAGCACCAAGGGAACGGGTTGCAGGAGACACTTTTTCTCTGCTTTCTCAGTCTGTTTCCTAGAGCCAGTTTGAAGTTCCTGCTGTTTTCACTGTAAAACCGAGTTGGAGCTAGTACCTCCCCATATATATGTATGGATTGGTGTTGGCAACTGAAAAGAAACTTTGTGTTCCCAAAAAGCTACTTGAAGGACGGCTTTCACACACACTTATCTCTCAGAACTGAGCAAGTGGAGAGACGTTCGTTCATCTAGCACCAAGGGAACGGTTTGTAGGAGACACTTTTTCTCTGCTTTCTCAGTCTGTTCCCTAGAGCCGGTTCGAAGTTCCTGCAGTTTTCACTGTAAAACCGAGTTGGAGCTAGTACCTACCCATATATATGTAAGGAACGGAGTTTGCAACTGAAAAGAAACTTTGTGTTCCTAACAAGCTAGTTGAAGGACGGCTTTGACACACACTTATCTCTCAGAACTGAGCAAGTGGAGAGACGTTCGTTCATCTAGCACCAAGGGAACGGGTTGCAGGAGACACTTTTTCTCTGCTTTCTCAGTCTGTTTCCTAGTGCCGGTTTGAAGTTCCTGCAATTTTCACTGTAAAACCGAGTTGGAGCTAGTACCTACCCATATATATGTATGGAATGGAGTTTGCAACTGAAAAGAAACTTTGTGTTCCCAACAAGCTAGTTGAAGTACGGCTTTCACACACACTTATCTCTCAGAACTGAGCAAGTGGAGAGACGTTCGTTCATCTAGCACCAAGGGAACGGGTTGCAGGAGACACTTTTTCCCTGCTTTCTCAGTCTGTTTCCAAGTGCCGGTTTGAAGTTCCTGCAGTTTTCACTGTAAAACCGAGTTGGAGCTTGTACCTCCCCATATATATGTATGGAATGGAGTTTGCAACTGAAAAGAAACTTTGTGTTCCCAACAAGCTATTTGAAGGACGGCTTTCACACACACTTATCTCTCAGAATTGAGCAAGTGGAGAGACGTTCGTTCATCTAGCACCAAGGGAACGGGTTGCAGGAGACAATTTTTCTCTGCTTTCTCAGTCTGTTTCCTAGTGCCGGTTTGAAGTTCCTGCAGTTTTCAGTGTAAAACGGAGTTGGAGCTAGTACCTACCCATATATATGTATAGAATGGAGTTTGCAACTGAAAAGAAACTTTGTGTTCCCAACAAGCTAGGTGAAGGACTGCTTTCACACGCACTTATCTCTCTGAACTGAGCAAGTGGAAAGACGTTCGTTCATCTAGCACCAAGGGAACGGGATGCAGGAGACACTTTTTCTCTGCTTTCTCAGTCTGTTTCCAAGTTCCGGTTTGAAGTTCCTGCAGTTTTCAGTGTAAAACCGAGTTGGAGCTAGTACTTCCCCATATATATGTATGGAATGGAGTTTGCAACTGAAAAGAAACTTTGTGTTCCCAACAAGCTAGGTGAAGGACGGCTTTCACACTCACTTATCTCTCAGAACTGAGCAAGTGGAGAGACGTTCGTTCATCTAGCACCAAGGGAACGGGTTGCAGGAGACACTTTTTCTCTGCTTTCTCAGTCCCTTTCCTAGTGCCGGTTTGAAGTTCCTGCAGTTTTCACTGTAAAACAGAGTTGGAGCTAGTACCTCCCCATATATATGTATGGAATGGAGTTTGCAACTGAAAAGAAACTTTGTGTTCCCAACAAGCTAGGTGAAGGAAGGCTTTCACACACACTTATCTCTCAGAACTGAGCAAGTGGAGAGACGTTCGTTCATCTAGCACCAAGGGAACGGGTTGCAGGAGACACTTTTTCTCTGCTTTCTCAGGCTGTTTCCAAGTGCCGGTTTGAAGTTCCTGCAGTTTTCACTATAAAACCGAGTTGGAGCTAGTACTTCCCCATATATATGTATGGAATGGAGTTTGCAACTGAAAAGAAACTTTGTGTTCCCAACAAGCTAGATGAAGGACTGCTTTCACACGCACTTATCCCTCAGAACTGAGCAAGTGGAAAGACGTTCGTTCATCTAGCACCAAGGGAACGGGTTGCAGGAGACACTTTTTCTCTGCTTTCTCAGTCTGTTTCCAAGTGCCGGTTTGAAGTTCCTGCAGTTTTCAGTGTAAAACCGAGTTGGAGCTAGTACTTCCCCATATATATGTATGGTATGGAGTTTGCAACTGAAAAGAAACTTTGTGTTCCCAACAAGCTATGTGAAGGACGGCTTTCACACACACTTATGTCTCAGAATTGAGCAAGTGGAGAGACGTTCGTTCATCTAGCACCAAGGGAACGGGTTGCAGGAGACAGTATTTCTCTGCTTTCTCAGTCTGTTTCCTAGTGCCGGTTTGAAGTTCCTGCAGTTTTCACTGTAAAACCGATTTGGAGCTAGTACCTACACATATATATGTATAGAATGGAGTTTGCAACTGAAAAGAAACTTTGTGTTCCCAACAAGCTAGGTGAAGGACTGCTTTCACACGCACTTATCTCTCAGAACTGAGCAAGTGGAAAGACGTTCGTTAATCTAGCACCAAGCGAACGGGTTGCAGGAGACACTTTTTCTCTGCTTTCTCAGTCTGTTTCCAAGTGCCGGTTTGAAGTTCCTGCAGTTTTCAGTGTAAAACCGTGTTGGAGCTAGTACTTCCCCATATATATGTATGGAATGGAGTTTGCAACTGAAAAGAAACTTTGTGTTCCCAACAAGCTAGGTGAAGGACGGCTTTCACACTCACTTATCTCTCCGAACTGAGCAAGTGGAGAGACGTTCGTTCATCTAGCACCAAGGGAACGGGTTGCAGGAGACACTTTTTCTCTGCTTTCTCAGTCTGTTTCCTAGAGCCGGTATGAAGTTCCTGCAGTTTTCACTGTAAAACCGAGTTGGAGCTAGTACCTACCCATATATATGTAAGGAACAGAGTTTGCAACTGAAAAGAAACTTTGTGTTCCCAACAATCTAGGTGAAGGACGGCTTTCACACACACTTATCTCTCAGAACTGAGCAAGTGGAGAGACGTTCGTTCATCTAGCACCAAGGGAACGGGTTGCAGGAGACACTTTTTCTCTGCTTTCTCAGTCTGTTTCCTAGAGCCAGTTTGAAGTTCCTGCTGTTTTCACTGTAAAACCGAGTTGGAGCTAGTACCTCCCCATATATATGTATGGATTGGTGTTGGCAACTGAAAAGAAACTTTGTGTTCCCAAAAAGCTACTTGAAGGACGGCTTTCACACACACTTATCTCTCAGAACTGAGCAAGTGGAGAGACGTTCGTTCATCTAGCACCAAGGGAACGGTTTGTAGGAGACACATTTTCTCTGCTTTCTCAGTCTGTTCCCTAGAGCCGGTTCGAAGTTCCTGCAGTTTTCACTGTAAAACCGAGTTGGAGCTAGTACCTACCCATATATATGTAAGGAACGGAGTTTGCAACTGAAAAGAAACTTTGTGTTCCTAACAAGCTAGTTGAAGGACGGCTTTGACACACACTTATCTCTCAGAACTGAGCAAGTGGAGAGACGTTCGTTCATCTAGCACCAAGGGAACGGGTTGCAGGAGACACTTTTTCTCTGCTTTCTCAGTCTGTTTCCTAGTGCCGGTTTGAAGTTCCTGCAATTTTCACTGTAAAACCGAGTTGGAGCTAGTACCTACCCATATATATGTATGGAATGGAGTTTGCAACTGAAAAGAAACTTTGTGTTCCCAACAAGCTAGTTGAAGTACGGCTTTCACACACAATTATCTCTCAGAACTGAGCAAGTGGAGAGACGTTCGTTCATCTAGCACCAAGGGAACGGGTTGCAGGAGACACTTTTTCTCTGCTTTCTCAGTCTGTTTCCAAGTGCCGGTTTGAAGTTCCTGCAGTTTTCACTGTAAAACCGTGTTGGAGCTTGTACCTCCCCATATATATGTATGGAATGGAGTTTGCAACTGAAAAGAAACTTTGTGTTCCCAACAAGCTATTTGAAGGACGGCTTTCACACACACTTATCTCTCAGAATTGAGCAAGTGGAGAGACGTTCGTTCATCTAGCACCAAGGGAACGGGTTGCAGGAGACAATTTTTCTCTGCTTTCTCAGTCTGTTTCCTAGTGCCGGTTTGAAGTTCCTGCAGTTTTCATTGTAAAACGGAGTTGGAGCTAGTACCTACCCATATATATGTATAGAATGGAGTTTGCAACTGAAAAGAAACTTTGTGTTCCCAACAAGCTAGGTGAAGGGCTGCTTTCACACGCACTTATCTCTCTGAACTGAGCAAGTGGAAAGACGTTCGTTCATCTAGCACCAAGGGAACGGGTTGCAGGAGGCACTTTTTCTCTGCTTTCTCAGTCTGTTTCCAAGTGCCGGTTTGAAGTTCCTGCAGTTTTCAGTGTAAAACCGAGTTGGAGCTAGTACTTCCCCATATATATGTATGGAATGGAGTTTGCAACTGAAAGGAAACTTTGTGTTCCCAACAAGCTAGGTGAAGGACGGCTTTCACACTCACTTATCTCTCAGAACTGAGCAAGTGGAGAGACGTTCGTTCATCTAGCACCAAGGGAACGGGATGCAGGAGACACTTTTTCTCTGCTTTCTCAGTCTCTTTCCTAGTGCCGGTTTGAAGTTCCTGCAGTTTTCACTGTAAAACAGAGTTGGAGCTAGTACCTCCCTATATATATGTATGGAATGGAGTTTGCAACTGAAAAGAAACTTTGTGTTCCCAACAAGCTAGGTGAAGGAAGGCTTTCACACACACTTATCTCTCAGAACTGAGCAAGTGGAGAGACTTTCGTTCATCTAGCACCAAGGGAACGGGTTGCAGGAGACACTTTTTCTCTGCTTTCTCAGGCTGTTTCCAAGTGCCGGTTTGAAGTTCCTGCAGTTTTCACTATAAAACCGAGTTGGAGCTAGTACTTCCCCATATATATGTATGGAATGGAGTTTGCTACTGAAAAGAAACTTTGTGTTCCCAACAAGCTAGATGAAGGACTGCTTTCACACGCACTTATCCCTCAGAACTGAGCAAGTGGAAAGACGTTCGTTCATCTAGCACCAAGGGAACGGGTTGCAGGAGACACTTTTTCTCTGCTTTCTCAGTCTGTTTCCAAGTGCCGGTTTGAAGTTCCTGCAGTTTTCAGTGTAAAACCGAGTTGGAGCTAGTACTTCCCCATATATATGTATGGAATGGAGTTTGCAACTGAAAAGAAACTTTGTGTTCCCAACAAGCTAGGTGAAGGACGGCTTTCACACACACTTATCTCTCAGAACTGAGCAAGTGGAGAGACGTTCGTTCATCTAGCACCAATGGAACGGTTTGCAGGAGACACTTTTTCTCTGCTTTCTCAGTCTGTTTCCTAGTGCCGGTTTGAAGTTCCTGCAATTTTCACTGTAAAACCGAGTTGGAGCTTGTACCTCCCCATATATATTTATGGATTGGTGTTGGCAACTGAAAAAAACTTTGTGTTCCCAAAAAGCTAGGTGAAGGACGGCTTTCACACACACTTATCTCTCAGAACTGAGCAAGTGGAGAGACGTTCGTTCATCTAGCACCAAGGGAACGGGTTGCAGGAGACACTTTTTCTCTGCTTTCTCAGTCTGTTTCCTAGTGCCGGTTTGAAGTTCCTGCAGTTTTCACTGTAAAACCGAGTTGGAGCTAGTACCTACACATATATATGTATAGAATGGAGTTTGCAACTGAAAAGAAACTTTGTGTTCCCAACAAGCTAGGTGAAGGACTGCTTTCACACGCACTTATCTCTCAGAACTGAGCAAGTGGAAAGACGTTCGTTAATCTAGCACCAAGTGAACGGGTTGCAGGAGACACTTTTTCTCTGCTTTCTCAGTCTGTTTCCAAGTGCCGGTTTGAAGTTCCTGCAGTTTTCAGTGTAAAACCGTGTTGGAGCTAGTACTTCCCCATATATATGTATGGAATGGTGTTTGCAACTGAAAAGAAACTTTGTGTTCCCAACAAGCTAGGTGAAGGACGGCTTTCACACTCACTTATCTCTCCGAACTGAGCAAGTGGAGAGACGTTCGTTCATCTAGCACCAAGGGAACGGGTAGCAGGAGACACTTTTTCTCTGCTTTCTCAGTCTGTTTCCTAGAGCCGGTATGAAGTTCCTGCAGTTTTCACTGTAAAACCGAATTGGAGCTAGTACCGACCCATATATATGAAAGGAACAGAGTTTGCAACTGAAAAGAAACTTTGTGTTCCCAACAATCTAGGTGAAGGACGGCTTTCACACACACTTATCTCTCAGAACTGAGCAAGTGGAGAGACGTTCGTTCATCTAGCACCAAGGGAACGGGTTGCAGGAGACACTTTTTCTCTGCTTTCTCAATCTGTTTCCTAGAGCCAGTTTGAAGTTCCTGCTGTTTTCACTGTAAAACCGAGTTGGAGCTAGTACCTCCCCATATATATGTATGGATTGGTGTTGGCAACTGAAAAGAAACTTTGTGTTCCCAAAAAGCTACTTGAAGGACGGCTTTCACACACACTTATCTCTCAGAACTGAGCAAGTGGAGAGACGTTCGTTCATCTAGCACCAAGGGAACGGTTTGAAGGAGACACTTTTTCTCTGCTTTCTCAGTCTGTTCCCTAGAGCCGGTTCGAAGTTCCTGCAGTTTTCACTGTAAAACCGAGTTGGAGCTAGTACCTACCCATATATATGTAAGGAACGGAGTTTGCAACTGAAAAGAAACTTTGTGTTCCTAACAAGCTAGTTGAAGGACGGCTTTGACACACACTTATCTCTCAGAACTGAGCAAGTGGAGAGACGTTCGTTCATCTAGCACCAAGGGAACGGGTTGCAGGAGACACTTTTTCTCTGCTTTCTCAGTCTGTTTCCTAGTGCCGGTTTGAAGTTCCTGCAATTTTCACTGTAAAACCGAGTTGGAGCTAGTACCTACCCATATATATGTATGGAATGGAGTTTGCAACTGAAAAGAAACTTTGTGTTCCCAACAAGCTAGTTGAAGTACGGCTTTCACACACAATTATCTCTCAGAACTGAGCAAGTGGAGAGACGTTCGTTCATCTAGCACCAAGGGAACGGGTTGCAGGAGACACTTTTTCTCTGCTTTCTCAGTCTGTTTCCAAGTGCCGGTTTGAATTTCCTGCAGTTTTCACTGTAAAACCGAGTTGGAGCTTGTACCTCCCCATATATATGTATGGAATGGAGTTTGCAACTGAAAAGAAACTTTGTGTTCCCAACAAGCTATTTGAAGGACGGCTTTCACACACACTTATCTCTCAGAATTGAGCAAGTGGAGAGACGTTCGTTCATCTAGCACCAAGGGAACGGGTTGCAGGAGACAATTTTTCTCTGCTTTCTCAGTCTGTTTCCTAGTGCCGGTTTGAAGTTCCTGCAGTTTTCACTGTAAAACCGAGTTGGAGCTAGTACCTACCCATATATATGTATAGAATGGAGTTTGCAACTGAAAAGAAACTTTGTGTTCCCAACAAGCTAGGTGAAGGACTGCTTTCACACGCACTTATCTCTCTGAACTGAGCAAGTGGAAAGACGTTCGTTCATCTAGCACCAAGGGAACGGGATGCAGGATACACTTTTTCTCTGTTTTCTCAGTCTGTTTCCAAGTGCCGGTTTGAAGTTCCTGCAGTTTTCAGTGTAAAACCGAGTTGGAGCTAGTACTTCCCCATATATATGTATGGAATGGAGTTTGCAACTGAAAAGAAACTTTGTGTTCCCAACAAGCTAGGTGAAGGACGGCTTTCACACTCACTTATCTCTCAGAACTGAGCAAGTGGAGAGACGTTCGTTCATCTAGCACCAAGGGAACGGGTTGCAGGAGACACTTTTTCTCTGCTTTCTCAGTCTCTTTCCTAGTGCCGGTTTGAAGTTCCTGCAGTTTTCACTGTAAAACAGAGTTGGAGCTAGTACCTCCCCATATATATGTATGGAATGGAGTTTGCAACTGAAAAGAAACTTTGTGTTCCCAACAAGCTAGGTGAAGGAAGGCTTTCACACACACTTATCTCTCAGAACTCAGCAAGTGGAGAGACGTTCGTTCATCTAGCACCAAGGGAACGGGTTGCAGGAGACACTTTTTCTCTGCTTTCTCAGGCTGTTTCCAAGTGCCGGTTTGAAGTTCCTGCAGTTTTCACTATAAAACCGAGTTGGAGCTAGTACTTCCCCATATATATGTATGGAATGGAGTTTGCAACTGAAAAGAAACTTTGTGTTCCCAACAAGCTAGATGAAGGACTGCTTTCACACGCACTTATCCCTCAGAACTGAGCAAGTGGAAAGACGTTCGTTCATCTAGCACCAAGGGAACGGGTTGCAGGAGACACTTTTCTCTGCTTTCTCAGTCTGTTTCCAAGTGCCGGTTTGAAGTTCCTGCAGTTTTCAGTGTAAAACCGAGTTGGAGCTAGTACTTCCCCATATATATGTATGGAATGGAGTTTGCAACTGAAAAGAAACTTTGTGTTCCCAACAAGCTAGGTGAAGGACGGCTTTCACACACACTTATCTCTCAGAACTGAGCAAGTGGAGAGACGTTCGTTCATCTAGCACCAAGGGAACGGTTTGCAGGAGACACTTTTTCTCTGCTTTCTCAGTGTGTTTCCTAGTGCCGGTTTGAAGTTCCTGCAATTTTCACTGTAAAACCGAGTTGGAGTTTGTACCTCCCCATATATATTTATGGATTGGTGTTGGCAACTGAAAAAAACTTTGTGTTCCCAAAAAGCTAGGTGAAGGACGGCTTTCACACACACTTATCTCTCAGAACTGAGCAAGTGGAGAGACGTTCGTTCATCTAGCACCAAGGGAACGGGTTGCAGGAGACAGTATTCCTCTGCTTTCTCAGTCTGTTTCCAAGTGCCGGTTTGAAGTTCCTGCAGTTTTCACTGTAAAACCGAGTTGGAGCTAGTACCTCCCCATATATATGTATGGAATGGAGTTTGCAACTGAAAAGAAACTTTGTGTTCCGAACAAGGTAGGTTAAGGACGGCTTTCACACACACATATCTCTCAGAACTGAGCAAGTGGAGAGACGTTCATTCATCTAGCACCAAGGGAACGGGTTGCAGGAGACACTTTTTCTCTGCTTTCTCAGTCTGTTTCCTAGAGCCGGTTTGAAGTTCCTGCAGTTTTCACTGTAAAACCGAGTTGGAGCTTGTACCTACCCATATATATGTAAGGAACAGAGTTTGCAACTGAAAAGAAACTTTGTGTTCCCAACAAGCTAGGTGAAGGACGGCTTTCACACACACTTATCTCTCAGAACTGAGCAAGTGGAGAGACATTCGTTCATCTAGCACCAAGGGAACGGGTTACAGGAGACACTTTTTCTCTGCTTTCTCAGTCTGTTTCCTAGAGCCGGTTTGAAGTTCCTGCAGTTTTCACTGTAAAACCGAGTTGGAGCTAGTACCTCCCTATATATATGTATGGATTGGTGTTGGCAACTGAAAAGAAACTTTGTGTTCCCAACAAGCTAATTGAAGGACGGCTTTCACACACACTTATCTCTCAGAACTGAGCAAGTGGAGAGACGTTCGTTCATCTAGCACCAAGGGAACGGTTTGTAGGAGACACTTTTTCTCTGCTTTCTCAGTCTGTTTCCTAGAGCCGGTTTGAAGTTCCTGCAGTTTTCACTGTAAAACCGAGTTGGAGCTAGTACCTACCCATATATATGTAAGGAACGGACTTTGCAACTGAAAAGAACCTTTGTGTTCCTAACAAGCTAGTTGAAGGACGGCTTTCACACACACTTATCTCTCAGAACTGAGCAAGTGGAGAGACGTTCGTTCATCTAGCACCAAGGGAACGGGTTGCAGGAGACACTTTTTCTCTGCTTTCTCAGTCTGTTTCCTAGAGCCGGTTTGAAGTTCCTGCAGTTTTCACTGTAAAACCGAGTTGGAGCTAGTACCTACCCATATATATATAAGGAACAGAGTTTGCAACTGAAAAGAAACTTTGTGTTCCCAACAAGCTAGGTGAAGGACGGCTTTCACACACACTTATCTCTCAGAACTGAGCAAGTGGAGAGACGTTCGTTCATCTAGCACCAAGGGAACGGGTTGAAGGAGACACTTTTTCTCTGCTTTCTCACTCTGTTTCCTAGAGCCAGTTTGAAGTTCCTGCAGTTTTCACTGTAAAACCGAGTTGGAGCTAGTACCTCCCCATATATATGTATGGATTGGTGTTGGCAACTGAAAAGAAACTTTGTGTTCCCAACAAGCTACTTGAAGTACGGCTTTCACACACACTTATCTCTCAGAACTGAGCAAGTGGAGAGACGTTCGTTCATCTAGCACCAAGGGAACGGTTTGTAGGAGACACTTTTTCTCTGCTTTCTCAGTCTGTTCCCTAGAGCCGGTTTGAAGTTCCTGCAGTTTTCACTGTGAAACCGAGTTGGAGCTAGTACCTACCCATATATATGTAAGGAACGGAGTTTGCAACTGAAAAGAAACTTTGTGTTCCTAACAAGCTAGTTGAAGGACGGCTTTGACACACAATTATCTCTCAGAACTGAGCAAGTGGAGAGACGTTCGTTCATCTAGCACCAAGGGAACGGGTTGCAGGAGACACTTTTTCTCTGCTTTCTCAGTCTGTTTCCAAGTGCCGGTTTGAAGTTCCTGCAGTTTTCACTGTAAAACCGAGTTGGAGCTTGTACTTCCCCATATATATGTATGGAATGGAGTTTGCAACTGAAAAGAAACTTTGTGTTCCCAACAAGCTAGGTGAAGGACGGCTTTCACACACACTTATCTCTCAGAATTGAGCAAGTGGAGAGACGTTCGTTCATCTAGCACCAAGGGAACGGGTTGCAGGAGACACTTTTCTCTGCTTTCTCAGTCTGTTTCCTAGTGCCGGTTTGAAGTTCCTGCAGTTTTCACTGTAAAACCGAGTTGGAGCTAGTACCTACCCATATATATGTATGGAATGGAGTTTGCAACTGAAAACAAACTTTGTGTTCCCAACAAGCTAGGTGAAGGACGGCTTTCACACACAGTTATCTCTCAGAACTGAGCAAGTGGAGAGACGTTCGTTCATCTAGCACCAAGGGAACGGGGTGCAGGAGACACTTTTTCTCTGCTTTCTCAGTCTGTTTCCTAGTGCCGGTTTGAAGTTCCTGCAATTTTCACTGTAAAACAGAGTTGGAGCTTGTACCTCCCCATATATATGTATGGATTGGTGTTGGCAACTGCAAAGAAACTTTGTGTTCCCAACAAGCTAAGTGAAGGATGGCTTTCACACACACTTATCTCTCAGAACTGAGGAAGTGGAGAGACGTTCGTTCATCTAGCACCAAGGGAACGGGTTGCAGGGGACACTTTTTCTCTGCTTTCTCTGTCTGTTTCCAAGTGCCGGTTTGAAGTTCCTGCAGTTTTCAGTGTAAAACCGATTTGGAGCTAGTACTTCCCCATATATATGTATGGAATGGAATTTGCAACTGAAAAGAAACTTTGTGTTCCCAACAAGCTAGGTGAAGGACGGCTTTCACACACACTTATCTCTCAGAACTGAGCAAGTGGAGAGACGTTCGTTCATCTAGCACCAAGGGAACGGTTTGCAGGAGACACTTTTTCTCTGCTTTCTCAGTCTGTTTCCTAGTGCCGGTTTGAAGTTCCTGCAATTTTCACTGTAAAACCGAGTTGGAGCTTTTACCTCCCCATATATATGTATGGATTGGTGTTGGCAACTTCAAAGAAACTTTGTGTTCCCAACAAGCGAAATGAAGGATGGCTTTCACACACACTTATCTCTCAGAACTGAGGAAGTGGAGAGACGTTCGTTCATCTAGCACCAAGGGAACGGGATGCAGGAGACACTTTTTCTCTGCTTTCTCAGTCTGTTTCCAAGTGCCTGTTTGAAGTTCCTGCAGTTTTCACTGTAAAACCGGGTTGGAGCTAGTACCTACCCATATATATGTAAGGAACGGAGTTTGCAACTGAAAAGTAACTTTGTGTTCCTAACAAGCTAGTTGAAGGACGGCTTTGACACACACTTATCTCTCAGAACTGAGCAAGTGGAGAGACGTTCGTTCATCTAGCACCAAGGGAACGGGTTGCAGGAGACACTTTTTCTCTGCTTTCTCAGTCTGTTTCCTAGAGCCGGTTTGAAGTTCCTGCAGTTTTCACTGTAAAACCGAGTTGGAGCTAGTACCTACCCATATATATATAAGGAACAGAGTTTGCAACTGAAAAGAAACTTTGTGTTCCCAACAAGCTAGGTGAAGGACGGCTTTCACACACACTTATCTCTCAGAACTGAGCAAGTGGAGAGACGTTCGTTCATCTAGCACCAAGGGAACGGGTTGCAGGAGACACTTTTTCTCTGCTTTCTCACTCTGTTTCCTAGAGCCAGTTTGAAGTTCCTGCAGTTTTCACTGTAAAACCGAGTTGGAGCTAATACCTCCCCATATATATGTATGGATTGGTGTTGGCAACTGAAAAGAAACTTTGTGTTCCCAACAAGCTACTTGAAGTACGGCTTTCACACACACTTATCTCTCAGAACTGAGCAAGTGGAGAGACGTTCGTTCATCTAGCACCAAGGGAACGGTTTGTAGGAGACACTTTTTCTCTGCTTTCTCAGTCTGTTCCCTAGAGCCGGTTTGAAGTTCCTGCAGTTTTCACTGTGAAACCGAGTTGGAGCTAGTACCTACCCATATATATGTAAGGAACGGAGTTTGCAACTGAAAAGAAACTTTGTGTTCCTAACAAGCTAGTTGAAGGACGGCTTTGACACACAATTATCTCTCAGAACTGAGCAAGTGGAGAGACGTTCGTTCATCTAGCACCAAGGGAACGGGTTGCAGGAGACACTTTTTCTCTGCTTTCTCAGTCTGTTTCCAAGTGCCGGTTTGAAGTTCCTGCAGTTTTCACTGTAAAACCGAGTTGGAGCTTGTACTTCCCCATATATATGTATGGAATGGAGTTTGCAACTGAAAAGAAACTTTGTGTTCCCAACAAGCTAGGTGAAGGACGGCTTTCACACACACTTATCTCTCAGAATTGAGCAAGTGGAGAGACGTTCGTTCATCTAGCACCAAGGGAACGGGTTGCAGGAGACACTTTTCTCTGCTTTCTCAGTCTGTTTCCTAGTGCCGGTTTGAAGTTCCTGCAGTTTTCACTGTAAAACCGAGTTGGAGCTAGTACCTACCCATATATATGTATGGAATGGAGTTTGCAACTGAAAACAAACTTTGTGTTCCCAACAAACTAGGTGAAGGACGGCTTTCACACACAGTTATCTCTCAGAACTGAGCAAGTGGAGAGACGTTCGTTCATCTAGCACCAAGGGAACGGGTTGCAGGAGACACTTTTTCTCTGCTTTCTCAGTCTGTTTCCTAGTGCCGGTTTGAAGTTCCTGCAATTTTCACTGTAAAACAGAGTTGGAGCTTGTACCTCCCCATATATATGTATGGATTGGTGTTGGCAACTGCAAAGAAACTTTGTGTTCCCAACAAGCTAAGTGAAGGATGGCTTTCACACACACTTATCTCTCAGAACTGAGGAAGTGGAGAGACGTTCGTTCATCTAGCACCAAGGGAACGGGTTGCAGGGGACACTTTTTCTCTGCTTTCTCTGTCTGTTTCCAAGTGCCGGTTTGAAGTTCCTGCAGTTTTCAGTGTAAAACCGATTTGGAGCTAGTACTTCCCCATATATATGTATGGAATGGAGTTTGCAACTGAAAAGAAACTTTGTGTTCCCAACAAGCTAGGTGAAGGACGGCTTTCACACACACTTATCTCTCAGAACTGAGCAAGTGGAGAGACGTTCGTTCATCTAGCACCAAGGGAACGGTTTGCAGGAGACACTTTTTCTCTGCTTTCTCAGTCTGTTTCCTAGTGCCGGTTTGAAGTTCCTGCAATTTTCACTGTAAAACCGAGTTGGAGCTTGTACCTCCCCATATATATGTATGGATTGGTGTTGGCAACTTCAAAGAAACTTTGTGTTCCCAACAAGCGAAATGAAGGATGGCTTTCACACACACTTATCTCTCAGAACTGAGGAAGTGGAGAGACGTTCGTTCATCTAGCACCAAGGGAACGGGATGCAGGAGACACTATTTCTCTGCTTTCTCAGTGTGTTTCCAAGTGCCGGTTTGAAGTTCCTGCAGTTTTCACTGTAAAACCGGGTTGGAGCTAGTACCTACCCATATATATGTAAGGAACGGAGTTTGCAACTGAAAAGTAACTTTGTGTTCCTAACAAGCTAGTTGAAGGACGGCTTTGACACACACTTATCTCTCAGAACTGAGCAAGTGGAGAGACGTTCGTTCATCTAGCACCAAGGGAACGGGTTGCAGGAGACACTTTTTCTCTGCTTTCTCAGTCTGTTTCCTAGTGCCGGTTTGAAGTTCCTGCAGTTTTCACTGTAAAACCGAGTTGGAGCTTGTACCTCCCCATATATATGTATGGAATGGAGTTTGCAACTGAAAAGAAACTTTGTGTTCCCAACAAGCTATGTGAAGGACGGCTTTCACACACACTTATCTCTCAGAATTGAGCAAGTGGAGAGACGTTCGTTCATCTAGCACCAAGGGAACGGGTTGCAGGAGACACTTTTTCTCTGCTTTCTCAGTCTGTTTCCTAGTGCCGGTTTGAAGTTCCTGCAGTTTTCACTGTAAAACCGAGTTGGAGCTGGTACCTACACATATATATGTATAGAATGGAGTTTGCAACTGAAAAGAAACTTTGTGTTCCCAACAAGCTAGGTGAAGGACTGCTTTCACACGCACTTATCTCTCAGAACTGAGCAAGTGGAAAGACGTTCGTTAATCTAGCACCAAGCGAACGGGTTGCAGGAGACACTTTTTCTCTGCTTTCTCAGTCTGTTTCCAAGTGCCGGTTTGAAGTTCCTGCAGTTTTCAGTGTAAAACCGTGTTGGAGCTAGTACTTCCCCACATATATATATGGAATGGAGTTTGCAACTGAAAAGAAACTTTGTGTTCCCAACAAGCTAGGTGAAGGACGGCTTTCACACTCACTTATCTCTCCGAACTGAGCAAGTGGAGAGACGTTCGTTCATCTAGCACCAAGGGAACGGGTTGCAGGAGACACTTTTTCTCTGCTTTCTCAGTCTGTTTCCTAGAGCCGGTATGAAATTCCTGCAGTTTTCACTGTAAAACCGAGTTGGAGCTAGTACCTACCCATATATATGTAAGGAAAAGAGTTTGCAACTGAAAAGAAACTTTGTGTTCCCAACAATCTAGGTGAAGGACGGCTTTCACACACACTTATCTCTCAGAACTGAGCAAGTGGAGAGACGTTCGTTCATCTAGCACCAAGGGAACGGGTTGCAGGAGACACTTTTTCTCTGCTTTCTCAGTCTGTTTCCTAGAGCCAGTTTGAAGTTCCTGCTGTTTTCACTGTAAAACCGAGTTGGAGCTAGTACCTCCCCATATATATGTATGGATTGGTGTTGGCAACTGAAAAGAAACTTTGTGTTCCCAAAAAGCTACTTGAAGGACGGCTTTCACACACACTTATCTCTCAGAACTGAGCAAGTGGAGAGACGTTCGTTCATCTAGCACCAAGGGAACGCTTTGTAGGAGACACTTTTTCTCTGCTTTCTCAGTCTGTTCCCTAGAGCCGGTTCGAAGTTCCTGCAGTTTTCACTGTAAAACCGAGTTGGAGCTAGTACCTACCCATATATATGTAAGGAACGGAGTTTGCAACTGAAAAGAAACTTTGTGTTCCTAACAAGCTAGTTGAAGGACGGCTTTGACACACACTTATCTCTCAGAACTGAGCAAGTGGAGAGACGTTCGTTCATCTAGCACCAAGGGAACGGGTTGCAGGAGACACTTTTTCTCTGCTTTCTCAGTCTGTTTCCTAGTGCCGGTTTGAAGTTCCTGCAATTTTCACTGTAAAACCGAGTTGGAGCTAGTACCTACCCATATATATGTAAGGAATGGAGTTTGCAACTGAAAAGAAACTTTGTGTTCCCAACAAGCTAGTTGAAGTACGGCTTTCACACACAATTATCTCTCAGAACTGAGCAAGTGGAGAGACGTTCGTTCATCTAGCACCAAGGGAACGGGTTGCAGGAGACACTTTTTCTCTGCTTTCTCAGTCTGTTTCCAAGTGCCGGTTTGAAGTTCCTGCAGTTTTCACTGTAAAACCGAGTTGGAGCTTGTACCTCCCCATAAATATGTATGGAATGGAGTTTGCAACTGAAAAGAAACTTTGTGTTCCCAACAAGCTATTTGAAGGACGGCTTTCACACACACTTATCTCTCAGAATTGAGCAAGTGGAGAGACGTTCGTTCATCTAGCACCAAGGGAACGGGTTGCAGGAGACAATTTTTCTCTGCTTTCTCAGTCTGTTTCCTAGTGCCGGTTTGAAGTTCCTGCAGTTTTCACTGTAAAACCCAGTTGGAGCTAGTACCTACCCATATATATGTATAGAATGGAGTTTGCAACTGAAAAGAAACTTTGTGTTCCCAACAAGCTAGGTGAAGGACTGCTTTCACACGCACTTATCTCTCTGAACTGAGCAAGTGGAAAGACGTTCGTTCATCTAGCACCAAGGGAACGGGATGCAGGAGACACTTTTTCTCTGCTTTCTCAGTCTGTTTCCAAGTGCCGGTTTGAAGTTCCTGCAGTTTTAAGTGTAAAATCGAGTTGGAGCTAGTACTTCCCCATATATATGTATGGAATGGAGTTTGCAACTGAAAAGAAACTTTGTGTTCCCAACAAGCTAGGTGAAGGACGGCTTTCACACTCACTTATCTCTCAGAACTGAGCAAGTGGAGAGACGTTCGTTCATCTAGCACCAAGGGAACGGGTTTCAGGAGACACTTTTTCTCTGCTTTCTCAGTCTCTTTCCTAGTGCCGGTTTGAAATTCCTGCAGTTTTCACTGTAAAACAGAGTTGGAGCTAGTACCTCCCCATATATATGTATGGAATGGAGTTTGCAACTGAAAAGAAACTTTGTGTTCCCAACAAGCTAGGTGAAGGAAGGCTTTCACACACACTTATCTCTCAGAACTGAGCAAGTGGAGAGACGTTCGTTCATCTAGCACCAAGGGAACGGGTTGCAGGAGACACTTTTTCTCTGCTTTCTCAGGCTGTTTCCAAGTGCCGGTTTGAAGTTCCTGCAGTTTTCACTATAAAACCGAGTTGGAGCTAGTACTTCCCCATATATATGTATGGAATGGAGTTTGCAACTGAAAAGAAACTTTGTGTTCCCAACAAGCTAGATGAAGGACTGCTTTCACACGCACTTATCCCTCAGAACTGAGCAAGTGGAAAGACGTTCGTTCATCTAGCACCAAGGGAACGGGTTGCAGGAGACACTTTTTCTCTGCTTTCTCAGTCTGTTTCCAAGTGCCGGTTTGAAGTTCCTGCAGTTTTCAGTGTAAAACCGAGTTGGAGCTAGTACTTCCCCATATATATGTATGGAATGGAGTTTGCAACTGAAAAGAAACTTTGTGTTCCCAACAAGCTAGGTGAAGGACGGCTTTCACACACACTTATCTCTCAGAACTGAGCAAGTGGAGAGACGTTCGTTCATCTAGAACCAAGGGAACGGTTTGCAGGAGACACTTTTTCTCTGATTTCTCAGTCTGTTTCCTAGTGCCGGTTTGAAGTTCCTGCAGTTTTCACTGTAAAACAGAGTTGGAGCTAGTACCTCCCCATATATATGTATGGAATGGAGTTTGCAACTGAAAAGAAACTTTGTGTTCCGAACAAGGTAGGTTAAGGACGGCTTTCACACACACTTATCTCTCAGAACTGAGCAAGTGGAGAGACGTTCATTCATCTAGCACCAAGGGAACGGGTTGCAGGAGACACTTTTTCTCTGCTTTCTCAGTCTGTTTCCTAGAGCCGGTTTGAAGTTCCTGCAGTTTTCACTGTAAAACCGAGTTGGAGCTAGTACCTACGCATATATATGTAAGGAACGGAGTTTGCAACTGAAAAGAAACTTTGTGTTCCTAACAAGCTAGTTGAAGGACGGCTTTGACACACACTTATCTCTCAGAACTGTGCAAGTGGAGAGACGTTCGTTCATCTAGCACCAAGGGAACGGGTTGCAGGAGACACTTTTTCTCTGCTTTCTCAGTCTGTTTCCCAGTGCCCGTTTGATGTTCCTGCAATTTTCACTGTAAAACCGAGTTGGAGCTAGTACCTACCCATATATATGTATGGAATGGAGTTTGCAACTGAAAAGAAACTTTGTGTTCCCAACAAGCTAGTTGAAGAACGGCTTTCACAAACAATTATCTCTCAGAACTGAGCAAGTGGAGAGACGTTCGTTCATCTAGCACCAAGGGAACGGGTTGCAGGAGACACTTTTTCTCTGCTTTCTCAGTCTGTTTCCAAGTGAAGGTTTGAAGTTCCTGCAGTTTTCACTGTAAAACCGAGTTGGAGCTAGTACCTACCCATATATATGTATGGAATGGAGTTTGCAACTGAAAAGAAACTTTGTGTTCCCAACAAGCTAGGTGAAGGACGGCTTTCACACACACTTATCTCTCAGAACTGAGCAAGTGGAGAGACGTTCGTTTATCTAGCACCAAGGGAACGGGTTGCAGGAGACACTTTTTCTCTGCTTTCTCAGTCTGTTTCCTAGTGCCGGTTTGAAGTTCCTGCAATTTTCACTGTAAAACCGAGTTGGAGCTTGTACCTCCCCATATATATGTATGGATTGGTGTTGGCAACTGAAAAGAAACTTTCTGTTCCCAACAAACTAGGTGAAGGATGGCTTTCACACACACTTATCTCTCAGAACTGAGCAAGTGGAGAGACGTTCGTTCATCTAGCACCAAGGGAACGGGTTGCAGGAGACACTTTTTCTCTGCTTTCTCAGTCTGTTTCCAAGTGCCGGTTTGAAGTTCCTGCAGTTTTCACTGTAAAACCGAGTTGGAGCTAGTACCTACCCATATATATGTATGGAATGGAGCTTGCAACTGAAAAGAAACTTTGTGTTCCCAACAAGCTAGGTGAAGGACGGCTTTCACACACACTTATCTCTCAGAACTGAGCAAGTGGAGAGACGTTCGTTCATCTAGCACCAAGGGAACGGGTTGCAGGAGACACTTTTTCTCTGCTTTCTCAGTCTGTTTCCTAGTGCCGGTTTGAAGTTCCTGCAATTTTCACTGTAAAACCGAGTTGGAGCTTGTACCTCCCCATATATATGTATGGATTGGTGTTGGCAACTGCAAAGAAACTTTGTGTTCCCAACAAGCGAAATGAAGGATGGCTTTCACACACAATTATCTCTCAGAACTGAGGAAGTGGAGAGACGTTCGTTCATCTAGCACCAAGGGAACGGGATGCAGGAGACACTATTTCTCTGCTTTCTCAGTCTGTTTCCAAGTGCCGGTTTGAAGTTCCTGCAATTTTCACTGTAAAACCGAGTTGGAGCTAGTACCACCCCATATATATGTATGGAATGGAGTTTGCAACTGAAAAGAATCTTTGTGTTCCCAACAAGCTAGGTGAAGGACGGCTTTCACACACACTTATCTCTCAGAACTGAGCAAGTGGAGAGACGTTCGTTCATCTAGCACCAAGGGAACGGGTTGCAGGAGACACTTTTTCTCTGCTTTCTCAGTGTGTTTCCAAGTGCCGGTTTGAAGTTCCTGCAGTTTTCACTGTAAAACCGAGTTGGAGCTTGTACCTCCCCATATATATGTATGGAATGGAGTTTGCAACTGAAAAGAAACTTTGTGTTCCCAACAATCTAAATGAAGGACGGCTTTCACACACACTTATCTCTCAGAACTGAGCAAGTGGAGAGACGTTCGTTCATCTAGCACCAAGGGAATGGGTTGTAGGTGACACATTTTCTCTGCTTTCTCAGTCTGTTTCCTAGTGCCGGTTTGAAGTTCCTGCAGTTTTCACGGTAAAACCGAGTTGGAGCTAGTTCCTACCCATATATATGTAAGGAACGGAGTTTGCAACTGAAAAGAATCTTTGTGTTCCCAACAAGCTAGGTGAAGGACGGCTTTCACACACAATTATCTCTCAGAACTGAGCAAGTGGAGAGACGTTCGTTCATCTAGCACCAAGGGAACGGTTTGTAGGAGACACTTTTTCTCTGCTTTCTCTGTCTGTTCCCTAGAGCCGGTTTGAAGTTCCTGCAGTTTTCACTGTAAAACCGAGTTGGAGCTAGTACCTACGCATATATATGTAAGGAACGGAGTTTGCAACTGAAAAGAAACTTTGTGTTCCTAACAAGCTAGTTGAAGGACGGCTTTGACACACACTTATCTCTCAGAACTGTGCAAGTGGAGAGACGTTCGTTCATCTAGCACCAAGGGAACGGGTTGCAGGAGACACTTTTTCTCTGCTTTCTCAGTTTGTTTCCAAGTGCCCGTTTGATGTTCCTGCAATTTTCACTGTAAAACCGAGTTGGAGCTAGTACCTACCCATATATATGTATGGAATGGAGTTTGCAACTGAAAAGAAACTTTGTGTTCCCAACAAGCTAGTTGAAGAACGGCTTTCACAAACAATTATCTCTCAGAACTGAGCAAGTGGAGAGACGTTCGTTCATCTAGCACCTAGGGAACGGGTTGAAGGAGACACTATTTCTCTGCTTTCTCAGTCTGTTTCCAAGTGCCGGTTTGAAGTTCCTGCAGTTTTCACTGTAAAACCGAGTTGGAGCTAGTACCTCCCCATATAAATGTAAGGAATGGAGTTTGCAACTGAAAAGAAACTTTGTGTTCCCAACAAGCTAGGTGAAGGACGGCTTTCACACACACTTATCTCTCAGAACTGAGCAAGTGGAGAGACGTTCGTTTATCTAGCACCAAGGGAACGGGTTGCAGGAGACACTTTTTCTCTGCTTTCTCAGTCTGTTTCCTAGTGCCGGTTTGAAGTTCCTGCAATTTTCACTGTAAAACCGAGTTGGAGCTTGTACCTCCCCATATATATGTATGGATTGGTGTTGGCAACTGAAAAGAAACTTTCTGTTCCCAACAAACTAGGTGAAGAATGGCTTTCACACACACTTATCTCTCAGAACTGAGCAAGTGGAGAGACGTTCGTTCATCTAGCACCAAGGGAACGGGTTGCAGGAGACACTTTTTCTCTGCTTTCTCAGTCTGTTTCCAAGTGCCGGTTTGAAGTTCCTGCAGTTTTCACTGTAAAACCGAGTTGGAGCTAGTACCTACCCATATATATGTATGGAATGGAGTTTGCAACTGAAAAGAAACTTTCTGTTCCCAACAAACTAGGTGAAGGATGGCTTTCACACACACTTATCTCTCAGAACTGAGCAAGTGGAGAGACGTTCGTTCATCTAGCACCAAGGGAACGGGTTGCAGGAGACACTTTTTCTCTGCTTTCTCAGTCTGTTTCCTAGTGCCGGTTTGAAGTTCCTGCAATTTTCACTGTAAAACCGAGTTGGAGCTTGTACCTCCCCATATATATGTATGGATTGGTGTTGGCAACTGCAAAGAAACTTTGTGTTCCCAACAAGCGAAATGAAGGATGGCTTTCACACACAATTATCTCTCAGAACTGAGGAAGTGGAGAGACGTTCGTTCATCTAGCACCAAGGGAACGGGATGCAGGAGACACTATTTCTCTGCTTTCTCAGTCTGTTTCCAAGTGCCGGTTTGAAGTTCCTGCAATTTTCACTGTAAAACCGAGTTGGAGCTAGTACCACCCCATATATATGTATGGAATGGAGTTTGCAACTGAAAAGAATCTTTGTGTTCCCAACAAGCTAGGTGAAGGACGGCTTTCACACACACTTATCTCTCAGAACTGAGCAAGTGGAGAGACGTTCGTTCATCTAGCACCAAGGGAACGGGTTGCAGGAGACACTTTTTCTCTGCTTTCTCAGTGTGTTTCCAAGTGCCGGTTTGAAGTTCCTGCAGTTTTCACTGTAAAACCGAGTTGGAGCTTGTACCTCCCCATATATATGTATGGAATGGAGTTTGCAACTGAAAAGAAACTTTGTGTTCCCAACAATCTAAATGAAGGACGGCTTTCACACACACTTATCTCTCAGAACTGAGCAAGTGGAGAGACGTTCGTTCATCTAGCACCAAGGGAATGGGTTGTAGGTGACACATTTTCTCTGCTTTCTCAGTCTGTTTCCTAGTGCCGGTTTGAAGTTCCTGCAGTTTTCACGGTAAAACCGAGTTGGAGCTAGTTCCTACCCATATATATTTAAGGAACGGAGTTTGCAACTGAAAAGAATCTTTGTGTTCCCAACAAGCTAGGTGAAGGACGGCTTTCACACACAATTATCTCTCAGAACTGAGAAAGTGGAGAGACGTTCGTTCATCTAGCACCAAGGGAACGAATTGCAGGAGGCACTATTTCTCTGCTTTCTCAGTCTGTTTCCAAGTGCCGGTTTGAAGTTCCTGCAGTTTTCACTGTAAAACCGAGTTGGAGCTAGTACCTCCCCATATATATGTATGGAATGGAGTTTACAACTGAAAACAAACTTTGTGTTCCCAACAAGCTAGGTGAAGGATGGCTTTTACACACACTTATCTCTCAGAACTGAGCAAGTGGAGAGACGTTCGTTCATCTAGCACCAAGGGAACGGGTTGCAGGAGACACTTTTTCTCTGCTTTCTCAGTCTGTTTCCTAGTGCCGGTTTGAAGTTCCTGCAGTTTTCACTCTAAAACCGAGTTGGAGCTAGTACCTACCCATATATATGTATGGAATGGAGTTTGCAACTGAAAAGAAACTTTGTGTTCCCAACAAGCTAGGTGAAGGACGGCTTTCACACACAATTATCTCTCAGAACTGAGTAAGAGGTGAGACGTTCGTCCATCTAGCACCAAGGGAACGGGTTGCAGGAGAAACTTTTTCTCTGCTTTCTCAGTCTGTTTCCCAGTGCCCGTTTGATGTTCCTGCAATTTTCACTGTAAAACCGAGTTGGAGCTAGTACCTACCCATATATATGTATGGAATGGAGTTTGCAACTGAAAAGAAACTTTGTGTTCCCAACAAGCTAGTTGAAGAACGGCTTTCACAAACAATTATCTCTCAGAACTGAGCAAGTGGAGAGACGTTCGTTCATCTAGCACCAAGGGAACGGGTTGCAGGAGACACTTTTTCTCTGCTTTCTCAGTGTGTTTCCAAGTGCCGGTTTGAAGTTCCTGCAGTTTTCACTGTAAAACCGAGTTGGAGCTTGTACCTCCCCATATATATGTATGGAATGGATTTTGCAACTGAAAAGAAACTTTGTGTTCCCAACAATCTAAATGAAGGACGGCTTTCACACACACTTATCTCTCAGAACTGAGCAAGTGGAGAAACGTTCGTTCATCTAGCACCAAGGGAATGGGTTGTAGGTGACACATTTTCTCTGCTTTCTCAGTCTGTTTCCTAGTGCCGGTTTGAAGTTCCTGCAGTTTTCACGGTAAAACCGAGTTGGAGCTAGTTCCTACCCATATATATGTAAGGAACGGAGTTTGCAACTGAAAAGAATCTTTGTGTTCCCAACAAGCTAGGTGAAGGACGGCTTTCACACACAATTATCTCTCAGAACTGAGAAAGTGGAGAGACGTTCGTTCATCTAGCAACAAGGGAACGAATTGCAGGAGGCACTATTTCTCTGCTTTCTCAGTCTGTTTCCAAGTGCCGGTTTGAAGTTCCTGCAGTTTTCACTGTAAAACCGAGTTGGAGCTACTACCTCCCCATATATATGTATGGAATGGAGTTTACAACTGAAAACAAACTTTGTGTTCCCAACAAGCTAGGTGAAGGACGGCTTTTACACACACTTATCTCTCAGAACTGAGCAAGTGGAGAGACGTTCGTTCATCTAGCACCAAGGGAACGGGTTGCAGGAGACACTTTTTCTCTGCTTTCTCAGTCTGTTTCCTAGTGCCGGTTTGAAGTTCCTGCAGTTTTCACTGTAAAACCGAGTTGGAGCTAGTACCTACCCATATATATGTATGGAATGGAGTTTGCAACTGAAAAGAAACTTTGTGTTCCCAACAAGCTAGGTGAAGGACGGCTTTCTCACACAATTATCTCTCAGAACTGAGCAAGTGGAGAGACGTTCGTTCATCTAGCACCAAGGGAACGGTTTGTAGGAGACACTTTTTCTCTGCTTTCTCTGTCTGTTCCCTAGAGCCGGTTTGAAGTTCCTGCAGTTTTCACTGTAAAACCGAGTTGGAGCTAGTACCTACGCATATATATGTAAGGAACGGAGTTTGCAACTGAAAAGAAACTTTGTGTTCCTAACAAGCTAGTTGAAGGACGGCTTTGACACACACTTATCTCTCAGAACTGTGCAAGTGGAGAGACGTTCGTTCATCTAGCACCAAGGGAACGGGTTGCAGGAGACACTTTTTCTCTGCTTTCTCAGTCTGTTTCCCAGTGCCCGTTTGATGTTCCTGCAATTTTCACTGTAAAACCGAGTTGGAGCTAGTACCTACCCATATATATGTATGGAATGGAGTTTGCAACTGAAAAGAAACTTTGTGTTCCCAACAAGCTAGTTGAAGAACGGCTTTCACAAACAATTATCTCTCAGAACTGAGCAAGTGGAGAGACGTTCGTTCATCTAGCACCAAGGGAACGGGTTGAAGGAGACACTATTTCTCTGCTTTCTCAGTCTGTTTCCAAGTGCCGGTTTGAAGTTCCTGCAGTTTTCACTGTAAAACCGAGTTGGAGCTAGTACCTCCCCATATAAATGTAAGGAATGGAGTTTGCAACTGAAAAGAAACTTTGTGTTCCCAACAAGCTAGGTGAAGGACGGCTTTCACACACACTTATCTCTCAGAACTGAGCAAGTGGAGAGACGTTCGTTTATCTAGCACCAAGGGAACGGGTTGCAGGAGACACGTTTTCTCTGCTTTCTCAGTCTGTTTCCTAGTGCCGGTTTGAAGTTCCTGCAATTTTCACTGTAAAACCGAGTTGGAGCTTGTACCTCCCCATATATATGTATGGATTGGTGTTGGCAACTGAAAAGAAACTTTCTGTTCCCAACAAACTAGGTGAAGGATGGCTTTCACACACACTTATCTCTCAGAACTGAGCAAGTGGAGAGACGTTCGTTCATCTAGCACCAAGGGAACGGGTTGCAGGAGACACTTTTTCTCTGCTTTCTCAGTCTGTTTCCAAGTGCCGGTTTGAAGTTCCTGCAGTTTTCACTGTAAAACCGAGTTGGAGCTAGTACCTACCCATATATATGTATGGAATGGAGTTTGCAACTGAAAAGAAACTTTGTGTTCCCAACAAGCTAGGTGAAGGACGGCTTTCACACACACTTATCTCTCAGAACTGAGCAAGTGGAGAGACGTTCGTTCATTTAGCACCAAGGGAACGGGTTGCAGGAGACACTTTTTCTCTGCTTTCTCAGTCTGTTTCCTAGTGCCGGTTTGAAGTTCCTGCAATTTTCACTGTAAAACCGAGTTGGAGCTTGTACCTCCCCATATATATGTATGGATTGGTGTTGGCAACTGCAAAGAAACTTTGTGTTCCCAACAAGCGAAATGAAGGATGGCTTTCACACACAATTATCTCTCAGAACTGAGGAAGTGGAGAGACGTTCGTTCATCTAGCACCAAGGGAACGGGATGCAGGAGACACTATTTCTCTGCTTTCTCAGTCTGTTTCCAAGTGCCGGTTTGAAGTTCCTGCAATTTTCACTGTAAAACCGAGTTGGAGCTAGTACCACCCCATATATATGTATGGAATGGAGTTTGCAACTGAAAAGAATCTTTGTGTTCCCAACAAGCTAGGTGAAGGACGGCTTTCACACACACTTATCTCTCAGAACTGAGCAAGTGGAGAGACGTTCGTTCATCTAGCACCAAGGGAACGGGTTGCAGGAGACACTTTTTCTCTGCTTTCTCAGTGTGTTTCCAAGTGCCGGTTTGAAGTTCCTGCAGTTTTCACTGTAAAATCGAGTTGGAGCTTGTACCTCCCCATATATATGTATGGAATGGAGTTTGCAACTGAAAAGAAACTTTGTGTTCCCAACAATCTAAATGAAGGACGGCTTTCACACACACTTATCTCTCAGAACTGAGCAAGTGGAGAGACGTTCGTTCATCTAGCACCAAGGGAATGGGTTGTAGGTGACACATTTTCTCTGCTTTCTCAGTCTGTTTCCTAGTGCCGGTTTGAAGTTCCTGCAGTTTTCACGGTAAAACCGAGTTGGAGCTAGTTCCTACCCATATATATGTAAGGAACGGAGTTTGCAACTGAAAAGAATCTTTGTGTTCCCAACAAGCTAGGTGAAGGACGGCTTTCACACACAATTATCTCTCAGAACTGAGAAAGTGGAGAGACGTTCGTTCATCTAGCACCAAGGGAACGAATTGCAGGAGGCACTATTTCTCTGCTTTCTCAGTCTGTTTCCAAGTGCCGGTTTGAAGTTCCTGCAGTTTTCACTGTAAAACCGAGTTGGAGCTAGTACCTCCCCATATATATGTATGGAATGGAGTTTACAACTGAAAACAAACTTTGTGTTCCCAACAAGCTAGGTGAAGGACGGCTTTTACACACACTTATCTCTCAGAACTGAGCAAGTGGAGAGACGTTCGTTCATCTAGCACCAAGGGAACGGGTTGCAGGAGACACTTTTTCTCTGCTTTCTCAGTCTGTTTCCTAGTGCCGTTTTGAAGTTCCTGCAGTTTTCACTGTAAAACCGAGTTGGAGCTAGTACCTACCCATATATATGTATGGAATGGAGTTTGCAACTGAAAAGAAACTTTGTGTTCCCAACAAGCTAGGTGAAGGACGGCTTTCACACACAATTATCTCTCAGAACTGAGCAAGTGGAGAGACGTTCGTTCATCTAGCACCAAGGGAACGGTTTGTAGGAGACACTTTTTCTCTGCTTTCTCTGTCTGTTCCCTAGAGCCGGTTTGAAGTTCCTGCAGTTTTCACTGTAAAACCGAGTTGGAGCTAGTACCTACGCATATATATGTAAGGAACGGAGTTTGCAACTGAAAAGAAACTTTGTGTTCCTAACAAGCTAGTTGAAGGACGGCTTTGACACACACTTATCTCTCAGAACTGTGCAAGTGGAGAGACGTTCGTTCATCTAGCACCAAGGGAACGGGTTGCAGGAGACACTTTTTCTCTGCTTTCTCAGTCTGTTTCCCAGTGCCCGTTTGATGTTCCTGCAATTTTCACTGTAAAACCGAGTTGGAGCTAGTACCTACCCATATATATGTATGGAATGGAGTTTGCAACTGAAAAGAAACTTTGTGTTCCCAACAAGCTAGTTGAAGAACGGCTTTCACAAACAATTATCTCTCAGAACTGAGCAAGTGGAGAGACGTTCGTTCATCTAGCACCAAGGGAACGGGTTGAAGGAGACACTATTTCTCTACTTTCTCAGTCTGTTTCCAAGTGCCGGTTTGAAGTTCCTGCAATTTTCACTGTAAAACCGTGTTGGAGCTAGTACCTCCCCATATAAATGTAAGGAATGGAGTTTGCAACTGAAAAGAAACTTTGTGTTCCCAACAAGCTAGGTGAAGGACGGCTTTCACACACACTTATCTCTCAGAACTGAGCAAGTGGAGAGACGCTCGTTCATATAGCACCAAGGGAACGGGTTGCAGGAGACACTTTTTCTCTGCTTTCTCAGTCTGTTTCCAAGTGCCGGTTTGAAGTTCCTGCAGTTTTCACTGTAAAACCGAGTTGGAGCTAGTACTTCCCCTATATATGTATGGAATGGAGTTTGCAACTGAAAAGAAACTTTATGTTCCCAACAAGCTAGGTGAAGGACGGCTTTCACACACACTTATCTCTCAGAACTGAGCAAGTGGAGAGACGTTCGTTCATCTAGCACCAAGGGAACGGGTTGCAGGAGACACTATTTCTCTGCTTTCTCAGTCTGTTTCCAAGTGCCGGTTTGAAGTTCCTGCAGTTTTCACTGTAAAACCGAGTTGGAGCTAGTACCTCCCCATATATATGTATGGAATGGAGTATGCAACTGAAAAGAAACTTTGTGTTCCAAACAAGCTAGGTGAAGGACGGCTTTCACACACAATTATCTCTCAGAACTGAGCAAGTGGAGAGACATTCGTTCACCTAGCACCAAGGGAACGGGTTGCAGGAGACACTTTTTCTCTGCTTTCTCAGTCTGTTTCCTAGTGCCGGTTTGAAGTTCCTGCAGTTTTCACTGTAAAACCGAGTTGGAGCTAGTACTTCCCCATATATATGTATGGAATGGGATTTGCAACTGAAAAGAAACTTTCTGTTCCCAAAAAGCTAGGTGAAGGATGGCTTTCACACACACTTATCTCTCAGAACTGAGCAAGTGGAGAGACGTTCGTTCATCTAGCACCAAGGGAACGGGTTGCAAGAGACACTTTTTCAATGCTTTCTCAGTCTGTTTCCAAGTGCCGGTTTGAAGTTCCTGCAGTTTTCACTGTAAAACCGAGTTGGAGCTTGTACCTCCCCATATATATTTATGGATTGGTGTTGGCAACTGAAAAGAAACTTTGTGTTCCCAACAAGCTAGGTGAAGGATGGCTTTCACACACACTTATCTCTCAGAACTGAGGAAGTGGAGAGACGTTCGTTCATCTAGCACCAAGGGAACGGGTTGCAGGAGACACTTTTTCTCTGCTTTCTCAGTCTGTTTCAAAGTGCCGGTTGGAAGTTCCTGCAGTTTTCACTATAAACCCGGGTTGGAGCTAGTACTTCCCCATATATATGTATGGAATGGAGATTGCAACTGAAAAGAAACTTTGTGTTCCCAACAAGCTAGGTGAAGGACGGCTTTCACACACACTTATCTCTCAGAACTGAGCAAGTGGAGAGAATTTCGTTCATTTAGCACCAAGGGAACGGGTTGCAGGAGACACTTTTTCTCTGCTTTCTCAGTCTGTTTCCAAGTGCCGGTTTGAAGTTCATGCAGTTTTCACTGTAAAACCGAGTTGGAGCTAGTACTTCCCCATATATATGTATGGAATGGAGTTTGCAACTGAAAAGAAACTTTGTGTTCCCAACAAGCTAGGTGAAGGACGGCTTTCACACACACTTATCTCTCAGAACTGAGCAAGTGGAGAGACGTTCGTTCATCTAGCACCAAGGGAACGGGTTGCAGGAGACATTTTTTCTCTGCTTTCTCAGTCTGTTTCCTAGTGCCGGTTTGAAGTTCCTGCAATTTTCACTGTAAAACCTAGTTTGAGTTTGTACCTCCCCATATATATGTATGGATTGGTGTTGGCAACTGAAAAGAAACTTTGTGTTCCCAACAAGCTAGGTGTAGGATGGCTTTCACACACACTTATCTCTCAGAACTGAGCAAGTGGAGAGACGTTCGTTCATCTAGCACCAAGGGAACGGGTTGCAGGAGACACTTTTTCTCTGCTTTCTCAGTCTGTTTCCAAGTGAAGGTTTGAAGTTCCTGCAGTTTTCACTGTAAAACCGAGTTGGAGCTAGTACCTACCCATATATATGTATGGAATGGAGTTTGCAACTGAAAAGAAACTTTGTGTTCCCAACAAGCTAGGTGAAGGACGGCTTTCACACACACTTATCTCTCAGAACTGAGCAAGTGGAGAGACGTTCGTTCATCTAGCACCAAGGGAACGGGTTGCAGGAGACACTTTTTCTCTGCTTTCTCAGTCTGTTTCCTAGTGCCGGTTTGAAGTTCCTGCAATTTTCACTGTAAAACCGTGTTGGAGCTTGTACCTCCCCATATATATGTATGGATTGGTGTTGGCAACTGAAAAGAAACTTTCTGTTCCCAACAAACTAGGTGAAGGATGGCTTTCACACACACTTATCTCTCAGAACTGAGCAAGTGGAGAGACGTTCGTTCATCTAGCACCAAGGGAACGGGTTGCAGGAGACACTTTTTCTCTGCTTTCTCAGTCTGTTTCCAAGTGCCGGTTTGAAGTTCCTGCAGTTTTCACTATAAAACCGAGTTGGAGCTAGTACTTCCCCATATATATGTATGGAATGGAGTTTGCAACTGAAAAGAAACTTTGTGTTCCCAACAAGCTAGGTGAAGGACGGCTTTCACACACACTTATCTCTCAGAACTGAGCAAGTGGAGAGACGTTCGTTCATCTAGCACCAAGGGAACGGGTTGCAGGAGACACTTTTTCTCTGCTTTCTCAGTCTGTTTCCTAGTGCCGGTTTGAAGTTCCTGCAATTTTCACTGTAAAACCGAGTTGGAGCTTGTACCTCCCCATATATATGTATGGATTGGTGTTGGCAACTGAAAAGAAACTTTCTGTTCCCAACAAGCTAGGTGAAGGATGGCTTTCACACACACTTATCTCTCAGAACTGAGCAAGTGGAGAGACGTTCGTTCATCTAGCACCAAGGGAAAGGGTTGCAGGAGACACTTTTTCTCTGCTTTCTCAGTCTGTTTCCAAGTGCCGGTTTGAAGTTCCTGCAGTTTTCACTATAAAACCGAGTTGGAGCTAGTACTTCCCCATATATATGTATGGAATGGAGTTTGCAACTGAAAAGAAACTTTGTGTTCCCAACAAGCTTGGTGAAGGTCGGCTTTCACACACACTTATCTCTCAGAACTGAGCAAGTGGAGAGACGTTCGTTCATCTAGCACCAAGGGAACGGGTTGCAGGAGACACTTTTTCTCTGCTTTCTCAGTCTGTTTCCTAGTGCCGGTTTGAAGTTCCTGCAATTTTCACTGTAAAACCGAGTTGGAGCTTGTACCTCCCCATATATATGTATGGATTGGTGTTGGCAACTGAAAAGAAACTTTGTGTTCCCAACAAGCTAGGTGAAGGATGGCTTTCACACACACTTATCTCTCAGAACTGAGCAAGTGGAGAGACGTTCGTTCATCTAGCACCAAGGGAACGGGTTGCAGGAGACACTTTTTCTCTGATTTCTCAGTCTGTTTCCTAGTGCCGGTTTGAAGTTCCTGCAGTTTTCACGGTAAAACCGAGTTGGAGCTAGTACCTACCCATATATATGTAAGGAACGGAGTTTGCAACTGAAAAGAAACTTTGTGTTCCCAACAAGCTAGGTGAAGGTCGGCTTTCACACACAATTATCTCTCAGAACTGAGAAAGTGGAGAGACGTTCGTTCATCTAGCACCAAGGGAACGGGTTGCAGGAGGCACTATTTCTCTGCTTTCTCAGTCTGTTTCCAAGTGCCGGTTTCAAGTTCCTGCAGTTTTCACTGTAAAACCGAGTTGGAGCTTGTACCTCCCCATATATATGTATGGAATGGAGTTTACAACTGAAAACAAACTTTGTGTTCCCAACAAGCTAGGTTAAGGACGGCTTTCACACACACTTATCTCTCAGAACTGAGCAAGTGGAGAGACGTTCGTTCATCTAGCACCAAGGGAACGTGTTGCAGGAGACACTTTTTCTCTGGTTTCTCAGTCTGTTTCCTATTACCGGTTTGAAGTTCCTGCAATTTTCACTGTAAAACCGAGTTGTAGCTTGTACCTCCCCATATATATTTATGGATTGGTGTTGGCAACTGAAAAGAAACTTTCTGTTCCCAACAAGCTAGGTGAAGGTTGGCTTTCACACACACTTATCTCTCAGAACTGAGGAAGTGGAGAGACGTTCATTCATCTAGCACCAAGGGAACGGGTTGCAGGAGACACTTTTTCTCTGCTTTCTCAGTCTGTTTCCAAGTGCCGGTTTGAAGTTCCTGCAGTTTTCACTATAAACCCGGGTTGGAGCTAGTACTTCCCCATATATATGTATGGAATGGTGTTTGCAACTGAAAAGATACTTTATGTTCCCAACAAGCTAGGTGAAGGACGGCTTTCACACACACTTATCTCTCAGAACTGAGCAAGTGGAGAGACGTTCGTTCATCTAGCACCAAGGGAACGGGTTGCAGGAGACACTTTTTCTCTGCTTTCTCAGTCTGTTTCCTAGTGCCGGTTTCAAGTTCCTGCAGTTTTCACTGTAAAACCGAGTTGGAGCTAGTACCTACCCATATATATGTATGGAATGGATTTTGCAACTGAAAAGAAACTTTGTGTTCCCAACAAGCTAGGTGAAGGACGGCTTTCACACACAATTATCTCTCAGAACTGAGGAAGAGGAGAGACGTTCGTTCATCTAGCACCAAGGGAACGGTTTGTAGGAGACACTTTTTCTCTGCATTCTCAGTCTGTTCCCTAGAGCCGGTTTGAAGTTCCTGCAGTTTTCACTGTAAAACCGAGTTGGAGCTAGTACCTACCCATATATATGTAAGGAACGGAGTTTGCAACTGAAAAGGAACTTTGTGTTCCTAACAAGCTAGTTGAAGGACGGCTTTGACACACACTTATCTCTCAGAACTGAGCAAGTGGAGAGACGTTCGTTCATCTAGCACCAAGGGAACGGGTTGCAGGAGACACTTTTTCTCTGCTTTCTCAGTCTGTTTCCTAGTGCCGGTTTGAAGTTCCTGCAATTTTCACTGTAAAACCGAGTTGGAGCTAGTACCTACCCATATATATGTATGGAATGCAGTTTGCAACTGAAAAGAAACTTTGTGTTCCCAACAAGCTAGTTGAAGAACGGCTTTCACACACAATTATCTCTCAGAACTGAGCAAGTGGAGAGACGTTCGTTCATCTAGCACCAATGGAACGGGTTGAAGGAGACACTATTTCTCTGCTTTCTCAGTCTGTTTCCAAGTGCCGGTTTGAAGTTCCTGCAATTTTCACTGTAAAACCGAGTTGGAGCTAGTACCTCCCCATATAAATGTATGGAATGGAGTTTGCAACTGAAAAGAATCTTTGTGTTCCCAACAAGCTATGTGAAGAACGGCTTTCACACACACTTATCTCTCAGAACTGAGCAAGTGGAGAGACTCTCGTTCATATAGCACCAAGGGAACGGGTTGCAGGAGACACTTTTTCTCTGCTTTCTCAGTCTGTTTCCAAGTGCCGGTTTGAAGTTCCTGCAGTTTTCACTGTAAAACCGAGTTGGAGCTAGTACTTCCCCTATATATGTATGGAATGGAGTTTGCAACTGAAAAGAAACTTTGTGTTCCCAACAAGCTAGGTGAAGGTCGGCTTTCACACACACTTATCTCTCAGAACTGAGCAAGTGGAGAGACGTTCGTTCATCTAGCACCAAGGGAACGGGTTGCAGGAGACACTATTTCTCTGCTTTCTCAGTCTGTTTCCAAGTGCCGGTTTGAAGTTCCTGCAGTTTTCACTGTAAAACCGAGTTGGAGCTAGTACTTCCCCATATATATGTATGGAATGGAGTATGCAACTGAAAAGAAACTTTCTGTTCCCAACAAGCTAGGTGAAGGATGGCTTTCACACACACTTATCTCTCAGAACTGAGCAAGTGGAGAGACGTTCGTTCATCTAGCACCAAGGGAACGGGTTGCAGGAGACACTTTTTCTCTGCTTTCTCAGTCTGTTTCCTAGTGCCAGTTTGAAGTTCCTGCAGTTTTCACTATAAACCCGGGTTGGAGCTAGTACTTCCCCATATATATGTATGGAATGGAGCTTGCAACTGAAAAGAAACTTTCTGTTCCCAACAAGCTAGGTGAAGAATGGCTTTCACACACACTTATCTCTTAGAACTGAGCAAGTGGAGAGACGTTCGTTCATCTAGCACCAAGGGAACGGGTTGCAGGAGACACTTTTTCTCTGCTTTCTCAGTCTGTTTCCTAGTGCCGGTTTGAAGTTCCTGCAGTTTTCACTGTAAAACCGAGTTGGAGCTAGTACCTACCCATATATATGTATGGAATGGAGTTTGCAACTGAAAAGAAACTTTCTGTTCCCAACAAGCTAGGTGAAGGATGGCTTTCACACACACTTATCTCTCAGAACTGAGGAAGTGGAGAGACGTTCGTTAATCTAGCACCAAGGGAACGGGTTGCAGGAGACACTTTTTCTCTGCTTTCTCAGTCTGTTTCCAAGTGCCGGTTTGAAGTTCCTGCAGTTTTCACTATAAACCCGGGTTGGAGCTAGTACTTCCCCATATATATGTATGGAATGGTGTTTGCAACTGAAAAGATACTTTGTGTTCCCAACAAGCTAGGTGAAGGACGGCTTTCACACACACTTATCTCTCAGAACTGAGCAAGTGGAGAGACGTTCGTTCATCTAGCACCAAGGGAACGGGTTGCAGGAGACACTTTTTCTCTGATTTCTCAGTCTGTTTCCTAGTGCCGGTTTGAAGTTCCTGCAGTTTTCACGGTAAAAACGAGTTGGAGCTAGTACCTACCCATATATATGCAAGGAACGGAGTTGGCAACTGAAAAGAAACTTTGTGTTCCCAACAAGCTAGGTGAAGGACGGCTTTCACACACACTTATCTCTCAGAACTGAGCAAGTGGAGAGACGTTCGTTCATCTAGCACCAAGGGAACGGGTTGCAGGAGGCACTATTTCTCTGCTTTCTCAGTCTGTTTCCAAGTGCCGGTTTGAAGTTCCTGCAGTTTTCACTGTAAAACCGAGTTGGAGCTTGTACCTCCCCATATATATGTATGGAATGGAGTTTACAACTGAAAACAAACTTTGTGTTCCCAACAAGCTAGGTGAAGGACGGCTTTCACACACACTTATCTCTCAGAACTGAGCAAGTGGAGAGACATTCCTTCATCTAGCACCAAGGGAACGGGTTGCAGGAGACACTTTTTCTCTGCATTCTCAGTCTGTTTCCTAGTGCCGGTTTGAAGTTCCTGCAGTTTTCACTGTAAAACCGAGTTAGAGCTAGTACCTCCCCATATATATGTATGGAATGGAGTTTGCAACTGAAAAGAAACTTTCTGTTCCCAACAAGCTAGGTGAAGGATAGATTTCACACACACTTATCTCTCAGAACTGAGCAAGTGGAGAGACGTTCGTTCATCTAGCACCAAGGGAACGGTTTGCAGGAGACACTTTTTCTCTGCTTTCTCAGTCTGTTTCCAAGTGCCGGTTTGAAGTTCCTGCAGTTTTCACTGTAAAATCGAGTTGGAGCTAGTACCTACCCATATATATGTATGGAATGGAGTTTGCAACTGAAAAGAAACTTTGTGTTCCCAACAAGCTAGGTGAAGGATGGCTTTCACACACACTTATCTCTCAGAACTGAGCAAGTGGAGAGACGTTCGTTCATCTAGCACCAAGGGAACGGGTTGCAGGAGACACTTTTTCTCTGGTATCTCAGTCTGTTTCCTATTGCCGGTTTGAAGTTCCTGCAATTTTCACTGTAAAACCGAGTTGGAGCTTGTACCTCCCCATATATATGTATGGATTCGTGTTAGCAACTGAAAAGAAACTTTCTGTTCCCAAAAAGCTAGGTGAAGAATGGCTTTCACACACACTTATCTCTCAGAACTGAGGAAGTGGAGAGAAGTTCGTTCATCTAGCACCAAGGGAACGGGTTGCAGGAGACACTTTTTCTCTGCTTTCTCAGTCTGTTTCCAAGTGCCGGTTTGAAGTTCCTGCAGTTTTCACTATAAACCCGGGTTGGAGCTAGTACTTCCCCATATATATGTATGGAATGGTGTTTGCAACTGAAAAGATACTTTGTGTTCCCAACAAGCTAGGTGAAGGACGGCTTTCACACACACTTATCTCTCAGAACTGAGCAAGTGGAGAGACGTTCGTTCATCTAGCACCAAGGGAACGGGTTGCAGGAGACACTTTTTCTCTGATTTCTCAGTCTGTTTCCAAGTGCCGGTTTGAAGTTCCTGCAGTTTTCACGGTAAAAACGAGTTGGAGCTAGTACCTACCCATATATATGCAAGGAACGGAGTTTGCAACTGAAAAGAAACTTTGTGTTCCCAACAAGCTAGGTGAAGGACGGCTTTCACACACACTTATCTCTCAGAACTGAGCAAGTGGAGAGACGTTCGTTCATCTAGCACCAAGGGAACGGGTTGCAGGAGGCACTATTTCTCTGCTTTCTCAGTCTGTTTCCAAGTGCCGGTTTCAAGTTCCTGCAGTTTTCACTGTAAAACCGAGTTGGAGCTTGTACCTCCCCATATATATGTATGGAATGGAGTTTACAACTGAAAACAAACTTTGTGTTCCCAACAAGCTAGGTGAAGGACGGCTTTCACACACACTTATCTCTCAGAACTGAGCAAGTGGAGAGACGTTCGTTCATCTAGCACCAAGGGAACGGGTTGCAGGAGACACTTTTTCTCTGCTTTCTCAGTCTGTTTCCTAGTGCCGGTTTGAAGTTCCTGCAGTTTTCACTGTAAAACCGAGTTGGAGCTTGTACCTACCCATATATATGTATGGAATGGAGTTTGCAACTGAAAAGAAACTTTGTGTTCCCAACAAGCTAGGTGAAGGACGGCTTTCACACACAATTATCTCTCAGAACTGAGCAAGTGGAGAGACGTTCGTTCATCTAGCACCAAGGGAAAGGTTTGTAGGAGACACTTTTTCTCTGCTTTCTCAGTCTGTTCCCTACAGCCGGTTTGAAGTTCCTGCAGTTTTCACTGTAAAACCGAGTTGGAGCTAGTACCTACCCATATATATGTAAGGAACGGAGTTTGCAACTGAAAAGGAACTTTGTGTTCCTAACAAGCTCGTTGAAGGACGGCTTTGACACACACTTATCTCTCAGAACTGAGCAAGTGGAGAGACGTTCGTTCATCTAGCACCAAGGGAACGGGTTGCAGGAGACACTTTTTCTCTGCTTTCTCAGTCTGTTTCCTATTGCCGGTTTGAAGTTCCTGCAATTTTCACTGTAAAACCGAGTTGGAGCTAGTACCTACCCATATATATGTATGGAATGGAGTTTGCAACTGAAAAGAAACTTTGTGTTCCCAACAAGCTAGTTGAAGAACGGCTTTCACACACAATTATCTCTCAGAACTGAGCAAGTGGAGAGACGTTCGTTCATCTAGCACCAAGGGAACGGGTTGAAGGAGACACTATTTCTCTGCTTTCTCAGTCTGTTTCCAAGTGCCGGTTTGAAGTTCCTGCAATTTTCACTGTAAAACCGAGTTGGGGCTAGTACCTCCCCATATAAATGTATGGAATGGAGTTTGCAACTGAAAAGAATCTTTGTGTTCCCAACAAGCTAGGTGAAGGACGGCTTTCACACACACTTATCTCTCAGAACTGAGCAAGTGGAGAGACGCTCGTTCATCTAGCACCAAGGGAACGGGTTGCAGGAGACACTTTTTCTCTGCTTTCTCAGTCTGTTTCCAAGTGCCGGTTTGAAGTTCCTGCAGTTTTCACTGTAAAACCGAGTTGGAGCTAGTACTTCCCCTATATATGTATGGAATGGAGTTTGCAACTGAAAAGAAACTTTGTGTTCCCAACAAGCTAGGTGAAGGACGGATTTCACACACACATATCTCTCAGAACTGAGCAAGTGGAGAGACGTTCGTTCATCTAGCACCAAGGGAACGGGTTGCAGGAGACACTTTTTCTCTGCTTTCTCAGTCTGTTTCCTAGTGCCGGTTTGAAGTTCCTGCAGTTTTCACTGTAAAACCGAGTTGGAGCTAGTACATACCCATATATATGTATGGAATGGAGTTTGCAACTGAAAAGAAACTTTGTGTTCCCAACAAGCTAGGTGAAGGACGGCTTTCACACACAATTATCTCTCAGAACTTAGCAAGTGGAGAGACGTTCGTTCATCTAGCACCAAGGGAACGGTTTGTAGGGGACACTTTTTCTCTGCTTTCTCAGTCTGTTCCCTACAGCCGGTTTGAAGTTCCTGCAGTTTTCACTGTAAAACCGAGTTGGAGCTAGTACCTACCCATATATATGTAAGGAACGGAGTTTGCAACTGAAAAGGAACTTTGTGTTCCTAACAAGCTCGTTGAAGGACGGCTTTGACACACACTTATCTCTCAGAACTGAGCAAGTGGAGAGACGTTCGTTCATCTAGCAACAAGGGAACGGGTTGCAGGAGACACTATTTCTCTGCTTTCTCAGTCTGTTTCCAAGTGCCGGTTTGAAGTTCCTGCAATTTTCAGTGTAAAACCGAGTTGGGGCTAGTACCTCCCCATATAAATGTATGGAATGGAGTTTGCAACTGAAAAGAATCTTTGTGTTCCCAACAAGCTAGGTGAAGGACGGCTTTCACACACACTTATCTCTCAGAACTGAGCAAGTGGAGAGACGCTCGTTCATCTAGCACCAAGGGAACGGGTTGCAGGAGACACTTTTTCTCTGCTTTCTCAGTCTGTTTCCAAGTGCCGGTTTGAAGTTCCTGCAGTTTTCACTGTAAAACCGAGTTGGAGCTAGTACTTCCCCTATATATGTATGGAATGGAGTTTGCAACTGAAAAGAAACTTTGTGTTCCCAACAAGCTAGGTGAAGGACGGATTTCACACACACATATCTCTCAGAACTGAGCAAGTGGAGAGACGTTCGTTCATCTAGCACCAAGGGAACGGGTTGCAGGAGACACTTTTTCTCTGCTTTCTCAGTCTGTTTCCTAGTGCCGGTTTGAAGTTCCTGCAGTTTTCACTGTAAAACCGAGTTGGAGCTAGTACCTACCCATATATATGTATGGAATGGAGTTTGCAACTGAAAAGAAACTTTGTGTTCCCAACAAGCTAGGTGAAGGACGGCTTACACACACAATTATCTCTCAGAACTTAGCAAGTGGAGAGACGTTCGTTCATCTAGCACCAAGGGAACGGGTTGCAGGAGACACTTTTTCTCTGCTTTCTCAGTCTGTTCCCTACAGCCGGTTTGAAGTTCCTGCAGTTTTCACTGTAAAACCGAGTTGGGGCTAGTACCTACCCATATATATGTAAGGAACGGAGTTTGCAACTGAAAAGGAACTTTGTGTTCCTAACAAGCTCGTTGAAGGACGGCTTTGACACACACTTATCTCTCAGAACTGAGCAAGTGGAGAGACGTTCGTTCATCTAGCACCAAGGGAACGGGTTGCAGGAGACACTTTTTCTCTGCTTTCTCAGTCTGTTTCCTAGTGCCGGTTTGAAGTTCCTGCAATTTTCACTGTAAAACCGAGTTGGAGCTAGTACCTACCCATATATATGAATGGAATGGAGTTTGCAACTGAAAAGAAACTTTGTGTTCCCAACAAGCTAGGTGAAGGACGGCTTTCACACACAATTATCTCTCAGAACTGAGCAAGTGGAGAGACGTTCATTCATCTAGCACCAAGGGAACGGGTTGAAGGAGACACTATTTCTCTGCTTTCTCAGTCTGTTTCCAAGTGCCGGTTTGAAGTTCCTGCAATTTTCACTGTAAAACCGAGTTGGAGCTAGTACCTCCCCATATAAATGTATGGAATGGAGTTTGCAACTGAAAAGAATCTTTGTGTTCCCAACAAGCTAGGCGAAGGACGGCTTTCACACACACTTATCTCTCAGAACTGAGCAAGTGGAGAGACGCTCGTTCATCTAGCACCAAGGGAACGGGTTGCAGGAGACACTTTTTCTCTGCTTTCTCAGTCTGTTTCCAAGTGCCGGTTTGAAGTTCCTGCAGTTTTCACTGTAAAACCGAGTTGGAGCTAGTACTTCCCCTATATATGTATGGAATGGAGTTTGCAACTGAAAAGAAACTTTGTGTTCCCAACAAGCTAGGTGAAGGACGGCTTTCACACACACTTATCTCTCAGAACTGAGCAAGTGGAGAGACGTTCGTTCATCTAGCACCAAGGGAACGGTTTGAAGGAGACACTATTTCTCTGCTTTCTCAGTCTGTTTCCAAGTGCCGGTTTGAAGTTCCTGCAATTTTCACTGTAAAACCGAGTTGGGGCTAGTACCTCCCCATATAAATGTATGGAATGGAGTTTGCAACTGAAAAGAATCTTTGTGTTCCCAACAAGCTAGGTGAAGGACGGCTTTCACACACACTTATCTCTCAGAACTGAGCAAGTGGAGAGACGCTCGTTCATCTAGCACCAAGGGAACGGGTTGCAGGAGACACTTTTTCTCTGCTTTCTCAGTCTGTTTCCAAGTGCCGGTTTGAAGTTCCTGCAGTTTTCACTGTAAAACCGAGTTGGAGCTAGTACTTCCCCTATATATGTATGGAATGGAGTTTGCAACTGAAAAGAAACTTTGTGTTCCCAACAAGCTAGGTGAAGGACGGATTTCACACACACTTATCTCTCAGAACTGAGCAAGTGGAGAGACGTTCGTTCATCTAGCACCAAGGGAAGGGGTTGCAGGAGACACTTTTTCTCTGCTTTCTCAGTCTGTTTCCTAGTGCCGGTTTGAAGTTCCTGCAGTTTTCACTGTAAAACCGAGTTGGAGCTAGTACCTACCCATATATATGTATGGAATGGAGTTTGCAACTGAAAAGAAACTTTGTGTTCCCAACAAGCTAGGTGAAGGACGGCTTTCACACACAATTATCTCTCAGAACTTAGCAAGTGGAGAGACGTTCGTTCATCTAGCACCAAGGGAACGGTTTGTAGGAGACACTTTTTCTCTGCTTTCTCAGTCTGTTCCCTACAGCCGGTTTGAAGTTCCTGCAGTTTTCACTGTAAAACCGAGTTGGAGCTAGTACCTACCCATATATATGTAAGGAACGGAGTTTGCAACTGAAAAGGAACTTTGTGTTCCTAACAAGCTCGTTGAAGGACGGCTTTGACACACACTTATCTCTCAGAACTGAGCAAGTGGAGAGACGTTCGTTCATCTAGCACCAAGGGAACGGGTTGCAGGAGACACTTTTTCTCTGCTTTCTCAGTCTGTTTCCTAGTGCCGGTTTGAAGTTCCTGCAATTTTCACTGTAAAACCGAGTTGGAGCTAGTACCTACCCATATATATGAATGGAATGGAGTTTGCAACTGAAAAGAAACTTTTTGTTCCCAACAAGCTAGGTGAAGGACGGCTTTCACACACAATTATCTCTCAGAACTGAGCAAGTGGAGAGACGTTCATTCATCTAGCACCAAGGGAACGGGTTGAAGGAGACACTATTTCTCTGCTTTCTCAGTCTGTTTCCAAGTGCCGGTTTGAAGTTCCTGCAATTTTCACTGTAAAACCGAGTTGGAGCTAGTACCTCCCCATATAAATGTATGGAATGGAGTTTGCAACTGAAAAGAATCTTTGTGTTCCCAACAAGCTAGGTGAAGGACGGCTTTCACACACACTTATCTCTCAGAACTGAGCAAGTGGAGAGACGCTCGTTCATCTAGCACCAAGGGAACGGGTTGCAGGAGACACTTTTTCTCTGCTTTCTCAGTCTGTTTCCAAGTGCCGGTTTGAAGTTCCTGCAGTTTTCACTGTAAAACCGAGTTGGAGCTAGTACTTCCCCTATATATGTATGGAATGGAGTTTGCAACTGAAAAGAAACTTTGTGTTCCCAACAAGCTAGGTGAAGGACGGCTTTCACACACACTTATCTCTCAGAACTGAGCAAGTGGAGAGACGTTCGTTCATCTAGCACCAAGGGAACGGGTTGCAGGAGACACTATTTCTCTGCTTTCTCAGTCTGTTTCCAAGTGCCGGTTTGAAGTTCCTGCAGTTTTCACTGTAAAACCGAGTTGGAGCTAGTACTTCCCCATATATATGTATGGAATGGAGTATGCAACTGAAAAGAGACTTTGTGTTCCAAACAAGCTAGGTGAAGGACGGCTTTCACACACACTTATCTCTCAGAACTGAGCAAGTGGAGAGACATTCCTTCATCTAGCACTAAGGGAACGGGTTGCAGGAGACACTTTTTCTCTGCTTTCTCAGTCTGTTTCCAAGTGCCGGTTTGAAGTTCCTGCAGTTTTCACTGTAAAACCGAGTTGGAGCTAGTACCTACCCATATATATGTATGGAATGGAGTTTGCAACTGAAAAGAAACTTTCTGTTCCCAACAAGCTAGGTGAAGGATGGCTTTCACACACACTTATCTCTCAGAACTGAGCAAGTGGAGAGACGTTCGTTCATCTAGCACCAAGGGAACGGGTTGCAGGAGACACTTTTTCTCTGCTTTCTCAGTCTGTTTCCAAGTGCCGGTTTGAAGTTCCTGCAGTTTTCACTGTAAAACCGAGTTGGAGCTAGAACCTACCCATATATATGTATGGAATGGAGTTTGCAACTGAAAAGAAACTTTGTGTTCCCAACAAGCTAGGTGAAGGACGGCTTTCACACACACTTATCTCTCAGAACTGAGCAAGTGGAGAGACGTTCGTTCATCTAGCACCAAGGGAACGGGTTGCAGGAGACACTTTTTCTCTGCTTTCTCAGTCTGTTTCCAAGTGCCGGTTTGAAGTTCCTGCAGTTTTCACTGTAAAACCGAGTTGGAGCTAGTACTTCCCCATATATATGTATGGAATGGAGTTTGCAACTGAAAATAAACTTTGTGTTCCCAACAAGCTAGGTGAAGGACGGCTTTCACACACACTTATCTCTCAGAACTGAGCAAGTGGAGAGACGTTCGTTCATCTAGCACCAAGGGAACGGGTTGCAGGAGACACTTTTTCTCTGCTTTCTCAGTCTGTTTCCAAGTGCCGGTTTGAAGTTCCTGCAGTTTTCAATGTAAAACCTAGTTTGAGCTTGTACCTCCCCATATATATGTATGGATTGGTGTTGGCAACTGAAAAGAAACTTTGTGTTCCCAACAAGCTAGGTGAAGGATGGCTTTCACACACACTTATCTCTCAGAACTGAGCAAGTGGAGAGACCTTCGTTCATCTAGCACCAAGGGAACGGGTTGCAGGAGACACTTTTTCTCTGCTTTCTCAGTCTGTTTCCAAGTGCCGGTTTGAAGTTCCTGCAGTTTTCACTGTAAAACCTAGTTGGAGCTAGTACCTACCCATATATATGTATGGAATGGAGTTTGCAACTGAAAAGAAACTTTGTGTTCCCAACAAACTAGGTGAAGGACGGCTTTCACACACACTTATCTCTCAGAACTGAGCAAGTGGAGAGACGTTCGTTCATCTAGCACCAAGGGAACTGGTTGCAATAGACACTTTTTCTCTGCTTTCTCAGTCTGTTTCCTAGTGCCGGTTTGAACTTCCTGCAATTTTCACTGTAAAACCGAGTTGGAGCTAGTACCTCCCCGTATATATGTATGGATTGGTGTTGGCAACTGAAAAGAAACTTTGTGTTCCCAACAAGCTATGTGAAGGATGGCTTTCACACACACTTATCTCTCAGAACTGAGCAAGTGGAGAGACGTTCGTTCATCTAGCACCAAGGGAACGGGTTGCAGGAGACACTTTTTCTCTGCTTTCTCAGTCTGTTTCCAAGTGCCGGTTTGAAGTTCCTGCAGTTTTCATTATAAAACCGAGTTGGAGCTAGTACTTCCCCATATATATGTATGGAATGGAGTTTGCAACTGAAAAGAAACTTTGTGTTCCCAACAAGCTAGGTGAAGGACTGCTTTCACACGCACTTATCTCTCAGAACTCAGCAAGTGGAAAGACGTTCGTTCATCTAGCACCAAGGGAACGGGTTGCAGGAGACACTTTTTCTCTGCTTTCTCAGTCTGTTTCCAAGTGCCGGTATGAAGTTCCTACAGTTTTCAGTGTAAAACCGAGTTGGAGCTAGTACTTCCCCATATATATGTATGGAATGGAGTTTGCAACTGAAAAGAAACTTTGTGTTCCCAACAAGCTTTGTGAAGGTCGGCTTTCACACACACTTATCTCTCAGAACTGAGCAAGTGGAGAGACGTTCGTTCATCTAGCACCAAGTGAACGGGTTTCAGGAGACACTTTTTCTCTGCTTTCTCAGTCTGTTTCCTAGTGCCGGTTTGAAGTTCCTGCAATTTTCACTGTAAAACCGTGTTGTAGCTTGTACCTCCCCATATATATGTATGGATTGGTGTTGGCAACTGAAAAGAAACTTTGTGTTCCCAACAAGCTAGGTGAAGAATGGCTTTCACACACACTTATCTCTCAGAACTGAGCAAGTGGAGAGACGTTCGTTCATCTAGCACCAAGGGAACGGGTTGCAGGAGAGAGTATTTCTCTGCTTTCTCAGTCTGTTTCCAAGTGCCGGTTTGAAGTTCCTGCAGTTTTCAGTGTAAAACCGAGTTGGAGCTAGTACCTCCCCATATATATGTATGGAATGGAGTTTGCAACTGAAAAGAAACTTTGTGTTCCGAACAAGGTAGCTTAAGGACGGCTTTCACACACACTTATCTCTCAGAACTGAGCAAGTGGAGAGACGTTCGTTCATCTAGCACCAAGGGAACGGGTTGCAGGAGACACTTTTTCTCTGCTTTCTCAGTCTGTTTCCTAGTGCCGGTTTGAAGTTCCTGCAGTTTTCACTGTAAAACGGAGTTGGAGCTAGTACCTACCCATATATATGTATGGAATGGAGTTTGCAACTGAAAAGAAACTTTGTGTTCCCAACAAGCTAGGTGAAGTACTGTTTTCTCACGCACTTATCTCTCAGAACTGAGCAAGTGGAAAGACGTTCGTTCATCTAGCACCAAGGGATCGGGTTGCAGGAGACACTTTTTCTCTGCTTTCTCAGTCTTTTTCCAAGTGCCAGTTTGAAGTTCCTGAAGTTTTCAATGTAAAACCGATTTGGAGCTAGTACTTCCCCATATATATGTATGGAATGGAGTTTGCAACTGAAAAGAAACTTTGTGTTCCCAACAAGCTAGGTGAAGGACGGCTTTCACACTCACTTATCTCTCAGAACTGAGCAAGTGGAGAGACGTTCGTTCATCTAGCACCAAGGGAACGGGTTGCAGGAGACACTTTTTCTCTGCTTTCTCAGTCTCTTTCCTAGTGCCGGTTTGAAGTTCCTGCAGTTTTCACTGTAAAACAGAGTTGGAGCTAGTACCTCCCCATATATATGTATGGAATGGAGTTTGCAACTGAAAAGAAACTTTGTGTTCCCAACAAGCTAGGTGAAGGAAGGCTTTCACACACACTTATCTCTCAGAACTGAGCAAGTGGAGAGACGTTCGTTCATCTAGCACCAAGGGAACGGGTTGCAGGAGACACTTTTTCTCTGCTTTCTCAGGCTGTTTCCAAGTGCCGGTTTGAAGTTCCTGCAGTTTTCAGTGTAAAACCGAGTTGGAGCTAGTACTTCCCCATATATATGTATGGAATGGAGTTTGCAACTGAAAAGAAACTTTGTGTTCCCAACAAGCTAGGTGAAGGACGGCTTTCACACTCACTTATCTCTCAGAACTGAGCAAGTGGAGAGACGTTCGTTCATCTAGCACCAAGGGAACGGGTTGCAGGAGACACTTTTTCTCTGCTTTCTCAGGCTGTTTCCAAGTGCCGGTTTGAAGTTCCTGCAGTTTTCACTATAAAACCGAGTTGGAGCTAGTACTTCCCCATATATATGTATGGAATGGAATTTGCAACTGAAAAGAAACTTTGTGTTCCCAACAAGCTAGGTGAAGGACTGCTTTCACACGCACTTATCCCTCAGAACTGAGCAAGTGGAAAGACGTTCGTTCATCTAGCACCAAGGGAACGGGTTGCAGGAGACACTTTTTCTCTGCTTTCTCAGTCTGTTTCCAAGTGCCGGTTTGAAGTTCCTGCAGTTTTCACTGTAAAACCGAGTTGGAGCTAGTACTTCCCCATATATATGTATGGAATGGAGTTTGCAACTGAAAAGAAACTTTGTGTTCCCAACAAGCTGGGTGAAGGACGGCTTTCACACACACTTATCTCTCAGAACTGAGCAAGTGGAGAGACGTTCGTTCATCTAGCACGAAGGGAACGGTTTGCAGGAGACACTTTTTCTCTGCTTTCTCAGTCTGTTTCCTAGTGCCGGTTTGAAGTTCCTGCAATTTTCACAGTAAAACCGAGTTGGAGCTTGTACCTCCCCATATATATGTATGGATTGGTGTTGGCAACTGCAAAGAAACTTTGTGTTCCCAACAAGCTAAGTGAAGGATGGCTTTCACACACACTTATCTCTCAGAACTGAGCAAGTGGAGAGACGTTCGTTCATCTAGCACCAAGGGAACGGGTTGCAGGAGACACTTTTTCTCTGCTTTCTCAGTCTGTTTCCTAGTGCCGGTTTGAAGTTCCTGCAATTTTCACTGTAAAACCGAGTTGGAGCTTGTACCTCCCCATATATATGTATGGAATGGAGTTTGCAACTGAAAAGAAACTTTGTGTTCCCAACAAGCTATGTGAAGGACGGCTTTCACACACAATTATCTCTCAGAACTGAGAAAGTGGAGAGACGTTCGTTCATCTAGCACCAAGGGAACGGGTTGCAGAAGACACTTTTTCTCTGCTTTCTCAGTCTGTTTCCAAGTGCCGGTTTGAAGTTCCTGCAATTTTCACTGTAAAACCTAGTTTGAGATTGTACCTCCCCATATATATGTATGGATTGGTGTTGGCAACTGAAAAGAAACTTTGTGTTCCCAACAAGCTAGGTGAAGGATGGCTTTACACACACTTATCTCTCAGAACTGAGCAAGTGGAGAGACGTTCGTTCATCTAGCACCAAGGGAACGGGTTGCAGGAGACACTTTTTCTCTGCTTTCTCAGTCTGTTTCCAAGTGCCGGTTTGAAGTTCCTGCAGTTTTCACTGTAAAACCGAGTTGGAGCTAGTACCTACCCATATATATGTATGGAATGGAGTTTGCAACTGAAAGGAAACTTTGTGTTCCCAACAAACTAGGTGAAGGACGGCTTTCACACACACTTATCTCTCAGAACTGAGCAAGTGGAGAGACGTTCGTTCATCTAGCACCAAGGGAACGGGTTGCAGGAGACACTTTTTCTCTGCTTTCTCAGTCTGTTTCCTAGTGCCGGTTTGAACTTCCTGCAATTTTCACTGTAAAACCGAGTTGGAGCTTGTACCTCCCCATATATATGTATGGATTGGTGTTGGCAACTGAAAAGAAACTTTCTGTTCCCAACAAGCTATGTGAAGGATGGCTTTCACACACACTTATCTCTCAGAACTGAGCAAGTGGAGAGACGTTCGTTCATCTAGCACCAAGGGAACGGGTTGCAGGAGACACTTTTTCTCTGCTTTCTCAGTCTGTTTCCAAGTGCCGGTTTGAAGTTCCTGCAGTTTTCATTATAAAACCGAGTTGGAGCTAGTACTTCCCCATATATATGTATGGAATGGAGTTTGCAACTGAAAAGAAACTTTGTGTTCCCAACAAGCTAGGTGAAGGACTGCTTTCACACGCACTTATCTCTCAGAACTGAGCAAGTGGAAAGACGTTCGTTCATCTAGCACCAAGGGAACGGGTTGCAGGAGACACTTTTTCTCTGCTTTCTCAGGCTGTTTCCAAGTGCCGGTTTGAAGTTCCTGCAGTTTTCACTATAAAACCGAGTTGGAGCTAGTACTTCCCCATATATATGTATGGAATGGAATTTGCAACTGAAAAGAAACTTTGTGTTCCCAACAAGCTAGGTGAAGGACTGCTTTCACACGCACTTATCCCTCAGAACTGAGCAAGTGGAAAGACGTTCGTTCATCTAGCACCAATGGAACGGGTTGCAGGAGACACTTTTTCTCTGCTTTCTCAGTCTGTTTCCAAGTGCCGGTTTGAAGTTCCTGCAGTTTTCACTGTAAAACCGAGTTGGAGCTAGTACTTCCCCATATATATGTATGGAATGGAGTTTGCAACTGAAAAGAAACTTTGTGTTCCCAACAAGCTGGGTGAAGGACGGCTTTCACACACACTTATCTCTCAGAACTGAGCAAGTGGAGAGACGTTCGTTCATCTAGCACGAAGGGAACGGTTTGCAGGAGACACTTTTTCTCTGCTTTCTCAGTCTGTTTCCTAGTGCCGGTTTGAAGTTCCTGCAATTTTCACAGTAAAACCGAGTTGGAGCTTGTACCTCCCCATATATATGTATGGATTGGTGTTGGCAACTGCAAAGAAACTTTGTGTTCCCAACAAGCTAAGTGAAGGATGGCTTTCACACACACTTATCTCTCAGAACTGAGCAAGTGGAGAGACGTTCGTTCATCTAGCACCAAGGGAACGGGTTGCAGGAGACACTTTTTCTCTGCTTTCTCAGTCTGTTTCCTAGTGCCGGTTTGAAGTTCCTGCAATTTTCACTGTAAAACCGAGTTGGAGCTTGTACCTCCCCATATATATGTATGGAATGGAGTTTGCAACTGAAAAGAAACTTTGTGTTCCCAACAAGCTAGGTGAAGGACGGCTTTCACACACAATTATCTCTCAGAACTGAGAAAGTGGAGAGACGTTCGTTCATCTAGCACCAAGGGAACGGGTTGCAGAAGACACTTTTTCTCTGCTTTCTCAGTCTGTTTCCAAGTGCCGGTTTGAAGTTCCTGCAATTTTCACTGTAAAACCGAGTTGGGGCTAGTACCTCCCCATATAAATGTATGGAATGGAGTTTGCAACTGAAAAGAATCTTTGTGTTCCCAACAAGCTAGGTGAAGGACGGCTTTCACACACACTTATCTCTCAGAACTGAGCAAGTGGAGAGACGCTCGTTCATCTAGCACAAAGGGAACGGGTTGCAGGAGACACTTTTTCTCTGCTTTCTCAGTCTGTTTCCAAGTGCCGGTTTGAAGTTCCTGCAGTTTTCACTGTAAAACCGAGTTGGAGCTAGTACTTCCCCTATATATGTATGGAATGGAGTTTGCAACTGAAAAGAAACTTTGTGTTCCCAACAAGCTAGGTGAAGGACGGCTTTCACACACAATTATCTCTCAGAACTGAGAAAGTGGAGAGACGTTCGTTCATCTAGCACCAAGGGAACGGGTTGCAGGAGACACTTTTTCTCTGCTTTCTCAGTCTGTTTCCTAGTGCCGGTTTGAAGTTCCTGCAGTTTTCACTGTAAAACCGAGTTGGAGCTAGTACCTACCCATATATATGTAAGGAACGGAGTTTGCAACTGAAAAGGAACTTTGTGTTCCTAACAAGCTCGTTGAAGGACGGCTTTGACACACACTTATCTCTCAGAACTGAGCAAGTGGAGAGACGTTCGTTCATCTAGCACCAAGGGAACTGGTTGCAGGAGACACTTTTTCTCTGCTTTCTCAGTCTGTTTCCTAGTGCCTGTTTGAACTTCCTGCAATTTTCACTGTAAAACCGAGTTGGAGCTAGTACCTCCCCATATATATGTATGGATTGGTGTTGGCAACTGAAAAGAAACTTTGTGTTCCCAACAAGCTATGTGAAGGATGGCTTTCACACACACTTATCTCTCAGAACTGAGCAAGTGGAGAGACGTTCGTTCATCTAGCACCAAGGGAACGGGTTGCAGGAGACACTTTTTCTCTGCTTTCTCAGTCTGTTTCCAAGTGCCGGTTTGAAGTTCCTGCAGTTTTCATTATAAAACAGAGTTGGAGCTAGTACTTCCCCATATATATGTATGGAATGGAGTTTGCAACTGAAAAGAAACTTTGTGTTCCCAACAAGCTAGGTGAAGGACTGCTTTCACACGCACTTATATCTCAGAACTCAGCAAGTGGAAAGACGTTCGTTCATCTAGCACCAAGGGAACGGGTTGCAGGAGACACTTTTTCTCTGCTTTCTCAGTCTGTTTCCAAGTGCCGGTATGAAGTTCCTACAGTTTTCAGTGTAAAACCGAGTTGGAGCTAGTACTTCCCCATATATATGTATGGAATGGAGTTTGCAACTGAAAAGAAACTTTGTGTTCCCAACAAGCTTGGTGAAGGTCGGCTTTCACACACACTTATCTCTCAGAACTGAGCAAGTGGAGAGACGTTCGTTCATCTAGCACCAAGGGAACGGGTTGCAGGAGACACTTTTTCTCTGCTTTCTCAGTCTGTTTCCAAGTGCCGGTATGAAGTTCCTACAGTTTTCAGTGTAAAACCGAGTTGGAGCTAGTACTTCCCCATATATATGTATGGAATGGAGTTTGCAACTGAAAAGAAACTTTGTGTTCCCAACAAGCTTGGTGAAGGTCGGCTTTCACACACACTTATCTCTCAGAACTGAGCAAGTGGAGAGACGTTCGTTCATCTAGCACCAAGTGAACGGGTTGCAGGAGACACTTTTTCTCTGCTTTCTCAGTCTGTTTCCTAGTGCCGGTTTGAAGTTCCTGCAATTTTCACTGTAAAACCGTGTTGTAGCTTGTACCTCCCCATATATATGTATGGATTGGTGTTGGCAACTGAAAAGAAACTTTGTGTTCCCAACAAGCTAGGTGAAGGATGGCTTTCACACACACTTATCTCTCAGAACTGAGCAAGTGGAGAGACGTTCGTTCATCTAGCACCAAGGGAACGGGTTGCAGGAGAGAGTATTTCTCTGCTTTCTCAGTCTGTTTCCAAGTGCCGGTTTGAAGTTCCTGCAGTTTTCAGTGTAAAACCGAGTTGGAGCTAGTACCTCCCCATATATATGTATGGAATGGAGTTTGCAACTGAAAAGAAACTTTGTGTTCCGAACAAGGTAGCTTAAGGACGGCTTTCACACACACTTATCTCTCAGAACTGAGCAAGTGGAGAGATGTTCGTTCATATAGCACCAAGGGAACGGGTTGCAGGAGACACTTTTTCTCTGCTTTCTCAGTCTGTTTCCTAGTGCCGGTTTGAAGTTCCTGCAGTTTTCACTGTAAAACCGAGTTGGAGCTAGTACCTACCCATATATATGTATGGAATGGAGTTTGCAACTGAAAAGAAACTTTGTGTTCCCAACAAGCTAGGTGAAGTACTGTTTTCACACGCACTTATCTCTCAGAACTGAGCAAGTGGAAAGACGTTCGTTCATCTAGCACCAAGGGAACGGGTTGCAGGAGACACTTTTTCTCTGCTTTCTCAGTCTGTTTCCAAGTGCCAGTTTGAAGTTCCTGAAATTTTCAATGTAAAACCGATTTGGAGCTAGTACTTCCCCATATATATGTATGGAATGGAGTTTGCAACTGAAAAGAAACTTTGTGTTCCCAACAAGCTAGGTGAAGGACGGCTTTCACACTCACTTATCTCTCAGAACTGAGCAAGTGGAGAGACGTTCGTTCATCTAGCACCAAGGGAACGGGTTGCAGGAGACACTTTTTCTCTGCTTTCTCAGTCTCTTTCCTAGTGCCGGTTTGAAGTTCCTGCAATTTTCACTGTAAAACCGAGTTGGAGCTTGTACCTCCCCATATATATGTATGGATTGGTGTTGGCAACTGAAAAGAAACTTTATGTTCCCAACAAGCTATGTGAAGGATGGCTTTCACACACACTTATCTCTCAGAACTGAGCAAGTGGAGAGACGTTCGTTCATCTAGCACCAAGGGAACGGGTTGCAGGAGACACTTTTTCTCTGCTTTCTCAGTCTGTTTCCAAGTGCCGGTTTGAAGTTCCTGCAGTTTTCATTATAAAACCGATTTGGAGCTAGTACTTCCCCATATATATGTATGGAATGGAGTTTGCAACTGAAAAGAAACTTTGTGTTCCCAACAAGCTAGGTGAAGGACTGCTTTCACACGCACTTATCTCTCAGAACTGAGCAAGTGGAAAGACGTTCGTTCATCTAGCACCAAGGGAACGGGTTGCAGGAGACACTTTTTCTCTGCTTTCTCAGGCTGTTTCCAAGTGCCGGTTTGAAGTTCCTGCAGTTTTCACTATAAAACCGAGTTGGAGCTAGTACTTCCCCATATATATGTATGGAATGGAATTTGCAACTGAAAAGAAACTTTGTGTTCCCAACAAGCTAGGTGAAGGACTGCTTTCACACGCACTTATCCCTCAGAACTGAGCAAGTGGAAAGACGTTCGTTCATCTAGCACCAAGGGAACGGGTTGCAGGAGACACTTTTTCTCTGCTTTCTCAGTCTGTTTCCAAGTGCCGGTTTGAAGTTCCTGCAGTTTTCACTGTAAAACCGAGTTGGAGCTAGTACTTCCCCATATATATGTATGGAATGGAGTTTGCAACTGAAAAGAAACTTTGTGTTCCCAACAAGCTGGGTGAAGGACGGCTTTCACACACACTTATCTCTCAGAACTGAGCAAGTGGAGAGACGTTCGTTCATCTAGCACGAAGGGAACGGTTTGCAGGAGACACTTTTTCTCTGCTTTCTCAGTCTGTTTCCTAGTGCCGGTTTGAAGTTCCTGCAATTTTCACAGTAAAACCGAGTTGGAGCTTGTACCTCCCCATATATATGTATGGATTGGTGTTGGCAACTGCAAAGAAACTTTGTGTTCCCAACAAGCTAATTGAAGGATGGCTTTCACACACACTTATCTCTCAGAACTGAGCAAGTGGAGAGACGTTCGTTCATCTAGCACCAAGGGAACGGGTTGCAGGAGACACTTTTTCTCTGCTTTCTCAGTCTGTTTCCTAGTGCCGGTTTGAAGTTCCTGCAATTTTCACTGTAAAACCGAGTTGGAGCTTGTACCTCCCCATATATATGTATGGAATGGAGTTTGCAACTGAAAAGAAACTTTGTGTTCCCAACAAGCTAGGTGAAGGACGGCTTTCACACACACTTATCTCTCAGAACTGAGCAAGTGGAGAGACGTTCGTTCATCTAGCACCAAGGGAACGGGTTCCAGAAGACACTTTTTCTCTGCTTTCTCAGTCTGTTTCCAAGTGCCGGTTTGAAGTTCCTGCAATTTTCACTGTAAAACCTAGTTTGAGCTTGTACCTCCCCATATATATGTATGGATTGGTGTTGGCAACTGAAAAGAAACTTTGTGTTCCCAACAAGCTAGGTGAAGGATGGCTTTACACACACTTATCTCTCAGAACTGAGCAAGTGGAGAGACGTTCGTTCATCTAGCACCAAGGGAACGGGTTGCAGGAGACACTTTTTCTCTGCTTTCTCAGTCTGTTTCCAAGTGCCGGTTTGAAGTTCCTGCAGTTTTCACTGTAAAACCGAGTTGGAGCTAGTACCTACCCATATATATGTATGGAATGGAGTTTGCAACTGAAAGGAAACTTTGTGTTCCCAACAAACTAGGTGAAGGACGGCTTTCACACACACTTATCTCTCAGAACTGAGCAAGTGGAGAGACGTTCGTTCATCTAGCACCAAGGGAACGGGTTGCAGGAGACACTTTTTCTCTGTTTCTCAGTCTGTTTCCTAGTGCCGGTTTGAAGTTCCTGCAATTTTCACTGTAAAACCGAGTTGGAGCTTGTACCTCCCCATATATATGTATGGATTGGTGTTGGCAACTGAAAAGAAACTTTCTGTTCCCAACAAGCTATGTGAAGGATGGCTTTCACACACACTTATCTCTCAGAACTGAGCAAGTGGAGAGACGTTCGTTCATCTAGCACCAAGGGAACGGGTTGCAGGAGACACTTTTTCTCTGCTTTCTCAGTCTGTTTCCAAGTGGCGGTTTGAAGTTCCTGCAGTTTTCATTATAAAACCGAGTTGGAGCTAGTACTTCCCCATATATATGTATGGAATGGAGTTTGCAACTGAAAAGAAACTTTGTGTTCCCAACAAGCTAGGTGAAGGACTGCTTTCACACGCACTTATCTCTCAGAACTGAGCAAGTGGAAAGACGTTCGTTCATCTAGCACCAAGGGAACGGGTTGCAGGAGACACTTTTTCTCTGCTTTCTCAGTCTGTTTCCAAGTGCCGGTATGAAGTTCCTGCAGTTTTCAGTGTAAAACCGAGTTGGAGCTAGTACTTCCCCATATATATGTATGGAATGGAGTTTGCAACTGAAAAGAAACTTTGTGTTCCCAACAAGCTTGGTGAAGGTCGGCTTTCACACACACTTATCTCTCAGAACTGAGCAAGTGGAGAGACGTTCGTTCATCTAGCACCAAGTGAACGGTTTGCAGGAGACAATTTTTCTCTGCTTTCTCAGTCTGTTTCCTAGTGCCGGTTTGAAGTTCCTGCAATTTTCACTGTAAAACCGTGTTGTAGCTTGTACCTCCCCATATATATGTATGGATTGGTGTTGGCAACTGAAAAGAAACTTTGTGTTCCCAACAAGCTAGGTGAAGGATGGCTTTCACACACACTTATCTCTCAGAACTGAGCAAGTGGAGAGACGTTCGTTCATCTAGCACCAAGGGAACGGGTTGCAGGAGACACTTTTTCTCTGCTTTCTCAGTCTGTTTCCAAGTGACGGTTTGAAGTTCCTGCAGTTTTCACTATAAAACCGGGTTGGAGCTAGTAGTTCCCAATATATATGTATGGAATGGAGTTTGCAACTGAAAAGAAACTTTGTGTTCCCAACAAGCTAGGTGAAGGACGGCTTTCACACACACTTATCTCTCAGAACTGAGCAAGTGGAGAGACGTTCGTTCATCTAGCACCAAGGGAACGGTTTGCAGGAGACACATTTCTCTGCTTTCTCAGTCTGTTTCCAAGTGCTGGTTTGAAGTTCCTGCAGTTTTCACTGTAAAACCGAGTTGGAGCTAGTACTTCCCCATATATATGAATGGAATGGAGTTTGCAACTGAAAAGAAACTTTGTGTTCCCAACAAGCTAGGTGAAGGACGGCTTTCACACACACTTATCTCTCAGAACTGAGCAAGTTGAGAGACGTTCGTTCATCTAGCACCAAGGGAACGGGTTGCAGGAGACACTTTTTCTCTGCTTTCTCAGTCTGTTTCCTAGTGCCGGTTTGAAGTTCCTGCAGTTTTCACTGTAAAACCGAGTTGGAGCAAGTACCTACCCATATATATGTATGGATTGGTGTTGGCAACTGAAAAGAAACTTTGTGTTCCCAACAAGCTAGGTGAAGGATGGCTTTCACACACACTTATCTCTCAGAACTGAGCAAGTGGAGAGACGTTCTTTCATCTAGCACCAAGGGAACGGGTTGCAGGAGACACTTTTTCTCTGCTTTCTCAGTCTGTTTCCAAGTGCCTGTTTGAAGTTCCTGCAGTTTTCACTGTAAAACCGAGTTGGTGCTAGTACTTCCCCATATATATGTATGGAATGGAGTTTGCAACTGAAAAGAAACTTTGTTTTCCCAACAAGCTAGGTTAAGGACGGCTTTCACACACACTTATCTCTCAGAACTGAGCAAGTGGAGAGACGTTCGTTCATCTAGCACCAAGGGAACGGGTTGCAGGAGACACTTTTTCTCTGCTTTCTCAGTCTGTTTCCTAGTGCCGGTTTGAAGTTCCTGCAATTTTCACTGTAAAACCGAGTTGGAGCTTGTACATCCCCATATATATGTATGGATTGGTGTTGGCAACTGAAAAGAAACTTTCTGTTCCCAACAAGCTATGTGAAGGATGGCTTTCACACACACTTATCTCTCAGAACTGAGCAAGTGGAGAGACGTTCGTTCATCTAGCACCAAGGGAACGGGTTGCAGGAGACACTTTTTCTCTGCTTTCTCAGTCTGTTTCCAAGTGCCGGTTTGAAGTTCCTGCAGTTTTCACTGTAAAACCGAGTTGGTGCTAGTACTTCCCCATATATATGTATGGAATGGAGTTTGCAACTGAAAAGAAACTTTGTGTTCCCAACAAGCTAGGTGAAGGACGGCTTTCACACACACTTATCTCTCAGAACTGAGCAAGTGGAGAGACGTTCGTTCATCTAGCACCAAGGGAACGGTTTGCAGGAGACACTTTTCTCTGCTTTCTCAGTCTGTTTCCAAGTGCCGGTTTGAAGTTCCTGCAGTTTTCACTGTAAAACCGAGTTGGAGCTAGTACTTCCCCATATATATGAATGGAATGGAGTTTGCAACTGAAAAGAAACTTTGTGTTCCCAACAAGCTAGGTGAAGGACGGCTTTCACACACACTTATCTCTCAGAACTGAGCAAGTTGAGAGACGTTCGTTCATCTAGCACCAAGGGAACGGGTTGCAGGAGACACTTTTTCTCTGCTTTCTCAGTCTGTTTCCTAGTGCCGGTTTGAAGTTCCTGCAGTTTTCACTGTAAAACCGAGTTGGAGCAAGTACCTACCCATATATATGTATGGATTGGTGTTGGCAACTGAAAAGAAACTTTGTGTTCCCAACAAGCTAGGTGAAGGATGGCTTTCACACACACTTATCTCTCAGAACTGAGCAAGTGGAGAGACGTTCTTTCATCTAGCACCAAGGGAACGGGTTGCAGGAGACACTTTTTCTCTGCTTTCTCAGTCTGTTTCCAAGTGCCGGTTTGAAGTTCCTGCAGTTTTCACTATAAAACCGAGTTGGTGCTAGTACTTCCCCATATATATGTATGGAATGGAGTTTGCAACTGAAAAGAAACTTTGTGTTCCCAACAAGCTAGGTTAAGGACGGCTTTCACACACACTTATCTCTCAGAACTGAGCAAGTGGAGAGACGTTCGTTCATCTAGCACCAAGGGAACGGGTTGCAGGAGACACTTTTTCTCTGCTTTCTCAGTCTGTTTCCTAGTGCCGGTTTGAAGTTCCTGCAATTTTCACTGTAAAACCGAGTTGGAGCTTGTACCTCCCCATATATATGTATGGATTGGTGTTGGCAACTGAAAAGAAACTTTCTGTTCCCAACAAGCTAGGTGAAGGATGGCTTTCACACACACTTATCTCTCAGAACTGAGCAACTGGAGAGACGTTCGTTCATCTAGCACCAAGGGAACGGGTTGCAGGAGACACTTTTTCTCTGCTTTCTCAGTCTGTTTCCAAGTGCCGGTTTGAAGTTCCTGCAGTTTTCACTGTAAAACCGAGTTGGTGCTAGTACTTCCCCATATATATGTATGGAATGGAGTTTGCAACTGAAAAGAAACTTTGTGTTCCCAACAAGCTAGGTGAAGGACGGCTTTCACACACACTTATCTCTCAGAACTGAGCAAGTGGAGAGACGTTCGTTCATCTAGCACCAAGGGAACGGGTTGCAGGAGACACTTTTTCTCTGTTTTCTCAGTCTCTTTCCTAGTGCCGGTTTGAAGTTCCTGCAGTTTTCACTGTAAAACAGAGTTGGAGCTAGTACCTCCCCATATATATGTATGGAATGGAGTTTGCAACTGAAAAGAAACTTTGTGTTCCCAACAAGCTAGGTGAAGGAAGGCTTTCACACACACTTATCTCTCAGAACTGAGCAAGTGGAGAGACGTTCGTTCATCTAGCACCAAGGGAACGGGTTGCAGGAGACACTTTTTCTCTGCTTTCTCAGGCTGTTTCCAAGTGCCGGTTTGAAGTTCCTGCAGTTTTCAGTGTAAAACCGAGTTGGAGCTAGTACTTCCCCATATATATGTATGGAATGAAGTTTGCAACTGAAAAGAAACTTTGTGTTCCCAACAAGCTAGGTGAAGTACGGCTTTCACACACACTTATCTCTCAGAACTGAGCAAGTGGAGAGACGTTCGTTCATCTAGCACCAAGGGAACGGGTTGCAGGAGACACTATTTCTCTGATTTCTCAGTCTGTTTCCTATTACCGCTTTGAAGTTTCTGCAGTTTTCACTGTAAAACCGAGTTGGAGCTTGTACCTCCCCATATATATGTATGGATTGGTGTTGGCAACTGAAAAAAACTTTGTGTTCCCAACAAGCTAGGTGAAGGACGGCTTTCACACACACTTATCTCTCAGAACTGAGCAAGTGGAGAGACGTTCGTTCATCTAGCACCAAGGGAACGGGTTGCAGGAGACACTTTTTCTCTGCTTTCTCAGTCTCTTTCCTAGTGCCGGTTTGAAGTTCCTGCAGTTTTCACTGTAAAACCGAGTTGGAGCTAGTACCTCCCCATATATATGTATGGAATGGAGTTTGCAACTGAAAAGAAACTTTGTGTTCCCAACAAGCTAGGTGAAGGACGGCTTTCACACACACTTATCTCTCAGAACTGAGCAAGTGGAGAGACGTTCGTTCATCTAGCACCAAGGGAACGGGTTGCAGGAGACACTTTTTCTCTGCTTTCTCAGTCTGTTTTCAAGTGCCGGTTTGAAGTTCCTGCAGTTTTCACTGTAAAACCGAGTTGGAGCTAGTACTTCCCCATATATATGTATGGAATGGAGTTTGCAACTGAAAAGAAACTTTGTGTTCCCAACAAGCTAGTTGAAGGACGGCTTTCACACACACTTATCTCTCAGAACTGAGCAAGTGGAGAGACGTTCGTTCATCTAGCACCAAGGGAACGGGTTGCAGGAGACACTTTTTCTCTGCTTTCTCAGTCGGTTTCCTAGTGCCGGTTTGAAGTTTCTGCAGTTTTCACTGTAAAACCGAGTTGGAGCTTGTACCTCCCCATATATATGTATGGATTGGTGTTGGCAACTGAAAAAAACTTTGTGTTCCCAACAAGCTAGGTGAAGGACGGCTTTCACACACACTTATCTCTCAGAACTGAGCAAGTGGAGAGACGTTCGTTCATCTAGCACCAAGGGAACGGGTTGCAGGAGACAGTATTTCTCTGCTTTCTCAGTCTGTTTCCAAGTGCCGGTTTGAAGTTCCTGCAGTTTTCACTGTAAAACCGAGTTGGAGCTAGTACCTCCCCATATATATGTATGGAATGGAGTTTGCAACTGAAAAGAAACTTTGTGTTCCGAACAAGGTAGGTTAAGGACGGCTTTCACACACACTTATCTCTCAGAACTGAGCAAGGGTAGAGACGTTCGTTCATCTAGCACCAAGGGAACGGGTTGCAGGAGACACTTTTTCTCTGCTTTCTCAGTCTGTTTCCTAGAGCCGGTTTGAAGTTCCTGCAGTTTTCACTGTAAAACCGAGTTGGAGCTAGTACCTACCCATATATATGTAAGGAACAGAGTTTGCAACTGAAAAGAAACTTTGTGTTCCCAACAAGCTAGGTGAAGGACGGCTTTCACACACACTTATCTCTCAGAACTGAGCAAGTGGAGAAACGTTCGTTCATTTAGCACCAAGGGAACGGGTTGCAGGAGACAGTTTTTCTCTGCTTTCTCAGTCTGTTTCCTAGAGCCGGTTTGAAGTTCCTGCAGTTTTCACTGTAAAACCGAGTTTGAGCTAGTACCTCCCCATATATATGTATGGATTGGTGTTTGCAACTGAAAAGAAACTTTGTGTTCCCAACAAGCTAATTGAAGGACGGCTTTCACAAACACTTATCTCTCAGAACAGAGCAAGTGGAGAGACGTTCGTTCATCTAGCACCAAGGGAACGGTTTGTAGGAGACACTTTTTCTCTGCTTTCTCAGTCTGTTTCCTAGAGCCGGTTTGAAGTTCCTGCAGTTTTCACTGTAAAACCGAGTTGGAGGTAGTACCTACCCATATATATGTAAGGAACGGAGTTTGCAACTGAAAAGAAACTTTGTGTTCCTAACAAGCTAGTTGAAGGACGGCTTTCACACACACTTATCTCTCAGAACTGAGCAAGTGGAGAGACGTTCGTTCATCTAGCACCAAGGGAACGGGTTGCAGGAGACACTTTTTCTCTGCTTTCTCAGTCTGTTTCCTAGAGCCAGTTTGAAGTTCCTGCAGTTTTCACTGTAAAACCGAGTTGGAGCTAGTACCTCCCCATATATATGTATGGATTGGTGTTTGCAACTGAAAAGAAACTTTGTGTTCCCAACAAGCTACTTGAAGGACGGCTTTCACACACACTTATCTCTCAGAACTGAGCAAGTGGAGAGACGTTCGTTCATCTAGCACCAAGGGAACGGTTTGTAGGAGACACTTTTTCTCTGCTTTCTCAGTCTGTTTCCTAGTGCCGGTTTGAAGTTCCTGCAGTTTTCACTGTAAAACCGAGTTGGAGCTAGTACCTACCCATATATATGTATGGAATGGAGTTTGCAACTGAAAAGAAACTTTGTGTTCCCAACAAGCTAGGTGAAGGACTGCTTTCACACGCACTTATCTCTCAGAACTGAGCAAGTGGAAAGACGTTCGTTCATCTAGCACCAAGGGAACGGGTTGCAGGAGACACTGTTTCTCTGCTTTCTCAGTCTGTTTCCAAGTGCCAGTTTGAAGTTCCTGCAGTTTTCAGTGTAAAACCGAGTTGGAGCTAGTACTTCCCCATATATATGTATGGAATGGAGTTTGCAACTGAAAAGAATCTTTGTGTTCCCAACAAGCTAGGTGAAGGACGGCTTTCACACTCACTTATCTCTCAGAACTGAGCAAGTGGAGAGACGTTCGTTCATCTAGCACCAAGGGAACGGGTTGCAGGAGACAGTATTTCTCTGCTTTCTCAGTCTGTTTCCAAGTGCCGGTTTGAAGTTCCTGCAGTTTTCACTGTAAAACCGAGTTGGAGTTAGTACCTCCCCATATATATGTATGGAATGGAGATTGCAACTGAAAAGAAACTTTGTGTTCCGAACAAGGTAGGTTAAGGACGGCTTTCACACACACTTATCTCTCAGAACTGAGCAAGTGTAGAGACGTTCGTTCATCTAGCACCAAGGGAACGGGTTGCAGGAGACACTTTTTCTCTGCTTTCTCAGTCTGTTTCCTAGAGACGGTTTGAAGTTCCTGCAGTTTTCACTGTAAAACCGAGTTGGAGCTAGTACCTACCCATATATATGTAAGGAATGGAGTTTGCAACTGAAAAGAAACTTTGTGTTCCTAACAAGCTAGTTGAAGGACGGCTTTCACACACACTTATCTCTCAGAACTGAGCAAGTGGAGAGACGTTCGTTCATCTAGCACCAAGGGAACGGGTTGCAGGAGACACTTTTTCTCTGCTTTCTCAGTCTGTTTCCTAGAGCCGGTTTGATGTTCCTGCAGTTTTCACTGTAAAACCGAGTTGGAGCTAGTACCTACCCATATATATGTAAGGAACAGAGTTTGCAACTGAAAAGAAACTTTGTGTTCCCAACAAGCTAGGTGAAGGACGGCTTTCACACACACTTATCTCTCAGAACTGAGCAAGTGGAGAGACGTTCGTTCATCTAGCACCAAGGGAACGGGTTGCAGGAGACACTTTTTCTCTGCTTTCTCAGTCTGTTTCCTAGAGCCAGTTTGAAGTTCCTGCAGTTTTCACTGTAAAACCGAGTTGGAGCTAGTACCTCCCCATATATATGTATGGATTGGTGTTTGCAACTGAAAAGAAACTTTGTGTTCCCAACAAGCTACTTGAAGGACGGCTTTCACACACACTTATCTCTCAGAACTGAGCAAGTGGAGAGACGTTCGTTCATCTAGCACCAAGGGAACGGTTTGTAGGAGACACTTTTTCTCTGCTTTCTCAGTCTGTTTCCTAGTGCCGGTTTGAAGTTCCTGCAGTTTTCACTGTAAAACCGAGTTGGAGCTAGTACCTACCCATATATATGTATGGAATGGAGTTTGCAACTGAAAAGAAACTTTGTGTTCCCAACAAGCTAGGTGAAGGACTGCTTTCACACGCACTTATCTCTCAGAACTGAGCAAGTGGAAAGACGTTCGTTCATCTAGCACCAAGGGAACGGGTTGCAGGAGACACTGTTTCTCTGCTTTCTCAGTCTGTTTCCAAGTGCCAGTTTGAAGTTCCTGCAGTTTTCAGTGTAAAACCGAGTTGGAGCTAGTACTTCCCCATATATATGTATGGAATGGAGTTTGCAACTGAAAAGAATCTTTGTGTTCCCAACAAGCTAGGTGAAGGACGGCTTTCACACTCACTTATCTCTCAGAACTGAGCAAGTGGAGAGACGTTCGTTCATCTAGCACCAAGGGAACGGGTTGCAGGAGACACTTTTTCTCTGCTTTCTCAGTCTCTTTCCTAGTGCCGGTTTGAAGTTCCTGCAGTTTTCACTGTAAAACCGAGTTGGAGCTAGTACCTCCCCATATATATGTATGGAATGGAGTTTGCAACTGAAAAGAAACTTTGTGTTCCCAACAAGCTAGGTGAAGGAAGGCTTTCACACACAATTATCTCTCAGAACTGAGCAAGTGGAGAGACGTTCGTTCATCTAGCACCAAGGGAACGGGTTGCAGGAGACACTTTTTCTCTGCTTTCTCAGGCTGTTTCCAAGTGCCGGTTTGAAGTTCCTGCAGTTTTCAGTGTAAAACCGAGTTGGAGCTAGTACTTCCCCATATACATGTATGGAATGGAGTTTGCAACTGAAAAGAAACTTTGTGTTCCCAACAAGCTAGGTGAAGGACGGCTTTCACACTCACTTATCTCTCAGAACTGAGCAAGTGGAGAGACGTTCGTTCATCTAACACCAAGGGAACGGGTTGCAGGAGACACTTTTTCTCTGCTTTCTCAGTCTCTTTCCTAGTGCCGGTTTGAAGTTCCTGCAGTTTTCACTGTAAAACAGAGTTGGAGCTAGTACTTCCCCATATATATGTATGGAATGGAGTTTGCAACTGAAAAGAAACTTTGTGTTCCCAACAAGCTAGGTGAAGGACGGCTTTCACACACACTTATCTCTCAGAACTGAGCAAGTGGAGAGACGTTCGTTCATCTAGCACCAAGGGAACGGGTTGCAGGAGACACTTTTTCTCTGCTTTCTCAGTCGGTTTCCAAGTGCCGGTTTGAAGTTCCTGCAGTTTTCACTGTAAAACCGAGTTGGAGCTAGTACTTCCCCATATATATGTATGGAATGGAGTTTGCAACTGAAAAGAAACTTTGTGTTCCCAACAAGCTAGGTGAAGGACGGCTTTCACACACACTTATCTCTCAGAACTGAGCAAGTGGAGAGACGTTCGTTCATCTAGCACCAAGGGAACGGGTTGCAGGAGACACTTTTTCTCTGCTTTCTCAGTCGGTTTCCTAGTGCCGGTTTGAAGTTTCTGCAGTTTTCACTGTAAAACCGAGTTGGAGCTTGTACCTCCCCATATATATGTATGGATTGGTGTTGGCAACTGAAAAAAACTTTGTGTTCCCAACAAGCTAGGTGAAGGACGGCTTTCACACACACTTATCTCTCAGAACTGAGCAAGTGGAGAGACGTTCGTTCATCTAGCACCAAGGGAACGGGTTGCAGGAGACAGTATTTCTCTGCTTTCTCAGTCTGTTTCCAAGTGCCGGTTTGAAGTTCCTGCAGTTTTCACTGTAAAACCGAGTTGGAGTTAGTACCTCCCCATATATATGTATGGAATGGAGATTGCAACTGAAAAGAAACTTTGTGTTCCGAACAAGGTAGGTTAAGGACGGCTTTCACACACACTTATCTCTCAGAACTGAGCAAGTGTAGAGACGTTCGTTCATCTAGCACCAAGGGAACGGGTTGCAGGAGACACTTTTTCTCTGCTTTCTCAGTCTGTTTCCTAGAGACGGTTTGAAGTTCCTGCAGTTTTCACTGTAAAACCGAGTTGGAGCTAGTACCTACCCATATATATGTAAGGAATGGAGTTTGCAACTGAAAAGAATCTTTGTGTTCCTAACAAGCTAGTTGAAGGACGGCTTTCACACACACTTATCTCTCAGAACTGAGCAAGTGGAGAGACGTTCGTTCATCTAGCACCAAGGGAACGGGTTGCAGGAGACACTTTTTCTCTGCTTTCTCAGTCTGTTTCCTAGAGCCGGTTTGATGTTCCTGCAGTTTTCACTGTAAAACCGAGTTGGAGCTAGTACCTACCCATATATATGTAAGGAACAGAGTTTGCAACTGAAAAGAAACTTTGTGTTCCCAACAAGCTAGGTGAAGGACGGCTTTCACACACACTTATCTCTCAGAACTGAGCAAGTGGAGAGACGTTCGTTCATCTAGCACCAAGGGAACGGGTTGCAGGAGACACTTTTTCTCTGCTTTCTCAGTCTGTTTCCTAGAGCCAGTTTGAAGTTCCTGCAGTTTTCACTGTAAAACCGAGTTGGAGCTAGTACCTCCCCATATATATGTATGGATTGGTGTTTGCAACTGAAAAGAAACTTTGTGTTCCCAACAAGCTACTTGAAGGACGGCTTTCACACACACTTATCTCTCAGAACTGAGCAAGTGGAGAGACGTTCGTTCATCTAGCACCAAGGGAACGGTTTGTAGGAGACACTTTTTCTCTGCTTTCTCAGTCTGTTCCCTAGAGCCGGTTTGAAGTTCCTGCAGTTTTCACTGTAAAACCGAGTTGGAGCTAGTACCTACCCATATATATGTAAGGAACGGAGTTTGCAACTGAAAAGAAACTTTGTGTTCCTAACAAGCTAGTTGAAGGACGGCTTTGACACACACTTTTCTATCAGAACTGAGTAAGTGGAGAGACGTTCGTTCATCTAGCACCAAGGGAACGGGTTGCAGGAGACACTATTTCTCTGCTTTCTCAGTCTCTTTCCTAGTGCCGGTTTGAAGTTCCTGCAGTTTTCACTGTAAAACAGAGTTGGAGCTAGTACCTCCCCATATATATGTATGGAATGGAGTTTGCAACTGAAAAGAAACTTTGTGTTCCCAACAAGCTAGGTGAAGGAAGGCTTTCACACACACTTATCTCTCAGAACTGAGCAAGTGGAGAGACATTCGTTCATCTAGCACCAAGGGAACGGGTTGCAGGAGACACTTTTTCTCTGCTTTCTCAGGCTGTTTCCAAGTGCCGGTTTGAAGTTCCTGCAGTTTTCACTATAAAACCGAGTTGGAGCTAGTACTTCCCCATATATATATATATGGAATGGAATTTGCAACTGAAAAGAAACTTTGTGTTCCCAACAAGCTAGGTGAAGGACTGCTTTCACACGCACTTATCCCTCAGAACTGAGCAAGTGGAAAGACGTTCGTTCATCTAGCACCAAGGGAACGGGTTGCAGGAGACACTTTTTCTCTGCTTTCTCAGTCTGTTTCCAAGTGCCGGTTTGAAGTTCCTGCAGTTTTCAGTGTAAAACCGAGTTGGAGCTAGTACTTCCCCATATATATGTATGGAATGGAGTTTGCAACTGAAAAGAAACTTTGTGTTCCCAACAAGCTAGGTGAAGGACGGCTTTCACACACATTAATCTCTCAGAACTGAGCAAGTGGAGAGACGTTCGTTCATCTATCACCAAGGGAACGGGTTGCAGGAGACACTTTTTCTCTGCTTTCTCAGTCTGTTTCCTAGTACCGGTTTGAAGTTCCTGCAATTTTCACTGTAAAACCGAGTTGGAGCTTGTACCTCCCCATATATATGTATGGATTGGTGTTGGCAACTGCAAAGAAACTTTGTGTTCCCAACAAGCTAAGTGAAGGATGGCTTTCACACACACTTATCTCTCAGAACTGAGCAAGTGGAAAGACGTTCGTTCATCTAGCACCAAGGGAACGGGTTGCAGGAGACACTTTTTCTCTGCTTTCTCAGTCTGTTTCCAAGTGCCGGTTTGAAGTTCCTGCAGTTTTCACTGTAAAACCGAGTTGCAGCTAGTACTTCCCCATATATATGTATGGAATGGAGTTTGCAACTGAAAAGAATCTTTGTGTTCCCAACAAGCTAGGTGAAGGACGGCTTTCACACACACTTATCTCTCAGAACTGAGCAAGTGGAGAGACGTTCGTTCATCTAGCACCAAGGGAACGGGTTGCAGGAGACACTTTTTCTCTGCTTTCTCAGTCTGTTTCCTAGTGCCGGTTTGAAGTTTCTGCAGTTTTCACTGTAAAACCGAGTTGGAGCTTGTACCTCCCCATATATATGTATGGATTGGTGTTGGCAACTGAAAAAAAATTTGTGTTCCCAACAAGCTAGGTGAAGGACGGCTTTCACACACACTTATCTCTCACAACTGAGCAAGTGGAGAGACGTTCGTTCATCCAGCACCAAGGGAACGGGTTGCAGGAGACAGTATTTCTCTGCTTTCTCAGTCTGTTTCCAAGTGCCGGTTTGAAGTTCCTGCAGTTTTCACTGTAAAACCGAGTTGGAGCTAGTACCTCCCCATATATATGTATGGAATGGAGTTTGCAACTGAAAAGAAACTTTGTGTTCCGAACAAGGTAGGTTAAGGACGGCTTTCACACACACTTATCTCTCAGAACTGAGCAAGTGGAGAGACGTTCGTTCATCTAGCACCAAGGGAACGGGTTGCAGGAGACACTTTTTCTCTGGTTTCTCAGTCTGTTTCCTAGAGCCGGTTTGAAGTTCCTGCAGTTTTCACTGTAAAACCGAGTTGGAGCTAGTACCTACCCATATATATGTAAGGTACAGAGTTTGCAACTGAAAAGAAACTTTGTGTTCCCAACAAGCTAGGTGAAGGACGGCTTTCACACACACTTATCTCTCAGAACTGAGCAAGTGGAGAGACGTTCGTTCATCTAGCACCAAGGGAACGGGTTGCAGGAGACAGTTTTTCTCTGCTTTCTCAGTCTGTTTCCTAGAGCCGGTTTGAAGTTCCTGCAGTTTTCACTGTAAAACCGAGTTGGAGTTAGTACCTCCCCATATATATGTATGGATTGGTGTTGGCAACTGAAAAGAAACTTTGTGTTCCCAACAAGCTAATTGAAGGACGGCTTTCACACACACTTATCTCTCAGAACTGAGCAAGTGGAGAGACGTTCGTTCATCTAGCACCAAGGGAACGGTTTGTAGGAGACACTTTTTCTCTGCTTTCTCAGTCTGTTCCTTAGAGCCGGTTTGAAGTTCCTGCAGTTTTCACTGTAAAACCGAGTTGGAGCTAGTACCTACCCATATATATGTAAGGAACTGAGTTTGCAACTGAAAAGAAACTTTGTGTTCCTAACAAGCTAGTTGAAGGACGGCTTTGACACACACTTATCTCTCAGAACTGAGCAAGTGGAGAGACGTTCGTTCATCTAGCACCAAGGGAACGGGTTGCAGGAGACACTTTTTCTCTGCTTTCTCAGTCTGTTTCCTAGTGCCGGTTTGAAGTTCCTGCAATTTTCACTGTAAAACCGAGTTGGAGCTAGTACCTACCCATATATATGTATGGAATGGAGTTTGCAACTGAAAAGAAACTTTGTGTTCCCAACAAGCTAGTTGAAGAACGGCTTTCACACACAATTATCTCTCAGAACTGACCAAGTGGAGAGACGTTCGTTCATCTAGCACCAAGGGAACGGGTTGCAGGAGACACTATTTCTCTGCTTTCTCAGTCTGTTTCCAAGTGCCGGTTTGAAGTTCCTGCAGTTTTCACTGTAAAACCGAGTTGGAGCTTGTACCTCCCCATATATATGTATGGAATGGAGTTTGCAAATGAAAAGAAACTTTGTGTTCCCAACAAGCTATGTGAAGGACGGCTTTCACACACACTTAACTCTCAGAACTGAGCAAGTGGAGAGACGTTCGTTCATCAAGCAACAAGGGAACGGGTTGAAGGAGACACTATTTCTCTGCTTTCTCAGTCTGTTTCCAAGTGCCGGTTTGAAGTTCCTGCAGTTTTCACAGTAAAACCGAGTTGGAGCTAGTACCTACCCATATATATGTATGGAATGGAGTTTGCAACTGAAAAGAAACTTTGTGTTCCCAACAAGCTAGGTGAAGTACGGCTTTCACACACACTTATCTCTCAGAACTGAGCAAGTGGAGAGACGTTCGTTCAACAAGCACCAAGGGAACGGGTTGCAGGAGACCCTTTTTCTCTGCTTTCTCAGTCTGTTTCCAAGTGCCGGTTTGAAGTTCCTCAATTTTCACTGTAAAACCGAGTTGCAGCTTGTACCACCCCATATATATGTATGGAATGGAGTTTGCAACTGAAAAGAAACTTTGTGTTCCCAACAAGCTAGGTGAAGGACGGCTTTCACACACAATTATGTCTCAGAACTGAGAAAGTGGAGAGACGTTCGTTCATCTAGCACCAAGGGAACTGGTTGCAGGAGACACTTTTTCTCTGCTTTCTCAGTCTGTTTCCGAGTGCCGGTTTGAAGTTCCTGCAGTTTTCACTGTAAAACCGAGTTGGAGCTAGTACCTACCCATATATATGTATGGAATGGAGTTTGCAACTGAAAAGAAACTTTGTGTTCCCAACAAGCTAGTTGAAGGACGGCTTTCACACACAATTATCTCTCAGAACTGAGCAAGTTGAGAGACGTTCGTTCATCTAGCACCAAGGGAACGGGTTGCAGGAGACACTATTTCCCTGCTTTCTCAGTCTGTTTCCAAGTGCCGGTTTGAAGTTCCTGCAGTTTTCACAGTAAAACCGAGTTGGAGCTAGTACCTCCCCATATATATGTATGGAATGGAGTTTGCAACTGAAAAGAAACTTTGTGTTCCCAACAAGCTATGTGAAGGACGGCTTTCACACACACTTATCTCTCAGAATTGAGCAAGTGGAGAGACGTTCGTTCATCTAGCACCAAGGGAACTGGTTGCAGGAGACACTTTTTCTCTGCTTTCTCAGTCTGTTTCCGAGTGCCGGTTTGAAGTTCCTGCAGTTTTCACTGTAAAACCGAGTTGGAGCTAGTACCTACCCATATATATGTATGGAATGGAGTTTGCAACTGAAAAGAAACTTTGTGTTCCCAACAAGCTAGGTGAAGGACGGCTTTCACACACACTTATCTCTCAGAACTGAGCAAGTGGAGAGACGTTCGTTCATCTAGCACCAAGGGAACGGTTTGCAGGAGACACTTTTTCTCTGCTTTCTCAGTCTGTTTCCAAGTGCCGGTTTGAAGTTCCTGCAGTTTTCACTAAAAAACCGAGTTGGAGCTAGTACTTCCCCATATATATGTATGGAATGGAGTTTGCAACTGAAAAGAAACTTTGTGTTCCCAACATGCTAGTTGAAGGACTGCTTTCACACACACTTTTCTCTCAGAACTGAGCAAGTGGAAAGACGTTCGTTCATCTAGCACCAAGGGAACGGGTTGCAGGAGATACTTTTTCTCTGCTTTCTCAGTCTGTTTCCAAGTGCCGGTTTGAAGTTCCTGCAGTTTTCAGTGTAAAACCGATTTGGAGCTAGTACTTCCCCATATATATGTATGGAATGGAGTTTGCAACTGAAAAGAAACTTTGTGTTCCCAACAAGCTAGGTGAAGGACGGCTTTCACACACACTTATCTCTCAGAACTGAGCAAGTGGAGAGACGTTCGTTCATCTAGCACCAAGGGAACGGTTTGCAGGAGACACTTTTTCTCTGCTTTCTCAGTCTGTTTCCTAGTGCCGGTTTGAAGTTCCTGCAATTTTCACTGTAAAACAGAGTTGGAGCTTGTACCTCCCCATATATATGTATGGATTGGTGTTGGCAACTGCAAAGAAACTTTGTGTTCCCAACAAGCTAGGTGAAGGACGGCTTTCACACACACTTATGTCTCAGAACTGAGCAAGTGGAGAGACGTTCGTTCATCTAGCACCAAGGGAACGGGTTGCAGGAGACACTTTTTCTCTGCTTTCTCTGTCTGTTTCCAAGTGCCGGTTTGAAGTTCCTGCAGTTTTCACTATAAAACCGGGTTGGAGCTAGTACTTCCCCATATATATGTATGGAAGGGAGTTTGCAACTGAAAAGAAACTTTGTGTTCCCAACAAGCTAGGTGAAGTACGGCTTTCACACACACTTATCTCTCAGAACTGAGCAATTGGAGAGACGTTCGTTCAACAAGCACCAAGGGAACGGGTTGCAGGAGACACTATTTCTCTGCTTTCTCAGTCTGTTTCCAAGTGCCGGTTTGAAGTTCCTGCAGTTTTCACTGTAAAACCGAGTTGGAGCTTGTACCTCCCCATATATATGTATGGAATGGAGTTTACAACTGAAAAAAACTTTGTGTTCCCAACAAGCTAGGTGAAGGATGGCTTTCACACACACTTATCTCTCAGAACTGAGCAAGTGGAGAGACGTTCGTTCATCTAGCACCAAGGGAACGGGTTGCAGGAGACACATTTTCTCTGCTTTCTCTGTCTGTTTACTAGTGCCGGTTTGAAGTTCCTGCAGTTTTCACTGTAAAACCGAGTTGGAGCTAGTACCTACCCATATATATGTATGGAATGGAGTTTGCAACTGAAAAGAAACTTTGTGTTCCCAACAAGCTAGGTGAAGGACGGCTTTCACACACAATTATCTCTCAGAACTGAGCAAGTGGAGAGACTTTCGTTCATCTAGCACCAAGGGAACGGTTTCTAGGAGACACTTTTTCTCTGCTTTCTCAGTCTGTTCCCTAGAGCCGGTTTGAAGTTCCTGCAGTTTTCACTGTAAAACCGAGTTGGAGCTAGTACCTACCCATATATATGTAAGGAACGGAGTTTGCAACTGAAAAGAAACTTTGTGTTCCTAACAAGCTAGTTGAAGGACGGCTTTGACACACACTTATCTCTCAGAACTGAGCAACTGGAGAGACGTTCGTTCATCTAGCACCAAGGGAACGGGTTGCAGGAGACACTTTTTCTCTGCTTTCTCAGTCTGTTTCCTAGTGCCTGTTTGAAGTTCCTGCAATTTTCACTGTAAAACCGAGTTGGAGCTAGTACCTACCCATATATATGTATGGAATGGAGTTTGCAACTGAAAAGAAACTTTGTGTTCCCAACAAGCTAGGTGAAGACGGCTTTCACACACAATTATCTCTCAGAACTGAGCAAGTTGAGAGACGTTCGTTCATCTAGCACCAAGGGAACGGGTTGCAGGAGACACTATTTCTCTGCTTTCTCAGTCTGTTTCCAAGTGCCGGTTTGAAGTTCCTGCAGTTTTCACAGTAAAACCGAGTTGGAGCTAGTACCTCCCCATATATATGTATGGAATGGAGTTTGCAACTGAAAAGAAACTTTGTGTTCCAACATGCTAGGTGAAGGACTGCTTTCACACACACTTTTCTCTCAGAAATGAGCAAGTGGAAAGACGTTCGTTCATCTAGCACCAAGGGAACGGGTTGCAGGAGATACTTTTTCTCTGCTTTCTCAGTCTGTTTCCAAGTGCCGGTTTGAAGTTCCTGCAGTTTTCAGTGTAAAACCGATTTGGAGCTAGTACTTCCCCATATATATGTATGGAATGGAGTTTGCAACTGAAAAGAAACTTTGTGTTCCCAACAAGCTAGGTGAAGGACGGCTTTCACACACACTTATCTCTCAGAACTGAGCAAGTGGAGAGACGTTCGTTCATCTAGCACCAAGGGAACGGTTTGCAGGAGACACTTTTTCTCTGCTTTCTCAGTCTGTTTCCTAGTGCCGGTTTGAAGTTCCTGCAATTTTCACTGTAAAACAGAGTTGGAGCTTGTACCTCCCCATATATATGTATGGATTGGTGTTGGCAACTGCAAAGAAACTTTGTGTTCCCAACAAGCTAGGTGAAGGACGGCTTTCACACACACACATGTCTCAGAACTGAGCAAGTGGAGAGACGTTCGTTCATCTAGCACCAAGGGAACGGGTTGCAGGAGACACTTTTTCTCTGCTTTCTCTGTCTGTTTCCAAGTGCCGGTTTGAAGTTCCTGCAGTTTTCACTATAAAACCGGGTTGGAGCTAGTACTTCCCCATATATATGTATGGAATGGAGTTTGCAACTGAAAAGAAACTTTGTGTTCCCAACAAGCTAGGTGAAGTACGGCTTTCACACACACTTATCTCTCAGAACTGAGCAAGTGGAGAGACGTTCGTTCAACAAGCACCAAGGGAACGGGTTGCAGGAGACACTATTTCTCTGCTTTCTCAGTCTGTTTCCAAGTGCCGGTTTGAAGTTCCTGCAATTTTCACTGTAAAACCGAGTTGCAGCTTGTACCACCCCATATATATGTATGGAATGGAGTTTGCAACTGAAAAGAAACTTTGTGTTCCCAAGAAGCTAGGTGAAGGACGGCTTTCACACACACTTATCTCTCAGAACTGAGCAATTGGAGAGACGTTCGTTCATCTAGCACCAAGGGAACGGGTTGCAGGAGACACTTTTTCTCTGCTTTCTCAGTCTGTTTCCAAGTGCCGGTTTGAAGTTCCTGCAGTTTTCACTGTAAAACCGAGTTGGAGCTTGTACCTCCCCATATATATGTATGGAATGGAGTTTGCAACTGAAAAGAAACTTTGTGTTCCCAACAAGCTAAATGAAGGACAGCTTTCACACACACTTATCTCTCAGAACTGAGCAAGTGGAGAGACGTTCGTTCATCTAGCACCAAGGGAACGGGTTGTAGTTGACACTTTTTCTCTGATTTCTCAGTCTATTTCCTAGTGCCGGTTTGAAGTTCCTGCAGTTTTCACAGTAAAACAGAGTTGGAGCTAGTACCTACCCATATATATGTATGGAATGGAGTTTGCAACTGAAAAGAAACTTTGTGTTCCCAACAAGCTAGGTGAAGTACGGCTTTCACACACAATTATGTCTCAGAACTGAGAAAGTGGAGAGACGTTCGTTCATCTAGCACCAAGGGAACTGGTTGCAGGAGACACTTTTTCTCTGCTTTCTCAGTCTGTTTCCGAGTGCCGGTTTGAAGTTCCTGCAGTTTTCACTGTAAAACCGAGTTGGAGCTAGTACCTACCCATATATATGTATGGAATGGAGTTTGCAACTGAAAAGAAACTTTGTGTTCCCAACAAGCTAGTTGAAGGACGGCTTTCACACACAATTATCTCTCAGAACTGAGCAAGTTGAGAGACGTTCGTTCATCTAGCACCAAGGGAACGGGTTGCAGGAGACACTATTTCCCTGCTTTCTCAGTCTGTTTCCAAGTGCCGGTTTGAAGTTCCTGCAGTTTTCACAGTAAAACCGAGTTGGAGCTAGTACCTCCCCATATATATGTATGGAATGGAGTTTGCAACTGAAAAGAAACTTTGTGTTCCCAACAAGCTAGGTGAAGGACGGCTTTCACACACACTTATCTCTCAGAACTGAGCAAGTGGAGAGACGTTCGTTCATCTAGCACCAAGGGAACGGGTTGCAGGAGACACTTTTTCTCTGCTTTCTCAGTCTGTTTCCTAGAGCCAGTTTGAAGTTCCTGCAGTTTTCACTGTAAAACCGAGTTGGAGCTAGTACCTCCCCATATATATGTATGGATTGGTGTTTGCAACTGAAAAGAAACTTTGTGTTCCCAACAAGCTACTTGAAGGACGGCTTTCACACACACTTATCTCTCAGAACTGAGCAAGTGGAGAGACGTTCGTTCATCTAGCACCAAGGGAACGGTTTGTAGGAGACACTTTTTCTCTGCTTTCTCAGTCTGTTCCCTAGAGCCGGTTTGAAATTCCTGCAGTTTTCACTGTAAAACCGAGTTGGAGCTAGTACCTACCCATATATATGTAAGGAACGGAGTTTGCAACTGAAAAGAAACTTTGTGTTCCTAACAAGCTAGTTGAAGGACGGCTTTGACACACACTTTTCTATCAGAACTGAGTAAGTGGAGAGACGTTCGTTCATCTAGCACCAAGGGAACGGGTTGCAGGAGACACTATTTCTCTGCTTTCTCAGTCTCTTTCCTAGTGCCGGTTTGAAGTTCCTGCAGTTTTCACTGTAAAACAGAGTTGGAGCTAGTACCTCCCCATATATATGTATGGAATGGAGTTTGCAACTGAAAAGAAACTTTGTGTTCCCAACAAGCTAGGTGAAGGAAGGCTTTCACACACACTTATCTCTCAGAACTGAGCAAGTGGAGAGACATTCGTTCATCTAGCACCAAGGGAACGGGTTGCAGGAGACACTTTTTCTCTGCTTTCTCAGGCTGTTTCCAAGTGCTGGTTTGAAGTTCCTGCAGTTTTCACTATAAAACCGAGTTGGAGCTAGTACTTCCCCATATATATATATATGGAATGGAATTTGCAACTGAAAAGAAACTTTGTGTTCCCAACAAGCTAGGTGAAGGACTGCTTTCACACGCACTTATCCCTCAGAACTGAGCAAGTGGAAAGACGTTCGTTCATCTAGCACCAAGGGAACGGGTTGCAGGAGACACTTTTTCTCTGCTTTCTCAGTCTGTTTCCAAGTGCCGGTTTGAAGTTCCTGCAGTTTTCAGTGTAAAACCGAGTTGGAGCTAGTACTTCCCCATATATATGTATGGAATGGAGTTTGCAACTGAAAAGAAACTTTGTGTTCCCAACAAGCTAGGTGAAGGACGGCTTTCACACACATTAATCTCTCAGAACTGAGCAAGTGGAGAGACGTTCGTTCATCTATCACCAAGGGAACGGGTTGCAGGAGACACTTTTTCTCTGCTTTCTCAGTCTGTTTCCTAGTACCGGTTTGAAGTTCCTGCAATTTTCACTGTAAAACCGAGTTGGAGCTTGTACCTCCCCATATATATGTATGGATTGGTGTTGGCAACTGCAAAGAAACTTTGTGTTCCCAACAAGCTAAGTGAAGGATGGCTTTCACACACACTTATCTCTCAGAACTGAGCAAGTGGAAAGACGTTCGTTCATCTAGCACCAAGGGAACGGGTTGCAGGAGACACTTTTTCTCTGCTTTCTCAGTCTGTTTCCAAGTGCCGGTTTGAAGTTCCTGCAGTTTTCACTGTAAAACCGAGTTGCAGCTAGTACTTCCCCATATATATGTATGGAATGGAGTTTGCAACTGAAAAGAATCTTTGTGTTCCCAACAAGCTAGGTGAAGGACGGCTTTCACACACACTTATCTCTCAGAACTGAGCAAGTGGAGAGACGTTCGTTCATCTAGCACCAAGGGAACGGGTTGCAGGAGACACTTTTTCTCTGCTTTCTCAGTCTGTTTCCTAGTGCCGGTTTCAAGTTTCTGCAGTTTTCACTGTAAAACCGAGTTGGAGCTTGTACCTCCCCATATATATGTATGGATTGGTGTTGGCAACTGAAAAAAAATTTGTGTTCCCAACAAGCTAGGTGAAGGACGGCTTTCACACACACTTATCTCTCACAACTGAGCAAGTGGAGAGACGTTCGTTCATCCAGCACCAAGGGAACGGGTTGCAGGAGACAGTATTTCTCTGCTTTCTCAGTCTGTTTCCAAGTGCCGGTTTGAAGTTCCTGCAGTTTTCACTGTAAAACCGAGTTGGAGCTAGTACCTCCCCATATATATGTATGGAATGGAGTTTGCAACTGAAAAGAAACTTTGTGTTCCGAACAAGGTAGGTTAAGGACGGCTTTCACACACACTTATCTCTCAGAACTGAGCAAGTGGAGAGACGTTCGTTCATCTAGCACCAAGGGAACGGGTTGCAGGAGACACTTTTTCTCTGGTTTCTCAGTCTGTTTCCTAGAGCCGGTTTGAAGTTCCTGCAGTTTTCACTGTAAAACCGAGTTGGAGCTAGTACCTACCCATATATATGTAAGGTACAGAGTTTGCAACTGAAAAGAAACTTTGTGTTCCCAACAAGCTAGGTGAAGGACGGCTTTCACACACACTTATCTCTCAGAACTGAGCAAGTGGAGAGACGTTCGTTCATCTAGCACCAAGGGAACGGGTTGCAGGAGACAGTTTTTCTCTGCTTTCTCAGTCTGTTTCCTAGAGCCGGTTTGAAGTTCCTGCAGTTTTCACTGTAAAACCGAGTTGGAGTTAGTACCTCCCCATATATATGTATGGATTGGTGTTGGCAACTGAAAAGAAACTTTGTGTTCCCAACAAGCTAATTGAAGGACAGCTTTCACACACACTTATCTCTCAGAACTGAGCAAGTGGAGAGACGTTCGTTCATCTAGCACCAAGGGAACGGTTTGTAGGAGACACTTTTTCTCTGCTTTCTCAGTCTGTTCCTTAGAGCCGGTTTGAAGTTCCTGCAGTTTTCACTGTAAAACCGAGTTGGAGCTAGTACCTACCCATATATATGTAAGGAACTGAGTTTGCAACTGAAAAGAAACTTTGTGTTCCTAACAAGCTAGTTGAAGGACGGCTTTGACACACACTTATCTCTCAGAACTGAGCAAGTGGAGAGACGTTCGTTCATCTAGCACCAAGGGAACGGGTTGCAGGAGACACTTTTTCTCTGCTTTCTCAGTCTGTTTCCTAGTGCCGGTTTGAAGTTCCTGCAATTTTCACTGTAAAACCGAGTTGGAGCTAGTACCTACCCATATATATGTATGGAATGGAGTTTGCAACTGAAAAGAAACTTTGTGTTCCCAACAAGCTAGTTGAAGAACGGCTTTCACACACAATTATCTCTCAGAACTGACCAAGTGGAGAGACGTTCGTTCATCTAGCACCAAGGGAACGGGTTGCAGGAGACACTATTTCTCTGCTTTCTCAGTCTGTTTCCAAGTGCCGGTTTGAAGTTCCTGCAGTTTTCACTGTAAAACCGAGTTGGAGCTTGTACCTCCCCATATATATGTATGGAATGGAGTTTGCAAATGAAAAGAAACTTTGTGTTCCCAACAAGCTATGTGAAGGACGGCTTTCACACACACTTAACTCTCAGAACTGAGCAAGTGGAGAGACGTTCGTTCATCAAGCAACAAGGGAACGGGTTGAAGGAGACACTATTTCTCTGCTTTCTCAGTCTGTTTCCAAGTGCCGGTTTGAAGTTCCTGCAATTTTCACTGTAAAACAGAGTTGGAGGTTGTACCTCCCCATATATATGTATGGATTGGTGTTGGCAACTGCAAAGAAACTTTGTGTTCCCAACAAGCTAGGTGAAGGACGGCTTTCACACACACTTATGTCTCAGAACTGAGCAAGTGGAGAGACGTTCGTTCATCTAGCACCAAGGGAACGGGTTGCAGGAGACACTTTTTCTCTGCTTTCTCTGTCTGTTTCCAAGTGCCAGTTTGAAGTTCCTGCAGTTTTCACTATAAAACCGGGTTGGAGCTAGTACTTCCCCATATATATGTATGGAATGGAGTTTGCAACTGAAAAGAAACTTTGTGTTCCCAACAATCTAGGTGAAGTACGGCTTTCACACACACTTATCTCTCAGAACTGAGCAAGTGGAGAGACGTTCGTTCAACAAGCACCAAGGGAACGGGTTGCAGGAGACACTATTTCTCTGCTTTCTCAGTCTGTTTCCAAGTGCCGGTTTGAAGTTCCTGCAATTTTCACTGTAAAACCGAGTTGCAGCTTGTACCACCCCATATATATGTATGGAATGGAGTTTGCAACTGAAAAGAAACTTTGTGTTCCCAACAAGCTAGGTGAAGGACGGCTTTCACACACACTTATCTCTCAGAACTGAGCAAGTGGAGAGACGTTCTTTCATCTAGCACCAAGGGAACGGGTTGCAGGAGACACTTTTTCTCTGCTTTCTCAGTCTGTTTCCAAGTGCCGGTTTGAAGTTCCCGCAGTTTTCACTGTAAAACCGAGTTGGAGCTTGTACCTCCCCATATATATGTATGGAATGGAGTTTGCAACTGAAAAGAAACTTTGTGTTCCCAACAAGCTAAATGAAGGACAGCTTTCACACACACTTATCTCTCAGAACTGAGCAAGTGGAGAGACGTTCGTTCATCTAGCACCAAGGGAACGGGTTGTAGTTGACACTTTTTCTCTGATTTCTCAGTCTATTTCCTAGTGCCGGTTTGAAGTTCCTGCAGTTTTCACAGTAAAACCGAGTTGGAGCTAGTACCTACCCATATATATGTATGGAATGGAGTTTGCAACTGAAAAGAAACTTTGTGTTCCCAACAAGCTAGGTGAAGTACGGCTTTCACACACACTTATCTCTCAGAACTGAGCAAGTGGAGAGACGTTCGTTCAACAAGCACCAAGGGAACGGGTTGCAGGAGACCCTTTTTCTCTGCTTTCTCAGTCTGTTTCCAAGTGCCGGTTTGAAGTTCCTGCAATTTTCACTGTAAAACCGAGTTGCAGCTTGTACCACCCCATATATATGTATGGAATGGAGTTTGCAACTGAAAAGAAACTTTGTGTTCCCAACAAGCTAGGTGAAGGACGGCTTTCACACACAATTATGTCTCAGAACTGAGAAAGTGGAGAGACGTTCGTTCATCTAGCACCAAGGGAACTGGTTGCAGGAGACACTTTTTCTCTGCTTTCTCAGTCTGTTTCCGAGTGCCGGTTTGAAGTTCCTGCAGTTTTCACTGTAAAACCGAGTTGGAGCTAGTACCTACCCATATATATGTATGGAATGGAGTTTGCAACTGAAAAGAAACTTTGTGTTCCCAACAAGCTAGTTGAAGGACGGCTTTCACACACAATTATCTCTCAGAACTCAGCAAGTTGAGAGACGTTCGTTCATCTAGCACCAAGGGAACGGGTTGCAGGAGACACTTTTTCTCTGCTTTCTCAGTCTGTTCCCTAGAGCCGGTTTGAAGTTCCTGCAGTTTTCACAGTAAAACCGAGTTGGAGCTAGTACCTCCCCATATATATGTATGGAATGGAGTTTGCAACTGAAAAGAAACTTTGTGTTCCCAACAAGCTATGTGAAGGACGGCTTTCACACACACTTATCTCTCAGAATTGAGCAAGTGGAGAGACGTTCGTTCATCTAGCACCAAGGGAACTGGTTGCAGGAGACACTTTTTCTCTGCTTTCTCAGTCTGTTTCCGAGTGCCGGTTTGAAGTTCCTGCAGTTTTCACTGTAAAACCGAGTTGGAGCTAGTACCTACCCATATATATGTATGGAATGGAGTTTGCAACTGAAAAGAAACTTTGTGTTCCCAACAAGCTAGGTGAAGGACGGCTTTCACACACACTTATCTCTCAGAACTGAGCAAGTGGAGAGACGTTCGTTCATCTAGCACCAAGGGAACGGTTTGCAGGAGACACTTTTTCTCTGCTTTCTCAGTCTGTTTCCAAGTGCCGGTTTGAAGTTCCTGCAGTTTTCACTAAAAAACCGAGTTGGAGCTAGTACTTCCCCATATATATGTATGGAATGGAGTTTGCAACTGAAAAGAAACTTTGTGTTCCCAACATGCTAGTTGAAGGACTGCTTTCACACACACTTTTCTCTCAGAACTGAGCAAGTGGAAAGACGTTCGTTCATCTAGCACCAAGGGAACGGGTTGCAGGAGTCACTTTTTCTCTGCTTTCTCAGTCTGTTTCCAAGTGCCGGTTTGAAGTTCCTGCAGTTTTCAGTGTAAAACCGATTTGGAGCTAGTACTTCCCCATATATATGTATGGAATGGAGTTTGCAACTGAAAAGAAACTTTGTGTTCCCAACAAGCTAGGTGAAGGACGGCTTTCACACACACTTATCTCTCAGAACTGAGCAAGTGGAGAGACGTTCGTTCATCTAGCACCAAGGGAACGGTTTGCAGGAGACACTTTTTCTCTGCTTTCTCAGTCTGTTTCCTAGTGCCGGTTTGAAGTTCCTGCAATTTTCACTGTAAAACAGAGTTGGAGCTTGAACCTCCCCATATATATGTATGGATTGGTGTTGGCAACTGCAAAGAAACTTTGTGTTCCCAACAAGCTAGGTGAAGGACGGCTTTCACACACACTTATGTCTCAGAACTGAGCAAGTGGAGAGACGTTCGTTCATCTAGCACCAAGGGAACGGGTTGCAGGAGACACTTTTTCTCTGCTTTCTCTGTCTGTTTCCAAGTGCCGGTTTGAAGTTCCTGCAGTTTTCACTATAAAACCGGGTTGGAGCTAGTACTTCCCCATATATATGTATGGAAGGGAGTTTGCAACTGAAAAGAAACTTTGTGTTCCCAACAAGCTAGGTGAAGTACGGCTTTCACACACACTTATCTCTCAGAACTGAGCAATTGGAGAGACGTTCGTTCAACAAGCACCAAGGGAACGGGTTGCAGGAGACACTATTTCTCTGCTTTCTCAGTCTGTTTCCAAGTGCCGGTTTGAAGTTCCTGCAATTTTCACTGTAAAACCGAGTTGGAGATAGTACCACCCCATATATATATATGGAATGGAGTTTGCAACTGAAAAGAAACTTTGTGTTCCCAACAAGCAAGGTGAAGGACGGCTTTCACACACACTTATCTCTCAGAACTGAGCAAGTGGAGAGACGTTCGTTCATCTAGCACCAAGGGAACGGGTTGTAGGAGACACATTTTCTCTGCTTTCTCAGTCTGTTTCCAAGTGCCGGTTTGAAGTTCCTGCAGTTTTAACTGTAAAACCGAGTTGGAGCTTGTACCTCCCCATATATATGTATGGAATGGAGTTTACAACTGAAAAAAACTTTGTGTTCCCAACAAGCTAGGTGAAGGATGGCTTTCACACACACTTATCTCTCAGAACTGAGCAAGTGGAGAGACGTTCGTTCATCTAGCACCAAGGGAACGGGTTGCAGGAGACACATTTTCTCTGCTTTCTCTGTCTGTTTACTAGTGCCGGTTTGAAGTTCCTGCAGTTTTCACTGTAAAACCGAGTTGGAGCTAGTACCTACCCATATATATGTATGGAATGGAGTTTGCAACTGAAAAGAAACTTTGTGTTCCCAACAAGCTAGGTGAAGGACGGCTTTCACACACAATTATCTCTCAGAACTGAGCAAGTGGAGAGACTTTCGTTCATCTAGCACCAAGGGAACGGTTTCTAGGAGACACTTTTTCTCTGCTTTCTCAGTCTGTTCCCTAGAGCCGGTTTGAAGTTCCTGCAGTTTTCACTGTAAAACCGAGTTGGAGCTAGTACCTACCCATATATATGTAAGGAACGGAGTTTGCAACTGAAAAGAAACTTTGTGTTCCTAACAAGCTAGTTGAAGGACGGCTTTGACACACACTTATCTCTCAGAACTGAGCAACTGGAGAGACGTTCGTTCATCTAGCACCAAGGGAACGGGTTGCAGGAGACACTTTTTCTCTGCTTTCTCAGTCTGTTTCCTAGTGCCTGTTTGAAGTTCCTGCAATTTTCACTGTAAAACCGAGTTGGAGCTAGTACCTACCCATATATATGTATGGAATGGAGTTTGCAACTGAAAAGAAACTTTGTGTTCCCAACAAGCTAGGTGAAGGACGGCTTTCACACACAATTATCTCTCAGAACTGAGCAAGTTGAGAGACGTTCGTTCATCTAGCACCAAGGGAACGGGTTGCAGGAGACACTATTTCTCTGCTTTCTCAGTCTGTTTCCAAGTGCCGGTTTGAAGTTCCTGCAGTTTTCACAGTAAAACCGAGTTGGAGCTAGTACCTCCCCATATATATGTATGGAATGGAGTTTGCAACTGAAAAGAAACTTTGTGTTCCCAACATGCTAGGTGAAGGACTGCTTTCACACACACTTTTCTCTCAGAACTGAGCAAGTGGAAAGACGTTCGTTCATCTAGCACCAAGGGAACGGGTTGCAGGAGATACTTTTTCTCTGCTTTCTCAGTCTGTTTCCAAGTGCCGGTTTGAAGTTCCTGCAGTTTTCAGTGTAAAACCGATTTGGAGCTAGTACTTCCCCATATATATGTATGGAATGGAGTTTGCAACTGAAAAGAAACTTTGTGTTCCCAACAAGCTAGGTGAAGGACGGCTTTCACACACACTTATCTCTCAGAACTGAGCAAGTGGAGAGACGTTCGTTCATCTAGCACCAAGGGAACGGTTTGCAGGAGACACTTTTTCTCTGCTTTCTCAGTCTGTTTCCTAGTGCCGGTTTGAAGTTCCTGCAATTTTCACTGTAAAACAGAGTTGGAGCTTGTACCTCCCCATATATATGTATGGATTGGTGTTGGCAACTGCAAAGAAACTTTGTGTTCCCAACAAGCTAGGTGAAGGACGGCTTTCACACACACACATGTCTCAGAACTGAGCAAGTGGAGAGACGTTCGTTCATCTAGCACCAAGGGAACGGGTTGCAGGAGACACTTTTTCTCTGCTTTCTCTGTCTGTTTCCAAGTGCCGGTTTGAAGTTCCTGCAGTTTTCACTATAAAACCGGGTTGGAGCTAGTACTTCCCCATATATATGTATGGAATGGAGTTTGCAACTGAAAAGAAACTTTGTGTTCCCAACAAGCTAGGTGAAGTACGGCTTTCACACACACTTATCTCTCAGAACTGAGCAAGTGGAGAGACGTTCGTTCAACAAGCACCAAGGGAACGGATTGCAGGAGACACTATTTCTCTGCTTTCTCAGTCTGTTTCCAAGTGCCGGTTTGAAGTTCCTGCAATTTTCACTGTAAAACCGAGTTGCAGCTTGTACCACCCCATATATATGTATGGAATGGAGTTTGCAACTGAAAAGAAACTTTGTGTTCCCAAGAAGCTAGGTGAAGGACGGCTTTCACACACACTTATCTCTCAGAACTGAGCAATTGGAGAGACGTTCGTTCATCTAGCACCAAGGGAACGGGTTGCAGGAGACACTTTTTCTCTGCTTTCTCAGTCTGTTTCCAAGTGCCGGTTTGAAGTTCCTGCAGTTTTCACTGTAAAACCGAGTTGGAGCTTGTACCTCTCCATATATATGTATGGAATGGAGTTTGCAACTGAAAAGAAACTTTGTGTTCCCAACAAGCTAAATGAAGGACAGCTTTCACACACACTTATCTCTCAGAACTGAGCAAGTGGAGAGACGTTCGTTCATCTAGCACCAAGGGAACGGGTTGTAGTTGACACTTTTTCTCTGATTTCTCAGTCTATTTCCTAGTGCCGGTTTGAAGTTCCTGCAGTTTTCACAGTAAAACAGAGTTGGAGCTAGTACCTACCCATATATATGTATGGAATGGAGTTTGCAACTGAAAAGAAACTTTGTGTTCCCAACAAGCTAGGTGAAGTACGGCTTTCACACACAATTATGTCTCAGAACTGAGAAAGTGGAGAGACGTTCGTTCATCTAGCACCAAGGGAACTGGTTGCAGGAGACACTTTTTCTCTGCTTTCTCAGTCTGTTTCCGAGTGCCGGTTTGAAGTTCCTGCAGTTTTCACTGTAAAACCGAGTTGGAGCTAGTACCTACCCATATATATGTATGGAATGGAGTTTGCAACTGAAAAGAAACTTTGTGTTCCCAACAAGCTAGTTGAAGGACGGCTTTCACACACAATTATCTCTCAGAACTGAGCAAGTTGAGAGACGTTCGTTCATCTAGCACCAAGGGAACGGGTTGCAGGAGACACTATTTCCCTGCTTTCTCAGTCTGTTTCCAAGTGCCGGTTTGAAGTTCCTGCAGTTTTCACAGTAAAACCGAGTTGGAGCTAGTACCTCCCCATATATATGTATGGAATGGAGTTTGCAACTGAAAAGAAACTTTGTGTTCCCAACAAGCTATGTGAAGGACGGCTTTCACACACACTTATCTCTCAGAATTGAGCAAGTGGAGAGACGTTCGTTCATCTAGCACCAAGGGAACTGGTTGCAGGAGACACTTTTTCTCTGCTTTCTCAGTCTGTTTCCGAGTGCCGGTTTGAAGTTCCTGCAGTTTTCACTGTAAAACCGAGTTGGAGCTAGTACCTACCCATATATATGTATGGAATGGAGTTTGCAACTGAAAAGAAACTTTGTGTTCCCAACAAGCTAGGTGAAGGACGGCTTTCACACACACTTATCTCTCAGAACTGAGCAAGTGGAGAGACGTTCGTTCATCTAGCACCAAGGGAACGGTTTGCAGGAGACACTTTTTCTCTGCTTTCTCAGTCTGTTTCCAAGTGCCGGTTTGAAGTTCCTGCAGTTTTCACTAAAAAACCGAGTTGGAGCTAGTACTTCCCCATATATATGTATGGAATGGAGTTTGCAACTGAAAAGAAACTTTGTGTTCCCAACATGCTAGTTGAAGGACTGCTTTCACACACACTTTTCTCTCAGAACTGAGCAAGTGGAAAGACGTTCGTTCATCTAGCACCAAGGGAACGGGTTGCAGGAGATACTTTTTGCTCTGCTTTCTCAGTCTGTTTCCAAGTGCCGGTTTGAAGTTCCTGCAGTTTTCAGTGTAAAACCGATTTGGAGCTAGTACTTCCCCATATATATGTATGGAATGGAGTTTGCAACTGAAAAGAAACTTTGTGTTCCCAACAAGCTAGGTGAAGGACGGCTTTCACACACACTTATCTCTCAGAACTGAGCAAGTGGAGAGACGTTCGTTCATCTAGCACCAAGGGAACGGTTTGCAGGAGACACTTTTTCTCTGCTTTCTCAGTCTGTTTCCTAGTGCCGGTTTGAAGTTCCTGCAATTTTCACTGTAAAACAGAGTTGGAGCTTGTACCTCCCCATATATATGTATGGATTGGTGTTGGCAACTGCAAAGAAACTTTGTGTTCCCAACAAGCTAGGTGAAGGACGGCTTTCACACACACTTATGTCTCAGAACTGAGCAAGTGGAGAGACGTTCGTTCATCTAGCACCAAGGGAACGGGTTGCAGGAGACACTTTTTCTCTGCTTTCTCTGTCTGTTTCCAAGTGCCGGTTTGAAGTTCCTGCAGTTTTCACTATAAAACCGGGTTGGAGCTAGTACTTCCCCATATATATGTATGGAATGGAGTTTGCAACTGAAAAGAAACTTTGTGTTCCCAACAAGCTAGGTGAAGTACGGCTTTCACACACACTTATCTCTCAGAACTGAGCAATTGGAGAGACGTTCGTTCAACAAGCACCAAGGGAACGGGTTGCAGGAGACACTATTTCTCTGCTTTCTCAGTCTGTTTCCAAGTGCCGGTTTGAAGTTCCTGCAATTTTCACTGTAAAACCGAGTTGGAGATAGTACCACCCCATATATATATATGGAATGGAGTTTGCAACTGAAAAGAAACTTTGTGTTCCCAACAAGCAAGGTGAAGGACGGCTTTCACACACACTTATCTCTCAGAACTGAGCAAGTGGAGAGACGTTCGTTCATCTAGCACCAAGGGAACGGGTTGTAGGAGACACTTTTTCTCTGCTTTCTCAGTCTGTTTCCAAGTGCCGGTTTGAAGTTCCTGCAGTTTTCACTGTAAAACCGAGTTGGAGCTTGTACCTCCCCATATATATGTATGGAATGGAGTTTGCAACTGAAAAGAAACTTTGTGTTCCCAACAAGCTAAATGAAGGACGGCTTTCACACACACTTATCTCTCAGAACTGAGCAAGTGGAGAGACGTTCGTTCATCTAGCACCAAAGGAACGGGTTGTAGGTGACACTTTTTCTCTGCTTTCTCAGTCTGTTTCCTAGTGCCGGTTTGAAGTTCCTGCAGTTTTCACGGTAAAACCGAGTTGGAGCTAGTACCTACCCATATGTATGTAAGGAACGGAGTTTGCAACTGAAAAGAAACTTTGTGTTCCCAACAAGCTAGGTGAAGGACGGCTTTCACACACAATTATCTCTCAGAACTGAGCAAGTGGAGAGACGTTCGTTCATCTAGCACCAAGGGAACGGGTTGCAGGAGACACTTTTTCTCTGCTTTCTCTGTCTGTTTACTAGTGCCGGTTTGAAGTTCCTGCAGTTTTCACTGTAAAACCGAGTTGGAGCTAGTACCTACCCATATATATGTATGGAATGGAGTTTGCAACTGAAAAGAAACTTTGTGTTCCCAACAAGCTAGGTGAAGGACGGCTTTCACACACAATTATCTCTCAGAACTGAGCAAGTGGAGAGACTTTCGTTCATCTAGCACCAAGGGAACGGTTTCTAGGAGACACTTTTTCTCTGCTTTCTCAGTCTGTTCCCTAGAGCCGGTTTGAAGTTCCTGCAGTTTTCACTGTAAAACCGAGTTGGAGCTAGTACCTACCCATATATATGTAAGGAACGGAGTTTGCAACTGAAAAGAAACTTTGTGTTCCCAACAAGCTAGGTGAAGGACGGCTTTCACACACACACATGTCTCAGAACTGAGCAAGTGGAGAGACGTTCGTTCATCTAGCACCAAGGGAACGGGTTGCAGGAGACACTTTTTCTCTGCTTTCTCTGTCTGTTTCCAAGTGCCGGTTTGAAGTTCCTGCAGTTTTCACCATAAAACCGGGTTGGAGCTAGTACTTCCCCATATATATGTATGGAATGGAGTTTGCAACTGAAAAGAAACTTTGTGTTCCCAACAAGCTAGGTGAAGTACGGCTTTCACACACACTTATCTCTCAGAACTGAGCAAGTGGAGAGATGTTCGTTCATATAGCACCAAGGGAACGGGTTGCAGGAGACACTATTTCTCTGCTTTCTCAGTCTGTTTCCAAGTGCCGGTTTGAAGTTCCTGCAATTTTCACTGTAAAACCGAGTTGGAGCTAGTACCACCCCATATATATGTATGGAATGGAGTTTGCAACTGAAAAGAAACTTTGTGTTCCCAACAAGCTAGGTGAAGGACGGCTTTCACACACACTTATCTCTCAGAACTGAGCAAGTGGAGAGACGTTCGTTCATCTAGCACCAAGGGAACGGGTTGCAGGAGACACTTTTTCTCTGCTTTCTCAGTCTGTTTCCAAGTGCCGGTTTGAAGTTCCTGCAGTTTTCACTGTAAAACCGAGTTGGAGCTTGTACCTCCCCATATATATGTATGGAATGGAGTTTGCAACTGAAAAGAAACTTTGTGTTCCCAACAAGCTAAATGAAGGACGGCTTTTACACACACTTATCTCTCAGAACTGAGCAAGTGGAGAGACGTTCGTTCATCTAGCACCAAGGGAACGGGTTGTAGGTTACACTTATTCTCTGCTTTCTCAGTCTGTTTCCTAGTGCCGGTTTGAAGTTCCTGCAGTTTTCACGGTAAAACCGAGTTGGAGCTAGTACCTACCCATATGTATGTAAGGAACGGAGTTTGCAACTGAAAAGAAACTTTGTGTTTCCAACAAGCTAGGTGAAGGACGGCTTTCACACACAATTATCTCTCAGAACTGAGAAAGTGGAGAGACGTTCGTTCATCTAGCACCAAGGGAACGGGTTGCAGGAGGCACTATTTCTCTGCTTTCTCAGTCTGTTTCCATGTGCCGGTTTCAAGTTCCTGCAGTTTTCACTGTAAAACAGAGTTGGAGCTTGTACCTCCCCATATATATGTATGGAATGGAGTTTACAACTGAAAAAAACTTTGTGTTCCCAACAAGCTAGGTGAAGGACGGCTTTCACACACACTTATCTCTCAGAACTGAGCAAGTGGAGAGACGTTCGTTCATCTAGCACCAAGGGAACGGGTTGCAGGAGACACTTTTTCTCTGCTTTCTCTGTCTGTTTACTAGTGCCGGTTTGAAGTTCCTGCAGTTTTCACTGTAAAACCGAGTTGGAGCTAGTACCTACCCATATATATGTATGGAATGGAGTTTGCAACTGAAAAGAAACTTTGTGTTCCCAACAAGCTAGGTGAAGGACGGCTTTCACACACAATTATCTCTCAGAACTGAGCAAGTGGAGAGACTTTCGTTCATCTAGCACCAAGGGAACTGTTTCTAGGAGACACTTTTTCTCTGCTTTCTCAGTCTGTTCCCTAGAGCCGGTTTGAAGTTCCTGCAGTTTTCACTGTAAAACCGAGTTGGAGCTAGTACCTACCCATATATATGTAAGGAACGGAGTTTGCAACTGAAAAGAAACTTTGTGTTCCTAACAAGCTAGTTGAAGGACGGCTTTGACACACACTTATCTCTCAGAACTGAGCAACTGGAGAGACGTTCGTTCATCTAGCACCAAGGGAACGGGTTGCAGGAGACACTTTTTCTCTGCTTTCTCAGTCTGTTTCCTAGTGCCTGTTTGAAGTTCCTGCAATTTTCACTGTAAAACCGAGTTGGAGCTAGTACCTACCCATATATATGTATGGAATGGAGTTTGCAACTGAAAAGAAACTTTGTGTTCCCAACAAGCTAGGTGAAGGACGGCTTTCACACACAATTATCTCTCAGAACTGAGCAAGTTGAGAGACGTTCGTTCATCTAGCACCAAGGGAACGGGTTGCAGGAGACACTATTTCTCTGCTTTCTCAGTCTGTTTCCAAGTGCCGGTTTGAAGTTCCTGCAGTTTTCACAGTAAAACCGAGTTGGAGCTAGTACCTCCCCATATATATGTATGGAATGGAGTTTGCAACTGAAAAGAAACTTTGTGTTCCCAACATGCTAGGTGAAGGACTGCTTTCACACACACTTTTCTCTCAGAACTGAGCAAGTGGAAAGACGTTCGTTCATCTAGCACCAAGGGAACGGGTTGCAGGAGATACTTTTTCTCTGCTTTCTCAGTCTGTTTCCAAGTGCCGGTTTGAAGTTCCTGCAGTTTTCAGTGTAAAACCGATTTGGAGCTAGTACTTCCCCATATATATGTATGGAATGGAGTTTGCAACTGAAAAGAAACTTTGTGTTCCCAACAAGCTAGGTGAAGGACGGCTTTCACACACACTTATCTCTCAGAACTGAGCAAGTGGAGAGACGTTCGTTCATCTAGCACCAAGGGAACGGTTTGCAGGAGACACTTTTTCTCTGCTTTCTCAGTCTGTTTCCTAGTGCCGGTTTGAAGTTCCTGCAATTTTCACTGTAAAACAGAGTTGGAGCTTGTACCTCCCCATATATATGTATGGATTGGTGTTGGCAACTGCAAAGAAACTTTGTGTTCCCAACAAGCTAGGTGAAGGACGGCTTTCACACACACACATGTCTCAGAACTGAGCAAGTGGAGAGACGTTCGTTCATCTAGCACCAAGGGAACGGGTTGCAGGAGACACTTTTTCTCTGCTTTCTCTGTCTGTTTCCAAGTGCCGGTTTGAAGTTCCTGCAGTTTTCACTATAAAACCGGGTTGGAGCTAGTACTTCCCCATATATATGTATGGAATGGAGTTTGCAACTGAAAAGAAACTTTGTGTTCCCAACAAGCTAGGTGAAGTACGGCTTTCACACACACTTATCTCTCAGAACTGAGCAAGTGGAGAGACGTTCGTTCAACAAGCACCAAGGGAACGGGTTGCAGGAGACACTATTTCTCTGCTTTCTCAGTCTGTTTCCAAGTGCCGGTTTGAAGTTCCTGCAATTTTCACTGTAAAACCGAGTTGCAGCTTGTACCACCCCATATATATGTATGGAATGGAGTTTGCAACTGAAAAGAAACTTTGTGTTCCCAACAAGCTAGGTGAAGGACGGCTTTCACACACACTTATCTCTCAGAACTGAGCAATTGGAGAGACGTTCTTTCATCTAGCACCAAGGGAACGGGTTGCAGGAGACACTTTTTCTCTGCTTTCTCAGTCTGTTTCCAAGTGCCGGTTTGAAGTTCCTGCAGTTTTCACTGTAAAACCGAGTTGGAGCTTGTACCTCCCCATATATATGTATGGAATGGAGTTTGCAACTGAAAAGAAACTTTGTGTTCCCAACAAGCTAAATGAAGGACAGCTTTCACACACACTTATCTCTCAGAACTGAGCAAGTGGAGAGACGTTCGTTCATCTAGCACCAAGGGAACGGGTTGTAGTTGACACTTTTTCTCTGCTTTCTCAGTCTGTTTCCGAGTGCCGGTTTGAAGTTCCTGCAGTTTTCACTGTAAAACCGAGTTGGAGCTAGTACCTACCCATATATATGTATGGAATGGAGTTTGCAACTGAAAAGAAACTTTGTGTTCCCAACAAGCTAGTTGAAGGACGGCTTTCACACACAATTATCTCTCAGAACTGAGCAAGTTGAGAGACGTTCGTTCATCTAGCACCAAGGGAACGGGTTGCAGGAGACACTATTTCCCTGCTTTCTCAGTCTGTTTCCAAGTGCCGGTTTGAAGTTCCTGCAGTTTTCACAGTAAAACCGAGTTGGAGCTAGTACCTCCCCATATATATGTATGGAATGGAGTTTGCAACTGAAAAGAAACTTTGTGTTCCCAACAAGCTATGTGAAGGACGGCTTTCACACACACATATCTCTCAGAATTGAGCAAGTGGAGAGACGTTCGTTCATCTAGCACCAAGGGAACTGGTTGCAGGAGACACTTTTTCTCTGCTTTCTCAGTCTGTTTCCGAGTGCCGGTTTGAAGTTCCTGCAGTTTTCACTGTAAAACCGAGTTGGAGCTAGTACCTACCCATATATATGTATGGAATGGAGTTTGCAACTGAAAAGAAACTTTGTGTTCCCAACAAGCTAGGTGAAGGACGGCTTTCACACACACTTATCTCTCAGAACTGAGCAAGTGGAGAGACGTTCGTTCATCTAGCACCAAGGGAACGGTTTGCAGGAGACACTTTTTCTCTGCTTTCTCAGTCTGTTTCCAAGTGCCGGTTTGAAGTTCCTGCAGTTTTCACTAAAAAACCGAGTTGGAGCTAGTACTTCCCCATATATATGTATGGAATGGAGTTTGCAACTGAAAAGAAACTTTGTGTTCCCAACATGCTAGTTGAAGGACTGCTTTCACACACACTTTTCTCTCAGAACTGAGCAAGTGGAAAGACGTTCGTTCATCTAGCACCAAGGGAACGGGTTGCAGGAGATACTTTTTGCTCTGCTTTCTCAGTCTGTTTCCAAGTGCCGGTTTGAAGTTCCTGCAGTTTTCAGTGTAAAACCGATTTGGAGCTAGTACTTCCCCATATATATGTATGGAATGGAGTTTGCAACTGAAAAGAAACTTTGTGTTCCCAACAAGCTAGGTGAAGGACGGCTTTCACACACACTTATCTCTCAGAACTGAGCAAGTGGAGAGACGTTCGTTCATCTAGCACCAAGGGAACGGTTTGCAGGAGACACTTTTTCTCTGCTTTCTCAGTCTGTTTCCTAGTGCCGGTTTGAAGTTCCTGCAATTTTCACTGTAAAACAGAGTTGGAGCTTGTACCTCCCCATATATATGTATGGATTGGTGTTGGCAACTGCAAAGAAACTTTGTGTTCCCAACAAGCTAGGTGAAGGACGGCTTTCACACACACTTATGTCTCAGAACTGAGCAAGTGGAGAGACGTTCGTTCATCTAGCACCAAGGGAACGGGTTGCAGGAGACACTTTTTCTCTGCTTTCTCTGTCTGTTTCCAAGTGCCGGTTTGAAGTTCCTGCAGTTTTCACTATAAAACCGGGTTGGAGCTAGTACTTCCCCATATATATGTATGGAAGGGAGTTTGCAACTGAAAAGAAACTTTGTGTTCCCAACAAGCTAGGTGAAGTACGGCTTTCACACACACTTATCTCTCAGAACTGAGCAATTGGAGAGACGTTCGTTCAACAAGCACCAAGGGAACGGGTTGCAGGAGACACTATTTCTCTGCTTTCTCAGTCTGTTTCCAAGTGCCGGTTTGAAGTTCCTGCAATTTTCACTGTAAAACCGAGTTGGAGATAGTACCACCCCATATATATATATGGAATGGAGTTTGCAACTGAAAAGAAACTTTGTGTTCCCAACAAGCAAGGTGAAGGACGGCTTTCACACACACTTATCTCTCAGAACTGAGCAAGTGGAGAGACGTTCGTTCATCTAGCACCAAGGGAACGGGTTGTAGGAGACACTTTTTCTCTGCTTTCTCAGTCTGTTTCCAAGTGCCGGTTTGAAGTTCCTGCAGTTTTCACTGTAAAACCGAGTTGGAGCTTGTACCTCCCCATATATATGTATGGAATGGAGTTTGCAACTGAAAAGAAACTTTGTGTTCCCAACAAGCTAAATGAAGGACGGCTTTCACACACACTTATCTCTCAGAACTGAGCAAGTGGAGAGACGTTCGTTCATCTAGCACCAAAGGAACGGGTTGTAGGTGACACTTTTTCTCTGCTTTCTCAGTCTGTTTCCTAGTGCCGGTTTGAAGTTCCTGCAGTTTTCACGGTAAAACCGAGTTGGAGCTAGTACCTACCCATATGTATGTAAGGAACGGAGTTTGCAACTGAAAAGAAACTTAGTGTTCCCAACAAGCTAGGTGAAGGACGGCTTTCACACACAATTATTTCTCAGAACTGAGAAAGTGGAGAGACGTTCGTTCATCTAGCACCAAGGGAACGGGTTGCAGGAGGCACTATTTCTCTGCTTTCTCAGTCTGTTTCCAAGTGCCGATTTCAAGTTCCTGCAGTTTTCACTGTAAAACCGAGTTGGAGCTTGTACCTCCCCATATATATGTATGGAATGGAGTTTACAACTGAAAAAAACTTTGTGTTCCCAACAAGCTAGGTGAAGGACGGCTTTCACACACACTTATCTCTCAGAACTGAGCAAGTGGAGAGACGTTCGTTCATCTAGCACCAAGGGAACGGGTTGCAGGAGACACTTTTTCTCTGCTTTCTCTGTCTGTTTACTAGTGCCGGTTTGAAGTTCCTGCAGTTTTCACTGTAAAACCGAGTTGGAGCTAGTACCTACCCATATATATGTATGGAATGGAGTTTGCAACTGAAAAGAAACTTTGTGTTCCCAACAAGCTAGGTGAAGGACGGCTTTCACACACAATTATCTCTCAGAACTGAGCAAGTGGAGAGACTTTCGTTCATCTAGCACCAAGGGAACGGTTTCTAGGAGACACTTTTTCTCTGCTTTCTCAGTCTGTTCCCTAGAGCCGGTTTGAAGTTCCTGCAGTTTTCACTGTAAAACCGAGTTGGAGCTAGTACCTACCCATATATATGTAAGGAACGGAGTTTGCAACTGAAAAGAAACTTTGTGTTCCTAACAAGCTAGTTAAAGGACGGCTTTGACACACACTTATCTCTCAGAACTGAGCAACTGGAGAGACGTTCGTTCATCTAGCACCAAGGGAACGGGTTGCAGGAGACACTTTTTCTCTGCTTTCTCAGTCTGTTTCCTAGTGCCTGTTTGAAGTTCCTGCAATTTTCACTGTAAAACCGAGTTGGAGCTAGTACCTACCCATATATATGTATGGAATGGAGTTTGCAACTGAAAAGAAACTTTGTGTTCCCAACAAGCTAGTTGAAGAACGGCTTTCACACACAATTATCTCTCAGAACTGAGCAAGTTGAGAGACGTTCGTTCATCTAGCACCAAGGGAACGGGTTGCAGGAGACACTATTTCTCTGCTTTCTCAGTCTGTTTCCAAGTGCCGGTTTGAAGTTCCTGCAGTTTTCACAGTAAAACCGAGTTGGAGCTAGTACCTCCCCATATATATGTATGGAATGGAGTTTGCAACTGAAAAGAAACTTTGTGTTCCCAACATGCTAGGTGAAGGACTGCTTTCACACACACTTTTCTCTCAGAACTGAGCAAGTGGAAAGACGTTCGTTCATCTAGCACCAAGGGAACGGGTTGCAGGAGATACTTTTTCTCTGCTTTCTCAGTCTGTTTCCAAGTGCCGGTTTGAAGTTCCTGCAGTTTTCAGTGTAAAACCGATTTGGAGCTAGTACTTCCCCATATATATGTATGGAATGGAGTTTGCAACTGAAAAGAAACTTTGTGTTCCCAACAAGCTAGGTGAAGGACGGCTTTCACACACACTTATCTCTCAGAACTGAGCAAGTGGAGAGACGTTCGTTCATCTAGCACCAAGGGAACGGTTTGCAGGAGACACTTTTTCTCTGCTTTCTCAGTCTGTTTCCTAGTGCCGGTTTGAAGTTCCTGCAATTTTCACTGTAAAACAGAGTTGGAGCTTGTACCTCCCCATATATATGTATGGATTGGTGTTGGCAACTGCAAAGAAACTTTATGTTCCCAATAAGCTAGGTGAAGGACGGCTTTCACACACACACATGTCTCAGAACTGAGCAAGTGGAGAGACGTTCGTTCATCTAGCACCAAGGGAACGGGTTGCAGGAGACACTTTTTCTCTGCTTTCTCTGTCTGTTTCCAAGTGCCGGTTTGAAGTTCCTGCAGTTTTCACCATAAAACCGGGTTGGAGCTAGTACTTCCCCATATATATGTATGGAATGGAGTTTGCAACTGAAAAGAAACTTTGTGTTCCCAACAAGCTAGGTGAAGTACGGCTTTCACACACACTTATCTCTCAGAACTGAGCAAGTGGAGAGACGTTCGTTCAACAAGCACCAAGGGAACGGGTTGCAGGAGACACTATTTCTCTGCTTTCTCAGTCTGTTTCCAAGTGCCGGTTTGAAGTTCCTGCAATTTTCACTGTAAAACCGAGTTGGAGCTAGTACCACCCCATATATATGTATGGAATGGAGTTTGCAACTGAAAAGAAACTTTGTGTTCCCAACAAGCTAGGTGAAGGACGGCTTTCACACACACTTATCTCTCAGAACTGAGCAAGTGGAGAGACGTTCGTTCATCTAGCACCAAGGGAACGGGTTGCAGGAGACACTTTTTCTCTGCTTTCTCAGTCTGTTTCCAAGTGCCGGTTTGAAGTTCCTGCAGTTTTCACTGTAAAACCGAGTTGGAGCTTGTACCTCCCCATATATATGTATGGAATGGAGTTTGCAACTGAAAAGAAACTTTGTGTTCCCAACAAGCTAAATGAAGGACGGCTTTCACACACACTTATCTCTCAGAACTGAGCAAGTGGAGAGACGTTCGTTCATCTAGCACCAAGGGAACGGGTTGTAGGTTACACTTATTCTCTGCTTTCTCAGTCTGTTTCCTAGTGCCGGTTTGAAGTTCCTGCAGTTTTCACGGTAAAACCGAGTTGGAGCTAGTACCTACCCATATGTATGTAAGGAACGGAGTTTGCAACTGAAAAGAAACTTTGTGTTTCCAACAAGCTAGGTGAAGGACGGCTTTCACACACAATTATCTCTCAGAACTGAGAAAGTGGAGAGACGTTCGTTCATCTAGCACCAAGGGAACGGGTTGCAGGAGGCACTATTTCTCTGCTTTCTCAGTCTGTTCCCATGTGCCGGTTTCAAGTTCCTGCAGTTTTCACTGTAAAACCGAGTTGGAGCTTGTACCTCCCCATATATATGTATGGAATGGAGTTTACAACTGAAAAAAACTTTGTGTTCCCAACAAGCTAGGTGAAGGACGGCTTTCACACACACTTATCTCTCAGAACTGAGCAAGTGGAGAGACGTTCGTTCATCTAGCACCAAGGGAACGGGTTGCAGGAGACACTTTTTCTCTGCTTTCTCAGTCTGTTCCCTAGAGCCGGTTTGAAGTTCCTGCAGTTTTCACTGTAAAACCGAGTTGGAGCTAGTACCTACCCATATATATGTAAGGAACGGAGTTTGCAACTGAAAAGAAACTTTGTGTTCCTAACAAGCTAGTTGAAGGACGGCTTTGACACACACTTATCTCTCAGAACTGAGCAAGTGGAGAGACGTTCGTTCATCTAGCACCAAGGGAACGGGTTGCAGGAGACACTTTTTCTCTGCTTTCTCAGTCTGTTTCCTAGTGCCGGATTGAAGTTCCTGCAATTTTCACTGTAAAACCGAGTTGGAGCTAGTACCTACCCATATGTATGTATGGAATGGAGTTTGCAACTGAAAAGAAACTTTGTGTTCCCAACAAGCTAGTTGAAGAACGGCTTTCACACACAATTATCTCTCAGAACTGAGCAAGTTGAGAGACGTTCGTTCATCTAGCACCAAGGGAACGGGTTGCAGGAGACACTATTTCTCTGCTTTCTCAGTCTGTTTCCAAGTGCCGGTTTGAAGTTCCTGCAGTTTTCACAGTAAAACCGAGTTGGAGCTAGTACCTCCCCATATATATGTATGGAATGGAGTTTGCAACTGAAAAGAAACTTTGTGTTCCCAACAAGCTAGGTGAAGGACGGCTTTCACACACACTTATCTCTCAGAATTGAGCAAGTGGAGAGACGTTCGTTCATCTAGCACCAAGGGAACTGGTTGCAGGAGACACTTTTTCTCTGCTTTCTCAGTCTTTTTCCGAGTGCCGGTTTGAAGTTCCTGCAGTTTTCTCTGTAAAACCGAGTTGGAGCTAGTTCCTACCCATATATATGTATGGAATGGAGTTTGCAACTGAAAAGAAACTTTGTGTTCCCAACAAGCTACGTGAAGGACGGCTTTCACACACACTTATCTCTCAGAATTGAGCAAGTGGAGAGACGTTCGTTCATCTAGCACCAAGGGAACGGGTTGCAGGAGACACTTTTTCTCTGCTTTCCCAATCTGTTTCCAAGTGCCGGTTTGAAGTTCCTGCAGTTTTCACTATAAAACCGATTTGGAGCTAGTACTTCCCCATATATATGTATGGAATGGATTTTGCAACAAAAAAGAAACTTTGTGTTCCCAACAAGCTATGTGAAGGATTACTTTCACACGCACTTATCTCTCAGAACTGAGCAAGTGGAAAGACGTTCTTTCATCTAGCACCAAGGGAACGGGTTGCAGGAGACACTTTTTCTCTGCTTTCTCAGTCTGTTTCCTAGTGCCGGTTTAAAGTTCCTGCAATTTTCACTGTAAAACCGGGTTGGAGCTAGTACTTCCCCATATATATGTATGGAATGGAGTTTGCAACTGAAAAGAAACTTTGTGTTCCCAACAAGCTAGGTGAAGGACGGCTTTCACACGCACTTAACTCTCAGAACTGAGCAAGTGGAAAGACGTTCGTTCATCTAGCACCAAGGGAACGGGTTGCAGGCGACACTTTTTCTCTGCTTTCTCAGTCTGTTTCCAAGTGCCGGTTTGAAGTTCCTGCAGTTTTCACTGTAAAACCGAGTTGGAGCTAGTACTTCCCCATATATATGTATGGAATGGAGTTTGCAACTGAAAAGAAACTTTGTGTTCCCAACAAGCTAGGTGAAGGACGGCTTTCACACACACTTATCTCTCAGAACTGAGCAAGTGGAGAGACGTTCGTTCATCTAGCACCAAGGGAACGGTTGCAGGAGACACTTTTTCTCTGCTTTCTCAGTCTGTTTCCTAGTGCCGGTTTGAAGTTCCTGCAGTTTTCACTATAAAACCGAGTTGGAGCTAGTACTTCCCCATATATATGTATGGAATGGAGTTTGCAACTGAAAAGAAACTTTGTGTTCCCAACAAGCTAGATGAAGGACTGCTTTCACACGCACTTATCTCTCAGAACTGAGCAAGTGGAGAGACGTTCGTTCATCTAGCACCAAGGGAACGGGTTGCAGGGACACTTTCTCTGCTTTCTCTGTCTGTTTCCAAGTGCCGGTTTGAAGTTCCTGCACTTTTCAGTGTAAAACCGAGTTGGAGCTAGTACTTCCCCATATATATGTATGGAATGGAGTTTGCAACTGAAAAGAAACTTTGTGTTCCCAAAAAGCTAGGTGAAGTACGGCTTTCACACACACTTATCTCTCAGAACTGAGCAAGTGGAGAGACGTTCGTTCATCAAGCACCAAGGGAACGGGTTGCAGGAGACACTATTTCTCTGCTTTCTCAGTCTGTTTTTAGTGCCGGTTTGAAGTTCCTGCAATTTTCACTGTAAAACCGAGTTGGAGCTTGTACCTCCCCATTTATATGTATGGATTGGTGTTGGCAACTGAAAAGAAACTTTGTGTTCCCAACAAGCTAGGTGAAGGACTGCTTTCACACGCACTTATCTCTCAGAACTGAGCAAGTGGAGAGACGTTCGTTCATCTAGCACCAAGGGAACGGGTTGCAGGAGACACTTTTTCTCTGGTTTCTCAGTCTGTTTCCAAGTGCCGGTATGAAGTTCCTGCAGTTTTCACTGTAAAACCGAGTTGGAGCTTGTACCTCCCCATATATATGTATGGAACGGTGTTGGCAACTGAAAGGAAACTTTGTGTTCCCAACAAGCTAGGTGAAGGATGGCTTTCACACACACTTATCTCTCAGAACTGAGCAAGTGGAGAGACTTTCGTTCATCTAGCACCAAGGGAACGGTTTCCAGGAGACACTTTTTCTCTGCATTCTCAGTCTGTTTCTTAGTGCCGGTTTGAAGTTCCTGCAGTTTTCACTATAAAACAGAGTTGGAGCTTGTACCTCCCCATATATATGTATGGAATGGAGTTTGCAACTGAAAAGAGTCTTTGTGTTCCCAACAAGCTAGGTGAAGGATGGCTTTCAAACGCACTTATCTCTCAGAACTGAGCAAGTGGAAAGACGTTCGTTCATCTAGCACCAAGGGAACGGGTTGCAGGAGACACTTTTTCTCTGCTTTCTCAGTCTGTTTCCTAGTGCCGGTTTAAAGTTCCTGCAATTTTCACTGTAAAACCGGGTTGGAGCTAGTACTTCCCCATATATATGTATGGAATGGAGTTTGCAACTGAAAAGAAACTTTGTGTTCCCAACAAGCTAGGTGAAGGACGGCTTTCACACGCACTTAACTCTCAGAACTGAGCAAGTGGAAAGACGTTCGTTCATCTAGCACCAAGGGAACGGGTTGCAGGCGACACTTTTTCTCTGCTTTCTCAGTCTGTTTCCAAGTGCCGGTTTGAAGTTCCTGCAGTTTTCAGTGTAAAACCGAGTTGGAGCTAGTACTTCCCCATATATATGTATGGAATGGAGTTTGCAACTGAAAAGAAACTTTGTGTTCCCAACAAGCTAGGTGAAGGATGGCTTTCACACACACTTATCTCTCAGAACTGAGCAAGTGGAGAGACGTTCGTTCATCTAGCACCAAGGGAACGGTTGCAGGAGACACTTTTTCTCTGCTTTCTCAGTCTGTTTCCTAGTGCCGGTTTGAAGTTCCTGCAGTTTTCACTATAAAACCGAGTTGGAGCTAGTACTTCCCCATATATATGTATGGAATGGAGTTTGCAACTGAAAAGAAACTTTGTGTTCCCAACAAGCTAGATGAAGGACTGCTTTCACACGCACTTATCTCTCAGAACTGAGCAAGTGGAGAGACGTTCGTTCATCTAGCACCAAGGGAACGGGTTGCAGGGACACTTTTCTCTGCTTTCTCTGTCTGTTTCCAAGTGCCGGTTTGAAGTTCCTGCACTTTTCAGTGTAAAACCGAGTTGGAGCTAGTACTTCCCCATATATATTTATGGAATGGAGTTTGCAACTGAAAAGAAACTTTGTGTTCCCAAAAAGCTAGGTGAAGGACGGCTTTCACACACACTTATCTCTCAGAACTGAGCAAGTGGAGAGACGTTCGTTCATCAAGCACCAAGGGAACGGGTTGCAGGAGACACTATTTCTCTGCTTTCTCAGTCTGTTTCTTAGTGCTGGTTTGAAGTTCCTGCAATTTTCACTGTAAAACCGAGTTGGAGCTTGTACCTCCCCATTTATATGTATGGATTGGTGTTGGCAACTGCAAAGAAACTTTGTGTTCCCAACAAGCTAAGTGAAGGACGGCTTTCACACACACTTATCTCTCAGAACTGAGGAAGTGGAAAGACGTTCGTTCATCTAGCACCAAGGGAACGGGTTGCAGGGACACTTTTCTCTGCTTTCTCTGTCTGTTTCCAAGTGCCGGTTTGAAGTTCCTGCACTTTTCAGTGTAAAACCGAGTTGGAGCTAGTACTTCCCCATATATATGTATGGAATGGAGTTTGCAACTGAAAAGAAACTTTGTGTTCCCAAAAAGCTAGGTGAAGTACGGCTTTCACACACACTTATCTCTCAGAACTGAGCAAGTGGAGAGACGTTCGTTCATCAAGCACCAAGGGAACGGGTTGCAGGAGACACTTTTTCTCTGCTTTCTCAGTCTGTTTCTTAGTGCCGGTTTGAAGTTCCTGCAATTTTCAGTGTAAAACCGAGTGGGAGCTTGTACCTCCCCATTTATATGTATGGATTGGTGTTGGCAACTGCAAAGAAACTTTGTGTTCCCAACAAGCTAAGTGAAGGACGGCTTTCACACACACTTATCTCTCAGAACTGAGGAAGTGGAGAGACGTTCTTTCATCTAGCACCAAGGGAACGGGTTGCAGGAGACACTTTTTCTCTGCTTTCTCAGTCTGTTTCCAACTGCCGGTTTGAAGTTCCTGCAGTTTTCACTATAAAACCGGGTTGGAGCTAGTACTTCCCCATATATATGTATGGAATGGAGTTTGCAACTGAAAAGAAACTTTGTGTTCCCAACAAGCTAGGTGAAGGACTGCTTTCACACGCACTTATCTCTCAGAACTGAGCAAGTGGAAAGACGTTCGTTCATCTAGCACCAAGGGAACGGGTTGCAGGAGACACTTTTTCTCTGCTTTCTCAGTCTGTTTCCAAGTGCCGGTTTGAAGTTCCTGCAGTTTTCAGTGTAAAACCGAGTTGGAGCTAGTACTTCCCCATATATATGTATGGAATGGAGTTTGCAACTGAAAAGAAACTTTGTGTTCCCAACAAGATAGGTGAAGAACGGCTTTCACACACACTTATCTCTCAGAACTGAGCAAGTGGAGAGACGTTCGTCCATCTAGCACCAAGGGAACGGTTTGCAGGAGACACTTTTTCTCTGCTTTCTCAGTCTGTTTCCTAGTGCCGGTTTGAAGTTCCTGCAATTTTCACTGTAAAACAGAGTTGGAGCTTGTACCTCCCCATATATATGTATGGATTGGTGTTGGCAACTGCAAAGAAACTTTGTCTTCCCAACAAGCTAAGTGAAGGATGGCTTTCACACACACTTATCTCTCAGAACTGAGGAAGTGGAGAGACGTTCGTTCATCTAGCACCAAGGGAACGGGTTGCAGGAGACACTTTTTCTCTGCTTTCTCTGTCTCTTTCCAAGTGCCGGTTTGAAGTTCCTGCAGTTTTCACTATAATACCGGGTTGGAGTTAGTACTTCCCCATATATATGTATGGAATGGAGTTTGCAACTGAAAAGAAACTTTGTGTTCCCAACAAGCTAGGTGAAGGACGGCTTTCACACTCACTTATCTCTCAGAACTGAGCAAGTGGAGAGACTTTCGTTCATCTAGCACCAAGGGAACGGGTTGTAGGTGACACTTTTTCTCTGCTTTCTCAGTCTGTTCCCTAGTGCCGGTTTGAAGTTCCTGCAGTTTTCACTGTAAAACCGAGTTGGAGCTAGTACCTAACCATATATATGTAAGGAACGGAGTTTGCAACTGAAAAGAAACTTTGTGTTTCCAACAAGCTAGTTGAAGAACGGCTTTCACACACACTTATCTCTCAGAACTGAGAAAGTGGAGAGACGTTCGTTCATCTAGCACCAAGGGAACGGGTAGCAGGAGGCACTATTTCTCTGCTTTCTCAGTCTGTTTCCAAGTGCCGGTTTGAAGTTCCTGCAGTTTTCACTGTAAAACCGAGTTGGAGCTTGTACCTCCCCATATATATGTATGGAATGGAGTTTACAACTGAAAACAAACTTTGTGTTCCCAACAAGCTAGGTGAAGGACGGCTTTCACACACACTTATCTCTCAGAACTGAGCAAGTGGAGAGACGTTCGTTCATCTAGCACCAAGGGAACGGGTTGCAGGAGACACTTTTTCTCTGCTTTCTCAGTCTGTTTCCTAGTGCCGGTTTGAAGTTCCTGCAGTTTTCACTGTAAAACCGAGTTGGAGCTAGTACCTACCCATATATATGTATGGAATGGAGTTTGCAACTGAAAAGAAACTTTGTGTTCCCAACAAGCTAGGTGAAGTACGGCTTTCACACACAATTATCTCTCAGAACTGAGCAAGTGGAAAGACGTTCGTTCATCTAGCACCAAGGGAACGGGTTGCAGGAGACACTTATTCTCTGCTTCTCAGTCTTTTTCCTAGTGCCGGTTTGAAGTTCCTGCAGTTTTCACTGTAAAACCGAGTTGGAGCTTGTACCTCCCCATATATATGTATGGATTGGTGTTGGCAACTGAAAAGAAACTTTGTGTTCCCAACAAGCTAAGTGAAGGACGGCTTTCACACACACTTATCTCTCAGAACTGAGGAAGTGAAGAGACGTTCGTTCATCTAGCACCAAGGGAACGGGTTGCAGGAGACACTTTTCTCTGCTTTCTCAGTATGTTTCCAAGTGCCGGTTGGAAGTTCCTGCAGTTTTCAATATAAACCCGTGTTGGAGCTAGTACTTTCCCATATATATGTATGGAATGGAGTTTGCAACTGAAAAGAAACTTTGTGTTCCCAACAAGCTAGGTGAAGGACGGCTTTCACACACACTTATCTCTCAGAACTGAGCAAGTGGAGAGACGTTCGTTCATCTAGCACCAAGGGAACGGGTTGCAGGAGACACTTTTCTCTGCTTTCTCAGTATGTTTCCAAGTGCCGGTTTGAAGTTCCTACAGTTTTCACTGTAAAACCGAGTTGGAGCTAGTACCTCCCCATATATATGTATGGAATGGAGTTTGCAACTGAAAAGAAACTTTGTGTTCCGAACAAGGTATGTTAAGGACGGCTTTCACACACACTTATCTCTCAGAACTGAGCAAGTGGAGAGACGTTCGTTCATCTAGCACCAAGGGAACGGTTTGCAGGAGAAACTTTTTCTCTGCTTTCTCAGTCTGTTCCCTAGAGCCAGTTTGAAGTTCCTGCAGTTTTCACTGTAAAACCGAGTTGGAGCTAGTACCTACCCATATATATGTAAGGAACAGAGTTTGCAACTGAAAAGAAACTTTGTGTTCCCAACAAGCTAGTTGAAGGACGGCTTTCACACACACTTATCTCTCAGAACTGAGCAAGTGGAGAGACGTTCGTTCATCTAGCACCAAGGGAACGGGTTGCAGGAGACACTTTTTCTCTGCTTTCTCAGTCTGTTTCCTAGTGCCGGTTTGAAGTTCCTGCAATTTTCACTGTAAAACCGAGTTGGAGCTAGTACCTACCCATATATATGTATGGAATGGAGTTTGCAACTGAAAAGAAACTTTGTGTTCCCAACAAGCTAGTTGAAGAACGGCTTTCACACACAAATATCTCTCAGAACTGAGCAAGTGGAGAGACGTTCGTTCATCTAGCACCAAGGGAACGGGTTGCAGGAGACACTATTTCTCTGCTTTCTCAGTCTGTTTTCAAGTGCCGGTTTGAAGTTCCTGCAGTTTTCACTGTAAAACCGAGTTGGAGCTAGTACCTACCCATATATATGTATGGAATGGAGTTTGCAACTGAAAAGAAACTTTGTGTTCCCAACAAGCTATGTGAAGGACGGCTTTCACACACACTTATCTCTCAGAATTGAGCAAGTGGAGAGACGTTCGTTCATCTAGCACCAAGGGAACGGGTTGCAGGAGACACTTTTTCTCTGCTTTCTCAGTCTGTTTCCTAGTGCCGGTTTGAAGTTCCTGCAGTTTTCACTGTAAAACCGAGTTGGAGCTACTACCTCCCCATATATATGTATGGAATGGAGTTTGCAACTGAAAAGAAACTTTGTGTTCCCAACAAGCTAGGTGAAGGACGGCTTTCACACACAATTATCTCTCAGAAATGAGCAAGTGGAGAGACGTTCGTTCATCTAGCACCAAAGGAACGTGTTGCAGGAGACACTTTTACTCTGGTTTCTCAGTCTGTTTCCTATTGCCGGTTTGAAGTTCCTGCAATTTTCACTGTAAAACCGAGTTGGAGCTTGTACCTCCCCATATATATGTATGGATTGGTGTTGGCAACTGAAAAGAAACTTTGTGTTCCCAACAAGCTAGGTGAAGGATGGCTTTCACACGCACTTATCTCTCAGAACTGAGCAAGTGGAGAGACGTTCGTTCATCTAGCACCAAGGGAACGGGTTGCAGGAGACACTTTTTCTCTGCTTTCTCAGTCTGTTTCCAAGTGCCGGTTTGTAGTTCCTGCAGTTTTCACTATAAAACCGAGTTGGAGCTAGTACTTCCCCATATATATGTATGGAATGGAGTTTGCAACTGAAAAGAAACTTTGTGTTCCCAACAAGCTAGGTGAAGGACTGCTTTCACACGCACTTATATCTCAGAACTGAGCAAGTGGAAAGACGTTCGTTCATCTAGCACCAAGGGAACGTGTTGCAGGAGACACTTTTTCTCTGCTTTCTCAGTCTGTTTCCAAGTGCCGGTTTGAAGTTCCTGCAGTTTTCAGTGTAAAACCGATTTGGAGCTAGTACTTCCCCATATATATGTATGGAATGGAGTTTGCAACTGAAAAGAAACTTTGTGTTCCCAACAAGCTAGGTGAAGGACGGCTTTCACACTCACTTATCTCTCAGAACTGAGCAAGTTGAGAGATTTTCGTTCATCTAGCACCAAGGGAACGGTTAGCAGGAGACACTTTTTCTCTGCTTTCTCAGTCTGTTTCCTAGTGCCGGTTTGAAGTTCCTGCAATTTTCGCTGTAAAACCGAGTTGGAGCTTGTACCTCCCCATATATATGTATGGATTGGTGTTGGCAACTGAAAAGAAACTTTGTGTTCCCAACAAGCTATGTGAAGGATGGCTTTCACCCACACTTATCTCTAAGAACTGAGCAAGTGGAGAGACGTTCGTTCATCTAGCACCAAGGGAACGGGTTGCAGGAGACACTTTTTCTCTGCTTTCTCAGTCTGTTTCCAAGTGCCGGTTTGAAGTTCCTGCAGTTTTCACTATAAAACCGGGTTGGAGCTAGTACTTCCCCATATATATGTATGGAATGGAGTTTGCAACTGAAAAGAAACTTTGTGTTCCCAACATGCTAGGTGAAGGACTGCTTTCACACGCACTTATCTCTCAGAACTGAGCAAGTGGAAAGACGTTCGTTCATCTAGCACCAAGGGAATGGGTTGCAGGAGACACTTTTTCTCTGCTTTCTCAGTCTGTTTCCAAGTGCCGGTTTGAAGTTCCTGCAGTTTTCACTGTAAAACCGAGTTGGAGCTAGTACCTACCCATATATATGTATGGATTGGTGTTGGCAACTGAAAAGAAACTTTGTGTTCCCAACAACCTAGGTGAAGGATGGCTTTCACACACACTTATCTCTCAAAACTGAGCAAGTGGAGAGACGTTCGTTCATCTAGCACCAAGGGAACGGGTTGCAGGAGACACTTTTTCTCTGCTTTCTCAGTCTGTTTCCAAGTGCCGGTTTGAAGTTCCTGCAGTTTTCACTGTAAAACCGAGTTGGAGCTAGTACCTACCCATATATATGTATGGAATGGAGTTTGCAACTGAAAAGAAACTTTGTGTTCCCAACAAGCTAGGTGAAGGACGGCTTTCACACACAATTATCTTTCAGAACTGAGCAAGTGGAGAGACGTTCGTTCATCTAGCACCAAGGGAACGTGTTGCAGGAGACACTTTTTCTCTGGATTCTCAGTCTGTTTCCTATTGCCGGTTTGAAGTTCCTGCAATTTTCACTGTAAAACCGAGTTGGAGCTTGTACCTCCCCATATATATGTATGGATTGGTGTTGGCAACTGAAAAGAAACTTTCTGTTCCCAACAAGCTAGGTGAAGGATGGCTTTGACACACACTTATCTCTCAGAACTGAGCAAGTGGAGAGACGTTCGTTCATCTAGCACCAAGGGAACGGGTTGCAGGAGACACTTTTTCTCTGCTTTCTCAGTCTGTTTCCAAGTGCCGGTTTGAAGTTCCTGCAGTTTTCACTGTAAAACTGAGTTGGAGCTAGTACCTACCCATATATACGTAAGGAACAGAGTTTGCAACTGAAAAGAAACTTTGTGTTCCCTACAAGCTAGGTGAAGGACGGCTTTCACACACACTTATCTCTCAGAACTGAGCAAGTGGAGAGACGTACTTTCATCTAGCACCAAGGGAACGGGTTGCAGGAGACACTTTTTCTCTGCTTTCTCAGTCTGTTTCCTAGAGCCGGTTTGAAGTTCCTGCAGTTTTCACTGTAAAACCGATTTAGAACTTGTACCTCCCCATATATATGTATGGAATGGAGTTTGCAACTGAATAGAAAATTTGTGTTCCCAACAAGCTAATTGAAGGACTGCTTTGACTCACACTTATCTCTCAGAACTGAGCAAGTGGAGAGACGTTCGTTCATCTAGCACCAAGGGAACGGGTTGCAGGAGACACTTTTACTCTGCTTTCTCAGTCTGTTTCCTAGTGCCGGTTTGAAGATCCTGCAGTTTTCACTGTAAAACCGAGTTTGAGCTAGTACCTAAACATATATATGTAAGGAACGGAGTTTGCAACTGAAAAGAAACTTTGTGTTCATAACAAGCTAGGTGAAGGACGGCTTTCACACACACTTATCTCTCAGAACTGAGCAAGTGCAGAGACGTACGTTCATCTAGCACCAAGGGAACGGGTTACAGGAGACACTTTTTCTCTGCTTTCTCAGTCTGTTTCCTATAGCCGGTTTGAAGTTCCTGCAGTTTTCACTGTAATACCGATTTCGAACTTGTACCTCCCCATATATATGTATGGAATGGAGTTTGCAACAGAAAAGAAACTTTCTGTTCCCAACAAGCTAGGTGAAGGACGGCTTTCACACACACTTTTCTATCAGAACTGAGTAAGTGGAGAGACGTTCGTTCATCTAGCACCAATGGAACCAGGTGCAGGAGACACTTTTTCTCTGCTTTCTCAGACTGTTTCCTACAGCCTGTTTGAAGATCCTGCAATTTTCACTGTAAAACCGAGTTTAAGCTGGTACCTACCCATATATATGTAAGGAACGGAGTTTGCAACTGAAAAGAAACTTTGTGTTCCCAACAAGCTAGGTGAATGGCGGCTTTCACACACACTTATCTCTCAGAACCGAGCAAGTGGAGAGACTTTCGTTCATCTAGCACCAATGGAACGGGTTTCAGGAGACACTTTTTCTCTGCTTTCTCAGTGTGTTTCCTACAGGCTGTTTGAATTTCCTGCAGTTTTCACTGTAAAACCGATTTGGAGCTAGTACCTACACATATATATGTAAGGAACGGAGTTTGCAACTGCAAAGAAACTTTGTGTTCATAACAAGCTAGGTGAAGGACGGCTTTCACACACACTTATCTATCAGAACTGAGTAAGTGGAGAGACGTTCGTTCATCTAGCACCAATGGAACCAGGTGCAGGAGACACTTTTTCTCTGCTTTCTCAGTCTGTTTCCTACAGCCTGTTTGAAGATCCTGCAATTTTCACTGTAAAACCGAGTTTAAGCTAGTACCTACCCATATATATGTAAGGAACGGAGTTTGCAACTGAAAAGAAACTTTGTGTTCCCAACAAGCTAGGTGAAGGGCGGCTTTCACACACACTTATCTTTCAGAACCGAGCAAGTGGAGAGACGTTCGTTCATCTAGCACCAATGGAACGGGTTTCAATAGATACTTTTTCTCTGCTTTCTCAGTCTGTTTCCTAGAGCCTGTTTGAAGTTCCTGCAGTTTTCACTGTAAAACCGAGTTGGAGCTACTACCTCCCCATATATATGTATGGAATGGAGTTTGCAACTGAAAAGAAACTTTGTGTTCCCAACAAGCTAGGTGAAGGACAGCTTTCACACACAATTATCTCTCAGAACTGAGCAAGTGGAGAGACGTTCGTTCATCTAGCACCAAGGGAACGGGTTGCAGGAGACACTATTTCTCTGCTTTCTCAGTCTGTTTCCTAGAGCCGGTTTGAAGTTCCTGCAGTTTTCAGTGTAAAACCGAGTTGCACCTTGTACCTCCCCATATATATGTATGGAATGGAGTTTGCAACTGAAAAGAAACTTTGTGTTCCCAACAAGCTAATTGAAGGACGGCTTTCACACACACTTATCTCTCAGAACCGAGCAAGTGGAGAGACGTTCGTTCATCTAGCACCAATGGAACGGGTTTCAGGAGACAATTTTTCTCTGCTTTCTCAGTCTGTTTCCTACTGCCGGTTTGAAGTTCCTGCAGTTTTAACTGTAAAACCGAGTTGGAGCTACTACCTCCCCATATATATGTATGGAATGGAGTTTGCAACTGAAAAGAAACTTTGTGTTCCCAACAAGCTAGGTGAAGGACAGCTTTCACACACAATTATCTCTCAGAACTGAGCAAGTGGAGAGACGTTCGTTCATTTAGCACCAATGGAACGGGTTGCAGGAGACACTTTTTCTCTGCTTTCTCAGTCTGTTTCCTAGAGCCGGTTTGAAGTTCCTGCAGTTTTCACTGTAAAACCGATTTGGAGCTAGTACCTACCCATATATAAGTATGGAACGGAGTTTGCAACTGAAAAGAAACTTTGTGTTTCCAACAAGCTAGGTGAAGGACGGCTTTCACACACACTTATCTCTCAGAACTGAGCAAGTGGAGAGACGTTCGTTCATCTAGCACCAAGGGAACGGGTTGCAGGAGACACTTTTTCTCTGCTTTCTCAGACTAATTCCTAGTGCCGGTGTGAAGTTCCTGCAGTTTTCACTGTAAAACCGAGTTGGAGCTACTACCTCCCCATATATATGTATGGAATGGGGTTTGCAACTGAAAAGAAACTATGTGTTCCCAACGAGCTAGGGGAAGGACAGCTTTCACACACAAGTATCTCTCAGAACTGAGCAAGGGGAGAGACGTTCGTTCATCTAGCACCAAGGGAACGTGTTGCAGGAGACACTTTTTCTCTGCTTTCTCAGTCTGTTTCCTAGAGCCGGTTTGAAGTTCCTGCAGTTTTCACTGTAAAACCGAGTTGCACCTTGTACCTCCCCATATATATGTATGGAATGGAGTTTGCAACTGAAAAGAAACTTTGTGTTCCCAACAAGCTAATTGAAGGACGGCCTTCACACACACTTATCTCTCAGAACTGAGCAAGTGGAGAGACGTTCGTTCATCTAGCACCAAGGGAACGGGTTGCAGGGGACACGTTTTCTCTGCTTTCTCAGTCTGTTTCCTAGAGCCGGTTTGAAGTTCCTGCAGTTTTCACTGTAAAACCGATTTGGAGCTAGTAACTACCCATATATATGTATGGAACGGAGTTTGCAACTGAAAAGAAAATTTGTGTTCCCAACAAGCTTGGTGAAGGACGGCTTTCACACTCACTTATCTCTGAGAACTGAGCAAGTGGAGAGACGTTCGTTCATCTAGCACCAAGGGAACGGGTTGCAGGAAACACTTTTTCTCTGTTTTCTCAGTCTGTTTCCTAGTGCTGGTTTGAAGTTCCTGCAGTTTTCACTGTAAAACCGAGTTGGAGCTAGTACCTCCCCATATATATGTAAGGAACGGAGTTTGCAACTGAAAAGAAACTTTGTGTTCCCTACAAGCTAGGTGAAGGACGGCTTTCACACACACTTATCTCTCAGAACTGAGCAAGTGGAGAGACGTTCGTTCATCTAGAACCAAGGGAACGGGTTGCAGGAGACACTTTTTCTCTGCTTTCTCAGTCTTTTTCCGAGAGCCGGTTTGAAGTTCCTGCAGTTTTCACTGTAAAACCGAGTTGGAGCTAGTACCTACCCATATATATGTAAGGAACAGAGTTTGCAACTGAAAAGAAACTTTGTGTTCCCTACAAGCTAGGTGAAGGACGGCTTTCACACACACTTATCTCTCAGAACTGAGCAAGTGGAGAGACGTACTTTCATCTAGCACCAAGGGAACGGGTTGCAGGAGACACTTTTTCTCTGCTTTCTCAGTCTGTTTCCTAGAGCCGGTTTGAAGTTCCTGCAGTTTTCACTGTAAAACCGATTTCGAACTTGTACCTCCCCATATATATGTATGGAATGGAGTTTGCAACTGAATAGAAACTTTGTGTTCCCAACAAGCTAATTGAAGGACTGCTTTGACTCACACTTATCTCTCAGAACTGAGCAAGTGGAGAGACGTTCGTTCATCTAGCACCAAGGGAACGGGTTGCAGGAGACACTTTTACTCTGCTTTCTCAGTCTGTTTCCTAGCGCCGGTTTGAAGATCCTGCAGTTTTCACTGTAAAACCGAGTTTGAGCTAGTACCTACACATATATATGTAAGGAACGGAGTTTGCAACTGAAAAGAAACTTTGTGTTCATAACAAGCTAGGTGAAGGACGGCTTTCACACACACTTATCTCTCAGAACTGAGCAAGTGCAGAGACGTACGTTCATCTAGCACCAAGGGAACGGGTTACAGGAGACACTTTTTCTCTGCTTTCTCAGTCTGTTTCCTATAGCCGGTTTGAAGTTCCTGCAGTTTTCACTGTAAAACCGATTTCGAACTTGTACCTCCCCATATATATGTATGGAATGGAGTTTGCAACTGAAAAGAAACTTTCTGTTCCCAACAAGCTAGGTGAAGGACGGCTTTCACACACACTTTTCTATCAGAACTGAGTAAGTGGAGAGACGTTCGTTCATCTAGCACCAATGGAACCAGGTGCAGGAGACACTTTTTCTCTGCTTTCTCAGACTGTTTCCTACAGCCTGTTTGAAGATCCTGCAATTTTCACTTTAAAACCGAGTTTAAGCTAGTACCTACCCATATATATGTAAGGAACGGAGTTTGCAACTGAAAAGAAACTTTGTGTTCCCAACAAGCTAGGTGAAGGGCGGCTTTCACACACACTTATCTCTCAGAACCGAGCAAGTGGAGAGACTTTCGTTCATCTAGCACCAATGGAACGGGTTTCAGGAGACACTTTTTCTCTGCTTTCTCAGTCTGTTTCCTAGAGCCTGTTTGAAGTTCCTGCAGTTTTCACTGTAAAACCGAGTTGGAGCTACTACCTCCCCATATATATGTATGGAATGGAGTTTGCAACTGAAAAGAAACTTTGTGTTCCCAACAAGCTAGGTGAAGGACAGCTTTCACACACAATTATCTCTCAGAACTGAGCAAGTGGAGAGACGTTCGTTCATCTAGCACCAAGGGAACGGGTTGCAGGAGACACTATTTCTCTGCTTTCTCAGTCTGTTTCCTAGAGCCGGTTTGAAGTTCCTGCAGTTTTCACTGTAAAACCGAGTTGCACCTTGTACCTCCCCATATATAAGTATGCAATGGAGTTTGCAACTGAAAAGAAACTTTGGGTTCCCAACAAGCTAATTGAAGGACGGCTTTCACACACACTTATCTCTCAGAACCGAGCAAGTGGAGAGACGTTCGTTCATCTAGCACCAATGGAACGGGTTTCAGGAGACACTATTTCTCTGCTTTCTCAGTCTTTTTCCTAGAGCCTGTTTGAAGATCCTGCAGTTTTCACTGTAAAACCGAGTTGGAGCTACTACCTCCCCATATATATGTATGGAATGGAGTTTGGAACTGAAAACAAACTTTGTGTTCCCAACAAGCTAGGTGAAGGACAGCTTTCACACACAATTATCTCTCAGAACTGAGCAAGTGGAGAGACGTTCGTTCATCTAGCACCAATGGAACGGGTTGCAGGAGACACTTTTTCTCTGCTTTCTCAGTCTGTTTCCTAGAGCCGGTATGAAGTTCCTGCAGTTTTCACTGTAAAACCGAGTTGGAGCTAGTACCTACCCATATATAAGTATGGAACGGAGTTTGCAACTGAAAAGAAACTTTGTGTTCCCAACAAGCTAGGTGAAGGACGGCTTTCACACACACTTATCTCTCAGAACTGAGCAAGTGGAGAGACGTTCGTTCATCTAGCACCAAGGGAACGGGTTGCAGGAGACACTTTTTCTCTGCTTTCTCAGTCTGATTCCTAGTGCCGGTTTGAAGTTCCTGCAGTTTTCACTGTAAAACCGAGTTGGAGCTACTACCTCCCCATATATATGTATGGAATGGAGTTTGCAACTGAAAAGAAACTATGTGTTCCCAACAAGCTAGGTGAAGGACAGCTTTCACACACAAGTATCTCTCAGAACTGAGCAAGTGGAGAGACGTTCGTTCATCTAGCACCAAGGGAACGTGTTGCAGGAGACACTTTTTCTCTGCTTTCTCAGTCTGTTTCCCAGAGCCGGTTTGAAGTTCCTGCAGTTTTCACTGTAAAACCGAGTTGCACCTTGTACCTCCCCATATATATGTATGGAATGGAGTTTGCAACTGAAAAGAAACTTTGTGTTCCCAACAAGCTAATTGAAGGACGGCCTTCACACACACTTATCTCTCAGAACTGAGCAAGTGGAGAGACGTTCGTTCATCTAGCACCAAGGGAACGGGTTGCAGGGGACACTTTTTCTCTGCATTCTCAGTCTGTTTCCTAGAGCCGGTTTGAATTTCCTGCAGTTTTCACTGTAAAACCGATTTGGAGCTAGTACCTACCCATATATATGTAAGGAACGGAGTTTGCAACTGAAAAGAAACTTTGTTTTCCCAACAAGCTAGGTGAAGGACGGCTTTCACACACACTTATCTCTCAGAACTGAGCAAGTGGAGAGACGTTCGTTCATCTAGCACCAAGGGAACGGGTTGCAGGGGACACGTTTTCTCTGCTTTCTCAGTCTGTTTCCTAGAGCCGGTTTGAAGTTCCTGCAGTTTTCACTGTAAAACCGATTTGGAGATAGTACCTACCCATATATATGTATGGAACGGAGTTTGCAACTGAAAAGAAAATTTGTGTTCCCAACAAGCTTGGTGAAGGACGGCTTTCACACACACTTATCTCTGAGAACTGAGCAAGTGGAGAGACGTTCGTTCATCTAGCACCAAGGGAACGGGTTGCAGGAAACACTTTTTCTCTGTTTTCTCAGTCTGTTTCCTAGTGCTGGTTTGAAGTTCCTGCAGTTTTCACTGTAAAACCGAGTTGGAGCTAGTACCTCCCCATATATATGTAAGGAACGGAGTTTGCAACTGAAAAGATACTTTGTGTTCCCTACAAGCTAGGTGAAGGACGGCTATCACACACACTTTTCTCTCAGAACTGAGCAAGTGGAGAGACGTTCGTTCATCTAGCACCAAGGAAACGGGTTGCAGGATACACTTTTTCTCTGCTTTCTCAGTCTTTTTCAGAGAGCCGGTTTGAAGTTCCTGCAGTTTTCACTGTAAAACCGAGTTGGAGCTAGTACCTACCCATATATATGTAAGGAACAGAGTTTGCAACTGAAAAGAAACTTTGTGTTCCCTACAAGCTAGGTGAAGGACGGCTTTCACACACACTTATCTCTCAGAACTGAGCAAGTGGAGAGACGTACTTTCATCTAGCACCAAGGGAACGGGTTGCAGGAGACACTTTTTCTCTGCTTTCTCAGTCTGTTTCCTAGAGCCGGTTTGAAGTTCCTGCAGTTTTCACTGTAAAACCGATTTGGAACTTGTACCTCCCCATATATATGTATGGAATGGAGTTTGCAACTGAATAGAAACTTTGTGTTCCCAACAAGCTAATTGAAGGACTGCTTTGACTCACACTTATCTCTCAGAACTGAGCAAGTGGAGAGACGTTCGTTCATCTAGCACCAAGGGAACGGGTTGCAGGAGACACTTTTTCTCTGCTTTCTCAGTCTGTTTCCTAGTGCCGGTTTGAAGATCCTGCAGTTTTCACTGTAAAACCGAGTTTGAGCTAGTACCTACACATATATATGTAAGGAACGGAGTTTGCAACTGAAAAGAAACTTTGTGTTCATAACAAGCTAGGTGAAGGACGGCTTTCACACACACTTATCTCTCAGAACTGAGCAAGTGCAGAGACGTACGTTCATCTAGCACCAAGGGAACGGGTTACAGGAGACACTTTTTCTCTGCTTTCTCAGTCTGTTTCCTATAGCCGGTTTGAAGTTCCTGCAGTTTTCACTGTAAAACCGAGTTGGAGCTACTACCTCCCCATATATATGTATGGAATGGAGTTTGCAACTGAAAAGAAACTTTGTGTTCCCAACAAGCTAGGTGAAGGACAGCTTTCACACACAATTATCTCTCAGAACTGAGCAAGTGGAGAGACGTTCGTTCATCTAGCACCAAGGGAACGGGTTGCAGGAGACACTTTTTCTCTGCTTTCTCAGTCTGTTTCCTAGAGCCGGTTTGAAGTTCCTGCACTTTTCACTGTAAAACCGAGTTGGAGCTAGTACCTACCCATATATATGTATGGAATGGAGTTTGCAACTGAAAAGAAACTATGTGTTCTCAACAAGCTAGGTGAAGGACAGCTTTCACACACAAGTATCTCTCAGAACTGAGCAAGTGGAGAGACGTTCGTTCATCTAGCACCAAGGGAACGTGTTGCAGGAGACACTTTTTCTCTGCTTTCTCAGTCTGTTTCCCAGAGCCGGTTTGAAGTTCCTGCAGTTTTCACTGTAAAACCGAGTTGCACCTTGTACCTCCCCATATATATGTATGGAATGGAGTTTGCAACTGAAAAGAAACTTTGTGTTCCCAACAAGCTAATTGAAGGACGGCCTTCACACACACTTATCTCTCAGAACTGAGCAAGTGGAGAGACGTTCGTTCATCTAGCACCAAGGGAACGGGTTGCAGGGGACACTTTTTCTCTGCTTTCTCAGTCTGTTTCCTAGAGCCGGTTTGAAGTTCCTGCAGTTTTCACTGTAAAACCGAGTTGGAGCTAGTACCTACCCATATATATGTATGGAATGGAGTTTGCAAGTGAAAAGAAACTATGTGTTCTCAACAAGCTAGGTGAAGGACAGCTTTCACACACAAGTATCTCTCAGAACTGAGCAAGTGGAGAGACGTTCATTCATCTAGCACCAAGGGAACGTGTTGCAGGAGACACTTTTTCTCTGCTTTCTCAGTCTGTTTCCCAGAGCCGGTTTGAAGTTCCTGCAGTTTTCACTGTAAAACCGAGTTGCACCTTGTACCTCCCCATATATATGTATGGAATGGAGTTTGCAACTGAAAAGAAACTTTGTGTTCCCAACAAGCTAATTGAAGGACGGCCTTCACACACACTTATCTCTCAGAACTGAGCAAGTGGAGAGACGTTCGTTCATCTAGCACCAAGGGAACGGGTTGCAGGGGACACTTTTTCTCTGCTTTCTCAGTCTGATTCCTAGTGCCGGTTTGAAGTTCCTGCAGTTTTCACTGTAAGACCGATTTGGAGCTAGTACCTGCCCATATATATGTAAGGAACGGAGTTTGCACCTGAAAAGAAACTTTGTTTTCCCAACAAGCTATGTGAAGAACGGCTTTCACACACACTTATCTCTCAGAACTGAGCAAGTGGATAGACGTTCGTTCATCTAGCACCAAGGGAACGGGGTGCAGGAAACACTTTTCCTCTGTTTTCTCAGTCTGTTTCCTAGTGCCGGTGAAATTCCTGCAGTTTTCACTGTAAAACCGAGTTTGAGCTAGTACCTACACATATATATGTAAGGAACGGAGTTTGCAACTTAAAAGAAACTTTGTGTTCCCTACAAGCTAGGTGAAGGACGGCTTTCACACACACTTATCTCTGAGAACTGAGCAAGTGCAGAGACGTACGTTCATCTAGCACCAAGGGAACGGGTTGCAGGAGACATTTTTTCTCTGCTTTCTCAGTCTGTTTCCTATAGCCGGTTTGAAGTTCCTGCAGTTTTCACTGTAAAACCGATTTCGAACTTGTACCTCCCCATATATATGTATGGAATGGAGTTTGCAACTGAAAAGGAACTTTCTGTTCCCAACAAGCTAGGTGAAGGACGGCTTTCACACACACTTATCTATCAGAACTGAGCAAGTGGAGAGACGTTCGTTCATCTAGCACCAATGGAACCAGGTGCAGGAGACACTTTATCTCTGCTTTCTCAGTCTGTTTCCTAGAGCCTGTTTGAAGTTCCTGCAATTTTCACTGTAAAACCGAGTTTAAGCTAGTACCTACCCATATATATGTAAGGAACGGAGTTTGCAACTGAAAAGAAACTTTGTGTTCCCAACAAGCTAGGTGAAGGGGGGCTTTCACACACACTTATCTCTCAGAACCGAGCAAGTGGAGAGACGTTCGTTCATCTAGCACCAATGAAACGGGTTTCAGGTGACACTTTTTCTCTGCTTTCTCAGTCTGTTTCCTAGAGCCTGTTTGAAGTTCCTGCAGTTTTCACTGTAAAACCGAGTTGGAGCTACTACCTCCCCATATATATGTATGGAATGGAGTTTGCAACTGAAAAGAAACTTTGTGTTCCCAACAAGCTAGGTGAAGGACAGCTTTCACACACAATTATCTCTCAGAACTGAGCAAGTGGAGAGACGTTCATTCATCTAGCACCAAGGGAACGGGTTGCAAGAGACACTTTTTCTCTGCTTTCTCAGTCTGTTTCCTAGAGCCGGTTTGAAGTTCCTGCAGTTTTCACTGTAAAACCGAGTTGCACCTTGTACCTCCCCATATATATGTATGGAATGGAGTTTGCAACTGAAAAGAAACTTTGTGTTCCCAACAAGCTAATTGAAGGACGGCTTTCACACACACTTATCTCTCAGAACCGAGCAAGTGGAGAGACTTTCGTTCATCTAGCACCAGTGGAACGGGTTTCAGGAGACACTTTTTCTCTGCTTTCTCAGTCTGTTTCCTAGAGCCTGTTTGAAGTTCCTGCTGTGTTCACTGTAAAACCGAGTTGGAGCTACTACCTCCCCATATATATGTATGGAATGGAGTTTGCAACTGAAAAGAAACTTTGTGTTCCCAACAAGCTAGGTGAAGGACAGCTTTCACACACAATTATCTCTCAGAATTGAGCAAGTGGAGAGACGTTCGTTCATCTAGCACCAAGGGAACGGGTTGCAGGAGACACTTTTTCTCTGCTTTCTCAGTCTGTTTCCTAGAGCCGGTTTGAAGTTCCTGCAGTTTTCACTGTAAAACCGAGTTGCACCTTGTACCTACCCATATATATGTATGGAGTGGAGTTTGCAACTGAAAAGAAACTTTGTTTTCCCAACAAGCTAGGTGAAGGACGGCTTTCACCCACACTTATCTCTCAGAACTGAGCAAGTGGAGAGACGTTCGTTCATCTAGCACCAATGGAACGGGTTGCAGGAGACACTTTTTCTCTGCTTTCTCAGTCTGTTTCCTAGAACCTGTTTGAAGTTCATGCAGTTTTCACTGTAAAACCGAGTTGGAGCTAGTACCTACCCATATATAAGTATGGAACGGAGCTTGCAACTGAAAAGAAACTTTGTGTTCATAACAAGATATTTGAAGGACGGCTTTCACACACACTTATCTCTCAGAACTGAGCAAGTGGAGAGACGTTCGTTCATCTAGCACCAAGGGAACGGGTTGCAGGAGACACTTTTTCTCTGCTTTCTCAGTCTGATTCCTAGTGCCGGTTTGAAGTTCCTGCAGTTTTCACTGTAAAACCGAGTTGGAGCTACTACCTCCCCATATATATGTATGGAATGGAGTTTGCAACTGAAAAGAAACTTTGTGTTCCCAACAAGCTAGGTGAAGGACAGCTTTCACACACAAGTATCTCTCAGAACTGAGCAAGTGGAGAGACGTTCGTTCATCTAGCACCAAGGGAACGGGTTGCAGGAGACACTTTTTCTCTGCTTTCTCAGTCTGTTTCCTAGAGCCGGTTTGAAGTTCCTGCAGTTTTCACTGTAAAACCGAGTTGCACCTTGTACCTCCCCATATATATGTATGGAATGGAGTTTGCAACTGAAAAGAAACTTTGTGTTCCCAACAAGCTAATTGAAGGACGGCTTTCACACACACTTATCTCTCAGAACTGAGCAAGTGGAGAGACGTTCGTTCATCTAGCACCAAGGGAACTGGTTGCAGGAGACACTTTTTCTCTGCTTTCTCAGTCTGTTTCCTAGAGCCGGTTTTAAGTTCCTGCAGTTTTCACTGTAAGACCGATTTGGAGCTAGTACCTACCCATATATAAGTATGGAACGGAGCTTGCAACTGAAAAGAAACTTTGTGTTCATAACAAGATAGGTGAAGGACGGCTTTCACACACACTTATCTCTCAGAACTGAACAAGTGGAGAGACGTTCGTTCATCTAGCACCAAGGGAACGGGTTGCAGGGGACACTTTTTCTCTGCTTTCTCAGTCTGATTCCTAGTGCCGGTTTGAAGTTCCTGCAGTTTTCACTGTAAAACCGAGTTGGAGCTACTACCTCCCCATATATATGTAAGGAACGGAGTTTGCAACTGAAAAGAAACTTTGTGTTCCCAACAAGCTAGGTGAAGGACAGCTTTCACACACAAGTATCTCTCAGAACTGAGCAAGTGGAGAGACGTTCGTTCATCTAGCACCAAGGGAACGGGTTGCAGGAGACACTTTTTCTCTGCTTTCTCAGTCTGTTTCCTAGAGCCGGTTTGAAGTTCCTGCAGTTTTCACTGTAAAACCGAGTTGCACCTTGTACCTACCCATATATATGTATGGAATGGAGTTTGCAACTGAAAAGAAACTTTGTGTTCCCAACAAGCTAGGTGAAGGACGGCTTTCACACACAATTAGCTCTCAGAACTGAGCAAGTGGATAGACGTTCGTTCATCTAGCACCAAGGGAACGGGTTGCAGGAAACACTTTTCCTCTGTTTTCTCAGTCTGTTTCCTAGTGCCGGTTTGAAATTCCTGCAGTTTTCACTGTAAAACCGAGTTTGAGCTAGTACCTACACATATATATGTAAGGAACGGAGTTTGCAACTTAAAAGAAACTTTGTGTTCCCTACAAGCTAGGTGAAGGACGGCTTTCACACACACTTATCTCTGAGAACTGAGCAAGTGCAGAGACGTACGTTCATCTAGCACCAAGGGAACGGGTTGCAGGAGACATTTTTTCTCTGCTTTCTCAGTCTGTTTCCTATAGCCGGTTTGAAGTTCCTGCAGTTTTCACTGTAAACCGATTTCGAACTTGTACATTCCCATATATATGTATGGAATGGAGTTTGCAACTGAAAAGAGACTTTGTGTTCCCAACAAGCTAATTGAAGGACGGCTTTCACACACACTTATCTCTCAGAACTCAGCAAGTGGAGAGACGTTCGTTCATCTAGCACCAAGGGAACGGGTTGCAGGAGACACATTTTCTCTGCTTTCTCAGTCTGTTTCCTAGAGCCGGTTTTAAGTTCCTGCAGTTTTCACTGTAAGACCGATTTGGAGCTAGTACCTACCCATATATAAGTATGGAACGGAGCTTGCAACTGAAAAGAAACTTTGTGTTCATAACAAGATAGGTGAAGGACGGCTTTCACACACACTTATCTCTCAGAACTGAACAAGTGGAGAGACGTTCGTTCATCTAGCACCAAGGGAACGGGTTGCAGGGGACACTTTTTCTCTGCTTTCTCAGTCTGATTCCTAGTGCCGGTTTGAAGTTCCTGCAGTTTTCACTGTAAAACCGAGTTGGAGCTACTACCTCCCCATATATATGTATGGAATGGAGTTTGCAACTGAAAAGAAACTTTGTGTTCCCAACAAGCTAGGTGAAGGACAGCTTTCACACACAAGTATCTCTCAGAACTGAGCAAGTGGAGAGACGTTCGTTCATCTAGCACCAAGGGAACGGGTTGCAGGAGACACTTTTCTCTGCATTCTCAGTCTGTTTCCTAGAGCCGGTTTTACGTTCCTGCAGTTTTCACTGTAAGACCGATTTGGAGCTAGTACCTACCCATATATATGTTAGGAACGGAGTTTGCAACTGAAAAGAAACTTTGTTTTCCCAACAAGCTATGTGAAGAACGGCTTTCACACACACATATCTCTCAGAACTGAGCAAGTGGATAGACGTTCGTTCATCTAGCACCAAGGGAACGGGTTGCAGGAAACACTTTTCCTCTGTTTTCTCAGTCTGTTTCCTAGTGCCGGTTTGAAATTCCTGCAGTTTTCACTGTAAAACCGAGTTTGAGCTAGTACCTACACATATATATGTAAGGAACGGAGTTTGCAACTTAAAAGAAACTTTGTGTTCCCTACAAGCTAGGTGAAGGACGGCTTTCACACACACTTATCTCTGAGAACTGAGCAAGTGCAGAGACGTACGTTCATCTAGCACCAAGGGAACGGGTTGCAGGAGACATTTTTTCTCTGCTTTCTCAGTCTGTTTCCTAGAGCCGGTTTGAAGTTCCTGCAGTTTTCACTGTAAAACCGAGTTGCACCTTGTACCTCCCCATATATATGTATGGAATGGAGTTTGCAACTGAAAAGGAACTTTCTGTTCCCAACAAGCTAGGTGAAGGACGGCTTTCACACACACTTATCTATCAGAACTGAGCAAGTGGAGAGACGTTCGTTCATCTAGCACCAATGGAACCAGGTGCAGGAGACACTTTTTCTCTGCTTTCTCAGTCTGTTTACTAGAGCCTGTTTGAAGTTCCTGCAATTTTCACTGTAAAACCGAGTATAAGCTAGTACCTACCCATATATATGTAAGGAACGGAGTTTGCAACTGAAAAGAAACTTTGTGTTCCCAACAAGTTGGTGAAGGGGGGCTTTCACACACACTTATCTCTCAGAACCGAGCAAGTGGAGAGACGTTCGTTCATCTAGCACCAATGAAACGGGTTTCAGGAGACACTTTTTCTCTGCTTTCTCAGTCTGTTTCCTAGAGCCTGTTTGAAGTTCCTGCAGTTTTCACTGTAAAACCGAGTTGGAGCTACTACCTCCCCATATATATGTATGGAATGGAGTTTGCAACTGAAAAGAAACTTTGTGTTCCCAACAAGCTAGGTGAAGGACAGCTTTCACACACAATTATCTCTCAGAACTGAGCAAGTGGAGAGACGTTCATTCATCTAGCACCAAGGGAACGGGTTGCAAGAGACACTTTTTCTCTGTTTTCTCAGTCTGTTTCCTAGAGCCGGTTTGAAGTTCCTGCAGTTTTCACTGTAAAACCGAGTTGCACCTTGTACCTCCCCATATATATGTATGGAATGGAGTTTGCAACTGAAAAGAAACTTTGTGTTCCCAACAAGCTAATTGAAGGACGGCTTTCACACACAATTATCTCTCAGAACCGAGCAAGTGGAGAGACTTTCGTTCATCTAGCACCAGTGGAACGGGTTTCAGGAGACACTTTTTCTCTGCTTTCTCAGTCTGTTTCCTAGAGCCTGTTTGAAGTTCCTGCTGTGTTCACTGTAAAACCGAGTTGGAGCTACTACCTCCCCATATATATGTATGGAATGGAGTTTGCAACTGAAAAGAAACTTTGTGTTCCCAACAAGCTAGGTGAAGGACAGCTTTCACACACAATTATCTCTCAGAACTGAGCAAGTGGAGAGACGTTCGTTCATCTAGCACCAAGGGAACGGGTTGCAGGAGACACTTTTTCTCTGCTTTCTCAGTCTGTTTCCTAGAGCCGGTTTGAATTTCCTGCAGTTTTCACTGTAAAACCGAGTTGCACCTTGTACCTACCCATATATATGTATGGAGTGGAGTTTGCAACTGAAAAGAAACTTTGTTTTCCCAACAAGCTAGGTGAAGGACGGCTTTCACCCACACTTATCTCTCAGAACTGAGCAAGTGGAGAGACGTTCGTTCATCTAGCACCAATGGAACGGGTTGCAGGAGACACTTTTTCTCTGCTTTCTCAGTCTGTTTCCTAGAGCCTGTTTGAAGTTCCTGCAGTTTTCACTGTAAAACCGAGTTGGAGCTAGTACCTACCCATATATAAGTATGGAACGGAGCTTGCAACTGAAAAGAAACTTTGTGTTCATAACAAGATATTTGAAGGACGGCTTTCACACACACTTATCTCTCAGAACTCAGCAAGTGGAGAGACGTTCGTTCATCTAGCACCAAGGGAACGGGTTGCAGGAGACACTTTTTCTCTGCTTTCTCAGTCTGATTCCTAGTGCCGGTTTGAAGTTCCTGCAGTTTTCACTGTAAAACCGAGTTGGAGCTACTACCTCCCCATATATATGTATGGAATGGAGTTTTCAACTGAAAAGAAACTTTGTGTTCCCAACAAGCTAGGTGAAGGACAGCTTTCACACACAAGTATCTCTGAGAACTGAGCAAGTGGAGAGACGTTCGTTCATCTAGCACCAAGGGAACGGGTTGCATGAGACACTTTTTCTCTGCTTTCTCAGTCTGTTTCCTAGAGCCGGTTTGAAGTTCCTGCAGTTTTCACTGTAAAACCGATTTGCACCTTGTACCTCCCCATATATATGTATGGAATGGAGTTTGCAACTGAAAAGAAACTTTGTGTTCCCAACAAGCTAATTGAAGGACGGCTTTCACACACACTTATCTCTCAGAACTGAGCAAGTGGAGAGACGTTCGTTCATCTAGCACCAAGGGAACGGGTTGCAGGAGACACTTTTTCTCTGCTTTCTCAGTCTGTTTCCTAGAGCCGGTTTTAAGTTCCTGCAGTTTTCACTGTAAGACCGATTTGGAGCTAGTACCTACCCATATATAAGTATGGAACGGAGCTTGCAAATGAAAAGAAACTTTGTGTTCATAACAAGATAGGTGAAGGACGGCTTTCACACACACTTATCTCTCAGAACTGAACAAGTGGAGAGACGTTCGTTCATCTAGCACCAGTGGAACGGGTTTCAGGAGACACTTTTTCTCTGCTTTCTCAGTCTGTTTCCTAGAGCCTGTTTGAAGTTCCTGCTGTGTTCACTGTAAAACCGAGTTGGAGCTACTACCTCCCCATATATATGTATGGAATGGAGTTTGCAACTGAAAAGAAACTTTGTGTTCCCAACAAGCTAGGTGAAGGACAGCTTTCACACACAATTATCTCTCAGAACTGAGCAAGTGGAGAGACGTTCGTTCATCTAGCACCAAGGGAACGGGTTGCAGGAGACACTTTTTCTCTGCTTTCTCAGTCTGTTTCCTAGAGCCGGTTTGAAGTTCCTGCAGTTTTCACTGTAAAACCGAGTTGCACCTTGTACCTACCCATATATATGTATGGAGTGGAGTTTGCAACTGAAAAGAAACTTTGTTTTCCCAACAAGCTAGGTGAAGGACGGCTTTCACCCACACTTATCTCTCAGAACTGAGCAAGTGGAGAGACGTTCGTTCATCTAGCACCAATGGAACGGGTTGCAGGAGACACTTTTTCTCTGCTTTCTCAGTCTGTTTCCTAGAGCCTGTTTGAAGTTCCTGCAGTTTTCACTGTAAAACCGAGTTGGAGCTAGTACCTACCCATATATAAGTATGGAACGGAGCTTGCAACTGAAAAGAAACTTTGTGTTCATAACAAGATATTTGAAGGACGGCTTTCACACACACTTATCTCTCAGAACTGAGCAAGTGGAGAGACGTTCGTTCATCTAGCACCAAGGGAACGGTTTGCAGGAGACACTTTTTCTCTGCTTTCTCAGTCTGATTCCTAGTGCCGGTTTGAAGTTCCTGCAGTTTTCACTGTAAAACCGAGTTGGAGCTACTACCTCCCCATATATATGTATGGAATGGAGTTTGCAACTGAAAAGAAACTTTGTGTTCCCAACAAGCTAGGTGAAGGACAGCTTTCACACACAAGTATCTCTCAGAACTGAGCAAGTGGAGAGACGTTCGTTCATCTAGCACCAAGGGAACGGGTTGCAGGAGACACTTTTTCTCTGCTTTCTCAGTCTGTTTCCTAGAGCCGGTTTGAAGTTCCTGCAGTTTTCATTGTAAAACCGAGTTGCACCTTGTACCTACCCATATATATGTATGGAATGGAGTTTGCAACTGAAAAGAAACTTTGTGTTCCCAACAAGCTAGGTGAAGGACGGCTTTCACACACAATTAGCTCTCAGAACTGAGCAAGTGGATAGACGTTCGTTCATCTAGCACCAAGGGAACGGGTTGCAGGAAACACTTTTCCTCTGTTTTCTCAGTCTGTTTCCTAGTGCCGGTTTGAAATTCCTGCAGTTTTCACTGTAAAACCGAGTTTGAGCTAGTACCTACACATATATATGTAAGGAACGGAGTTTGCAACTTAAAAGAAACTTTGTGTTCCCTACAAGCTAGGTGAAGGACGGCTTTCACACACACTTATCTCTGAGAACTGAGCAAGTGCAGAGACGTACGTTCATCTAGCACCAAGGGAACGGGTTGCAGGAGACATTTTTTCTCTGCTTTCTCAGTCTGTTTCCTATAGCCGGTTTGAAGTTCCTGCAGTTTTCACTGTAAAACCGATTTCGAACTTGTACCTCCCCATATATATGTATGGAATGGAGTTTGCAACTGAAAAGGAACTTTCTGTTCCCAACAAGCTAGGTGAAGGACGGCTTTCACACACACTTATCTATCAGAACTGAGCAAGTGGAGAGACGTTCGTTCATCTAGCACCAATGGAACCAGGTGCAGGAGACACTTTTTCTCTGCTTTCTCAGTCTGTTTCCTAGAGCCTGTTTGAAGTTCCTGCAATTTTCACTGTAAAACAGAGTTTAAGCTAGTACCTACCCATATATATGTAAGGAACGGAGTTTGCAAATGAAAAGAATCTTTGTGTTCCCAACAAGCTAATTGAAGGACGGCTTTCACACACACTTATCTCTCAGAACCGAGCAAGTGGAGACACGTTCGTTCATCTAGCACCAATGAAACGGGTTTCAGGAGACACTTTTTCTCTGCTTTCTCAGTCTGTTTCCTAGAGCCTGTTTGAAGTTCCTGCAGTTTTCACTGTAAAACCGAGTTGGAGCTACTACCTCCCCATATATATGTATGGAATGGAGTTTGCAACTGAAAAGAAACTTTGTGTTCCCAACAAGCTAGGTGAAGGACAGCTTTCACACACAATTATCTCTCAGAACTGAGCAAGTGGAGAGACGTTCATTCATCTAGCACCAAGCGAACGGGTTGCAGGAGACACTTTTTCTCTGCTTTCTCAGTCTGTTTCCTAGAGCCGGTTTGAAGTTCCTGCAGTTTTCACTGTAAAACCGAGTTGCACCTTGTACCTCCCCATATATATGTATGGAATGGAGTTTGCAACTGAAAAGAAACTTTGTGTTCCCAACAAGCTAGGTGAAGGACGGCTTTCACCCACACTTATCTCTCAGAACTGAGCAAGTGGAGAGACGTTCGTTCATCTAGCACCAATGGAACGGGTTGCAGGAGACACTTTTTCTCTGCTTTCTCAGTCTGTTTCCTAGTGCCGGTTTGAAGTTCCTGCAGTTTTCACTGTAAAACCGAGTTGGAGCTACTACCTCCCCATATATATGTATGGAATGGAGTTTGCAACTGAAAAGAAACTTTGTGTTCCCAACAAGCTAGGTGAAGGACGGCTTTCACACACAAGTATCTCTCAGAACTGAGCAAGTGGAGAGACGTTCGTTCATCTAGCACCAAGGGAACGGGTTGCAGGAGACACTATTTCTCTGCTTTCTCAGTCTGTTTCCTAGAGCCGGTTTGAAGTTCCTGCAGTTTTCACTGTAAAACCGAGTTGCACCTTGTACCTCCCCATATATATGTATGGAATGGAGTTTGCAACTGAAAAGAAACTTTGTGTTCCCAACAAGCTAATTGAAGGACGGCTTTCACACACACTTATCTCTCAGAACTGAGCAAGTGGAGAGACGTTCGTTCATCTAGCACCAAGGGAACGGGTTGCAGGAGACACTTTTTCTCTGCTTTCTCAGTCTGTTTCCTAGAGCCGGTTTTAAGTTCCTGCAGTTTTCACTGTAAGACCGATTTGGAGCTAGTACCTACCCATATATATGTAAGGAACGGAGTTTGCAACTGAAAAGAAACTTTGTTTTCCCAACAAGCTATGTGAAGAACGGCTTTCACACACACTTATCTCTCAGAACTGAGCAAGTGGATAGACGTTCGTTCATCTAGCACCAAGGGAACGGGTTGCAGGAAACACTTTTTCTCTGCTTTCTCAGTCTGTTTCCTAGAGCCTGTTTGAAGTTCCTGCAATTTTCACTGTAAAACCGAGTTTAAGCTAGTACCTACCCATATATATGTAAGGAACGGAGTTTGCAACTGAAAAGAAACTTTGTGTTCCCAACAAGCTAGGTGAAGAGGGGCTTTCACACACACTTATCTCTCAGAACCGAGCAAGTGGAGAGACGTTCGTTCATCTAGCACCAATGGAACGGGTTTCAGGAGACACTTTTTCTCTGCTTTCTCAGTCTGTTTCCTAGAGCCTGTTTGAAGTTCCTGCAGTTTTCACTGTAAAACCGAGTTGGAGCTACTACCTCCCCATATATATGTATGGAATGGAGTTTGCAAATGAAAAGAAACTTTGTGTTCCCAACAAGCTAGGTGAAGGACAGCTTTCACACACAATTATCTCTCAGAACTGAGCTAGTGGAGAGACGTTCATTCATCTAGCACCAAGGGAACGGGTTGCAAGAGACACTTTTTCTCTGCTTTCTCAGTCTGTTTCCTAGAGCCGGTTTGAAGTTCCTGCAGTTTTCACTGTAAAACCGAGTTGCACCTTCTACCTCCCCATATATATGTATGGAATGGAGTTTGCAACTGAAAAGAAACTTTGTGTTCCCAACAAGGAAATTGAAGGACGGCTTTCACACACACTTATCTCTCAGAACCGAGCAAGTGGAGAGAATTTCGTTCATCTAGCACCAGTGGAACGGGTTTCAGGAGACACTTTTTCTCTGCTTTCTCAGTCTGTTTCCTAGAGCCGGTTTGAAGTTCCTGCAGTTTTCACTGTAAAACCGAGTTGCACCTTGTACCTACCCATATATATGTATGGAATGGAGTTTGCAACTGAAAAGAAACTTTGTGTTCCCAACAAGCTAATTGAAGGACGGCTTTCACACACACTTATCTCTCAGAACCGAGCAAGTGGAGAGACGTTCGTTCATCTAGCACCAAGGGAACGGGTTGCAGGAGACACTTTTACTCTGCATTCTCAGTCTTTTTCCGAGAGCCGGTATGAACTTCCTGCAGTTTTCACTGTAAAACCGAGTTGGAGCTAGTACCTACCCTTATATATGTATGGAACGGAGTTTGCAACTGAAAAGAAAATTTGTGTTCCCAACAAGCTTGGTGAAGGACGGCTTTCACACACAATTATCTCTGAGAACTGAGCAAGTGGAGAGACGTTCGTTCATCTAGCACCAAGGGAACGGGTTGCAGGAAACACTTTTTCTCTGTTTTCTCAGTCTGTTTCCTAGTGCTGGTTTGAAGTTCCTGCAGTTTTCACTGTAAAACCGAGTTGGAGCTAGTACCTACCCATATATATGTAAGGAACGGAGTTTGCAACTGAAAAGAAACTTTGTGTTCCCTACAAGCTAGGTGAAGGACGGCTTTCACACACACTTATCTCTCAGAACTGAGCAAGTGGAGAGACGTTCGTTCATCTAGCACCAAGGGAACGGGTTGCAGGAGACACTTTTTCTCTGCTTTCTCAGTCTGTTTCCTAGAGCCGGTTTGAAGTTCCTGCAGTTTTCACTGTAAAACCGATTTGCAGCTTATACCTCACCATATATATGTATGGAATGGAGTTTGCAACTGAAAAGAAACTTTGTGTTCCCAACAAGCTAATTGAAGGACGGCTTTCACACACACTTATCTCTCAGAACCGAGCAAGTGGAGAGACGTTCGTTCATCTAGAACCAAGGGAACGGGTTGCAGGAGAAACTTTTACTCTGCTTTCTCAGGCTTTTTCCGAGAGCCGGTTTGAAGTTCCTGCAGTTTTCACTGTAAAACCGAGTTGGAACTAGTACCTACCCATATATATGTAAGGAACGGAGTTTGCAACTGAAAAGAAACTTTGTGTTCCCAACAAGCTAGGTGAAGGACGGCTTTCACACACACTTATCTCTCAGAACTGAGCAAGTGGAGAGACGTTCGTTCATCTAGCACCAAGGGAACGGGTTGCAGGAGACACTTTTTCTATGTTTTCTCAGTCTGTTTCCTAGTGCCGGTTTGAATTTCTGCAGTTTTCACTGTAAAACCGAGTTGGAGCTAGTACCTACACATATATATGAAAGGAACGGAGTTTGCAACTGAAAAGAAACTTTGTGTTCCCTACAAGCTAGGTGAAGAATGGCTTTCACACACACTTATCTCTCAGAACTGAGCAAGTGGAGAGAAGTTCGTTCATCTAGCACCAAGGGAACGGGTTGCAGGAGACACTTTTTCTCTGCTTTCTCAGTCTGTTTCCTAGTGCCGGTTTGAAGTTCCTGCAGTTTTCACTGTAAAACCGATTTGCAGCTTGTACCTTCCCATATATATGTATGGAATGGAGTTTGCAACTGAAAAGAAACTTTGTGTTCCCAACAAGCTAATTGAAGGACGGCTTTCACACACACTTATCTCTCAGAACCGAGCAAGTGGAGAGACGTTCGTTCATCTAGCACCAAGGGAACGGGTTGCAGGAGACACTTTTTCTCTGCTTTCTCAGTCTGTTTCCTAGTGCCGGTTTGAAGTTCCTGCAGTTTTCACTTTAAAACCGAGTTGGAGCTTGTACCTCCCCATATATATGTATGGAACGGAGTTTGCAACTGAAAAGAAAATTTGTGTTCCCAACAAGCTTGGTGAAGGACGGCTTTCACACACAATTATCTCTGAGAACTGAGCAAGTGGAGAGACGTTCGTTCATCTAGCACCAAGGGAACGGGTTGCAGGAAACACTTTTTCTCTGTTTTCTCAGTCTGTTTCCTAGTGCTGGTTTGAAGTTCCTGCAGTTTTCACTGTAAAACCGAGTTGGAGCTAGTACCTACCCATATATATGTAAGGAACGGAGTTTGCAACTGAAAAGAAACTTTGTGTTCCCTACAAGCTAGGTGAAGGACGGCTTTCACACACACTTATCTCTCAGAACTGAGCAAGTGGAGAGACGTTCGTTCATCTAGCACCAAGGGAACGGGTTGCAGGAGACACTTTTTCTCTGCTTTCTCAATCTGTTTCCTAGAGCCGGTTTGAAGTTCCTGCAGTTTTCACTGTAAAACCGATTTGCAGCTTGCACCTCCCCATATATATGTATGGAATGGAGTTTGCAACTGAAAAGAAACTTTGTGTTCCCAACAAGCTAATTGAAGGACGGCTTTCACACACACTTATCTCTCAGAACCGAGCAAGTGGAGAGACGTTCGTTCATCTAGAACCAAGGGAACGGGTTGCAGGAGAAACTTTTACTCTGTTTCTCAGGCTTTTTCCGAGAGCCGGTTTGAAGTTCCTGCAGTTTTCACTGTAAAACCGAGTTGGAACTAGTACCTACCCATATATATGTAAGGAACGGAGTTTGCAACTGAAAAGAAACTTTGTGTTCCCAACAAGCTAGGTGAAGGACGGCTTTCACACACACTTATCTCTCAGAACTGAGCAAGTAGAGAGACGTTCGTTCATCTAGCACCAAGGGAACGGGTTGCAGGAGACACTTTTTCTATGTTTTCTCAGTCTGTTTCCTAGTGCCGGTATGAATTTCTGCAGTTTTCACTGTAAAACCGAGTTGGAGCTAGTACCTACCCATATATATGTAAGGAACGGAGTTTGCAACTGAAAAGAAACTTTGTGTTCCCTACAAGCTAGGTGAAGGATGGCTTTCACACACACTTATCTCTCAGAACTGAGCAAGTGGAGAGACGTTCGTTCATCTAGCACCAAGGGAACGGGTTGCAGGAGACACTTTTTCTCTGCTTTCTCAGTCTGTTTCCTAGAGCCGGTTTGAAGTTCCTGCAGTTTTCACTGTAAAACCGAGTTGCACCTTGTACCTCCCCATATATATGTATGGAATGGAGTTTGCAACTGAAAAGAAACTTTGTGTTCCCAACAAGCTAATTGAAGGACGGCTTTCACACACACTTATCTCTCAGAACCGAGCAAGTGGAGAGACGTTCATTCATCTAGCATCAAGTGAACGGGTTGCAGGAGACACTTTTACTCTGCTTTCTCAGTATTTTTCCGATAGCCGGTTTGAAGTTCCTGCAGTTTTCACTGTAAAACCGAGTTGGAGCTAGTACCTACCCATATATATGTAAGGAACGGAGTTTGCAACTGAAAAGAAACTTTGTGTTCCCTACAAGCTAGGTGAAGGACGGCTTTCACACACACTTATCTCTCAGAACTGAGCAAGTGGAGAGACGTACGTTCATCTAGCACCAAGGGAACGGGTTGCAGGAGACACTTTTTCTCTGCTTTCTCAGTCTGTTTCCTAGAGCCGGTTTGAAGTTCCTGCAGTTTTCACTGTAAAACCGATTTGGAACTTGTACCTCCCCATATATATGTATGGAATGGAGTTTGCAACTGAATAGAAACTTTGTGTTCCCAACAAGCAAATTAAAGGACTGCTTTGACTCACACTTATCTCTCAGAACTGAGCAAGTGGAGAGAAGTTCGTTCATCTAGCACCAAGGGAACGGGTTGCAGGAGACACTTTTACTCTGCTTTCTCAGTCTGTTTCCTAGTGCCGGTTTGAAGTTCCAGCAATTTTCACTGTAAAACCGAGTTGGAGCTAGTACCTACCCATATATATGTAAGGAACGGAGTTTGCAACTTAAAAGAAACTTTGTGTTCCCTGCAAGCTAGGTGAAGGACGGCTTTCACACACACTTATCTCTCAGAACTGAGCAAGTGGAGAGACGTTCGTTCATCTAGCACCAAGGGAACGGGTTGCAGGAGACATTTTTCCCTGCTTTCTCAGTTTGATTCCTAGTGCCGGTTTGAAGTTCCTGCAGTTTTCACTGTAAAACCGAGTTGGAGCTACTACCTCCCCATATATATGTATGGAATGGAGTTTGCAACTGAAAAGAAACTTTGTGTTCCCAACAAGCTAATTGAAGGACGGCTTTCAAACACACTTATCTCTCAGAACCGAGCAAGTGGAGAGACTTTCGTTCATCTAGCACCAAGGGAACGGGTTGCAGGAGACACTTTTACTCTGCTTTCTCAGTCTTTTTCCGAGAGCCGGTTTGAAGTTCCTGCAGTTTTCACTGTAAAACCGAGTTGGAGCTAGAACCTACCCATATATATGTAAGGAACGGAGTTTGCAACTGAAAAGAAACTTTGTGTTCCCAACAAGCTAGGTGAAGGACGGCTTTCACACACACTTATCTCTCAGAACTGAGCAAGTGGAGAGACGTTCGTTCATCTAGCACCAAGGGAACGTGTTGCAGGAAACACTTTTCCTCTGTTTTCTCAGTCTGTTTCCTAGTGCCGGTTTGAAATTCCTGCAGTTTTCACTGTAAAACCGAGTTTGAGCTAGTACCTACACATATATATGTAAGGAACGGAGTTTGCAACTTAAAAGAAACTTTGTGTTCCCTACAAGCTAGGTGAAGGACGGCTTTCACACACACTTATCTCTGAGAACTGAGCAAGTGCAGAGACGTACGTTCATCTAGCACCAAGGGAACGGGTTGCAGGGGACATTTTTTCTCTGCTTTCTCTGTCTGTTTCCTATAGCCGGTTTGAAGTTCCTGCAGTTTTCACTGTAAAACCGATTTCGAACTTGTACCTCCCCATATATATGTATGGAATGGAGTTTGCAACTGAAAAGAAACTTTCTGTTCCCAACAAGCTAGGTGAAGGACGGCTTTCACACACACTTATCTATCAGAACTGAGCAAGTGGAGAGACGTTCGTTCATCTAGCACCAATGGAACCAGGTGCAGGAGACACTTTTTCTCTGCTTTCTCAGTCTGTTTCCTAGAGCCTGTTTGAAGTTCCTGCAGTTTTCACTGTAAAAATGAGTTGGAGCTACTACCTCCCCATATATATGTATGGAATGGAGTTTGCAACTGAAAAGAAACTTTGTGTTCCCAACAAGCTAGGTGAAGGACAGCTTTCACACACAATTATCTCTCAGAACTGAGCAAGTGGAGAGACGTTCATTCATCTAGCACCAAGGGAACGGGTTGCAAGAGACACTTTTTCTCTGCTTTCTCAGTCTGTTTCCTAGAGCCGGTTTGAAGTTCCTGCAGTTTTCACTGTAAAACCGAGTTGCACCTTGTACCTCCCCATATATATGTATGGAATGGAGTTTGCAACTGAAAAGAAACTTTGTGTTCCCAACAAGCTATGTGAAGGACGGCTTTCACACACACTTATCTCTCAGAACTGAGTAAGTGGAGAGACTTTCGTTCATCTAGCACCAGTGGAACGGGTTTCAGGAGACACTTTTTCTCTGCTTTCTCAGTCTGTTTCCTAGAGCCTGTTTGAAGTTCCTGCTGTTTTCACTGTAAAACCGAGTTGGAGCTACTACCTCCCCATATATATGTATGGAATGGAGTTTGCAACTGAAAAGAAACTTTGTGTTCCCAACAAGCTAGGTGAAGGACAGCTTTCACACACAATTATCTCTCAGAACTGAGCAAGTGGAGAGACGTTCGTTCATCTAGCACCAAGGGAACGGGTTGCAGGAGACACTTTTTCTCTGCTTTCTCAGTCTGTTTCCTAGAGCCGGTTTGAAGTTCCTGCAGTTTTCACTGTAAAACCGAGTTGCACCTTGTACCTACCCATATATATGTATGGAGTGGAGTTTGCAACTGAAAAGAAACTTTGTTTTCCCAACAAGCTAGGTGAAGGACGGCTTTCACCCACACTTATCTCTCAGAATTGAGCAAGTGGAGAGACGTTCGTTCATCTAGCACCAATGGAACGGGTTGCAGGAGACACTTTTTCTCTGCTTTCTCAGTCTGTTTCCTAGAGCCTGTTTGAAGTTCCTGCAGTTTTCACTGTAAAACCGAGTTGGAGCTAGTACATACCCATATATAAGCATGGAACGGAGCTTGCAACTGAAAAGAAACTTTGTGTTCATAACAAGATAGGTGAAGGACGGCTTTCACACACACTTATCTCTCAGAACTGAGCAAGTGGAGAGACGTTCGTTCATCTAGCACCAAGGGAACGGGTTGCAGGAGACACTTTTTCTCTGCTTTCTCAGTCTGATTCCTAGTGCCGGTATGAAGTTCCTGCAGTTTTCACTGTAAAACCGAGTTGGAGCTACTACCTCCCCATATATATGTATGGAATGGAGTTTGCATCTGAAAACAAACTTTGTGTTCCCAACAAGCTAGGTGAAGGACAGCTTTCACACACAAGTATCTCTCAGAAATGAGCAAGTGGAGAGACGTTCGTTCATCTAGCACCAAGAGAACGGGTTGCAGGAGACACTTTTTCTCTGCTTTCTCAGTCTGTTTCCTAGAGCCGGTTTGAAGTTCCTGCAGTTTTCACTGTAAAACCGAGTTGCACCTTGTACCTCCCCATATATATGTATGGAATGGAGTTTGCAACTGAAAAGAAACTTTGTGTTCCCAACAAGCTAATTGAAGGACGGCTTTCACACACACTTATCTCTCAGAACTGAGCAAGTGGAGAGACGTTCGTTCATCTAGCACCAAGGGAACGGGTTGCAGGAGACACTTTTTCTCTGCTTTCTCAGTCTGTTTCCTAGAGCCGGTTTTAAGTTCCTGCAGTTTTCACTGTAAGTCCGATTTGGAGCTAGTACCTACCCATATATATGTAAGGAACGGAGTTTGCAACTGAAAAGAAACTTTGTTTTCCCAACAAGCTATGTGAAGAACGGATTTCACACACACTTATCTCTCAGAACTGAGCAAGTGGATAGACGTTCGTTCATCTAGCACCAAGGGAACGGGTTGCAGGAAACACTTTTCCTCTGTTTTCTCAGTCTGTTTCCTAGTGCCGGTTTGAAGTTCCTGCAGTTTTCACTGTAAAACCGAGTTTGAGCTAGTACCTACACATATATATGTAAGGAACGTAGTTTGCAACTTAAAAGAAACTTTGTGTTCCCTACAAGCTAGGTGAAGGACGGCTTTCACACACAATTATCTCTGAGAACTGAGCAAGTGCAGAGACGTACGTTCATCTAGCACCAAGGGAACGGGTTGCAGGAGACATTTTTTCTCTGCTTTCTCAGTCTGTTTCCTATAGCCGGTTTGAAGTTCCTGCAGTTTTCACTGTAAAACCGAGTTGGAACTAGTACCTACCCATATATATGTAAGGAACGGAGTTTGCAACTGAAAAGAAACTTTGTGTTCCCAACAAGCTAGGTGAAGGACGGCTTTCACACACACTTATCTCTCAGAACTGAGCAAGTGGAGAGAAGTTCGTTCATCTAGCACCAAGGGAACGGGTTGCAGGAGACAATTTTTCTCTGCTTTCTCAGTCTGTTTCCTAGTGCCGGTTTGAAGTTCCTGCAGTTTTCACTGTAAAACCGATTTGCAGCTTGTACCTTCCCATATATATGTATGGAATGGAGTTTGCAACTGAAAAGAAACTTTGTGTTCCCAACAAGCTAATTGAAGGACGGCTTTCACACACACTTATCTCTCAGAACCGAGCAAGTGGAGAGACGTTCGTTCATCTAGAACCAAGGGAACGGGTTGCAGGAGACACTTTTATTCTGCTTTCTCAGTCTTTTTCCGAGAGCCGGTTTGAAATTCCTGCAGTTTTCACTGTAAAACCGAGTTGGAGCTAGAACCTACCCATATATATGTAAGGAACGGAGTTTGCAACTGAAAAGAAACTTTGTGTTCCCAACAAGCTAGGTGAAGGACGGCTTTCACACACACTTATCTCTCAGAACTGAGCAAGTGGAGAGACGTTCGTTCATCTAGCACCAAGGGAACGTGTTGCAGGAAACACTTTTTCTCTGTTTTCTCAGTCTGTTTCCTAGTGCCGGTTTGAAGTTCCTGCAGTTTTCACTGTAAAACCGAGTTGGAGCTAGTACCTACCCATATATATGTAAGGAACGGAGTTTGCAACTGAAAAGAAACTTTGTGTTCCCTACAAGCTAGGTGAAGGACGGCTTTCACACACACTTATCTCTCAGAACTGAGCATGTGGAGAGACGTTCGTTCATCTAGCACCAAGGGAACGGGTTGCAGGAGACACTTTTTCTCTGCTTTCTCAGTCTGTTTCCTCATGCCGGTTTGAAGTTCCTGCAGTTTTCACTGTAAAACAGAGTTGCAGCTTGTACCTCCCCATATATATGTATGGAATGGAGTTTGCAACTGAAAAGAAACTTTGTGTTCCCAACAAGCTAATTGAAGGACGGCTTTCACACACACTTATCTCTCAGAACCGAGCAAGTGGAGAGACGTTCGTTCATCTAGCACCAAGGGAACGGGCTGCAGGAGACACTTTTACTCTGCTTTCTCAGTCTTTTTCCGAGAGCCGGTTTGAAGTTCCTGCAGTTTTCACTGTAAAACCGAGTTGGAGCTAGTACCTACCCATATATATGTAAGGAACGGAGTTTGCAACTGAAAAGAAACTTTGTGTTCCCAACAAGCTAGGTGAAGGACGGCTTTCACACACACTTATCTCTCAGAACTGAGCAATTGGAGAGACGTTCGTTCATCTAGCACCAAGGGAACGGGTTGCAGGAAACACTTTTTCTCTGTTTTCTCAGTTTGTTTCCTAGTGCCGTTTTGAAGTTCCTGCAGTTTTCACTGTAAAACCGAGTTTGAGCTAGTACCTACACATATATATGTAAGGAACGGTGTTTGCAACTGAAAAGAAACTTTGTGTTCCCAACAAGCTAATTGAAGGACGGCTTTCACACACACTTATCTCTCAGAACCGAGCAAGTGGAGAGACGTTCGTTCATCTAGCACCAAGGGAACGGGTTGCAGGAGACACTTTTACTCTGCTTTCTCAGTCTTTTTCCGAGAGCCGGTTTGAACTTCCTGCAGTTTTCACTGTAAAACCGAGTTGGAGCTAGTACCTACCCCTATATATGTATGGAACGGAGTTTGCAACTGAAAAGAAAATTTGTGTTCCCAACAAGCTTGGTGAAGGACGGCTTTCACACACAATTATCTCTGAGAACTGAGCAAGTGGAGAGACGTTCGTTCATCTAGCACCAAGGGAACGGGTTGCAGGAAACACTTTTTCTCTGTTTTCTCAGTCTGTTTCCTAGTGCCGGTTTGAAGTTCCTGCAGTTTTCACTGTAAAACCGAGTTGGAGCTTGTACCTACCCATATATATGTAAGGAACGGAGTTTGCAACTGAAAAGAAACTTTGTGTTCCCTACAAGCTAGGTGAAGGACGGCTTTCACACACACTTATCTCTCAGAACTGAGCAAGTGGAGAGACGTTCGTTCATCTAGCACCAAGGGAACGGGTTGCAGGAGACACTTTTTCTCTGCTTTATCAGTCTGTTTCCTAGAGCCGGTTTGAAGTTCCTGCAGTTTTCACTGTAAAACCGATTTGCAGCTTGTACCTTCCCATATATATGTATGGAATGGAGTTTGCAACTGAAAAGAAACTTTGTGTTCCCAACAAGCTAATTGAAGGACGGCTTTCACACACACTTATCTCTCAGAACCGAGCAAGTGGAGAGACGTTCGTTCATCTAGCACCAAGGGAACGGGTTGCAGGAGACACTTTTTCTCTGCTTTCTCAGTCTGTTTCCTAGTGCCGGTTTGAAGTTCCTGCAGTTTTCACTTTAAAACCGAGTTGGAGCTTGTACCTCCCCATATATATGTATGGAACGGAGTTTGCAACTGAAAAGAAAATTTGTGTTCCCAACAAGTTTGGTGAAGGACGGCTTTCACACACAATTATCTCTGAGAACTGAGCAAGTGGAGAGACGTTCGTTCATCTAGCACCAAGGGAACGGGTTGCAGGAAACACTTTTTCTCTGTTTTCTCAGTCTGTTTCCGAGTGCTGGTTTGAAGTTCCTGCAGTTTTCACTGTAAAACCGAGTTGGAGCTAGTACCTACCCATATATATGTAAGGAACGGAGTTTGCAACTGAAAAGAAACTTTGTGTTCCCTACAAGCTAGGTGAAGGACGGCTTTCACACACACTTATCTCTCAGAACTGAGCAAGTGGAGAGACGTTCGTTCATCTAGCACCAAGGGAACGGGTTGCAGGAGACACTTTTTCTCTGCTTTCTCAGTCTGTTTCCTAGAGCCGGTTTGAAGTTCCTGCAGTTTTCACTGTAAAACCGATTTGCAGCTTGTACCTCCCCATATATATGTATGGAATGGAGTTTGCAACTGAAAAGAAACTTTGTGTTCCCAACAAGCTAATTGAAGGACGGCTTTCACACACACTTATCTCTCAGAACCGAGCAAGTGGAGAGACGTTCGTTCATCTAGAACCAAGGGAACGGGTTGCAGGAGAAACTTTTACTCTGCTTTCTCAGGCTTTTTCCGAGAGCCGGTTTGAAGTTCCTGCAGTTTTCACTGTAAAACCGAGTTGGAACTAGTACCTACCCATATATATGTAAGGAACGGAGTTTGCAACTGAAAAGAAACTTTGTGTTCCCAACAAGCTAGGTGAAGGACGGCTTTCACACACACTTATCTCTCAGAACTGAGCAAGTGGAGAGACGTTCGTTCATCTAGCACCAAGGGAACGGGTTGCAGGAGACACTTTTTCTATGTTTTCTCAGTCTGTTTCCTAGTGCCGGTTTGAATTTCTGCAGTTTTCACTGTAAAACCGAGTTGGAGCTAGTACCTACACATATATATGTAAGGAACGGAGTTTGCAACTGAAAAGAAACTTTGTGTTCCCAACAAGCTAGGTGAAGGACGGCTTTCACACACACTTATCTCTCAGAACTGAGCAAGTGGAGAGACGTTCGTTCATCTAGCACCAAGGGAACGTGTTGCAGGAAACACTTTTTCTCTGTTTTCTCAGTCTGTTTCCTAGTGCCGGTTTGAAGTTCCTGCAGTTTTCACTGTAAAACCGAGTTGGAGCTAGTACCTACCCATATATATGTAAGGAACGGAGTTTGCAACTGAAAAGAAACTTTGTGTTCCCTACAAGCTAGGTGAAGGACGGCTTTCACACACACTTATCTCTCAGAACTGAGCAAGTGGAGAGACGTTCGTTCATCTAGCACCAAGGGAACGGGTTGCAGGAGACACTTTTTCTCTGCTTTCTCAGTCTGTTTCCTCATGCCGGTTTGAAGTTCCTGCAGTTTTCACTGTAAAACAGAGTTGCAGCTTGTACCTCCCCATATATATGTATGGAATGGAGTTTGCAACTGAAAAGAAACTTTGTGTTCCCAACAAGCTAATTGAAGGACGGCTTTCACACACACTTATCTCTCAGAACCGAGCAAGTGGAGAGACGTTCGTTCATCTAGCACCAAGGGAACGGGCTGCAGGAGACACTTTTACTCTGCTTTCTCAGTCTTTTTCCGAGAGCCGGTTTGAAGTTCCTGCAGTTTTCACTGTAAAATCGAGTTGGAGCTAGTACCTACCCATATATATGTAAGGAACGGAGTTTGCAACTGAAAAGAAACTTTGTGTTCCCAACAAGCTAGGTGAAGGACGGCTTTCACACACACTTATCTCTCAGAACTGAGCAATTGGAGAGACGTTCGTTCATCTAGCACCAAGGGAACGGGTTGCAGGAAACACTTTTTCTCTGTTTTCTCAGTTTGTTTCCTAGTGCCGTTTTGAAGTTCCTGCAGTTTTCACTGTAAAACCGAGTTTGAGCTAGTACCTACACATATATATGTAAGGAACGGTGTTTGCAACTGAAAAGAAACTTTGTGTTCCCTGCAAGCTAGGTGAAGGACGGCTTTCACACACACTTATCTCTCAGAACTGAGCAAGTGCAGAGAAGTACGTTCATATAGCACCAAGGGAACGGGTTGCAGGAGACACTTTTTCTCTGCTTTCTCAGTCTGTTTCCTAGAGCCGGTTTGAAGTTCCTGCAGTTTACACTGTAAAACCGATTTGGAACTTGTACCTCCCCATATATATGTATGGAATGGAGTTTACAACTGAAAAGAAACTTTGTGTTCCCACACAAGCTAATTGAAGGACTGCTTTGACACACAATTATCTCTCAGAACTGAGCAAGTGGAGAGACGTTCGTTCATCTAGCACCAAGGGAACGGGTTGCAGGAGGCACTTTTACTCTGCATTCTCAGTCTGTTTCCTAGTGCCGGTATTAAGTTCCTGCAGTTTTCACTGTAAAACCGAGTTGGAGCTAGTACCTACCCATATATATGTAAGGAACGGAGTTTGCAACTGAAAAGAAACTTTGTGTTCCCAACAAGCTAGGTGAAGGACGGCTTTCACACACACTTATCTCTCAGAACTGAGCAAGTGGAGAGACGTTCGTTCATCTAGCACCAATGGAACGGGTTGCAGGAGACACTTTTTCTCTGCCTTCTCAGTCTGTTTCATAGTGCCGGTTTGAAGTTCCTGCAATTTTCACTGTAAAACCGAGTTGGAGATTGTACCTCCCCATATATATGTATGGAATGGAGTTTGCAACTGAAAAGAAACTTTGTGTTCCCAACAAGCTAGGTGAAGGACGGCTTTCACACACACTTATCTCTCAGAACTGAGCAAGTGGAGAGACGTTCGTTCATCTAGCACCAAGGGAACGGGTTGCAGGAGACACTTTTTCTCTGCTTTCTCAGTCTGTTTCCTAGTACCGGTTTGATGTTCCTGCAGTTTTCACTGTAAAACCGAGTTGGAGCTAGTACCTACAGATTTATATGTAAGAAACAGAGTTTGCAACTGAAAAGAAACTTTGTGCTCCCAACAAGCTAGGTGAAGGACGGCTTTCACACACACTTATCTCTCAGAACTGAGCAAGTGGAGAGACGTTCGTTCATCTAGCACCAAGGGAACGGGTTGCAGGAGACACTTTTTCTCTGCTTTCTCAGTCTGTTTCCTAGAGCCGTTTTGAAGTTCCTGCAGTTTTCACTGTAAACCGAGTTGGAGTTAGTACTTCCCCATATATATGTATGGAATGGAGTTTGCAACTGAAAAGAAACTTTGTGTTCGCAACAAGCTAATTGAAGGACGGCTTTCACACACCCTTATCTCTCAGAACCGAGCAAGTGGAGAGACGTTCGTTCATCTAGCACCAAGGGAACGGGTTGCAGGAGACACTTTTACTCTGCTTTCTCAGACTTTTTCCGAGAGCCTGTTTGAAGTTCCTGCAGTTTTCACTGTAAAACCGAGTTGGAGCTAGTACCTACCCATATATATGTATGGAACGGAGCTTGCAACTGAAAAGAAACTTTGTGTTCATAACAAGATAGGTGAAGGACGGCTTTCACACACACTTATCTCTCAGAACTGAGCAAGTGGAGAGACTTTCGTTCATCTAGCACCAAGGGAACGGGTTGCAGGAGACACTTTTCCCCTGCTTTCTCAGTCTGATTCCTAGTGCCGGTTTGAAGTTCCTGCAGTTTTCACTGTAAAACCGAGTTGGAGCTACTACCTCCCCATATATATGTATGGAATGGAGTTTGCAACTGAAAAGAAACTTTGTGTTCCCAACAAGCTAGGTGAAGGACAGCTTTCACACACAAGTATCTCTCAGAAATGAGCAAGTGGAGAGACGTTCGTTCATCTAGCACCAAGGGAACGGGTTGGAGGAGACACTTTTTCTTTGCTTTCTCAGTCTGTTTCCTAGAGCCGGTTTGAAGTTCCTGCAGTTTTCACTGTAAAACCGAGTTGCACCTTGTACCTCCCCATATATATGTATGGAATGGAGTTTGCAACTGAAAAGAAACTTTGTGTTCCCTACAAGCTAATTGAAGGACGGCTTTCACACACACTTATCTCTCAGAACTGAGCAAGTGGAGAGACGTTCGTTCATCTAGCACCAAGGGAACGGGTTGCAGGAGACACTTTTTCTCTGCTTTCTCAGTCTGTTTCCTAGAGCCGGTTTTAAGTTCTTGCAGTTTTCACTGTAAGACCGATTTGGAGCTAGTACCTACCCATATATATGTAAGGAACGGAGTTTGCAACTGAAAAGAAACTTTGTTTTCCCAACAAGCTATGTGAAGAACGGCTTTCACACACACTTATCTCTCAGAACTGAGCAAGTGGAGAGACGTTCGTTCATCTAGCACCAAGGGAACGGGTTGCAGGAGACACTTTTTCTCTGCTTTCTCAGTCTGTTTCCTAGAGCCGGTTTGAAGTTCCTGCAGTTTTCACTGTAAAACCGATTTGGAACTTGTACCTCCCCATATATATGTATGGAATGGAGTTTGCAACTGAATAGAAACTTTGTGTTCCCAACAAGCAAATTGAAGGACTGCTTTGACTCACACTTATCTCTCAGAACTGAGCAAGTGGAGAGAAGTTCGTTCATCTAGCACCAACGGAACGGGTTGCAGGAGACACTTTTACTCTGCTTTCTCAGTCTGTTTCCTAGTGCCGGTTTGAAGTTCCTGCAGTTTTCACTGTAAAACCGAGTTGGAGCTAGTACCTACCCATATATATGTAAGGAACGGAGATTGCAACTGAAAAGAAACTTTGTGTTCCCTGCAAGCTAGGTGAAGGACGGCTTTCACACACACTTATCTCTCAGAACTGAGCAAGTGGAGAGACTTTCGTTCATCTAGCACCAAGGGAACGGGTTGCAGGAGACATTTTTCCCTGCTTTCTCAGCCTGATTCCTAGTGCCGGTTTGAAGTTCCTGCAGTTTTCACTGTAAAACCGAGTTGGAGCTACTACCTCCCCATATATATGTATGGAATGGAGTTTGCAACTGAAAAGAAACTTTGTGTTCCCAACAAGCTAGGTGAAGGACAGCTTTCACACACAATTATCTCTCAGAACTGAGCAAGTGGAGAGACGTTCGTTCATCTAGCACCAAGGGAACGGGTTGCAGGAGACACTTTTTCTCTGCTTTCTCAGTCTGTTTCCTAGAGCCGGTGTGAAGTTCCTGCAGTTTTCACTGTAAAACCGAATTACACCTTGTACCTCCCCATATATATGTAAGGAATGGAGTTTGCAACTGAAAAGAAACTTTGTGTTCCCAACAAGCTAATTGAAGGATGGCTTTCACACACACTTATCTCTCAGAACCGAGCAAGTGGACAGACTTTCGTTCATCTAGCACCAAGGGAACGGGTTGCAGGTGACACTTTTACTCTGCTTTCTCAGTCTTTTTCCGAGAGCCGGTTTGAAGTTCCTGCAGTTTTCACTGTAAAACCGAGTTGGAGCTAGAACCTACCCATATATAAGTAAGGAACGGAGTTTGCAACTGAAAAGAAAATTTGTGTTCCCAACAAGCTAGGTGAAGGACGGCTTTCACACACATTTATCTCTCAGAACTGAGCAATTGGAGAGACGTTCGTTCATCTAGCACCAAGGGAACGGTTTGCAGGAAACACTTTTTCTCTGCTTTCTCAGTCTGTTTCCTAGAGCCGGTTTGAAGTTCCTGCAGTTTTCACTGTAAAACCGAGTTGGAGATTGTACCTCCCCATATATATGTATGGAATGGAGTTTGCAACTGAAAAGAAACTTTGTGTTCCCAACAAGCTAATTGAAGGACGGCATTCACACACACTTATCTCTCAGAACTGAGCAACTGGAGAGACGTTCGTTCATCTAGCACCAAGGGAACGGGTTGCAGGAGACACTTTTTCTCTGCTTTCTCAGTCTGTTTCCTAGTACCGGTTTGAAGTTCCTGCAGTTTTCACTGTAAAACCGAGTTAGAGCTAGTACCTACAGATTTATATGTAAGAAACGGAGTTTGCAACTGAAAAGAAACTTTGTGCTCCCAACAAGCTAGGTGAAGGACGGCTTTCACACACACTTATCTCTCAGAACTGAGCAAGTGGAGAGACGTTCGTTCATCTAGCACCAAGGGAACGGGTTGCAGGAGACACTTTTTCTCTGCTTTCTCAGTCTGTTTCCTAGAGCCGGTGTGAAGTTCCTGCAGTTTTCACTGTAAAACCGAATTACACCTTGTACCTACCCTTATATATGTAAGGAATGGATTTTGCAACTGAAAAGAAACTTTGTGTTCCCAACAAGCTAATTGAAGGACGGCTTTCACACACACTTATCTCTCAGAACCGAGCAAGTGGAGAGACTTTCGTTCATCTAGCACCAAGGGAACGGGTTGCAGGAGACACTTTTACTCTGTTTTCTCAGTCTTTTTCCGAGAGCCGGTTTGAAGTTCCTGCAGTTTTCACTGTAAAACCGAGTTGGAGCTAGAACCTACCCATATATATGTAAGGAACGGAGTTTGCAACTGAAAAGAAAATTTGTGTTCCCAACAAGCTAGGTGAAGGACGGCTTTCACACACATTTATCTCTCAGAACTGAGCAATTGGAGAGACGTTCGTTCATCTAGCACCTAGGGAACGGGTTGCAGGAAACACTTTTTCTCTGTTTTCTCAGTCTGTTTCCTAGTGCCGGTTTGAAGTTCCTGCAGTTTTCACTCTAAAACCGAGTTTGAGCTAGTACCTACACATATATATGTAAGGAATGGTGTTTGCAACTGAAAAGAAACTTTGTGTTCCCTGCAAGCTAGGTGAAGGACGGCTTTCACACACACTTATCTCTCAGAACTAAGCAAGTGCAGAGACGTACGTTCATCTAGCACCAAGGGAACGGGTTGCAGGAGACACTTTTTCTCTGCTTTCTCAGTCTGTTTCCTAGAGCCGGTTTGAAGTTCCTGCAGTTTACACTGTAAAACCGATTTGGAACTTGTACCTCCCCATATATATATATGGAATGGAGTTTACAACTGAAAAGAAACTTTGTGTTCCCACACAAACTAATTGAAGGACTGCTTTGACACACACTTATCTCTCAGAACTGAGCAAGTGGAGAGACGTTCGTTCATCTAGCACCTAGGGAACGGGTTGCAGGAGACACTTTTACTCTGCTTTCTCAGTCTGTTTCCTAGTGCCGGTTTTAAGTTCCTGCAGTTTTCACTGTAAAACCGAGTTGGATCTAGTACCTACCCATATATATGTAAGGAACGGAGTTTGCAACTGAAAAGAAACTTTGTGTTCCCAACAAGCTAGGTGAAGGACGGCTTTCACACACACTAATCTCTCAGAACTGAGCAAGTGGAGAGACGTTCGTTCATCTAGCACCAAGGGAACGGGTTGCAGGAGACACTTTTACTCTGCTTTCTCAGTCTGTTTCCTAGAGCCGGTTTGAAGTTCCTGCAGTTTTCACTGTAAAACCGAGTTGGAGTTAGTACTTCCCCATATATATGTATGGAATGGAGTTTGCAACTGAAAAGAAACTTTGTGTTCGCAACAAGCTAATTGAAGGACGGCTTTCACACACACTTATCTCTCAGAAATGAGCAAGTGGAGAGACGTTCGTTCATCTAGCACCAAGGGAACGGGTTGCAGGAGACACTTTTTCTCTGCTTTCTCAGTCTGTTTCCTAGAGCCGGTTTGAAGTTCCTGCAGTTTTCACTGTAAAACCGAGTTGGAGCTAGTACCTACCCATATATATGTAAGGAACGGAGTTTGCAACTGAAAAGAAACTTTGTGTTCCCAACAAGCTAGGTGAAGGTGGGCTTTCACACACACTTATCTCTCAGAACTGAGCAAGTGGAGAGACGTTCGTTCATCTAGCACCAATGAAACGGGTTTCAGGAGACACTTTTTCTCTGCTTTCTCAGTCTGTTTCCTAGAGCCTGTTTCAAGTTCCTGCAGTTTTCACTGTAAAACCGAGTTGGAGCTACTACTTCCCCATATATATGTATGGAATGGAGTTTGAAACTGAAAAGAAACTTTGTGTTCCCAACAAGCTAGGTGAAGGACAGCTTTCACACACAATTATCTCTCAGAACTGAGCAAGTGGAGAGACGTTCGTTCATCTAGCACCAAGGGAACGGGTTGCAGGAGCCACTTTTTCTCTGCTTTCTCAGTCTGTTCCCTAGAGCCGGTTTGAAGTTCCTGCAGTTTTCACTGTAAAACCGATTTGGAACTTGTACCTCCCCATATATATGTATGGAATGGAGTTTGCAACTGAATAGAAACTTTGTGTTCCCAACAAGCAAATTGAAGGACTGCTTTGACTCACAATTATCTCTCAGAACTGAGCAAGTGGAGAGAAGTTCGTTCATCTAGCACCAACGGAACGGGATGCAGGAGACACTTTTTCTCTGCTTTCTCAGTCTGTTTCCTAGTGCCGGTTTGAAGTTACTGCAGTTTTCACTGTAAAACCGAGTTGGAGCTAGTACCTACCCATATATATATAAGGAACGGAGATTGCAACTGAAAAGAAACTTTGTGTTCCCTGCAAGCTAGGTGAAGGACGGCTTTCACACACACTTATCTCTCAGAACTGAGCAAGTGGAGAGACGTTCGTTCATCTAGCACCAAGGGAACGGGTTGCAGGAGACATTTTTCCCTGCTTTCTCAGTCTGATTCCTAGTGCCGGTTTGAAGTTCCTGCAGTTTTCACTGTAAAACCGAGTTGGAGCTACTACCTCCCCATATATATGTATGGAATGGAGTTTGCAACTGAAAAGAAACTTTGTGTTCCCAACAAGCTAGGTGAAGGACAGCTTTCACACACAATTATCTCTCAGAACTGAGCAAGTGGAGAGACGTTCGTTCATCTAGCACCAAGGGAACGGGTTGCAATAGACACTTTTTCTCTGCTTTCTCAGTCTGTTTCCTAGAGCCGGTGTGAAGTTCCTGCAGTTTTCACTGTAAAACCGAATTACACCTTGTACCTCCCCATATATATGTAAGGAATGGAGTTTGCAACTGAAAAGAAACTTTGTGTTCCCAACAAGCTAATTGAAGGACGGCTTTCACACACACTTATCTCTCAGAACCGAGCAAGTGGAGAGACTTTCGTTCATCTAGCACCAAGGGAACGGGTTGCAGGAAACACTTTTTCTCTGTTTTCTCAGTCTGTTTCCTAGTGCCGGATTGAAGTTCCTGCAGTTTTCACTCTAAAACCGAGTTTGAGCTAGTACCTACACATATATATGTAAGGAACGGTGTTTGCAACTGAAAAGAAACTTTGTGTTCCCTGCAAGCTAGGTGAAGGACGGCTTTCACACACACTTATCTCTCAGAACTGAGCAAGTGCAGAGACGTACATTCATCTAGCACCAAGGGAACAGGTTGCAGGAGACACTTTTTCTCTGCTTTCTCAGTCTGTTTCCTAGAGCCGGTTTGAAGTTCCTGCAGTTTACACTGTAAAACCGATTTGGAACTTGTACCTCCCCATATATATATATGGAATGGAGTTTACAACTGAAAAGAAACTTTGTGTTCCCACACAAGCTAATTGAAGGACTGCTTTGACACACACTTATCTCTCAGAACTGAGCAAGTGGAGAGACGTTCGTTCATCTAGCACCAAGGGAACGGGTTGCAGGAGTCACTTTTACTCTGCTTTCTCAGTCTGTTTCCTAGTGCCGGTTTTAAGTTCCTGCAGTTTTCACTGTAAAACCGAGTTGGAGATTGTACCTCCCATATATATGTATGGAATGGAGTTTGCAACTGAAAAGAAACTTTGTGTTCCCAACAAGCTAATTGAAGGACGGCTTTCACACACACTTATCTCTCAGAACCGAGCAAGTGGAGAGACTTTCGTTCATCTAGCACCAAGGGAACGGGTTGCAGGAGACACTTTTACTCTGCTTTCTCAGTCTTTTTCCGAGAGCCGGTTTGAAGTTCCTGCAGTTTTCACTGTAAAACCGAGTTGGAGTTAGAACCTACCCATATATATGTAAGGAACGGAGTTTGCAACTGAAAAGAAAATTTGTGTTCCCAACAAGCTAGGTGAAGGACGGCTTTCACACACATTTATCTCTCAGAACTGAGCAATTGGAGAGACGTTCGTTCATCTAGCACCAAGGGAACGGGTTGCAGGAAACACTTTTTCTCTGTTTTCTCAGTCTGTTTCCTAGTGCCGGTTTGAAGTTCCTGCCGTTTTCACTCTAAAACCGAGTTTGAGCTAGTACCTACACATATATATGTAAGGAACGGTGTTTGCAACTGAAAAGAAACTTTGTGTTCCCTGCAAGCTAGGTGAAGGACGGCTTTCACACACACTTATCTCTCAGAACTGAGCAAGTGCAGAGACGTACGTTCATCTAGCACCAAGGGAACGGGTTGCAGGAGACACTTTTTCTCTGCTTTCTCAGTCTGTTTCCTAGAGCCGGTTTGAAGTTCCTGCAGTTTACACTGTAAAACCGATTGGAACTTGTACCTCCCCATATAAATATATGGAATGGTGTTTACAACTGAAAAGAAACTTTGTGTTCCCACACAAGCTAACTGAAGGACTGCTTTGACACACAATTATCTCTCAGAACTGAGCAAGTGGAGAGACGTTCGTTCATCTAGCACCAAGGGAACGGGTTGCAAGAGACACTTTTACTCTGCTTTCTCAGTCTGTTTCCTAGTGCCGGTTTTAAGTTCCTGCAGTTTTCACTGTAAAACCGAGTTGGAGCTAGTACATACCCATATATATGTAAGGAACGGAGTTTGCAACTGAAAAGAAACTTTGTGTTCCCAACAAGCTAGGTGAAGGACGGCTTTCACACACACTTATCTCTCAGAACTGAGCAAGTGGAGAGACGTTCGTTCATCTAGCACCAATGGAACGGGATGCAGGAGACACTTTTTCTCTGCCTTCTCAGTCTGTTTCCTAGTGCCGGTATGAAGTTCCTGCAGTTTTCACTGTAAAACCGAGTTGGAGATTGTACCTCCCCATATATATGTATGGAATGGAGTTAGCAACTGAAAAGAAACTTTGTGTTCCCAACAAGCTAATTGAAGGACGGCATTCACACACACTTATCTCTCAGAACTGAGCAAGTGGAGAGACTTTCGTTCATCTAGCACCAAGGGAACGGGTTGCAGGAGACACTTTTTCTCTGCTTTCTCAGTCTGTTTCCTAGTACCGGTTTGACGTTCCTGCAGTTTTCACTGTAAAACCGAGTTGGAGCTAGTACCTACAGATTTATATGTAAGAAACGGAGTTTGCAACTGAAAAGAAACTTTGTGCTCCCAACAAGCTAGGTGAAGGACGGCTTTCACACACACTTATCTCTCAGAACTGAGCAAGTGGAGAGACGTTCGTTCATCTAGCACCAAGGGAACGGGTTGCAGGAGACACTTTTTCTCTGCTTTCTCAGTCTGTTTCCTAGAGCCGGTTTGAAGTTCCTGCAGTTTTCACTGTAAATCCGAGTTGGAGTTAGTACTTCCCGATATATATGTATGGAATGGAGTTTGCAACTGAAAAGAAACTTTGTGTTCGCAACAAGCTAATTGAAGGACGGCTTTCACACACACTTATCTCTCAGAAATGAGCAAGTGGAGAGACGTTCGTTCATCTAGCACCAAGGGAACGGGTTGCAGGAGACACTTTTTCTCTGCTTTCTCAGTCTGTTTCCTAGAGCCGGTTTGAAGTTCCTGCAGTTTTCACTGTAAAACCGATTTGGAGCTAGTACCTACCCATATATATGTAAGGAACGGAGTTTGCAACTGAAAAGAAACTTTGTTTTCCCAACAAGCTAGGTGAAGGACGGCTTTCACACACACTTATCTCTCAGAACTGAGCAAGTGGAGAGACGTTCGTTCATCTAGCACCAATGGAACGGGTTGCAGGAGACACTTTTTCTCTGCTTTCTCAGTCTGTTTCCTAGAGCCTGTTTGAAGTTCCTGCAGTTTTCACTGTAAAACCGAGTTGGAGCTAGTACCTACCCATATATAAGTATGGAACGGGGCTTGCAACTAAAAAGAAACTTTGTGTTCATAACAAGAAAGGTGAAGGACGGCTTTCACACACACTTATCTCTCAGAACTGAGCAAGTGGAGAGACGTTCGTTCATCTAGCACCAACGGAACGGGTTGCAGGAGACACTTTTTCTCTGCTTTCTCAGTCTGATTCCTAGTGCCGGTTTGAAGTTCCTGCAGTTTTCACTGTAAAACCGAGTTGGAGCTACTACCTCCCCATATATATGTATGGAATGGAGTTTGCAACTGAAAAGAAACTTTGTGTTCCCAACAAGCTAGGTGAAGGACAGCTTTCACACACAAGTATCTCTCAGAACTGAGCAAGTGGAGAGACGTTCGTTCATCTAGCACCAAGGGAACGGGTTGCAGGAGACACTTTTTCTCTGCTTTCTCAGTCTGTTTCCTAGAGCCGGTTTGAAGTTCCTGCAGTTTTCACTGTAAAACCGAGTTGCACCTTGTACCTCCCCATATATATGTATGGAATGGAGTTTGCAACTGAAAAGAAACTTTGTGTTCCCAACAAGCTAATTGAAGGACGGCTTTCACACACACTTATCTCTCAGAACTGAGCAAGTGGAGAGACGTTCGTTCATCTATCACCAAGGGAACGGGTTGCAGGAGACACTTTTTCTCTGCTTTCTCACTCTGTTTCCTAGAGCCGGTTTTAAGTTCCTGCATTTTTCACTGTAAGATCGATTTGGAGCTAGTACCTACCCATATATATGTAAGGAACGGAGTTTGCAACTGAAAAGAAACTTTGTTTTCCCAACAAGCTATGTGAAGAACGGCTTTCACACACACTTATCTCTCAGAACTGAGCAAGTGGAGAGACGTTCGTTCATCTAGCACCAAGGGAACGGGTTGCAGGAAACACTTTTCCTCTGTTTTCTCAGTCTGTTTCCTAGTGCTGGTTTGAAGTTCCTGCAGTTTTCACTGTAAAACCGAGTTTGAGCTAGTACCTACACATATATATGTAAGGAACGGAGTTTGCAACTTAAAAGAAACTTTGTGTTCCCTACAAGCTAGGTGAAGGACGGCTTTCACACACACTTATCTCTGAGAACTGAGCAAGTGCAGAGACGTACGTTCATCTAGCACCAAGGGAACGGGTTGCAGGAGACATTTTTTCTCTGCTTTCTCAGTCTGTTTCCTGTAGCCGGTTTGAAGTTCCTGCAGTTTTCAATGTAAAACCGATTTCGAACTTGTACCTCCCCATATATATGTATGGAATGGAGTTTGCAACTGAAAAGAAACTTTCTGTTCCCAACAAGCTAGGTGAAGGACGGCTTTCACACACACTTATCTATCAGAACTGAGCAAGTGGAGAGACGTTCGTTCATCTAGCACCAATGGAACCAGGTGCAGGAGCCACTTTTTCTCTGCTTTCTCAGTCTGTTTCCTAGAGCCTGTTTGAAGTTCCTGCAATTTTCACTGTAAAACCGAGTTTAAGCTAGTACCTACCCATATATATGTAAGGAACGGAGTTTGCAACTGAAAAGAAACTTTGTGTTCCCAACAAGCTAGGTGAAGAGGGGCTTTCACACACACTTATCTCTCAGAACCGAGCAAGTGGAGAGACGTTCGTTCATCTAGCACCAATGGAACGGGTTTCAGGAGACACTTTTTCTCTGCTTTCTCAGTCTGTTTCCTAGAGCCGGTTTGAAGTTCCTGCAGTTTTCACTGTAAAACCGAGTTGCACTTTGTACCTCCCCATATATATGTATGGAATGGAGTTTGCAACTGAAAAGAAACTTTGTGTTCCCAACAAGCTAATTGAAGGACGGCTTTCACACACACTTATCTCTCAGAACCGAGCAAGTGGAGAGACGTTCGTTCATCTAGCACCAATGGAACGGGTTTCAGGAGACACTTTTTCTCTGCTTTCTCAGTCTGTTTCCTAGAGCCTGTTTGAAGTTCCTGCAGTTTTCACTGTAAGACCGATTTGGAGCTAGTACCTACCCATATATATGTAAGGAATGGAGTTTGCAACTGAAAAGAAACTTTGTTTTCCCAACAAGCTATGTGAAGTACGGCTTTCACACACACTTATCTCTCAGAACTGAGCAAGTGGAGAGACGTTCGTTCATCTAGCACCAAGGGAACGGGTTGCAGGAAACACTTTTCCTCTGTTTTCTCAGTCTGTTTCCTAGTGCCGGTTTGAAGTTCCTGCAGTTTTCACTGTAAAACCGAGTTTGAGCCTGTACCTACACATATATATGTAAGGTACGGAGTTTGCAACTTAAAAGAAACTTGTGTTCCCTACAAGCTAGGTGAAGGACGGCTTTCACACACACTTATCTCTGAGAACTGAGCAAGTGCAGAGACGTACGTTCATCTAGCACCAAGGGAACGGGTTGCAGGAGACATTTTTTCTCTGCTTTCTCAGTCTGTTTCCTATAGCCGGTTTGAAGTTCCTGCAGTTTTCACTGTAAAACCGATTTCGAACTTGTACCTCCCCATATATATGTATGGAATGGAGTTTGCAACTGAAAAGAAACTTTGTGTTCCCAACAAGCTAGGTGAAGGACAGCTTTCAAACACAATTTTCTCTCAGAACTGAGCAAGTGGAGAGACGTTCATTCATCTAGCACCAAGGGAACGGGTTGCAGGAGACACTTTTTCTCTGCATTCTCAGTCTGTTTCCTAGAGCCGGTTTGAAGTTCCTGCAGTTTTCACTGTAAAACCGAGTTGCACTTTGTACCTCCCCATATATATGTATGGAATGGAGTTTGCAACTGAAAAGAAACTTTGTGTTCCCAACAAGCTAATTGAAGGACGGCTTTCACACACACTTATCTCTCAGAACCGAGCAAGTGGAGAGACGTTCGTTCATCTAGCACCAATGGAACGGGTTTCAGGAGACACTTTTTCTCTGCTTTCTCACTCTGTTTCCTAGAGCCTGTTTGAAGTTCCTGCAGTTTTCACTGTAAAACCGAGTTGGAGCTACTACCTCCCCATATATATGTATGGAATGGAGTTTGCAACTGAAAAGAAACTTTGTGTTCCCAACAAGCTAGGTGAAGGACAGCTTTCACACACAATTATCTCTCAGAACTGAGCAAGTGGAGAGACGTTCGTTCATCTAGCACCAAGGGAACGGGTTGCAGGACACACTTTTTCTCTGCTTTCTCAGTCTGTTTCCTAGAGCCGGTTTGAAGTTCCTGCAGTTTTCACTGTAAATCCGATTTGGAGCTAGTACCTACCCATATATATGTAAGGAACGGTGTTTGCAACTGAAAAGAAAATTTGTGTTCCCAACAAGCTAGGTGAAGGATGGCTTTCACACACACTTATCTCTCAGAACTGAGCAAGTGGAGAGACGTTCGTTCATCTAGCACCAATGGAAAGGGTTGCAGGAGACACTTTTTCTCTGCTTTCTCAGTCTGTTTCCTAGAGCCTGTTTGAAGTTCCTGCAGTTTTCACTGTAAAACCGAGTTGGAGCTAGTACCTACCCATATATAAGTATGGAACGGAGCTTGCAACTAAAAAGAAACTTTGTGTTCATAACAAGATAGGTGAAGGACGGCTTTCACACACACTTATCTCTCAGAACTGAGCAAGTGGAGAGACGTTCGTTCATCTAGCACCAAGGGAACGGGTTGCAGGAGACACTTTTTCTCTGCTTTCTCAGTCTGATTCCTAGTGCCGGTTTGAAGTTCCTGCAGTTTTCACTGTAAAACCGAGTTGGAGCTACTACCTCCCCATATATATGTATGGAATGGAGTTTGCAACTGAAAAGAAACTTTGTGTTCCCAACAAGCTTGGTGAAGGACAGCTTTCACACACAAGTATCTCTCAGAACTGAGCAAGTGGAGAGACGTTCGTTCATCTAGCACCAAGGGAAAGGGTTGCAGGAGACACTTTTTCTCTGCTTTCTCAGTCTGTTTCCTAGAACCGGTTTGAAGTTCCTGCAGTTTTCACTGTAAAACCGAGTTGCACCTTGTACCTCCCCATATATATGTATGGAATGGAGTTTGCAACTGAAAAGAAACTTTGTGTTCCCAACAAGCTAATTGAAGGACGGCTTTCACACACACTTATCTCTCAGAACTGAGCAAGTGTAGAGACGTTCGTTCATCTAGCACCAAGGGAACGGGTTGCAGGAGACACTTTTTCTCTGCTTTCTCACTCTGTTTCCTAGAGCCGGTTTTAAGTTCCTGCAGTTTTCACTGTAAGACCGATTTGGAGCTAGTACCTACCCATATATATGTAAGGAATGGAGTTTGCAACTGAAAAGAAACTGTTTTCCCAACAAGCTATGTGAAGTACGGCTTTCATACACACTTATCTCTCAGAACTGAGCAAGTGGAGAGACGTTCGTTCATCTAGCACCAAGGGAACGGGTTGCAGGAAACACTTTTCCTCTGTTTTCTCAGTCTGTTTCCTAGTGCCGGTTTGAAGTTCCTGCAGTTTTCACTGTAAAACCGAGTTTGAGCTAGTACCTACACATATATATGTAAGGTACGGATTTTGCAACTTAAAAGAAACTTGTGTTCCCTACAAGCTAGGTGAAGGACGGCTTTCACACACACTTATCTCTGAGAACTGAGCAAGTGCAGAGACGTACGTTCATCTAGCACCAAGGGAACGGGTTGCAGGAGACATTTTTTCTCTGCTTTCTCAGTCTGTTTTCTATAGCCGGTTTGAAGTTCCTGCAGTTTTCACTGTAAAACCGATTTCGAACTTGTACCTCCCCATATATATGTATGGAATGGTGTTTGCAACTGAAAAGAAACTTTGTGTTCCCAACAAGCTAGGTGAAGGACGGCTTTCACACACACTTATCTATCAGAACTGAGCAAGTGGAGAGACGTTCGTTCATCTAGCACCAATGGAACCAGGTGCAGGAGACACTTTTTCTCTGCTTTCTCAGTCTGTTTCCTAGAGCCTGTTTGAAGTTCCTGCAATTTTCACTGTAAAACCGAGTTTAAGCTAGTACCTACCCATATATATATATAAGGAACGGAGTTTGCAACTGAAAAGAAACTTTGTGTTCCCAACAAGCTAGGTGAAGGGGGGCTTTCACACACACATATCTCTCAGAACCGAGCAAGTGGAGAGACGTTCGTTCATCTAGCACCAATGGAACGGGTTTCAGGAGACACTTTTTCTCTGCTTTCTCAGTCTGTTTCCTAGGGCCTGTTTGAAGTTCCTGCAGTTTTCACTGTAAAACCGAGTTGGAGCTACTACCTCCCCATATATATGTATGGAATGGAGTTTGCAACTGAAAAGAAACTTTGTGTTCCCAACAAGCTAGGTGAAGGACAGCTTTCACACACAATTATCTCTCAGAACTGAGCAAGTGGAGAGACGTTCGTTCATCTAGCACCAAGGGAACGGGTTGCAGGAGACACTTTTTCTCTGCTTTCTCAGTCTGTTTCCTAGTGCCGGTTTGAAGTTCCTGCAGTTTTCACTGTAAAACCGAGTTGCACCTTGTACCTCCCCATATATATTTATGGAATGGAGTTTGCAACTGAAAAGAAACTTTGTGTTCCCAACAAGCTAATTGAAGGACGGCTTTCACACACACTTATCTCTCAGAACCGAGCAAGTGGAGAGACGTTCGTTCATCTAGCACCAATGGAACGGGTTTCAGGAGACACTTTTTCTCTGCCTTCTCAGTCTGTTTCATAGTGCCGGCTTGAAGTTCCTGCAGTTTTCACTGTAAAACTGAGTTGGAGATTGTACCTCCCCATATATATGTATGGAATGGAGTTTGCAACTGAAAAGAAACTTTGTGTTCCCAACAAGCTAATTGAAGGACGGCATTCACACACACTTATCTCTCAGAACTGAGCAAGTGGAGAGACGTTCGTTCATCTAGCACCAAGGGAACGGGTTGCAGGAGACACTTTTTCTCTGCTTTCTCAGTCTGTTTCCTAGAGCCGGTTTGAAGTTCCTGCAGTTTACACTGTAAAACCGATTTGGAACTTGTACCTCCCCATATATATGTATGGAATGGAGTTTGCAACTGAAAAGAAACTTTGTGTACCCAACAAGCTAGGTGAAGGACGGCTTTCACACACAATTATCTCTCAGAACTGAGCAAGTGGAGAGACGTTCGTTCATCTAGCACCAAGGGAACGGGTTGCAGGAGACATTTTTCTCTGCTTTCTCAGTCTGATTCCTAGTGCCGGTTTGAAGTTCCTGCAGTTTTCACTGTAAAACCGAGTTGGAGCTACTACCTCCCCATATATATGTATGGAATGGAGTTTGCAACTGAAAAGAAACTTTGTGTTCCCAACAAGCTAGGTGAAGGACGGCTTTCACACACACTTATCTCTCAGAACCGAGCAAGTGGAGAGACGTTCGTTCATCTAGCACCAAGGGAACGGGTTGCAGGAGACACTTTTACTCTGCTTTCTCAGTCTTTTTCCGAGAGCCGGTTTGAAGTTCCTGCAGTTTTCACCGTAAAACCGAGTTGGAGCTAGTACCTACCCATATATATGTAAGGAACGGAGTTTGCAACTGAAAAGAAACTTTGTGTTCCCAACAAGCTAGGTGAAGGACGGCTTTCACACACACTTATCTCTCAGAACTGAGCAATTGGAGAGACGTTCGTTCATCTAGAACCAAGGGAACGGGTTGAAGGAAACACTTTTTCTCTGTTTTCTCAGTCTGTTTCCTAGTGCCGGTTTGAAGTTCCTGCAGATTTCACTGTATAACCGAGTTTGAGCTAGTACCTACACATATATATGTAAGGAACGGTGTTTGCAACTGAAAAGAAACTTTGTGTTCCCTGCAAGCTAGGTGAAGGACGGCTTTCACACACACTTATCTCTCAGAACTGAGCAATTTCAGAGACGTACGTTCATCTAGCACCAAGGGAACGGGTTGCAGGAGACACTTTTTCTCTGCTTTCTCAGTCTGTTTCCTAGAGCCGGTTTGAAGTTCCTGCAGTTTACACTGTAAAACCGATTTGGAACTTGTACCTCCCCATATATATGTATGGAATGGAGTTTACAACTGAAAAGAAACTTTGTGTTCCCACACAAGCTAATAGAAGGACTGCTTTGACACACACTTATCTCTCAGAACTGAGCAAGTGGAGAGACGTTCGTTCATCTAGCACCAAGGGAACGGGTTGCAGGAGACACTTTTACTCTGCTTTCTCAGTCTGTTTCCTAGTAACGGTTTGAAGTTCCAGCAGTTTTCACTGTAAAACCGAGTTGGAGCTAGTACCTACCCATATATATGTAAAGAACGGATTTTGCAACTGAAAAGAAACTTTGTGTTCCCAACAAGCTAGGTGAAGGACGGCTTTCACACACACTTATCTCTCAGAACTGAGCAAGTGGAGAGACGTTCGTTCATCTAGCACCAATGGAACGGGTTGCAGGAGACAATTTTTCTCTGCCTTCTCAGTCTGTTTCATAGTGCTGGTTTGAAGTTCCTGCAGTTTTCACTGTAAAACCGAGTTGGAGCTAGTACCTACCCATATATATGTATGGAATGGAGTTTGCAACTGAAAAGAAACTTTGTGTTCCCAACAAGCTAATTGAAGGACGGCATTCACACACACTTATCTCTCAGAACTGAGCAAGTGGAGAGACGTTCGTTCATCTAGCACCAAGGGAACGGGTTGCAGGAGACACTTTTTCTCTGCTTTCTCAGTCTGTTTCCTAGTACCGGTTTGAAGTTCCAGCAGTTTTCACTGTAAAACCGAGTTGGAGCTAGTACCTACAGATTTATATGTAAGAAACGGAGTTTGCAACTGAAAAGAAACTTTGTGCTTCCAACAAGCTAGGTGAAGGACGGCTTTCACACACACTTATCTCTCAGAACTGAGCAAGTGGAGAGACGTTCGTTCATCTAGCACCAAGGGAACGGGTTGCAGGAGACACTTTTTCTCTGCTTTCTCAGTCTGTTTCCTAGAGCCGGTTTGAAGTTCCTGCAGTTTTCACTGTAAAACCGAGTTGGAGTTAGTACTTCCCCATATATATATATATAAGGAACGGAGTTTGCAACTGAAAAGAAACTTTGTGTTCCCAACAAGCTAATTGAAGGACGGCTTTCACACACACTTATCTCTCAGAACCGAGCAAGTGGAGAGACGTTCGTTCATCTAGCACCAATGGAACGGGTTTCAGGAGACACTTTTTCTCTGCCTTCTCAGTCTGTTTCATAGTGCCGGCTTGAAGTTCCTGCAGTTTTCACTGTAAAACTGAGTTGGAGATTGTACCTCCCCATATATATGTATGGAATGGAGTTTGCAACTGAAAAGAAACTTTGTGTTCCCAACAAGCTAATTGAAGGACGGCATTCACACACACTTATCTCTCAGAACTGAGCAAGTGGAGAGACGTTCGTTCATCTAGCACCAAGGGAACGGGTTGCAGGAGACACTTTTTCTCTGCTTTCTCAGTCTGTTTCCTAGAGCCGGTTTGAAGTTCCTGCAGTTTACACTGTAAAACCGATTTGGAACTTGTACCTCCCCATATATATGTATGGAATGGAGTTTGCAACTGAAAAGAAACTTTGTGTACCCAACAAGCTAGGTGAAGGACGGCTTTCACACACAATTATCTCTCAGAACTGAGCAAGTGGAGAGACGTTCGTTCATCTAGCACCAAGGGAACGGGTTGCAGGAGACATTTTTCTCTGCTTTCTCAGTCTGATTCCTAGTGCCGGTTTGAAGTTCCTGCAGTTTTCACTGTAAAACCGAGTTGGAGCTACTACCTCCCCATATATATGTATGGAATGGAGTTTGCAACTGAAAAGAAACTTTGTGTTCCCAACAAGCTAGGTGAAGGACAGCTTTCACACACATTTATCTCTCAGAACTGAGCAAGTGGAGAGACGTTCGTTCATCTAGCACCAAGGGAACGGGTTGCAGGAGACACTTTTTCTCTGCTTTCTCAGTCTGTTTCCTCGTGCCGGTTTGAAGTTCCTGCAGTTTTCACTGTAAAACAGAGTTGCAGCTTGTACCTACCCATATATATGTATGGAATGGAGTTTGCAACTGAAAAGAAACTTTGTGTTCCCAACAAGCTAATTGAAGGACGGCTTTCACACACACTTATCTCTCAGAACCGAGCAAGTGGAGAGACGTTCGTTCATCTAGCACCAAGGGAACGGGTTGCAGGAGACACTTTTACTCTGCTTTCTCAGTCTTTTTCCGAGAGCCGGTTTGAAGTTCCTGCAGTTTTCACTGTAAAACCGAGTTGGAGCTAGTACCTACCCATATATATGTAAGGAACGGAGTTTGCAACTGAAAAGAAACTTTGTGTTCCCAACAAGCTAGGTGAAGGACGGCTTTCACACACACTTATCTCTCAGAACTGAGCAATTGGAGAGACGTTCGTTCATCTAGAACCAAGGGAACGGGTTGAAGGAAACACTTTTTCTCTGTTTTCTCAGTCTGTTTCCTAGTGCCGGTTTGAAGTTCCTGCAGATTTCACTGTATAACCGAGTTTGAGCTAGTACCTACACATATATATGTAAGGAACGGTGTTTGCCACTGAAAAGAAACTTTGTGTTCCCTGCAAGCTAGGTGAAGGACGGCTTTCACACACACTTATCTCTCAGAACTGAGCAATTTCAGAGACGTACGTTCATCTAGCACCAAGGGAACGGGTTGCAGGAGACACTTTTTCTCTGCTTTCTCAGTCTGTTTCCTAGAGCCGGTTTGAAGTTCCTGCAGTTTACACTGTAAAACCGATTTGGAACTTGTACCTCCCCATATATATGTATGGAATGGAGTTTACAACTGAAAAGAAACTTTGTGTTCCCACACAAGCTAATAGAAGGACTGCTTTGACACACACTTATCTCTCAGAACTGAGCAAGTGGAGAGACGTTCGTTCATCTAGCACCAAGGGAACAGGTTGCAGGAGACACTTTTACTCTGCTTTCTCAGTCTGTTTCCTAGTAACGGTTTGAAGTTCCAGCAGTTTTCACTGTAAAACCGAGTTGGAGCTAGTACCTACCCATATATATGTAAGGAACGGATTTTGCAACTGAAAAGAAACTTTGTGTTCCCAACAAGCTAGGTGAAGGACGGCTTTCACACACACTTATCTCTCAGAACTGAGCAAGTGGAGAGACGTTCGTTCATCTAGCACCAATGGAACGGGTTGCAGGAGACAATTTTTCTCTGCCTTCTCAGTCTGTTTCATAGTGCCGGTTTGAAGTTCCTGCAGTTTTCACTGTAAAACCGAGTTGGAGCTAGTACCTACCCATATATATGTATGGAATGGAGTTTGCAACTGAAAAGAAACTTTGTGTTCCCAACAAGCTAATTGAAGGACGGCATTCACACACACTTATCTCTCAGAACTGAGCAAGTGGAGAGACGTTCGTTCATCTAGCACCAAGGGAACGGGTTGCAGGAGACACTTTTTCTCTGCTTTCTCAGTCTGTTTCCTAGTACCGGTTTGAAGTTCCAGCAGTTTTCACTGTAAAACCGAGTTGGAGCTAGTACCTACAGATTTATATGTAAGAAACGGAGTTTGCAACTGAAAAGAAACTTTGTGCTTCCAACAAGCTAGGTGAAGGACGGCTTTCACACACACTTATCTCTCAGAACTGAGCAAGTGGAGAGACGTTCGTTCATCTAGCACCAAGGGAACGGGTTGCAGGAGACACTTTTTCTCTGCTTTCTCAGTCTGTTTCCTAGAGCCGGTTTGAAGTTCCTGCAGTTTTCACTGTAAAACCGAGTTGGAGTTAGTACTTCCCCATATATATGTATGGAATGGAGTTTGCAACTGAAAAGAAACTTTGTGTTCGCATCAAGCTAATTGAAGGACGGCTTTCACACACCCTTATCTCTCAGAACCGAGCAAGTGGAGAGACGTTCGTTCATCTAGCACCAAGGGAACGGGTTGCAGGAGACACTTTTACTCTGCTTTCTAAGTCTTTTTCCGAGAGCCGGTTTGAAGTTCCTGCAGTTTTCACTGTAAAACCGAGTTGGAGCTAGTACCTACCCATATATATGTAAGGAACGGAGTTTGCAACTGAAAAGAAACTTTGTTTTCCCAACTAGCTAGGTGAAGGACGGCTTTCACACACAATTATCTCTCAGAAATGAGCAAGTGTAGAGACGTTCGTTCATCTAGCACCAAGGGAACGGGTTGCAGGAGACACTTTTTCTCTGCTTTCTCAGTCTGTTTCCTAGAGCCTGTTTGAAGTTCCTGCAGTTTTCACTGTAAAACCGATTTGGAACTTGTACCACCCCATATATATGTATGGAATGTAGTTTGCAACTGAAAAGAAACTTTGTGTACCCAACAAGCTAGGTGAAGGACGGCTTTCACACACAATTATCTCTCAGAACTGAGCAAGTGGAGAGACGTTCGTTCATCTAGCACCAAGGGAACGGGTTGCAAGAGACACTTTTTCTCTGCTTTCTCAGTCTGTTTCCTAGAGCCGGTTTGAAGTTCCTGCAGTTTTCACTGTAAAACCGAGTTGGAACTTGTACCTCCCCATATATATGTATGGAATGGAGTTTGCAACTGAAAAGAAACTTTGTGTTCCCAACAAGCTAATTGAAGGACGGCTTTCACACACACTTATCTCTCAGAACCGAGCAAGTGGAGAGACGTTCGTTCATCTAGCACCAAGGGAACGGGTTGCAGGAGACACTTTTAATCTGCTTTCTCAGTCTTTTTCCGAGAGCCGGTTTGAAGTTCCTGCAGTTTTCACTGTAAAACCTAGTTGGAGCTAGTACCTACCCATATATATGTAAGGAACGGAGTTTGCAACTGAAAAGAAAATTTGTGTTCCCAACAAGCTAGGTGAAGGACGGCTTTGACACACACTTATCTCTCAGAACTGAGCAAGTGGAGAGACGTTCGTTCATCTAGCACCAAGGGAACGGGTTGCAGGAAACACTTTTTCTCTGTTTTCTCAGTCTGTTTCCTAGTGCCGGTTTGAAATTCCTGCAGTTTTCACTGTAAAACCGAGTTGGAGCTAGTACCTACTAATATATATGTAAGGAACGGAGTTTGCAACTGAAAAGAAACTTTGTGTTCCCTGCAAGCTAGGTGAAGGACGGCTTTCACACACACTTATCTCTCAGAACTGAGCAAGTGGAGAGACGTTCGTTCATCTAGCACCAAGGGAACGGGTTGCAGGAGACACTTTTTCTCTGCTTTCTCAGTCTGTTTCCTAGAGCCGGTTTGAAGTTCCTGCAGTTTACACTGTAAAACCGAGTTGCAGCTTGTACCTCCCCATATATATGTATGGAATGGAGTTTGCAACTGAAAAGGAACTTTGTGTTCCCAACAAGCTAATTGAAGGACTGCTTTGACACACACTTATCTCTCAGAACTGAGCAAGTTGAGAGACGTTCGTTCATCTAGCACCAAGATAACGGGTTGCAGGAGACACTTTTACTCTGCTTTCTCAGTCTGTTTCCTAGTGCCGGCTTGAAGTTCCTGCAGTTTTCACTGTAAAACCGAGTTGGAGCTAGTACCTACACATATATATGTAAGGAACGGAGTTTGCAACTGAAAAGAAACTTTGTGTTCCCAACAAGCTAGGTGAAGGACGGCTTTCACACACACTTATCTCTCAGAACTGAGCAAGTGGAGAGACGTTCGTTCATCTAGCACCAAGGGAACGGTTTGCAGGAGATACTTTTCTCTGCTTTCTCAGTCTGTTTCCTAGTGCCGGTTTGACGTTCCTGCAGTTTTCACTGTAAAAACGATTTGGAGCTACTACCTCCCCATATATATGTATGGAATGGAGTTTGCAATTGAAAAGAAACTTTGTGTTCCCAACAAGCTAGGTGAAGTATGGCTTTGACACACACTTATCTCTCAGAACTGAGCAAGTGGAGAGACGTTCGTTCATCTAGCACCAAGGGAACGGGTTGCAGGAGACACTTTTTCTCTGCTTTCTCAGTCTGTTTCCTAGTGCCGGTTTGAAGTTCCTGCAGTTTTCACTGTAAAACCGAGTTGGATCTTGTACCTCCCCATATATATGTATGGAATGGAGTTTGCAACTGAAAAGATACTTTGTGTTCCTAACAAGCTAATTGAAGTACGGCTTTCACACACACTTATCTCTCAGAACTGAGCAAGTGGAGAGATGTTCGTTCATCTAGCACCAAGGAAACGGGTTGCAGGAGACACTTTTTCTCTGCTTTCTCAGTCTGTTTCCTAGTGCCGGTTTGAAGTTCCTGAAGTTTTCACTGTAAAATCGAGTTGGAGCTAGTACCTACCCATATATATGTAAGGAACGGAGTTTGCAACTGAAAAGAAACTTTGTGTTCCCAACAAGCTAGGTGAAGGACGGCTTTCACACACACTTATCTCTCAGAACTGAGCAAGTGGAGAGACGTTCGTTCATCTAGCACCAAGGGAACGGTTTGCAGGAGATACTTTTTCTCTGCTTTCTCAGTCTGTTTCCTAGTGCCGGTTTGAAGTTCCTGCATTTTTCACTGTAAAACCGATTTGGAGCTACTACCTCCCCATATATATGTATGGAATGGAGTTTGCAATTGAAAAGAAACTTTCTGTTCCCAACAAGCTAGGTGAAGTATGGCTTTGACACACAATTATCTCTCAGAACTGAGCAAGTGGAGAGACGTTCGTTCATCTAGCACCAAGGGAACGGGTTGCAGGAGACACTTTTTCTCTGCTTTCTCAGACTGTTTCCTAGTGCCGGTTTGAAGTTCCTGCAGTTTTCACTGTAAAACCGTGTTGGAGCTTGTACCTCCCCATATATATGTATGGAATGGAGTTTGCAACTGAAAAGAAACTTTGTGTCCCAACAAGCTAATTGAAGGACGGCTTTCACACACACTTATCTCTCAGAACTGAGCAAGTGGAGAGACGTTCGTTCATCTAACACCAAGGGAACGGGTTGCAGGAGACACTTTTTCTCTGCTTTCTCATTCTGATTCCTAGTGCCGGTTTGAAGTTCCTGAAGTTTTCACTGTAAAATCGAGTTGGAGCTAGTACCTACCCATATATATGTAAGGAACGGAGTTAGCAACTGAAAAGAAACTTTGTTTTCCCAACAAGCTGGTGAAGGACGGCTTTCACACACATTTATCTCTCAGAACTTAGCAAGTGGAGAGACGTTCGTTCATCTAGCACCAAGGGAACGGGTTGCAGGAGACACTTATTCTCTGCTTTCTCAGTCTGTTTCCTAGTGCCGGTTTGATGTTCCTGAAGTTTTCACTGTAAAATCGAGTTGGAGCTAGTACCTACCCATATATATGTAAGGAACGGAGTTTGCAACTGAAAAGAAACTTTGTGTTCCCAACAAGCTAAGTGAAGGACGGCTTTCACACACACTTATCTCTCAGAACTGAGCAAGTGGAGAGACGTTAGTTCATCTAGCACCAAGGGAACGGTTTGCAGGAGATACTTTGTCTCTGCTTTCTCAGTCTGTTTCCTAGTGCCGGTTTGAAGTTCCTGCATTTTTCACTGTAAAACCGATTTGGAGCTACTACCTCCCCATATATATGTATGGAATGGAGTTCGCAATTGAAAAGAAACTTTCTGTTCCCAACAAGCTAGGTGAAGTATGGCTTTGAAACACACTTATCTCTCAGAACTGAGCAAGTGGAGAGACGTTCGTTCATCTAGCACCAAGGGAACGGGTTGCAGGAGACACTTTTTCTCTGCTTTCTCAGTCTGTTTCCTAGTGCCGGTTTGAAGTTCCTGCAGTTTTCACTGTAAAACCGATTTGGAGCTTGTACCTCCCGATATATACGTATGGAATGGAGTTTGCAACTGAAAAGAAACTTTGTGTTCCCAACAAGCTAGGTGAAGGACGGCTTTCACACACACTTATCTCTCAGAACTGAGCAAGTGGAGAGACGTTCGTTCATCTAGCACCAAGGGAACGGGTTGCAGGAGACACTTTTTCTCTGCTTTCTCAGTCTGTTTCCAAGTGCCGGTTTGAAGTTCCTGCAGTTTTCACTGTAAAACCGAGTTGGAGTTAGTACTTCCCCATATATATGTATGGAATGGAGTTTGCAACTGAAAAGAAACTTTGTGTTCCCAACAAGCTAATTGAAGGACGGCTTTCACACACACTTATCTCTCAGAACTGAGCAAGTGGAGAGACGTTCGTTCATCTAGCACCAAGGGAACGGGTTGCATGAGACACTTTTACTCTGCTTTCTCAGTCTGTTTCCTAGTACCGGTTTGAAGTTCCTGCAGTTTTCACTGTAAAACCGAGTTGGAGCTAGTACCTACAGATATATATGTAAGGAACGGAGTTTGCAACTGAAAAGAAACTTTGTGTTCCCAACAAGCTAGGTGAAGGACCGCTTTCACACACAATTATCTCTCAGAACTGAGCAAGTGAAGAGACGTTCGTTCATTTAGCACCAAGGGAACGGGTTGCAGGAGACACTTTTTCTCTTTTTCTCAGTCTGTTTCCTAGTGCCGGTTTGAAGTTCCTGCAGTTTTCAGTGTAAAATCGAGTTTGAGCTAGTACCTACCCATATATATGTAAGGAACGGAGTTTGCAACTGAAAAGAAACTTTGTGTTCCCAACAAGCTAGGTGAAGGACGGCTTTCACACACACTTATCTCTCAGAACTGAGCAAGTGGAGAGACGTTCGTTCATCTAGCACCAAGGGAACGGTTTGCAGGAAATACTTTTCTCTGCTTTCTCAGTCTGTTTCCTAGTGCCGGTTTGACGTTCCTGCAGTTTTCACTGTAAAAACGATTTGGAGCTACTACCTCCCCATATATATGTATGGAATGGAGTTTGCAATTGAAAAGAAACTTTGTGTTCCCAACAAGCTAGGTGAAGTATGGCTTTGACACACACTTTTCCCTCAGAACTGAGCAAGTGGAGAGACGTTCGTTCATCTAGCACCAAGGGAACGGGTTGCAGGAGACACTTTTTCTCTGCTTTCTCAGTCTGTTTCCTAGTGCCGGTTTGAAGTTCCTGCAGTTTTCACTGTAAAACCGAGTTGGAGCTTGTACCTCCCCATATATATGTATGGAATGGAGTTTGCAACTGAAAAGATACTTTGTGTTCCTAACAAGCTAATTGAAGGACGGCTTTCACACACACTTATCTCTCAGAACTGAGCAAGTGGAGAGATGTTCGTTCATCTAGCACCAAGGAAACGGGTTGCAGGAGACACTTTTTCTCTGCCTTCTCAGTCTGTTTCCTAGTGCCGGTTTGAAGTTCCTGCAGTTTTCACTGTAAAACCGAGTTGGAGATTGTACCTCCCCATATATATGTATGGAATGGAGTTTGCAACTGAAAAGAAACTTTGTGTTCCCAACAAGATAATTGAAGGACGGCATTCACACACAATTATCTCTCAGAACTGAGCAAGTGGAGAGACGTTCGTTCATCTAGCACCAAGGGAACGGGTTGCAGGAGACACTTTTTCTCTGCTTTCTCAGTCTGTTTCCTAGTACCGGTTTGATGTTCCTGCAGTTTTCACTGTAAAACCGAGTTGGAGCTAGTACCTACAGATATATATGTAAGGAACGGAGTTTGCAACTGAAAAGAAACTTTGTGTTCCCAACAAGCTAGGTGAAGGACCGCATTCACACACAATTATCTCTCAGAACTGAGCAAGTGGAGAGACGTTCGTTCATCTAGCACCAAGGGAACGGGTTGCAGGAGACACTTTTTCTCTGCTTTCTCAGTCTGTTTCCAAGTGCCGGTTTGAAGTTCCTGCAGTTTTCACTGTAAAACCGAGTTGGAGTTAGTACTTCCCCATATATATGTATGGAATGGAGTTTGCAACTGAAAAGAAACTTTGTGTTCCCAACAAGCTAATTGAAGGACGGCTTTCACACACACTTATCTCTCAGAACTGAGCAAGTGGAGAGACGTTCGTTCATCTAGCACCAAGGGATCGGGTTGCATGAGACACTTTTACTCTGCTTTCTCAGTCTGTTTCCTAGTACCGGTTTGATGTTCCTGCAGTTTTCACTGTAAAACCGAGTTGGAGCTAGTACCTACAGATATATATGTAAGGAACGGAGTTTGCAACTGAAAAGAAACTTTGTGTTCCCAACAAGCTAGGTGAAGGACCGCTTTCACACACAATTATCTCTCAGAACTGAGCAAGTGGAGAGACGTTCGTTCATTTAGCACCAAGGGGACGGGTTGCAGGAGACACTTTTTCTCTTTTTCTCAGTCTGTTTCCTAGTGCCGGTTTGAAGTTCCTGCAGTTTTCACTGTAAAATCGAGTTGGAGCTAGTACCTACCCATATATATGTAAGGAACGGAGTTTGCAACTGAAAAGAAACTTTGTGTTCCCAACAAGCTAAGTGAAGGACGGCTTTCACACACACTTATCTCTCAGAACTGAGCAAGTGGAGAGACGTTCGTTCATCTAGCACCAAGGGAACGGTTTGCAGGAGATACTTTTCTCTGCTTTCTCAGTCTGTTTCCTAGTGCCGGTTTGACGTTCCTGCAGTTTTCACTGTAAAAACGATTTGGAGCTACTACCTCCCCATATATATGTATGGAATGGAGTTTGCAATTGAAAAGAAACTTTGTGTTCCCAACAAGCTAGGTGAAGTATGGCTTTGACACACACTTTTCCCTCAGAACTGAGCAAGTGGAGAGACGTTCGTTCATCTAGCACCAAGGGAACGGGTTGCAGGAGACACTTTTTCTCTGCTTTCTCATTCTGTTTCCTAGTGCCGGTTAGAAGTTCCTGCAGTTTTCACTGTAAAACCGAGTTGGAGCTTGTACCTCCCCATATATATGTATGGAATGGAGTTTGCAACTGAAAAGAAACTTTGTGTTCCTAACAAGCTAATTGAAGGACGGCTTTCACACACACTTATCTCTCAGAACTGAGCAAGTGGAGAGACGTTCGTTCATCTAGCACCAAGGGAACGGGTTGCAGGAGACACTTATTCTCTGCTTTCTCAGTCTGTTTCCTAGTGCCGGTTTGATGTTCCTGAAGTTTTCACTGTAAAATCGAGTTGGAGCTAGTACCTACCCATATATATGTAAGGAACGGAGTTTGCAACTGAAAAGAAACTTTGTGTTCCCAACAAGCTAGGTGAAGGACGGCTTTCACACACACTTATCTCTCAGAACTGAGCATGTGGAGAGACGTTAGTTCATCTAGCACCAAGGGAACGGTTTGCAGGAGATACTTTGTCTCTGCTTTCTCAGTCTGTTTCCTAGTGCCGGTTTGAATTTCCTGCATTTTTCACTGTAAATCCGATTTGGAGCTACTACCTCCCCATATATATGTATGGAATGGAGTTCGCAATTGAAAAGAAACTTTCTGTTCCCAACAAGCTACGTGAAGTATGGCTTTGAAACACACTTATCTCTCAGAACTGAGCAAGTGGAGAGACGTTCGTTCATCTAGCACCAAGGGAACGGGTTGCAGGAGACACTTTTTCTCTGCTTTCTCAGTCTGTTTCCTAGTGCCGGTTTGAAGTTCCTGCAGTTTTCACTGTAAAACAGATTTGGAGCTTGTACCTCCCGATATATACGTATGGAATGGAGTTTGCAACTGAAAAGAAACTTTGTGTTCCCAACAAGCTAGGTGAAGGACGGCTTTCACACACACTTATCTCTCAGAACTGAGCAAGTGGAGAGACGTTCGTTCATCTAGAACCAAGGGAACGGTTTGCAGGAGATACTTTTTCTCTGCTTTCTCAGTCTGTTTCCTAGTGCCGGTTTGAAGTTCCTGCATTTTTCACGGTAAAACCGATTTGGAGCTACTACCTCCCCATATATATGTATGGAATGGAGTTTGCAATTGAAAAGAAACTTTCTGTTCCCAACAAGCTAGGTGAAGTATGGCTTTGACACACACTTATCTCTCAGAACTGAGCAAGTGGAGAGACGTTCGTTCAACTAGCACCAAGATAAAGGGTTGCAGGGGACACTTTTACTCTGCTTTCTCAGTCTGTTTCCTAGTGCCGGCTTGAAGTTCCTGCAGTTTTCACTGTAAAACCGAGTTGGAGCTAGTACCTACACATATATATGTAAGGAACGGAGTTTGCAACTGAAAAGTAACTTTGTGTTCCCAACAAGCTAGGTGAAGGACGGCTTTCAGACACACTTATATCTCAGAACTGAGCAAGTGGAGAGACGTTCGTTCATCTAGCACCAAGTGAACGGGTTGCAGGAGACACTTTTTCTCTGCTTTCTCAGTCTGTTTCCTAGTGCCGGTTTGAAGTTCCTGCAGTTTTCACTGTATAACCGAGTTGGAGATTGTACCTCCCCATATATATGTATGGAATGGAGTTTGCAACTGAAAAGAAACTTTGTGTTCCCAACAAGATAATTGAAGGACGGCATTCACACACACTTATCTCTCAGAACTGAGCAAGTGGAGAGACGTTCGTTCATCTAGCACCAAGGGAACGGGTTGCAGGAGACACTTTTTCTCTGCTTTCTCAGTCTGTTTCCTAGTACCGGTTTGAAATTCCTGCAGTTTTCACTGTAAAACCGAGTTGGAGCTAGTACCTACAGATATATATGTAAGGAACGGAGTTTGCAACTGAAAAGAAACTTTGTGTTCCCAACAAGCTAGGTGAAGGACCGCATTCACACACAATTATCTCTCAGAACTGAGCAAGTGGAGAGACGTTCGTTCATCTAGCACCAAGGGAACGGGTTGCAGGAGACACTTTTTCTCTGCTTTCTCAGTCTGTTTCCAAGTGCCGGTTTGAAGTTCCTGCAGTTTTCACTGTAAAACCGAGTTGGAGTTAGTACTTCCCCATATATATGTATGGAATGGAGTTTGCAACTGAAAAGAAACTTTGTGTTCCCAACAAGCTAATTGAAGGACGGCTTTCACACACACTTATCTCTCAGAACTGAGCAAGTGGAGAGACGTTCGTTCATCTAGCACCAAGGGAACGGGTTGCAGGAGACACTTTTTCTCTGCCTTCTCAGTCTGTTTCCTAGTGCCGGTTTGAAGTTCCTGCAGTTTTCACTGTAAAACCGAGTTGGAGATTGTACCTCCCCATATATATGTATGGAATGGAGTTTGCAACTGAAAAGAAACTTTGTGTTCCCAACAAGATAATTGAAGTACGGCATTCACACACAATTATCTCTCAGAACTGAGCAAGTGGAGAGACGTTCGTTCATCTAGCACCAAGGGAACGGGTTGCAGGAGACACTTTTTCTCTGCTTTCTCAGTCTGTTTCCTAGTACCGGTTTGATGTTCCTGCAGTTTTCACTGTAAAACCGAGTTGGAGCTAGTACCTACAGATATATATGTAAGGAACGGAGTTTGCAACTGAAAAGAAACTTTGTGTTCCCAACAAGCTAGGTGAAGGACCGCATTCACACACAATTATCTCTCAGAACTGAGCAAGTGGAGAGACGTTCGTTCATCTAGCACCAAGGGAACGGGTTGCAGGAGACACTTTTTCTCTGCTTTCTCAGTCTGTTTCCAAGTGCCGGTTTGAAGTTCCTGCAGTTTTCACTGTAAAACCGAGTTGGAGTTAGTACTTCCCCATATATATGTATGGAATGGAGTTTGCAACTGAAAAGAAACTTTGTGTTCCCAACAAGCTAATTGAAGGACGGCTTTCACACACACTTATCTCTCAGAACTGAGCAAGTGGAGAGACGTTCGTTCATCTAGCACCAAGGGATCGGGTTGCATGAGACACTTTTACTCTGCTTTCTCAGTCTGTTTCCTAGTACCGGTTTGATGTTCCTGCAGTTTTCACTGTAAAACCGAGTTGGAGCTAGTACCTACAGATATATATGTAAGGAACGGAGTTTGCAACTGAAAAGAAACTTTGTGTTCCCAACAAGCTAGGTGAAGGACCGCTTTCACACACAATTATCTCTCAGAACTGAGCAAGTGGAGAGACGTTCGTTCATTTAGCACCAAGGGGACGGGTTGCAGGAGACACTTTTTCTCTTTTTCTCAGTCTGTTTCCTAGTGCCGGTTTGAAGTTCCTGCAGTTTTCACTGTAAAATCGAGTTGGAGCTAGTACCTACCCATATATATGTAAGGAACGGAGTTTGCAACTGAAAAGAAACTTTGTGTTCCCAACAAGCTAAGTGAAGGACGGCTTTCACACACACTTATCTCTCAGAACTGAGCAAGTGGAGAGACGTTCGTTCATCTAGCACCAAGGGAACGGTTTGCAGGAGATACTTTTCTCTGCTTTCTCAGTCTGTTTCCTAGTGCCGGTTTGACGTTCCTGCAGTTTTCACTGTAAAAACGATTTGGAGCTACTACCTCCCCATATATATGTATGGAATGGAGTTTGCAATTGAAAAGAAACTTTGTGTTCCCAACAAGCTAGGTGAAGTATGGCTTTGACACACACTTTTCCCTCAGAACTGAGCAAGTGGAGAGACGTTCGTTCATCTAGCACCAAGGGAACGGGTTGCAGGAGACACTTTTTCTCTGCTTTCTCATTCTGTTTCCTAGTGCCGGTTAGAAGTTCCTGCAGTTTTCACTGTAAAACCGAGTTGGAGCTTGTACCTCCCCATATATATGTATGGAATGGAGTTTGCAACTGAAAAGAAACTTTGTGTTCCTAACAAGCTAATTGAAGGACGGCTTTCACACACACTTATCTCTCAGAACTGAGCAAGTGGAGAGACGTTCGTTCATCTAGCACCAAGGGAACGGGTTGCAGGAGACACTTATTCTCTGCTTTCTCAGTCTGTTTCCTAGTGCCGGTTTGATGTTCCTGAAGTTTTCACTGTAAAATCGAGTTGGAGCTAGTACCTACCCATATATATGTAAGGAACGGAGTTTGCAACTGAAAAGAAACTTTGTGTTCCCAACAAGCTAGGTGAAGGACGGCTTTCACACACACTTATCTCTCAGAACTGAGCATGTGGAGAGACGTTAGTTCATCTAGCACCAAGGGAACGGTTTGCAGGAGATACTTTGTCTCTGCTTTCTCAGTCTGTTTCCTAGTGCCGGTTTGAATTTCCTGCATTTTTCACTGTAAATCCGATTTGGAGCTACTACCTCCCCATATATATGTATGGAATGGAGTTCGCAATTGAAAAGAAACTTTCTGTTCCCAACAAGCTACGTGAAGTATGGCTTTGAAACACACTTATCTCTCAGAACTGAGCAAGTGGAGAGACGTTCGTTCATCTAGCACCAAGGGAACGGGTTGCAGGAGACACTTTTTCTCTGCTTTCTCAGTCTGTTTCCTAGTGCCGGTTTGAAGTTCCTGCAGTTTTCACTGTAAAACAGATTTGGAGCTTGTACCTCCCGATATATACGTATGGAATGGAGTTTGCAACTGAAAAGAAACTTTGTGTTCCCAACAAGCTAGGTGAAGGACGGCTTTCACACACACTTATCTCTCAGAACTGAGCAAGTGGAGAGACGTTCGTTCATCTAGAACCAAGGGAACGGTTTGCAGGAGATACTTTTTCTCTGCTTTCTCAGTCTGTTTCCTAGTGCCGGTTTGAAGTTCCTGCATTTTTCACGGTAAAACCGATTTGGAGCTACTACCTCCCCATATATATGTATGGAATGGAGTTTGCAATTGAAAAGAAACTTTCTGTTCCCAACAAGCTAGGTGAAGTATGGCTTTGACACACACTTATCTCTCAGAACTGAGCAAGTGGAGAGACGTTCGTTCAACTAGCACCAAGATAAAGGGTTGCAGGGGACACTTTTACTCTGCTTTCTCAGTCTGTTTCCTAGTGCCGGCTTGAAGTTCCTGCAGTTTTCACTGTAAAACCGAGTTGGAGCTAGTACCTACACATATATATGTAAGGAACGGAGTTTGCAACTGAAAAGTAACTTTGTGTTCCCAACAAGCTAGGTGAAGGACGGCTTTCAGACACACTTATATCTCAGAACTGAGCAAGTGGAGAGACGTTCGTTCATCTAGCACCAAGTGAACGGGTTGCAGGAGACACTTTTTCTCTGCTTTCTCAGTCTGTTTCCTAGTGCCGGTTTGAAGTTCCTGCAGTTTTCACTGTATAACCGAGTTGGAGATTGTACCTCCCCATATATATGTATGGAATGGAGTTTGCAACTGAAAAGAAACTTTGTGTTCCCAACAAGATAATTGAAGGACGGCATTCACACACACTTATCTCTCAGAACTGAGCAAGTGGAGAGACGTTCGTTCATCTAGCACCAAGGGAACGGGTTGCAGGAGACACTTTTTCTCTGCTTTCTCAGTCTGTTTCCTAGTACCGGTTTGAAATTCCTGCAGTTTTCACTGTAAAACCGAGTTGGAGCTAGTACCTACAGATATATATGTAAGGAACGGAGTTTGCAACTGAAAAGAAACTTTGTGTTCCCAACAAGCTAGGTGAAGGACCGCATTCACACACAATTATCTCTCAGAACTGAGCAAGTGGAGAGACGTTCGTTCATCTAGCACCAAGGGAACGGGTTGCAGGAGACACTTTTTCTCTGCTTTCTCAGTCTGTTTCCAAGTGCCGGTTTGAAGTTCCTGCAGTTTCCACTGTAAAACCGAGTTGGAGTTAGTACTTCCCCATATATATGTATGGAATGGAGTTTGCAACTGAAAAGAAACTTTGTGTTCCCAACAAGCTAATTGAAGGACGGCTTTCACACACACTTATCTCTCAGAACTGAGCAAGTGGAGAGACGTTCGTTCATCTAGCACCAAGGGAACGGGTTGCATGAGACACTTTTACTCTGCTTTCTCAGTCTGTTTCCTAGTACCGGTTTGAAGTTCCTGCAGTTTTCACTGTAAAACCGAGTTGGAGCTAGTACCTAGAGATATATATGTAAGGAAAGGAGTTTGCAACTGAAAAGAAACTTTGTGTTCCCAACAAGCTAGGTGAAGGACCGCTTTCACACACAATTATCTCTCAGAACTGAGCAAGTGGAGAGACGTTCGTTCATTTAGCACCAAGGGAACGGGTTGCAGGAGTCACTTTTTCTCTTTTTCTCAGTCTGTTTCCTAGTGCCGGTTTGAAGTTCCTGCAGTTTTCACTGTAAAATCGAGTTGGAGCTAGTACCTACCCATATATATGTAAGGAACGGAGTTTGCAACTGAAAAGAAACTTTGTGTTCCCAACAAGCTAAGTGAAGGACGGCTTTCACACACACTTATCTCTCAGAACTGAGCAAGTGGAGAGACGTTCGTTCATCTAGCACCAAAGGAACGGTTTGCAGGAGATACTTTTCTCTGCTTTCTCAGTCTGTTTCCTAGTGCCGGTTTGACGTTCCTGCAGTTTTCACTGTAAAAACGATTTGGAGCTACTACCTCCCCATATATATGTATGGAATGGAGTTTGCAACTGAAAAGAAACTTTGTGTTCCCAACAAGCTAGGTGAAGTATGGCTTTGACACACACTTTTCCCTCAGAACTGAGCAAGTGGAGAGACGTTCGTTCATCTAGCACCAAGGGAACGGGTTGCAGGAGACACTTTTTCTCTGCTTTCTCATTCTGTTTCCTAGTGCCGGTTTGAAGTTCCTGCAGTTTTCACTGTAAAACCGAGTTGGAGCTTGTACCTCCCCATATATATGTATGGAATGGAGTTTGCAACTGAAAAGAAACTTTGTGTTCCTAACAAGCTAATTGAAGGACGGCTTTCACACACACTTATCTCTCAGAACTGAGCAAGTGGAGAGATGTTCGTTCATCTAGCACCAAGGAAACGGGTTGCAGGAGACACTTTTTCTCTGCTTTCTCAGTCTGTTTCCTAGTGCCGGTTTGAAGTTCCTGAAGTTTTCACTGTAAAATCGAGTTGGAGCTAGTACCTACCCATATATATGTAAGGAACGGAGTTTGCAACTGAAAAGAAACTTTGTGTTCCCAACAAGCTAGGTGAAGGACGGCTTTCACACACACTTATCTCTCAGAACTGAGCAAGTGGAGAGACGTTCGTTCATCTAGCACCAAGGGAACGGTTTGCAGGAGATACTTTTTCTCTGCTTTCTCAGTCTGTTTCCTAGTGCCGGTTTGAATTTCCTGCATTTTTCACTGTAAAACCGATTTGGAGCTACTACCTCCCCATATATATGTATGGAATGGAGTTTGCAATTGAAAAGAAACTTTCTGTTCCCAACAAGCTAGGTGAAGTATGGCTTTGACACACACTTATCTCTCAGAACTGAGCAAGTGGAGAGACGTTCGTTCATCTAGCACCAAGGGAACGGGTTGCAGGAGACACTTTTTCTCTGCTTTCTCAGTCTGTTTCCTAGTGCCGGTTTGAAGTTCCTGCAGTTTTCACTGTAAAACCGAGTTGGAGCTTGTACCTCCCTATATATATGTATGGAATGGAGTTTGCAACTGAAAAGAAACTTTGTGTCCCAACAAGCTAATTGAAGGACGGCTTTCACACACACTTATCTCTCAGAACTGAGCAAGTGGAGAGACGTTCGTTCATCTAACACCAAGGGAACGGGTTGCAGGAGACACTTTTTCTCTGCTTTCTCGTTCTGATTCCTAGTGCCGGTTTGAAGTTCCTGAAGTTTTCACTGTAAAATCGAGTTGGAGCTAGTACCTACCCATATATATGTAAGGAACGGAGTTAGCAACTGAAAAGAAACTTTGTGTTCGCAACAAGCTGGTGAAGGACGGCTTTCACACACATTTATCTCTCAGAACTTAGCAAGTGGAGAGACGTTCGTTCATCTAGCACCAAGGGAACGGGTTGCAGGAGACACTTATTCTCTGCTTTCTCAGTCTGTTTCCTAGTGCCGGTTTGATGTTCCTGAAGTTTTCACTGTAAAATCGAGTTGGAGCTAGTACCTACCCATATATATGTAAGGAACGGAGTTTGCAACTGAAAAAAAACTTTGTGTTCCCAACAAGCTAGGTGAAGGACGGCTTTCACACACACTTATCTCTCAGAACTGAGCAAGTGGAGAGACGTTCGTTCATCTAGCACCAAGGGAACGGTTTGCAGGAGACACTTTGTCTCTGCTTTCTCAGTCTGTTTCCTAGTGCCGGTTTGAAGTTCCTGCATTTTTCACTGTAAAACCGATTTGGAGCTACTACCTCCCCATATATATGTATGGAATGGAGTTCGCAATTGAAAAGAAACTTTCTGTTCCCAACAAGCTAGGTGAAGGACGGCTTTCACACACACTTATCTCTCAGAACTGAGCAAGTGGAGAGACGTTCGTTCATCTAGCACCAAGGGAACGGGTTGCAGGAGACACTTTTTCTCTGCTTTCTCAGTCTGTTTCCTAGTGCCGGTTTGAAGTTCCTGCAGTTTTCACTGTAAAACCGATTTGGAGCTTGTACCTCCCGATATATATGTATGGAATGGAGTTTGCAACTGAAAAGAAACTTTGTGTTCCTAACAAGCTAATAGAAGGACGGCTTTCACACACACTTATCTCTCAGAACTGAGCAAGTGGAGAGACGTTCGTTCATCTAGCACCAAGGGAACGGTTTGCAGGAGATACTTTTTCTCTGCTTTCTCAGTCTGTTTCCTAGTGCCGGTTTGAAGTTCCTTCATTTTTCACGGTAAAACCGATTTGGAGCTACTACCTCCCCATATATATGTATGGAATGGAGTTTGCAATTGAAAAGAAACTTTCTGTTCCCAACAAGCTAGGTAAAGTATGGCTTTGACACACACTTATCTCTCAGAACTGAGCAAGTGGAGAGACGTTCGTTCATCTAACACCAAGGGAACGGGTTGCAGGAGACACTTTTTCTCTGCTTTCTCAGTCTGTTTCCTAGTGCCGGTTTGAAGTTCCTGCAGTTTTCACTGTAAATCAGAGTTGGAGCTAGTACCTACCCATATATATGTATGGAACGGAGTTTGCAACTGAAAAGAAACTTTGTGTTCCCCACAAGCTAGTTGAAGTACGGCTTTCACACACACTTATCTCTCAGAACTGAGCAAGTGGAGAGACGTTCGTTCATCTAACACCAAGGGAACGGGTTGCAGGAGACACTTTTTCTCTGCTTTCTCAGTCTGTTTCCTAGTGCCGGTTTGAAGTTCCTGAAGTTTTCACTGTAAAATCGAGTTGGAGCTAGTACCTACCCATATATATGTAAGGAACGGAGTTTGCAACTGAAAAGAAACTTTGTGTTCCCAACAAGCTAGGTGAAGGACGGCTTTCACACACACTTATCTCTCAGAACTGAGCAAGTGGAGAGACGTTCGTTCATCTAGCACCAAGGGAACGGTTTGCAGGAGATACTTTTTCTCTGCTTTCTCAGTCTGTTTCCTAGTGCCGGTTTGAAGTTCCTGCATTTTTCACTGTAAAACCGATTTGGAGCTACTACCTCCCCATATATATGTATGGAATGGAGTTTGCAATTGAAAAGAAACTTTCTGTTCCCAACAAGCTAGGTGAAGTATGGCTTTGACACACACTTATCTCTCAGAACTGAGCAAGTGGAGAGACGTTCGTTCATCTAGCACCAAGGGAACGGGTTGCAGGAGACACTTTTTCTCTGCTTTCTCAGTCTGTTTCCTAGTGCCGGTTTGAAGTTCCTGCAGTTTTCACTGTAAAACCGAGTTGGAGCTTGTACCTCCCTATATATATGTATGGAATGGAGTTTGCAACTGAAAAGAAACTTTGTGTCCCAACAAGCTAATTGAAGGACGGCTTTCACACACACTTATCTCTCAGAACTGAGCAAGTGGAGAGACGTTCGTTCATCTAACACCAAGGGAACGGGTTGCAGGAGACACTTTTTCTCTGCTTTCTCGTTCTGATTCCTAGTGCCGGTTTGAAGTTCCTGAAGTTTTCACTCTAAAATCGAGTTGGAGCTAGTACCTACCCATATATATGTAAGGAACGGAGTTAGCAACTGAAAAGAAACTTTGTGTTCGCAACAAGCTGGTGAAGGACGGCTTTCACACACATTTATCTCTCAGAACTTAGCAAGTGGAGAGACGTTCGTTCATCTAGCACCAAGGGAACGGGTTGCAGGAGACACTTATTCTCTGCTTTCTCAGTCTGTTTCCTAGTGCCGGTTTGATGTTCCTGAAGTTTTCACTGTAAAATCGAGTTGGAGCTAGTACCTACCCATATATATGTAAGGAACGGAGTTTGCAACTGAAAAAAAACTTTGTGTTCCCAACAAGCTAGGTGAAGGACGGCTTTCACACACACTTATCTCTCAGAACTGAGCAAGTGGAGAGACGTTCGTTCATCTAGCACCAAGGGAACGGTTTGCAGGAGATACTTTGTCTCTGCTTTCTCAGTCTGTTTCCTAGTGCCGGTTTGAAGTTCCTGCATTTTTCACTGTAAAACCGATTTGGAGCTACTACCTCCCCATATATATGTATGGAATGGAGTTCGCAATTGAAAAGAAACTTTCTGTTCCCAAAAAGCTAGGTGAAGGACGGCTTTCACACACACTTATCTCTCAGAACTGAGCAAGTGGAGAGACGTTCGTTCATCTAGCACCAAGGGAACGGGTTGCAGGAGACACTTTTTCTCTGCTTTCTCAGTCTGTTTCCTAGTGCCGGTTTGAAGTTCCTGCAGTTTTCACTGTAAAACCGATTTGGAGCTTGTACCTCCCGATATATATGTATGGAATGGAGTTTGCAACTGAAAAGAAACTTTGTGTTCCTAACAAGCTAATAGAAGGACGGCTTTCACACACACTTATCTCTCAGAACTGAGCAAGTGGAGAGACGTTCGTTCATCTAGCACCAAGGGAACGGTTTGCAGGAGATACTTTTTCTCTGCTTTCTCAGTCTGTTTCCTAGTGCCGGTTTGAAGTTCCTTCATTTTTCACGGTAAAACCGATTTGGAGCTACTACCTCCCCATATATATGTATGGAATGGAGTTTGCAATTGAAAAGAAACTTTCTGTTCCCAACAAGCTAGGTAAAGTATGGCTTTGACACACACTTATCTCTCAGAACTGAGCAAGTGGAGAGACGTTCGTTCATCTAACACCAAGGGAACGGGTTGCAGGAGACACTTTTTCTCTGCTTTCTCAGTCTGTTTCCTAGTGCCGGTTTGAAGTTCCTGAAGTTTTCACTGTAAAATCGAGTTGGAGCTAGTACCTACCCATATATATGTAAGGAACGGAGTTTGCAACTGAAAAGAAACTTTGTGTTCCCAACAAGCTAGGTGAAGGACGGCTTTCACACACACTGATCTCTCAGAACTGAGCAAGTGGAGAGACGTTCGTTCATCTAGCACCAAGGGAACGGGTTGCAGGAGACACTTTTTCTCTGCTTTCTCAGTCTGTTTCCTAGTGCCGGTTTGAAGTTCCTGAAGTTTTCACTGTAAAATCGAGTTGGAGCTAGTACCTACCCATATATATATAAGGAACGGAGTTTGCAACTGAAAAGAAACTTCGTGTTCCCAACAAGCTAGGTGAAGGACGGCTTTCACACACACTTATGTCTCAGAACTGAGCAAGTGGAGAGACGTTCGTTCATCTAGCACCAATGGAACGGTTTGCAGGAGATACTTTTTCTCTGCTTTCTCAGTCTGTTTCCTAGTGCCGGTTTGAAGTTCCTGCATTTTTCACTGTAAAACCGATTTGGAGCTACTACCTCCCCATATATATGTATGGAATGGAGTTTGCAATTGAAAAGAAACTTTCTGTTCCCAACAAGCTAGGTGAAGTATGGCTTTGACACACACTTATCTCTCAGAACTGAGCAATTGGGGAGACGTTCGTTCATCTAGCACCAAGGGAACGGGTTGCAGGAGACACTTTTTCTCTGCTTTCTCAGTCTGTTTCCTAGTGCCGGTTTGAAGTTCCTGCAGTTTTCACTGTAAATCAGATTTGGAGCTAGTACCTACCCATATATATGTATGGAATGGAGTTTGCAACTGAAAAGAAACTTTGTGTTCCCAAAAAGCTAGGTGAAGTATGGCTTTGACACACACTTATCCCTCAGAACTGAGCAAGTGGAGAGGCATTCGTTCATCTAGCACCAAGGGAACGGGTTGCAGGAGACACTTTTTCTCTGCTTTCTCAGTCTGTTTCTTAGTGCCGGTTTGAAGTTCCTGCAATTTTCACTGTAAACCCGAGTTGGAGCTTGTATCTCCCCATATATATGTATGGAATGGAGTTTGCAACTGAAAAGAAACTTTGTGTTCCCAACAAGCTAGGTGAAGGACGGCTTTCAAGCACAATTATCTATCAGAACTGAGCAAGTGGAGAGACGTTCGTTCATCTAGAACCAAGGGAACGGGTTGCAGGAGTCACTTTTTCTCTGCTTTCTCAGTCTGTTTCCAAGTGCCGGTTTGAAGTTCCTGCAGTTTTCACTGTAAAACCGAGTTGGAGCTAGTACCTCCCCATATATATGTATGGAATGGAGTTTGCAACTGAAAAGGAACTTTGTGTTCCCAACAAGCTAGGTGAAGGACGGCTTTCACACACACTTATCTCTCAGAACTGAGCAAGTGGAGAGACGTTCGTTCATCTAGCACCAAGGGAACGGGTTGCAGGAGACACTTTTTCTCTGCTTTCTCAGTCTGTTTCGTAGTGCCGGTTTGAAGTTCCTGCAATTTTCACTGTAAAACCGAGTTGGAGCTTGTACCTCCCCATATATATGTATGGAATGGAGTTTGCAACTGAAAAGAAACTTTGTGTTCCTAACAAGCTAATTGAAGGACGGCTTTCACACACACTTATCTCTCAGAACTGAGCAAATGGAGAGACGTTCGTTCATCTAGCACCAAGGGAACGGGTTGCAGGAGGCACTTTTTCTGTGCTTTCTCAGTCTGTTTCCTAGTGCCGGTTTGAAGTTCCTGAAGTTTTCACTGTAAAACCGTGTTGGAGCTACTACCTCCCCATATATATGTATCGAATGGAGTTTGCAACTGAAAAGATACTTTCTGTTCCCAACAATCTAGGTGAAGGACGGCTTTCACACACACTTATCTCTCAGAACTGAGCAAGTGGAGAGACGTTCGTTCATCTAGCACCAAGGGAACGGGTTGCAGGAGACACTTTTTCTCTGCTTTCTCAGTCTGTTTCCTAGTGCCGGTTTGAAGTTCCTGCAGTTTTCACTGTAAAACATAGTTGGAGCTAGTACCTCCCCATATATATGTATGGAATGGAGTTTGCAACTGAAAAGAAACTTTGTGTTCCCAACAAGCTAGGTGAAGTACGGCTTTCAAACACAATTATCTATCAGAACTGAGCAAGTGGAGAGACGTTCGTTCATCTAGCACCAAGGGAACGGGTTGCAGGGGTCACTTTTTTCTCTGCTTTCTCAGTCTGTTTCCTAGTGCCGGTTTGAAGTTCCTGCAGTTTTCACTGTAAAACAGAGTTGGAGCTAGTACCTCCCCATATATATGTATGGAATGGAGTTTGCAACTGAAAAGAAACTTTGTGTTCCCAACAAGCTAGGTGAAGGACGGCTTTCAAACACAATTATCTATCAGAACTGAGCAAGTGGAAAGACTTTCGTTCATCTAGCACCAAGGGAACGGGTTGCAGGAGTCACTTTTTCTCTGCTTTCTCAGTCTGTTTCCAAGTGCCGGTTTGAAGTTCCTGCAGGTTTCACTGTAAAACAGAGTTGGAGCTAGTACCTCCCCATATATATGTATGGAATGGAGTTTGCAACTGAAAAGGAACTTTGTGTTCCCAACAAGCTAGGTGAAGGACGGCTTTCACACACACTTATCTCTCAGAACTGAGCAAGTGGAGAGACGTTCGTTCATCTAGCACCAAGGGAACGGGTTGCAGGAGACACTTTTTCTCTGCTTTCTCAGTCTGTTTCGTAGTGCCGGTTTGAAGTTCCTGCAATTTTCACTGTAAAACCGAGTTGGAGCTTGTACCTCCCCATATATATGTATGGAATGGAGTTTGCAACTGAAAAGAAACTTTGTGTTCCTAACAAGCTAATTGAAGGACGGCTTTCACACACACTTATCTCTCAGAACTGAGCAAGTGGAGAGACGTTCGTTCATCTAGCACCAAGGGAACGGGTTGCAGGAGGCACTTTTTCTCTGCTTTCTCAGTCTGTTTCCTAGTGCCGTTTTGAAGTTCCTGAAGTTTTCACTGTAAAACCGTGTTGGAGCTACTACCTACCCATATATATGTATCGAATGGAGTTTGCAACTGAAAAGATACTTTGTGTTCCCAACAATCTAGGTGAAGGACGGCTTTCACACACACTTATCTCTCAGAACTGAGCAAGTGGAGAGACGTTCGTTCATCTAGCACCAAGGGAACGGGTTGCAGGAGACACTTTTTCTCTGCTTTCTCAGTCTGTTTCCTAGTGCCGGTTTGAAGTTCCTGCAGTTTTCACTGTAAAACCGATTTGGAGCTAGTACCTCCCCATATATATGTATGGAATGGAGTTTGAAACTGAAAAGAAACTTTGTGTTCCCAACAAGCTAGGTGAAGGACGGCTTTCAAACACAATTATCTATCAGAACTGAGCAAGTGGAGAGACGTTCGTTCATCTAGCACCAAGGGAACGGGTTGCAGGAGTCACTTTTTCTCTGCTTTCTCAGTCTGTTTCCTAGTGCCGGTTTGATGTTCCTGCAGTTTTCACTGTAAAACCGAGTTGGAGCTAGTACCTCCCCATATATATGTAAGGAATGGAGTTTGCAACTGAAAAGAATTGTTGTGTTCCCAACAAGCTAGGTGAAGGACAGCTTTCACACAACTATTCTCTCAGAACTGAGCAAGTTGAGAGACGTTCGTTCATCTAGAACCGAGGGAACGGGTTGCAGGAGACACTTTTTCTCTGCTTTCTCAGTCTGTTTCCTAGTGCCGGTTTATAGTTCCTGCAGTTTTCACTGTAAAACCGCGTTGGAGCTAGTACTTCCAAATATATATGTATGGAATGGAGTTTGCAACTGAAAAGAAACTTTGTGTTCCCAACAAGCTTGGTGAAGGACGGCTTTCACACACACTTATCTCTCAGAACTGAGCAAGTGGAGAGACGTTCGTTCATCTAGCACCAAGGGAACGGGTTGCAGGAGACACTTTTTCTCTGCTTTCTCAGTCTGTTTCCTAGTGCCGGTTTGAAGTTCCTGCAGTTTTCACTGTAAAACATAGTTGGAGCTAGTACCTCCCCATATATATGTATTGAATGGAGTTTGCAACTGAAAAGAAACTTTGTGTTCCCAACAAGCTAGGTGAAGGACGGCTTTCAAACACAATTATCTATCAGAACTGAGCAAGTGGAAAGACTTTCGTTCATCTAGCACCAAGGGAACGGGTTGCAGGAGTCACTTTTTCTCTGCTTTCTCAGTCTGTTTCCAAGTGCCGGTTTGAAGTTCCTGCAGGTTTCACTGTAAAACAGAGTTGGAGCTAGTACCTCCCCATATATATGTATGGAATGGAGTTTGCAACTGAAAAGGAACTTTGTGTTCCCAACAAGCTAGGTGAAGGACGGCTTTCACACACACTTATCTCTCAGAACTGAGCAAGTGGAGAGACGTTCGTTCATCTAGCACCAAGGGAACGGGTTGCAGGAGACACTTTTTCTCTGCTTTCTCAGTCTGTTTCGTAGTGCCGGTTTGAAGTTCCTGCAATTTTCACTGTAAAACCGAGTTGGAGCTTGTACCTCCCCATATATATGTATGGAATGGAGTTTGCAACTGAAAAGAAACTTTGTGTTCCTAACAAGCTAATTGAAGGACGGCTTTCACACACACTTATCTCTCAGAACTGAGCAAGTGGAGAGACGTTCGTTCATCTAGCACCAAGGGAACGGGTTGCAGGAGGCACTTTTTCTCTGCTTTCTCAGTCTGTTTCCTAGTGCCGTTTTGAAGTTCCTGAAGTTTTCACTGTAAAACCGTGTTGGAGCTACTACCTACCCATATATATGTATCGAATGGAGTTTGCAACTGAAAAGATACTTTGTGTTCCCAACAATCTAGGTGAAGGACGGCTTTCACACACACTTATCTCTCAGAACTGAGCAAGTGGAGAGACGTTCGTTCATCTAGCACCAAGGGAACGGGTTGCAGGAGACACTTTTTCTCTGCTTTCTCAGTCTGTTTCCTAGTGCCGGTTTGAAGTTCCTGCAGTTTTCACTGTAAAACCGATTTGGAGCTAGTACCTCCCCATATATATGTATGGAATGGAGTTTGAAACTGAAAAGAAACTTTGTGTTCCCAACAAGCTAGGTGAAGGACGGCTTTCAAACACAATTATCTATCAGAACTGAGCAAGTGGAGAGACGTTCGTTCATCTAGCACCAAGGGAACGGGTTGCAGGAGTCACTTTTTCTCTGCTTTCTCAGTCTGTTTCCTAGTGCCGGTTTGATGTTCCTGCAGTTTTCACTGTAAAACCGAGTTGGAGCTAGTACCTCCCCATATATATGTAAGGAATGGAGTTTGCAACTGAAAAGAATTGTTGTGTTCCCAACAAGCTAGGTGAAGGACAGCTTTCACACAACTATTCTCTCAGAACTGAGCAAGTTGAGAGACGTTCGTTCATCTAGAACCGAGGGAACGGGTTGCAGGAGACACTTTTTCTCTGCTTTCTCAGTCTGTTTCCTAGTGCCGGTTTATAGTTCCTGCAGTTTTCACTGTAAAACCGCGTTGGAGCTAGTACTTCCAAATATATATGTATGGAATGGAGTTTGCAACTGAAAAGAAACTTTGTGTTCCCAACAAGCTTGGTGAAGGACGGCTTTCACACACACTTATCTCTCAGAACTGAGCAAGTGGAGAGACGTTCGTTCATCTAGCACCAAGGGAACGGGTTGCAGGAGACACTTTTTCTCTGCTTTCTCAGTCTGTTTCCTAGTGCCGGTTTGAAGTTCCTGCAGTTTTCACTGTAAAACATAGTTGGAGCTAGTACCTCCCCATATATATGTATTGAATGGAGTTTGCAACTGAAAAGAAACTTTGTGTTCCCAACAAGCTAGGTGAAGGACGGCTTTCAAACACAATTATCTATCAGAACTGAGCAAGTGGAAAGACGTTCGTTCATCTAGCACCAAGGGAACAGGTTGCAGGAGTCACTTTTTCTCTGCTTTCTCAGTCTGTTTCCAAGTGCCGGTTTGAAGTTCCTGCAGTTTTCACTGTAAAACCGAGTTGGAGCTAGTACCTCCCCATATATATGTATGGAATGGAGTTTGCAACTGAAAAGGAACTTTGTGTTCCCAACAAGCTAGGTGAAGGACGGCTTTCACACACACTTATCTCTCAGAACTGAGCAAGTGGAGAGACGTTCGTTCATCTAGCACCAAGGGAACGGGTTGCAGGTGACACTTTTTCTCTGCTTTCTCAGTCTGTTTCCTAGTGCCGGTTTGAAGTTCCTGCAGTTTTCACTGTAAAACATAGTTGGAGCTAGTACCTCCCCATATATATGTATGGAATGGAGTTTGCAACTGAAAAGAAACTTTGTGTTCCCAACAAGCTAGGTGAAGGACGGCTTTCAAACACAATTATCTATCAGAACTGAGCAAGTGGAGAGACGTTCGTTCATCTAGCACCGAGGGAACGGGTTGCAGGAGACACTTTTTCTCTGCTTTCTCAGTCTGTTTCCTAGTGCCGGTTTATAGTTCCTGCAGTTTTCACTGTAAAACCGCGTTGGAGCTAGTACTTCCAAATATATATGTATGGAATGGAGTTTGCAACTGAAAAGAAACTTTGTGTTCCCAACAAGCTTGGTGAAGGACGGCTTTCACACACACTTATCTCTCAGAAGTGAGCAAGTGGAGAGACGTTCGTTCATCTAGCACCAAGGGAACGGGTTGCAGGAGACACTTTTTCTCTGCTTTCTCAGTCTGTTTCATAGTGCCGGTTTGAAGTTCCTGCAATTTTCACTGTAAAACCGAGTTGGAGATTGTACCTCCCCATATATATGTATGGAATGGAGTTTGCAACTGAAAAGAAACTTTGTGTTCCTAACAAGCTAATTGAAGGACGGCTTTCACACACACTTATCTCTCAGAACTGAGCAAGTGGAGAGACGTTCGTTCATCTAGCACCAATGGAACGGGTTGCAGGACACACTTTTTCTCTGCTTTCACAGTCTGTTTCCTAGTGCCGGTTTGAATATCCTGAAGTTTTCACTGTAAAACCGTGTTGGAGCTACTACCTCCCCATATATATGTATCGAATGGAGTTTGCAACTGAAAAGAAACTTTGTGTTCCCAACAAGCTAGGTGAAGGACGGCTTTCACACACACTTATCTCTAAGAACTGAGCAAGTGTAGAGACATTCGTTCATCTAGCACCAAGGGAACGGGTTGCAGGGGACACTTTTTCTCTGCTTTCTCAGTCTGTTTCCAAGTGCCGGTTTGAAGTTCCTGCAGTTTTCACTGTAAAACAGAGTTGGAGCTAGTACCTCCCCATATATATGTATGGAATGGAGTTTGCAACTGAAAAGAAACTTTGTGTTCCCAGCAAGCAAGGTGAAGGACGGCTTTCAAACACAATTATCTATCAGAACTGAGCAAGTGGAGAGACGTTCGTTCATCTAGCACCAAGGGAACGGGTTGCAGGAGTCACTTTTTCTCTGCTTTCTCAGTCTGTTTCCTAGTGCCGGTTTGAAGTTCCTGCAGTTTTCACTGTAAAACCGAGTTGGAGCTAGTATCTCCCCATATATATGTAAGGAATGGAGTTTGCAACTGAAAAGAAATGTTGTGTTCCCAACAAGCTAGGTGAAGCACGGCTTTCACACACACTTATCTCTCAGAACTGAGCAAGTGGAGAGACGTTCGTTCATCTAGCATCAAGGGAACGGGTTGCAGCAAACACTTTTTCTCTGCTTTCTCAGACTGTTTCCTAGTGCCGGTTTGAAGTTCCTGCAGTTTTCACTCTAAAACCGAGTTGGAGCTAATACTTCCCCATATATATGTATGGAATGGAGTTTGCAACTGAAAAGAAACTTTGTGTTCCCAACAAGCTTGGTGAAGGACGGCTTTCACACACACTTATCTCTCAGAACTGAGCAAGTGGAGAGACGTTCGTTCATCTAGCACCAAGGGAACGGGTTTCAGGAGACACTTTTTCTCTGCTTTCTCAGTCTGTTTCCTAGTGCCGGTTTGAAGTTCCTGCAGTTTTCACTGTAAAACCGATTTGGAGCTACTAACTCCCCATATATATGTATGGAATGGAGTTTGCAATTGAAAAGAAACTTTGTGTTCCCAACAAGCTAGTTGAAGTATGGCTTTGACACACACATATCCCTCAGAACTGAGCAAGTGGAGAGACGTTCGTTCATCTAGCACCAAGGGAACGGGTTGCTGGAGACACTTTTTCTCTGCTTTCTCAGTCTGTTTCCTAGTGCCGGTTTGAAGTTCCTGCAGTTTTCACTGTAAAACAGAGTTGGAGCTAGTACTTACCCATATATATGTATGGAACAGAGTTTGCAACTGAAAAGAAACTTTGTGTTCCCAACAAGCTAGGTGAAGGACGGCTTTCACACACACTTATCTCTCAGAACTGAGCAAATGGAGAGACGTTCGTTCATCTAGCACCAAGGGAACGGGTTGCAGGAGACACTTTTTCTCTGCTTTCTCAGTCTGTTTCGTAGTGCCGGTTTGAAGTTCCTGCAATTTTCACTGTAAAACCGAGTTGGAGCATGTACCTCCCCATATATATGTATGGAATGGAGTTTGCAACTGAAAAGAAACTTTGTGTTCCTAACACGCTAATTGAAGGACGGCTTTCACACACACTTATCTCTCAGAACTGAGCAAGTGGAGAGACGTTCGTTCATCTAGCACCACGGGAACGGGATGCAGGAGACACTTTTTCTCTGCTTTCTCAGTCTGTTTCCTAGTGCAGGTTTGAAGTTCCTGCAGTTTTCACTGTAAAACCGAGTTGGAGCTAGTACCTCCCCATATATATGTAAGGAATGGAGTTTGCAACTGAAAAAAATGTTGTGTTCCCAACAAGCTAGGTGAAGGACGGCTTTCACACACACTTATCTCTCAGAACTGAGCAAGTGGAGAGACGTTCGTTCATCTAGCACCAAAGGAACGGGTTGCAGGAAACACTTTTTCTCTGCTTTCTCAGTCTGTTTCCAAGTGCCGGTTTGAAGTTCCTGCAGTTTTCACTGTAAAACAGAGTTGGAGCTAGTACCTACCCATATATATGTATGGAACAGAGTTTGCAACTGAAAAGAAACTTTGTGTTCCCAACAAGCTAGGTGAAGGACGGCTTTCACACACACTTATCTCTCAGAACTGAGCAAATGGAGAGACGTTCGTTCATCTAGCACCAAGGGAACGGGTTGCAGGAGACACTTTTTCTCTGCTTTCTCAGTCTTTTTCGTAGTGCCGGTTTGAAGTTCCTGCAATTTTCACTGTAAAACCGAGTTGGAGCTTGTACCTCCCCATATATATGTATGGAATGGAGTTTGCAACTGAAAAGAAACTTTGTGTTCCTAACAAGCTAATTGAAGGACGGCTTTCACACACACTTATCTCTCAAAACTGAGCAAGTGGAGAGACGTTCTTTCATCTAGCACCACGGGAACGGGTTGCAGGAGACACTTTTTCTCTGCTTTCTCAGTCTGTTTCCTAGTGCCGGTTTGAAGTTCCTGCAGTTTTCACTGTAAAACCGAGTTGGAGCTAGTACCTCCCCATATATATGTAAGGAATGTAGTTTGCAACTGAAAAAAATGTTGTGTTCCCAACAAGCTAGGTGAAGGACGGCTTTCACACACACTTATCTCTCAGAACTGAGCAAGTGGAGAGACGTTAGTTCATCTAGCACCAAAGGAACGGGTTGCAGGAAACACTTTTTCTCTGCTTTCTCAGTCTGTTTCCTAGTGCCGGTTTGAAGTTCCTGCAGTTTTCACTGTAAAACCGAGTTGTATCTAGTACTTCCCCATATATATGTATGGAATGGAGTTTGCAACTGAAAAGAAACTTTGTGTTCCCAACAAGCTAGGTGAAGGACGGCTTTCAAACACAATTATCTATCAGAACTGAGCAAGTGGAGAGACGTTCGTTCATCTAGCACCAAGGGAACGGGTTGCAGGAGTCACTTTTTCTCTGCTTTCTCAGTCTGTTTCCTAGTGACGGTTTGAAGTTCCTGCAGTTTTCACTCTAAAACCGAGTTGGAGCTAATACTTCCCCATATATATGTATGGAATGGAGTTTGCAAGTGAAAAGAAACTTTGTGTTCCCAACAAGCTTGGTGAAGGACGGCTTTCACACACACTTATCTCTCAGAACTGAGCAAGTGGAGAGACGTTCGTTCATCTAGCACCAAGGGAACGGGTTGCAGGAGACACTTTTTCTCTGCTTTCTCACTCTGTTTCCTAGTGCCGGTTTGAAGTTCCTGCAGTTTTCACTCTAAAACCGAGTTGGAGCTAATACTTCCCCATATATATGTATGGAATGGAGTTTGCAATTGAAAAGAAACTTTGTGTTCCCAACAAGCTAGGTGAAGTATGGCTTTGACACACACATATCCCTCAGAACTGAGCAAGTGGAGAGACGTTCGTTCATCTAGCACCAAGGGAACGGGTTGCTGGAGACACTTTTTCTCTGCTTTCTCAGTCTGTTTCCTAGTGCCGGTTTGAAGTTCCTGCAGTTTTCACTGTAAAACAGAGTTGGAGCTAGTACTTACCCATATATATGTATGGAACAGAGTTTGCAACTGAAAAGAAACTTTGTGTTCCCAACAAGCTAGGTGAAGGACGGCTTTCACACACACTTATCTCTCAGAACTGAGCAAATGGAGAGACGTTCGTTCATCTAGCACCAAGGGAAAGGGTTGCAGGAGACACTTTTTCTCTGCTTTCTCAGTCTGTTTCGTAGTGCCGGTTTGAAGTTCCTGCAATTTTCACTGTAAAACCGAGTTGGAGCATGTACCTCCCCATATATATGTATGGAATGGAGTTTGCAACTGAAAAGAAACTTTGTGTTCCTAACACGCTAATTGAAGGACGGCTTTCACACACACTTATCTCTCAGAACTGAGCAAGTGGAGAGACGTTCGTTCATCTAGCACCACGGGAACGGGATGCAGGAGACACTTTTTCTCTGCTTTCTCAGTCTGTTTCCTAGTGCAGGTTTGAAGTTCCTGCAGTTTTCACTGTAAAACCGAGTTGGAGCTAGTACCTCCCCATATATATGTAAGGAATGGAGTTTGCAACTGAAAAAAATGTTGTGTTCCCAACAAGCTAGGTGAAGGACGGCTTTCACACACACTTATCTCTCAGAACTGAGCAAGTGGAGAGACGTTCGTTCATCTAGCACCAAAGGAACGGGTTGCAGGAAACACTTTTTCTCTGCTTTCTCAGTCTGTTTCCAAGTGCCGGTTTGAAGTTCCTGCAGTTTTCACTGTAAAACAGAGTTGGAGCTAGTACCTACCCATATATATGTATGGAACAGAGTTTGCAACTGAAAAGAAACTTTGTGTTCCCAACAAGCTAGGTGAAGGACGGCTTTCACACACACTTATCTCTCAGAACTGAGCAAATGGAGAGACGTTCGTTCATCTAGCACCAAGGGAACGGGTTGCAGGAGACACTTTTTCTCTGCTTTCTCAGTCTGTTTCGTAGTGCCGGTTTGAAGTTCCTGCAATTTTCACTGTAAAACCGAGTTGGAGCTTGTACCTCCCCATATATATGTATGGAATGGAGTTTGCAACTGAAAAGAAACTTTGTGTTCCTAACAAGCTAATTGAAGGACGGCTTTCACACACTTATCTCTCAAAACTGAGCAAGTGGAGAGACGTTCGTTCATCTAGCACCACGGGAACGGGTTGCAGGAGACACTTTTTCTCTGCTTTCTCAGTCTGTTTCCTAGTGCCGGTTTGAAGTTCCTGCAGTATTCACTGTAAAACCGAGTTGGAGCTAGTACCTCCCAATATATATGTAAGGAATGGAGTTTGCAACTGAAAAAAATGTTGTGTTCCCAACAAGCTAGGTGAAGGACGGCTTTCACACACACTTATCTCTCAGAACTGAGCAAGTGGAGAGACGTTCGTTCATCTAGCACCAAAGGAACGGGTTGCAGGAAACACTTTTTCTCTGCTTTCTCAGTCTGTTTCCTAGTGCCGGTTTGACGTTCCTGCAGTTTTCACTGTAATACCGAGTTGGAGCTTGAACCTCCCCATATATATGTATGGATTGGTGTTGGCAAATGAAAAGAAACTTTGTGTTCCCAACAAGCTAGGTGAAGGATGGCTTTCACACACACTTATCTCTCAGAACTGAGCAAGTGGAGAGACGTTCGTTCATCTAGCACCAAGGGAACGGGTTGCAGGAGACACTTTTCCTCTGCTTTCTCAGCCTGTTTCCAAGTGCCGGTTTGAAGTTCCTGCAGTTTTCACTATAAAACCGAGTTGGAGCTAGTACTTTCCCATATATATGTATGGAATGGAGTTTGCAACTGAAAAGAAACTTTGTGTTCCCAACAAGCTAGGTGAAGGACGACTTTCACACACACTTATCTCTTAGAACTGAGCAAGTGGAGAGACGTTCGTTCATCTAGCACCAAGGGAACGGGTTGCAGGAGACACTATTTCTCTGCTTTCTCCGTCTGTTTCCAAGTGCCGGTTTGAAGTTCCTGCAGTTATCACTGTAAAAACGAGTTGGAGCTAGTACCTCCCCATAAATATGTATGGAATGGAGTTTGAAACTGAAAAGAAACTTTGTGTTCCCAACAAGCTAGGTGAAGGACGGCTTTCACACACACTTATCTCTCAGAACTGAGCAAGTGGAGAGACGTTCGTTCATCTAGCACCAAGGGAACGGGTTGCAGGAGACACTTTTTCTCTGCTTTCTCAGTCTGTTTCCTAGTGCCGGTTTGAAGTTCCTGCAGTTTTCACTGTAAAACCGCGTTGGAGCTAGTACCTCCCCATATATATGTATGGAATGGAGTTTGCAACTGAAAAGAAACTTTGTGTTCCCAACAAGCTAGGTGAAGGACGGCTTTCACACACACTTATCTCTCAGAACTGAGCAAGTGGAGAGACGTTCGTTCATCTAGCACCAAGGGAACGGGTTGCAGGAGACACTTTTCCTCTTCTTTCTCAGTCTGTTTCCATGTGCCGGTTTGAAGTTCCTGCAGATTTCACTGTAAAACCGAGTTGGAGCTAGTACTTCCCAAATATATGTATGGAATGGAGTTTGCAACTGAAAAGAAACTTTGTGTTCCCAACAAGCTAGGTGAAGGACGGCTTTCACACACACTTATCTCTCAGAACTGAGCAAGTGGAGAGACGTTCGTTCTTCTAGCACCAAGGGAACGGGTTGCAGGAGACACTTTTTCTCTGCTTTCTCAGTCTGTTTCCTAGTGCCGGTTTGAAGTTCCTGCAGTTTTCACTGTAAAACCGAGTTGGAGCTAGTACTTCCCCTATATATGTTTGGAATGGAGTTTGCAACTGAAAGAAACTTTGTGTTTCCAACAAGCTAGGTGAAGGACGGCTTTCACACACAATTATCTCTCAGAACTGAGCAAGTGGAGAGACGTTCGTTCATCTAGCACCAAGGGAACGGGTTGCAGGAGACACTTTTTCTCTGCTTTCTCAGTCTGTTTCCTAGTGCCGGTTTGAAGTTCCTGCAGTTTTCACTGTAAAACCGAGTTGGAGCTAGTACCTACCCATATATATGTATGGAATGGAGTTTGCAACTGAAAAGAAACTTTGTGTTCCCAACCAGCTAGGTGAAGGACGGCTTTCACACACACTTATCTCTCAGAACTGAGCAAGTGGAGAGACGTTCGTTCATCTAGCACCAAGGGAACGGGTTGCAGGAGACACTTTTTCTCTGCTTTCTCAGTGTGTTTCCTAGTGCCGGTTTGAAGTTCCTGCAGTTTTCACTGTAAAACCGAGTTGGAGCTAGTACCTACCCATATGTATATATGGAATGGAGTTTGCAACTGAAAAGAAACTTTGTGTTCCCAACAAGCTAGGTGAAGGACGGCTTTCAAACACACTTATCTATCAGAACTGAGCAAGTGGAGAGACGTTCGTTCATCTAGCACGAAGGGAACGGGTTGCAGGAGTCACTTTTTCTCTACTTTCTCAGTCTGTTTCCTAGTGCCGGTTTGAAGTTCCTGCAGTTTTCACTGTAAAACCGAGTTGGAGCTAGTACCTCTCCATATATATGTAAGGAATGGAGTTTGCAACTGAAAAGAAATGTTGTGTTCCCAACAAGCTAGGTGAAGGACGGCTTTCACACACACTTATCTCTCAGAACTGAGCAAGTGGAGAGACGTTCGTTCATCTAGCACCAAGGGAACGGGTTGCAGGAGACACTTTTTCTCTGCTTTCTCAGTCTGTTTCGTAGTGCCGCTTTGAAGTTCCTGCAGTTTTCACTGTAAAACAGAGTTGGAGCTAGTACCTCCCCATATATATGTAAGGAATGGAGTTTGCAACTGAAAAGAAATGTTGTGTTCCCAACAAGCTAGGTGAAGCACGGCTTTCACACACACTTATCTCTCAGAACTGAGCAAGTGGAGAGACGTTCGTTCATCTCGCATCAAGGGAACGGGTTGCAGCAAACACTTTTTCTCTGCTTTCTCAGTCTGTTTCCTAGTGCCGGTTTGAAGTTCCTGCAGTTTTCACTCTTAAACCGAGTTGGAGCTAATACTTCCCCATATATATGTATGGAATGGAGTTTGCAACTGAAAAGAAACTTTGTGTTCCCAACAAGCTTGGTGAAGGACGGCTTTCACACACACTTATCTCTCAGAACTGAGCAAGTGGAGAGACGTTCGTTCATCTAGCACCAAGGGAACGGGTTGCAGGAGACACATTTTCTCTGCTTTCTCAGTCTGTTTCCTAGTGCCGGTTTGAAGTTCCTGCAGTTTTCACTGTAAAACCGATTTGGAGCTACTACCTCCCCATATATATGTATGGAATGGAGTTTGCAATTGAAAAGAAACTTTGTGTTCCCAACAAGCTAGGTGAAGTATGGCTTTGACACACACTTATCCCTCAGAACTGAGCAAGTGGAGAGACGTTCGTTCATCTAGCACCAAGGGAACGGGTTGCAGGAGACACTTTTTCTCTGCTTTCTCAGTCTGTTTCCTAGTGCCGGTTTGAAGTTCCTGCAGTTTTCACTGTAAAACCGAGTTGGAGCTAGTACTTACCCATATATATGTATGGAACAGAGTTTGCAACTGAAAAGAAAATTTGTGTTCTCAACAAGCTAGGTGAAGGACGGCTTTCACACACAGTTATCTCTCAGAACTGAGCAAATGGAGAGACGTTCGTTCATCTAGCACCAAGGGAACGGGTTGCAGGAGACACTTTTTCTCTGCTTTCTCAGTCTGTTTCGTAGTGCCGGTTTGAAGTTCCTGCAATTTTCACTGTAAAACCGAGTTGGAGCTTGTACCTCCCCATATATATATATGGAATGGAGTTTGCAACTGAAAAGAAACTTTGTGTTCCTAACAAGCTAATTGAAGGACGGCTTTCACACACACTTATCTCTCAGAACTGAGCAAGTGGAGAGACGTTCGTTCATCTAGCACCACGGGAACGGGATGCAGGAGACACTTTTTCTCTGCTTTCTCAGTCTGTTTCCTAGTGCAGGTTTGAAGTTCCTGCAGTTTTCACTGTAAAACCGAGTTGGAGCTAGTACCTCCCCATATATATGTAAGGAATGGAGTTTGCAACTGAAAAAAATGTTGTGTTCCCAACAAGCTAGGTGAAGGACGGCTTTCACACACACTTATCTCTCAGAACTGAGCAAGTGGAGAGACGTTCGTTCATCTAGCACCAAAGGAACGGGTTGCAGGAAACACTTTTTCTCTGCTTTCTCAGTCTGTTTCCTAGTGCCGGTTTGAAGTTCCTGCAGTTTTCACTGTAAAACAGAGTAGGAGCTAGTACCTACCCATATATATGTATGGAACAGAGTTTGCAACTGAAAAGAAACTTTGTGTTCCCAACAAGCTAGGTGAAGGACGGCTTTCACACACACTTATCTCTCAAAACTGAGCAAGTGGAGAGACGTTCGTTCTTCTAGCACCACGGGAACGGGATGCAGGAGACACTTTTTCTCTGCTTTCTCAGTCTGTTTCCTAGTGACTGTTTGAAGTTCCTGCAGTTTTCACTGTAAAACCGAGTTGGAGCTAGTACCTCCCCATATATATGTAAGGAATGGAGTTTGCAACTGAAAAAAATGTTGTGTTCCCAACAATCTAGGTGAAGGACGGCTTTCACACACACTTATCTCTCAGAACTGAGCAAGTGGAGAGACGTTCGTTCATCTAGCACCAAGGGAACGGGTTGCAGGAGTCACTTTTTCTCTGCTTTCTCAGTCTGGTTCCTAGTGTCGGTTTGAAGTTCCTGCAGTTTTCACTATAAAACCGAGTTGGAGCTAGTACTTTCCCATATATATGTATGGAATGGAGTTTGCAACTGAAAAGAAACTTTGTGTTCCCAACAAGCTAGGTGAAGGACGACTTTCACACACACTTATCTCTTAGAACTGAGCAAGTGGAGAGACGTTCGTTCATCTAGCACCAAGGGAAAGGGTTGCAGGAGACACTTTTTCTCTACTTTCTCAGTGTGTTTCCAAGTGCCGGTTTGAAGTTCCTGCAGTTTTCACTGTAAAACCGAGTTGGAGCTTGTACCTACCCATATAATATGTATGGAATGGAGTTTGCAACTGAAAAGAAACTTTGTGTTCCCAACAAGCGAGGTGAAGGACGGCTATCACACACACTTATCTCTCAGAACTGAGCAAGTGGAGAGACGTTCGTTCATCTAGCACCAAGGGAACGGGTTGCAGGAGACACTTTTTCTCTGCTTTCTCAGTCTGTTTCCTAGTGCCGGTTTGAAGTTCCTGCAGTTTTCACTGTAAAACCGAGTTGGAGCTTGTACCTCCCCATATATATGTATGGATTGGTGTTGGCAACTGAAAAGAAACTTTGTGTTCCCAACAAGCTATGTGAAGGATGGCTTTCACACACACTTATATCTCAGAACTGAGCAAGTGGAGAGACGTTCGTTCATCTAGCACCAAGGGAACGGGTTGCAGGAGACACTATTTCTCTGCTTTCTCAGTCTGTTTCCAAGTGCCGGTTTGAAGTTCCTGCAGTTATCACTGTAAAAACGAGTTGGAGCTAGTACCTCCCCATAAATATGTATGGAATGGAGTTTGAAACTGAAAAGAAACTTTGTGTTCCCAACAAGCTAGGTGAAGGACGGCTTTCACACACACTTATCTCTCAGAACTGAGCAAGTGGAGAGACGTTCGTTCATCTAGCACCAAGGGAACGGGTTGCAGGAGACACTTTTTCTCTGCTTTCTCAGTCTGTTTCCTAGTGCCGGTTTGAAGTTCCTGCAGTTTTCACTGTAAAACCGCGTTGGAGCTAGTACCTCCCCATATATATGTATGGAATGGAGTTTGCAACTGAAAAGAAACTTTGTGTTCCCAACAAGCTAGGTGAAGGACGGCTTTCACACACACTTATCTCTCAGAACTGAGCAAGTGGAGAGACGTTCGTTCATCTAGCACCAAGGGAACGGGTTGCAGGAGACACTTTTCCTCTTCTTTCTCAGTCTGTTTCCATGTGCCGGTTTGAAGTTCCTGCAGATTTCACTGTAAAACCGAGTTGGAGCTAGTACTTCCCAAATATATGTATGGAATGGAGTTTGCAACTGAAAAGAAACTTTGTGTTCCCAACAAGCTAGGTGAAGGACGGCTTTCACACACACTTATCTCTCAGAACTGAGCAAGTGGAGAGACGTTCGTTCTTCTAGCACCAAGGGAACGGGTTGCAGGAGACACTTTTTCTCTGCTTTCTCAGTCTGTTTCCTAGTGCCGGTTTGAAGTTCCTGCAGTTTTCACTGTAAAACCGAGTTGGAGCTAGTACTTCCCCTATATATGTTTGGAATGGAGTTTGCAACTGAAAGAAACTTTGTGTTTCCAACAAGCTAGGTGAAGGACGGCTTTCACACACAATTATCTCTCAGAACTGAGCAAGTGGAGAGACGTTCGTTCATCTAGCACCAAGGGAACGGGTTGCAGGAGACACTTTTTCTCTGCTTTCTCAGTCTGTTTCCTAGTGCCGGTTTGAAGTTCCTGCAGTTTTCACTGTAAAACCGAGTTGGAGCTAGTACCTACCCATATATATGTATGGAATGGAGTTTGCAACTGAAAAGAAACTTTGTGTTCCCAACCAGCTAGGTGAAGGACGGCTTTCACACACACTTATCTCTCAGAACTGAGCAAGTGGAGAGACGTTCGTTCATCTAGCACCAAGGGAACGGGTTGCAGGAGACACTTTTTCTCTGCTTTCTCAGTGTGTTTCCTAGTGCCGGTTTGAAGTTCCTGCAGTTTTCACTGTAAAACCGAGTTGGAGCTAGTACCTACCCATATGTATATATGGAATGGAGTTTGCAACTGAAAAGAAACTTTGTGTTCCCAACAAGCTAGGTGAAGGACGGCTTTCAAACACACTTATCTATCAGAACTGAGCAAGTGGAGAGACGTTCGTTCATCTAGCACGAAGGGAACGGGTTGCAGGAGTCACTTTTTCTCTACTTTCTCAGTCTGTTTCCTAGTGCCGGTTTGAAGTTCCTGCAGTTTTCACTGTAAAACCGAGTTGGAGCTAGTACCTCTCCATATATATGTAAGGAATGGAGTTTGCAACTGAAAAGAAATGTTGTGTTCCCAACAAGCTAGGTGAAGGACGGCTTTCACACACACTTATCTCTCAGAACTGAGCAAGTGGAGAGACGTTCGTTCATCTAGCACCAAGGGAACGGGTTGCAGGAGACACTTTTTCTCTGCTTTCTCAGTCTGTTTCGTAGTGCCGCTTTGAAGTTCCTGCAGTTTTCACTGTAAAACAGAGTTGGAGCTAGTACCTCCCCATATATATGTAAGGAATGGAGTTTGCAACTGAAAAGAAATGTTGTGTTCCCAACAAGCTAGGTGAAGCACGGCTTTCACACACACTTATCTCTCAGAACTGAGCAAGTGGAGAGACGTTCGTTCATCTCGCATCAAGGGAACGGGTTGCAGCAAACACTTTTTCTCTGCTTTCTCAGTCTGTTTCCTAGTGCCGGTTTGAAGTTCCTGCAGTTTTCACTCTTAAACCGAGTTGGAGCTAATACTTCCCCATATATATGTATGGAATGGAGTTTGCAACTGAAAAGAAACTTTGTGTTCCCAACAAGCTTGGTGAAGGACGGCTTTCACACACACTTATCTCTCAGAACTGAGCAAGTGGAGAGACGTTCGTTCATCTAGCACCAAGGGAACGGGTTGCAGGAGACACATTTTCTCTGCTTTCTCAGTCTGTTTCCTAGTGCCGGTTTGAAGTTCCTGCAGTTTTCACTGTAAAACCGATTTGGAGCTACTACCTCCCCATATATATGTATGGAATGGAGTTTGCAATTGAAAAGAAACTTTGTGTTCCCAACAAGCTAGGTGAAGTATGGCTTTGACACACACTTATCCCTCAGAACTGAGCAAGTGGAGAGACGTTCGTTCATCTAGCACCAAGGGAACGGGTTGCAGGAGACACTTTTTCTCTGCTTTCTCAGTCTGTTTCCTAGTGCCGGTTTGAAGTTCCTGCAGTTTTCACTGTAAAACCGAGTTGGAGCTAGTACTTACCCATATATATGTATGGAACAGAGTTTGCAACTGAAAAGAAAATTTGTGTTCTCAACAAGCTAGGTGAAGGACGGCTTTCACACACACTTATCTCTCAGAACTGAGCAAATGGAGAGACGTTCGTTCATCTAGCACCAAGGGAACGGGATGCAGGAGACACTTTTTCTCTGCTTTCTCAGTCTGTTTCGTAGTGCCGGTTTGAAGTTCCTGCAATTTTCACTGTAAAACCGAGTTGGAGCTTGTACCTCCCCATATATATATATGGAATGGAGTTTGTAACTGAAAAGAAACTTTGTGTTCCTAACAAGCTAATTGAAGGACGGCTTTCACACACACTTATCTCTCAGAACTGAGCAAGTGGAGAGACGTTCGTTCATCTAGCACCACGGGAACGGGATGCAGGAGACACTTTTTCTCTGCTTTCTCAGTCTGTTTCCTAGTGCAGGTTTGAAGTTCCTGCAGTTTTCACTGTAAAACCGAGTTGGAGCTAGTACCTCCCCATATATATGTAAGGAATGGAGTTTGCAACTGAAAAAAATGTTGTGTTCCCAACAAGCTAGGTGAAGGACGGCTTTCACACACACTTATCTCTCAGAACTGAGCAAGTGGAGAGACGTTCGTTCATCTAGCACCAAAGGAACGGGTTGCAGGAAACACTTTTTCTCTGCTTTCTCAGTCTGTTTCCTAGTGCCGGTTTGAAGTTCCTGCAGTTTTCACTGTAAAACAGAGTAGGAGCTAGTACCTACCCATATATATGTATGGAACAGAGTTTGCAACTGAAAAGAAACTTTGTGTTCCCAACAAGCTAGGTGAAGGACGGCTTTCACACACACTTATCTCTCAAAACTGAGCAAGTGGAGAGACGTTCGTTCTTCTAGCACCACGGGAACGGGATGCAGGAGACACTTTTTCTCTGCTTTCTCAGTCTGTTTCCTAGTGACTGTTTGAAGTTCCTGCAGTTTTCACTGTAAAACCGAGTTGGAGCTAGTACCTCCCCATATATATGTAAGGAATGGAGTTTGCAACTGAAAAAAATGTTGTGTTCCCAACAATCTAGGTGAAGGACGGCTTTCACACACACTTATCTCTCAGAACTGAGCAAGTGGAGAGACGTTCGTTCATCTAGCACCAAGGGAACGGGTTGCAGGAGTCACTTTTTCTCTGCTTTCTCAGTCTGGTTCCTAGTGTCGGTTTGAAGTTCCTGCAATTTTCACTGTAAAACCGTGTTGGAGCTTGTACCTCCCCATATATATGTATGGATTGGTGTTGGCAAATGAAAAGAAACTTTGTGTTCCCAACAAGCTAGGTGAAGGATGGCTTTCACACACACTTATCTCTCAGAACTGAGCAAGTGGAGAGACGTTCGTTCATCTAGCACCAAGGGAACGGGTTTCAGGAGACACTTTTTCTCTGCTTTCTCAGTCTGTTTCCAAGTGCCGGTTTGAAGTTCCTGCAGTTTTCACTGTAAAAACGAGTTGGAGCTAGTACCTCCCCATAAATATGTGTGGAATGGAGATTGCAACTGAAAAGAAACTTTGTGTTCCCAACAAGCTAGGTGACGGACGGCTTTCACACACACGTATCTCTCAGAACTGAGCAAGTGGAGAGACGTTCGTTCATCTTGCACCAAGGGAACGGGTTGCAGGAGACACTTTTTCTCTGCTTTCTCAGTCTGTTTCCTAGTGCCGGTTTGAAGTTCCTGCAGTTTTCACTGTAAAACCGAGTTGGAGCTAGTACCTCCCCATATATATGTATGGAATGGAGTTTGCAACTGAAAAGAAACTTTGTGTTCCCAACAAGCTAGGTGAAGGACGGCTTTCACACACACTTATCTCTCAGAACTGAGCAAGTGGAGAGACGTTCGTTCATCTAGCACCAAGGGAACGGGTTGCAGGAGACACTTATCCTCTGCTTTCTCAGTCTGTTTCCTAGTGCCGGTTTGAAGTTCCTGCAGTTTTCACTGTAAAACCGAGTTGGAGCTAGTACTTCCCCTATATATGTTTGGAATGGAGTTTGCAGCTGAAAAGAAACTTTGTGTTCCCAACAAGCTAGGTGAAGGACGGCTTTCACACACAATTATCTCTCACAACTTAGCAAGTGGAGAGACGTTCGTTCATCTAGCACCAAGGGAACGGGTTGCAGGAGACACTTTTTCTCTGCTTTCTCAGTCTGTTTCCTAGTGCCGGTTTGAAGTTCCTGCAGTTTTCACTGTAAAACCGAGTTGGAGCTAGTACCTACCCATATATATGTATGGAATGGAGTTTGCAACTGAAAAGAAACTTTGTGTTCCCAACCAGCTAGGTGAAGGACGGCTTTCACACACACTTATCTCTCAGAACTGAGCAAGTGGAGAGACGTTCGTTCATCTAGCACCAAGGGAACGGGTTGCAGGAGACACTTTTTCTCTGCTTTCTCAGTGTGTTTCCTAGTGCCGGTTTGATGTTCCTGCAGTTTTCACTGTAAAACCGAGTTGGAGCTAGTACCTACCCATATGTATGTATGGAATTGAGTTTGCAACTGAAAAGAAACTTTCTGTTCCCAACAAGCTAGGTGAAGTATGGCTTTGACACACACTTATCTCTCAGAACTGAGCAAGTGGAGAGACGTTCGTTCATCTAGAACCAAGGGAACGGGTTGCAGGAGACACTATTTCTCTGCTTTCTCAGTCTGTTTCCTAGTGCCGGTTTGAAGTTCCTGCAGTTTTCACTGTAAAACCGAGTTGGAGCTAGTACCTCCCCATATATATGTAAGGAATGGAGTTTGCAACTGAAAAGAAATGTTGTGTTCCCAACAAGCTAGGTGAAGCACGGCTTTCACACACACTTATCTCTCAGAACTGAGCAAGTGGAGAGACGTTCGTTCATCTAGCATCAAGGGAACGGGTTGCAGCAAACACTTTTTCTCTGCTTTCTCAGTCTGTTTCCTAGTGCCGGTTTGAAGTTCCTGCAGTTTTCACTCTAAAACCGAGTTGGAGCTAATACTTCCCCATATATATGTATGGAATGGAGTTTGCAACTGAAAAGAAACTTTGTGTTCCCAACAAGCTTGGTGAAGGACGGCTTTCACACACACTTATCTCTCAGAACTGAGCAAGTGGAGAGACGTTCGTTCATCTAGCACCAAGGGAACGGGTTGCAGGAGACACATTTTCTCTGCTTTCTCAGTCTGTTTCCTAGTGCCGGTTTGAAGTTCCTGCAGTTTTCACTGTAAAACCGATTTGGAGCTACTACCTCCCCATATATATGTATGGAATGGAGTTTGCAATTGAAAAGAAACTTTGTGTTCCCAACAAGCTAGGTGAAGTATGGCTTTGACACACACTTATCCCTCAGAACTGAGCAAGTGGAGAGACGATCGTTCATCTAGCACCAAGGGAACGGGTTGCAGCAAACACTTTTTCTCTGCTTTCTCAGTCTGTTTCCTAGTGCCGGTTTGAAGTTCCTGCAGTTTTCACTGTAAAACCGAGTTGGAGCTAGTACCTCCCCATATATATGTAAGGAATGGAGTTTGCAACTGAAAAGAAACTTTGTGTTCCCAACAAGCTAGGTGAAGGAAGGCTTTCACACACACTTATCTCTCAGAACTGAGCAAGTGGAGAGACGTTCGTTCATCTAGAACCAAGGGAACGGGTTGCAGGAGACACTATTTCTCTGCTTTCTCAGTGTGTTTCCAAGTGCCGGTTTGAAGTTCCTGCAGTTTTCACTGTAAAACCGAGTTGGAGCTAGTACCTCCCCATATATATGTAAGGAATGGAGTTTGCAACTGAAAAGAAATGTTGTGTTCCCAACAAGCTAGGTGAAGCACGGCTTTCACACACACTTATCTCTCAGAACTGAGCAAGTGGAGAAACGTTCGTTCATCTCGCATCAAGGGAACGGGTTGCAGCAAACACTTTTTCTCTGCTTTCTCAGTCTGTTTCCTAGTGCCGGTTTGAAGTTCCTGCAGTTTTCACTCTAAAACCGAGTTGGAGCTAATACTTCCCCATATATATGTATGGAATGGAGTTTGCAACTGAAAAGAAACTTTGTGTTCCCAACAAGCTTGGTGAAGGACGGCTTTCACACACACTTATCTCTCAGAACTGAGCAAGTGGAGAGACGTTCGTTCATCTAGCACCAAGGGAACGGGTTGCAGGAGACACATTTTCTCTGCTTTCTCAGTCTGTTTCCTAGTGCCGGTTTGAAGTTCCTGCAGTTTTCACTGTAAAACCGATGTGGAGCTACTACATCCCCATATATATGTATGGAATGGAGTTTGCAATTGAAAAGAAACTTTGTGTTCCCAACAAGCTAGGTGAAGTACGGCTTTGACACACACATATCCCTCAGAACTGAGCAAGTGGAGAGACGTTCGTTCATCTAGCACCAAGGGAAAGGGTTGCAGGAGACACTTTTTCTCTGCTTTCTCAGTCTGTTTCCTAGTGCCGGTTTGAAGTTCCTGCAGTTTTCAATGTAAAACCGAGTTGGAGCTAGTACCTACCCATATATATGTATGGAATGGAGTTTGCAACTGAAAAGAAACTTTGTGTTCCCAACCAGCTAGGTGAAGGACGGCTTTCACACACACTTATCTCTCAGAACTGAGCAAGTGGAGAGACGTTCGTTCATCTAGCACCAAGGGAACGGGTTGCAGGAGACACTTTTTCTCTCCTTTCTCAGTGTGTTTCCTAGTGCCGGTTTGATGTTCCTGCAGTTTTCACTGTAAAACCGAGTTTTAGCTAGTACCTACCCATATGTATGTATGGAACAGAGTTTGCAACTGAAAAGAAACTTTGTGTTCCCAACAAGCTAGGTGAAGGACGGCTTTCACACACACTTATCTCTCAGAACTGAGCAAATGGAGAGACGTTCGTTCATCTAGCACCAAGGGAACGGGTTGCAGGAGACACTTTTTCTCTGCATTCTCAGTCTGTTTCGTAGTGCCGGTTTGAAGTTCCTGCAATTTTCACTGTAAAACCGAGTTGGAGCTTGTACCTCCCAATATATATGTATGGAAAGGAGTTTGCAACTGAAAAGAAACTTTGTGTTCCTAACAAGCTAATTGAAGGACGGCTTTCACACACACTTATCTCTCAGAACTGAGCAAGTGGAGAGACGTTCGTTCATCTAGCACCACGGGAACGGGATGCAGGAGACACTTTTTCTCTGCTTTCTCAGTCTGTTTCCTAGTGCAGGTTTGAAGTTCCTGCAGTTTTCACTGTAAAACCGAGTTGGAGCTAGTACCTCCCCATATATATGTAAGGAATGGAGTTTGCAACTGAAAAAAATGTTGTGTTTCCAACAAGCTAGGTGAAGGACGGCTTTCACACACACTTATCTCTCAGAACTGAGCAAGTGGAGAGACGTTCGTTCATCTAGCACCAAAGGAACGGGTTGCAGGAAACACTTTTTCTCTGCTTTCTCAGTCTGTTTCCTAGTGCCGGTTTGAAGTTCCTGCAGTTTTCACTGTAAAACAGAGTTGGAGCTAGTACCTACCCATATATATGTATGGAACAGAGTTTGCAACTGAAAAGAAACTTTGTGTTCCCAACAAGCTAGGTGAAGGACGGCTTTCACACACAGTTATCTCTCAGAACTGAGCAAATGGAGAGACGTTCGTTCATCTAGCACCAAAGGAACGGGTTGCAGGAAACACTTTTTCTCTGCTTTCTCAGTCTGTTTCCTAGTGCCGGTTTGAAGTTCCTGCAGTTTTCACTGTAAAACCGAGTTGGATCTAGTACTTCCCCATATATATGTATGGAATGGAGTTTGCAACTGAAAAGAAACTTTGTGTTCCCAACAAGCTAGGTGAAGGACGGCTTCCAAACACAATTATCTATCAGAACTGAGCAAGTGGAGAGACGTTCGTTCATCTAGCACCAAGGGAACGGGTTGCAGGAGTCACTTTTTCTCTGCTTTCTCAGTCTGTTTCCTAGTGCCGGTTTGAAGTTCCTGCAATTTTCACTGTAAAACCGAGTTGGAGCTTGTACCTCCCCATATATATCTATGTATTGGTGTTGGCAAATGAAAAGAAACTTTGTGTTCCCAACAAGCTAGGTGAAGGATGGCTTTCACACACACTTATCTCTCAGAACTGAGCAATTTCAGAGACGTACGTTCATCTAGCACCAAGGGAACGGGTTGCAGGAGACACTTTTCCTCTGCTTTCTCAGTCTGTTTCCAAGTGCCGGTTTGAAGTTCCAGCAGTTTTCACTATAAAACCGAGTTGGAGCTAGTACTTTCCCATATATATGTATGGAATGGAGTTTGCAACTGAAAAGAAACTTTGTGTTCCCAACAAGCTAGGTGAAGGACGGCTTTCACACACACTTATCTATTAGAACTGAGCAAGTGGAGAGACGTTCGTTCATCTAGCACCAAGGGAAAGGGTTGCAGGAGACACTTTTTCTCTGCTTTCTCAGTGTGTTTCCAAGTGCCGGTTTGAAGTTCCTGCAGTTTTCACTGTAAAACCGAGTTGGAGCTTGTACCTACCCATATAATATGTATGGAATGGAGTTTGCAACTGAAAAGAAACTTTGTGTTCCCAACAAGCTAGGTGAAGGACGGCTTTCACACACACTTATCTATTAGAACTGAGCAAGTGGAGAGACGTTCGTTCATCTAGCACCAAGGGAAAGGGTTGCAGGAGACACTTTTCCTCTTCTTTCTCAGTCTGTTTCCATGTGCCGGTTTGAAGTTCCTGCAGATTTCACTGTAAAACCGAGTTGGAGCTAGTACTTCCCAAATATATGTATGGAATGGAGTTTGCAACTGAAAAGAAACTTTGTGTTCCCAACAAGCTAGGTGAAGGACGGCTTTCACACACACTTATCTCTCAGAACTGAGCAAGTGGAGAGACGTTCGTTCTTCTAGCACCAAGGGAACGGGTTGCAGGAGACACTTTTTCTCTGCTTTCTCAGTCTGTTTCCTAGTGCCGGTTTGAAGTTCCTGCAGTTTTCACTGTAAAACCGAGTTGGAGCTAGTACTTCCCCTATATATGTTTGGAATGGAGTTTGCAACTGAAAGAAACTTTGTGTTTCCAACAAGCTAGGTGAAGGACGGCTTTCACACACAATTATCTCTCAGAACTGAGCAAGTGGAGAGACGTTCGTTCATCTAGCACCAAGGGAACGGGTTGCAGGAGACACTTTTTCTCTGCTTTCTCAGTCTGTTTCCTAGTGCCGGTTTGAAGTTCCTGCAGTTTTCACTGTAAAACCGAGTTGGAGCTAGTACCTACCCATATATATGTATGGAATGGAGTTTGCAACTGAAAAGAAACTTTGTGTTCCCAACCAGCTAGGTGAAGGACGGCTTTCACACACACTTATCTCTCAGAACTGAGCAAGTGGAGAGACGTTCGTTCATCTAGCACCAAGGGAACGGGTTGCAGGAGACACTTTTTCTCTGCTTTCTCAGTGTGTTTCCTAGTGCCGGTTTGAAGTTCCTGCAGTTTTCACTGTAAAACCGAGTTGGAGCTAGTACCTACCCATATGTATATATGGAATGGAGTTTGCAACTGAAAAGAAACTTTGTGTTCCCAACAAGCTAGGTGAAGGACGGCTTTCAAACACACTTATCTATCAGAACTGAGCAAGTGGAGAGACGTTCGTTCATCTAGCACGAAGGGAACGGGTTGCAGGAGTCACTTTTTCTCTACTTTCTCAGTCTGTTTCCTAGTGCCGGTTTGAAGTTCCTGCAGTTTTCACTGTAAAACCGAGTTGGAGCTAGTACCTCTCCATATATATGTAAGGAATGGAGTTTGCAACTGAAAAGAAATGTTGTGTTCCCAACAAGCTAGGTGAAGGACGGCTTTCACACACACTTATCTCTCAGAACTGAGCAAGTGGAGAGACGTTCGTTCATCTAGCACCAAGGGAACGGGTTGCAGGAGACACTTTTTCTCTGCTTTCTCAGTCTGTTTCGTAGTGCCGCTTTGAAGTTCCTGCAGTTTTCACTGTAAAACAGAGTTGGAGCTAGTACCTCCCCATATATATGTAAGGAATGGAGTTTGCAACTGAAAAGAAATGTTGTGTTCCCAACAAGCTAGGTGAAGCACGGCTTTCACACACACTTATCTCTCAGAACTGAGCAAGTGGAGAGACGTTCGTTCATCTCGCATCAAGGGAACGGGTTGCAGCAAACACTTTTTCTCTGCTTTCTCAGTCTGTTTCCTAGTGCCGGTTTGAAGTTCCTGCAGTTTTCACTCTTAAACCGAGTTGGAGCTAATACTTCCCCATATATATGTATGGAATGGAGTTTGCAACTGAAAAGAAACTTTGTGTTCCCAACAAGCTTGGTGAAGGACGGCTTTCACACACACTTATCTCTCAGAACTGAGCAAGTGGAGAGACGTTCGTTCATCTAGCACCAAGGGAACGGGTTGCAGGAGACACATTTTCTCTGCTTTCTCAGTCTGTTTCCTAGTGCCGGTTTGAAGTTCCTGCAGTTTTCACTGTAAAACCGATTTGGAGCTACTACCTCCCCATATATATGTATGGAATGGAGTTTGCAATTGAAAAGAAACTTTGTGTTCCCAACAAGCTAGGTGAAGTATGGCTTTGACACACACTTATCCCTCAGAACTGAGCAAGTGGAGAGACGTTCGTTCATCTAGCACCAAGGGAACGGGTTGCAGGAGACACTTTTTCTCTGCTTTCTCAGTCTGTTTCCTAGTGCCGGTTTGAAGTTCCTGCAGTTTTCACTGTAAAACCGAGTTGGAGCTAGTACTTACCCATATATATGTATGGAACAGAGTTTGCAACTGAAAAGAAAATTTGTGTTCTCAACAAGCTAGGTGAAGGACGGCTTTCACACACACTTATCTCTCAGAACTGAGCAAATGGAGAGACGTTCGTTCATCTAGCACCAAGGGAACGGGATGCAGGAGACACTTTTTCTCTGCTTTCTCAGTCTGTTTCGTAGTGCCGGTTTGAAGTTCCTGCAATTTTCACTGTAAAACCGAGTTGGAGCTTGTACCTCCCCATATATATATATGGAATGGAGTTTGTAACTGAAAAGAAACTTTGTGTTCCTAACAAGCTAATTGAAGGACGGCTTTCACACACACTTATCTCTCAGAACTGAGCAAGTGGAGAGACGTTCGTTCATCTAGCACCACGGGAACGGGATGCAGGAGACACTTTTTCTCTGCTTTCTCAGTCTGTTTCCTAGTGCAGGTTTGAAGTTCCTGCAGTTTTCACTGTAAAACCGAGTTGGAGCTAGTACCTCCCCATATATATGTAAGGAATGGAGTTTGCAACTGAAAAAAATGTTGTGTTCCCAACAAGCTAGGTGAAGGACGGCTTTCACACACACTTATCTCTCAGAACTGAGCAAGTGGAGAGACGTTCGTTCATCTAGCACCAAAGGAACGGGTTGCAGGAAACACTTTTTCTCTGCTTTCTCAGTCTGTTTCCTAGTGCCGGTTTGAAGTTCCTGCAGTTTTCACTGTAAAACAGAGTAGGAGCTAGTACCTACCCATATATATGTATGGAACAGAGTTTGCAACTGAAAAGAAACTTTGTGTTCCCAACAAGCTAGGTGAAGGACGGCTTTCACACACACTTATCTCTCAAAACTGAGCAAGTGGAGAGACGTTCGTTCTTCTAGCACCACGGGAACGGGATGCAGGAGACACTTTTTCTCTGCTTTCTCAGTCTGTTTCCTAGTGACTGTTTGAAGTTCCTGCAGTTTTCACTGTAAAACCGAGTTGGAGCTAGTACCTCCCCATATATATGTAAGGAATGGAGTTTGCAACTGAAAAAAATGTTGTGTTCCCAACAATCTAGGTGAAGGACGGCTTTCACACACACTTATCTCTCAGAACTGAGCAAGTGGAGAGACGTTCGTTCATCTAGCACCAAGGGAACGGGTTGCAGGAGTCACTTTTTCTCTGCTTTCTCAGTCTGGTTCCTAGTGTCGGTTTGAAGTTCCTGCAATTTTCACTGTAAAACCGTGTTGGAGCTTGTACCTCCCCATATATATGTATGGATTGGTGTTGGCAAATGAAAAGAAACTTTGTGTTCCCAACAAGCTAGGTGAAGGATGGCTTTCACACACACTTATCTCTCAGAACTGAGCAAGTGGAGAGACGTTCGTTCATCTAGCACCAAGGGAACGGGTTTCAGGAGACACTTTTTCTCTGCTTTCTCAGTCTGTTTCCAAGTGCCGGTTTGAAGTTCCTGCAGTTTTCACTGTAAAAACGAGTTGGAGCTAGTACCTCCCCATAAATATGTGTGGAATGGAGATTGCAACTGAAAAGAAACTTTGTGTTCCCAACAAGCTAGGTGACGGACGGCTTTCACACACACGTATCTCTCAGAACTGAGCAAGTGGAGAGACGTTCGTTCATCTTGCACCAAGGGAACGGGTTGCAGGAGACACTTTTTCTCTGCTTTCTCAGTCTGTTTCCTAGTGCCGGTTTGAAGTTCCTGCAGTTTTCACTGTAAAACCGAGTTGGAGCTAGTACCTCCCCATATATATGTATGGAATGGAGTTTGCAACTGAAAAGAAACTTTGTGTTCCCAACAAGCTAGGTGAAGGACGGCTTTCACACACACTTATCTCTCAGAACTGAGCAAGTGGAGAGACGTTCGTTCATCTAGCACCAAGGGAACGGGTTGCAGGAGACACTTATCCTCTGCTTTCTCAGTCTGTTTCCTAGTGCCGGTTTGAAGTTCCTGCAGTTTTCACTGTAAAACCGAGTTGGAGCTAGTACTTCCCCTATATATGTTTGGAATGGAGTTTGCAGCTGAAAAGAAACTTTGTGTTCCCAACAAGCTAGGTGAAGGACGGCTTTCACACACAATTATCTCTCACAACTTAGCAAGTGGAGAGACGTTCGTTCATCTAGCACCAAGGGAACGGGTTGCAGGAGACACTTTTTCTCTGCTTTCTCAGTCTGTTTCCTAGTGCCGGTTTGAAGTTCCTGCAGTTTTCACTGTAAAACCGAGTTGGAGCTAGTACCTACCCATATATATGTATGGAATGGAGTTTGCAACTGAAAAGAAACTTTGTGTTCCCAACCAGCTAGGTGAAGGACGGCTTTCACACACACTTATCTCTCAGAACTGAGCAAGTGGAGAGACGTTCGTTCATCTAGCACCAAGGGAACGGGTTGCAGGAGACACTTTTTCTCTGCTTTCTCAGTGTGTTTCCTAGTGCCGGTTTGATGTTCCTGCAGTTTTCACTGTAAAACCGAGTTGGAGCTAGTACCTACCCATATGTATGTATGGAATTGAGTTTGCAACTGAAAAGAAACTTTCTGTTCCCAACAAGCTAGGTGAAGTATGGCTTTGACACACACTTATCTCTCAGAACTGAGCAAGTGGAGAGACGTTCGTTCATCTAGAACCAAGGGAACGGGTTGCAGGAGACACTATTTCTCTGCTTTCTCAGTCTGTTTCCTAGTGCCGGTTTGAAGTTCCTGCAGTTTTCACTGTAAAACCGAGTTGGAGCTAGTACCTCCCCATATATATGTAAGGAATGGAGTTTGCAACTGAAAAGAAATGTTGTGTTCCCAACAAGCTAGGTGAAGCACGGCTTTCACACACACTTATCTCTCAGAACTGAGCAAGTGGAGAGACGTTCGTTCATCTAGCATCAAGGGAACGGGTTGCAGCAAACACTTTTTCTCTGCTTTCTCAGTCTGTTTCCTAGTGCCGGTTTGAAGTTCCTGCAGTTTTCACTCTAAAACCGAGTTGGAGCTAATACTTCCCCATATATATGTATGGAATGGAGTTTGCAACTGAAAAGAAACTTTGTGTTCCCAACAAGCTTGGTGAAGGACGGCTTTCACACACACTTATCTCTCAGAACTGAGCAAGTGGAGAGACGTTCGTTCATCTAGCACCAAGGGAACGGGTTGCAGGAGACACATTTTCTCTGCTTTCTCAGTCTGTTTCCTAGTGCCGGTTTGAAGTTCCTGCAGTTTTCACTGTAAAACCGATTTGGAGCTACTACCTCCCCATATATATGTATGGAATGGAGTTTGCAATTGAAAAGAAACTTTGTGTTCCCAACAAGCTAGGTGAAGTATGGCTTTGACACACACTTATCCCTCAGAACTGAGCAAGTGGAGAGACGATCGTTCATCTAGCACCAAGGGAACGGGTTGCAGCAAACACTTTTTCTCTGCTTTCTCAGTCTGTTTCCTAGTGCCGGTTTGAAGTTCCTGCAGTTTTCACTGTAAAACCGAGTTGGAGCTAGTACCTCCCCATATATATGTAAGGAATGGAGTTTGCAACTGAAAAGAAACTTTGTGTTCCCAACAAGCTAGGTGAAGGAAGGCTTTCACACACACTTATCTCTCAGAACTGAGCAAGTGGAGAGACGTTCGTTCATCTAGAACCAAGGGAACGGGTTGCAGGAGACACTATTTCTCTGCTTTCTCAGTGTGTTTCCAAGTGCCGGTTTGAAGTTCCTGCAGTTTTCACTGTAAAACCGAGTTGGAGCTAGTACCTCCCCATATATATGTAAGGAATGGAGTTTGCAACTGAAAAGAAATGTTGTGTTCCCAACAAGCTAGGTGAAGCACGGCTTTCACACACACTTATCTCTCAGAACTGAGCAAGTGGAGAAACGTTCGTTCATCTCGCATCAAGGGAACGGGTTGCAGCAAACACTTTTTCTCTGCTTTCTCAGTCTGTTTCCTAGTGCCGGTTTGAAGTTCCTGCAGTTTTCACTCTAAAACCGAGTTGGAGCTAATACTTCCCCATATATATGTATGGAATGGAGTTTGCAACTGAAAAGAAACTTTGTGTTCCCAACAAGCTTGGTGAAGGACGGCTTTCACACACACTTATCTCTCAGAACTGAGCAAGTGGAGAGACGTTCGTTCATCTAGCACCAAGGGAACGGGTTGCAGGAGACACATTTTCTCTGCTTTCTCAGTCTGTTTCCTAGTGCCGGTTTGAAGTTCCTGCAGTTTTCACTGTAAAACCGATGTGGAGCTACTACATCCCCATATATATGTATGGAATGGAGTTTGCAATTGAAAAGAAACTTTGTGTTCCCAACAAGCTAGGTGAAGTACGGCTTTGACACACACATATCCCTCAGAACTGAGCAAGTGGAGAGACGTTCGTTCATCTAGCACCAAGGGAAAGGGTTGCAGGAGACACTTTTTCTCTGCTTTCTCAGTCTGTTTCCTAGTGCCGGTTTGAAGTTCCTGCAGTTTTCAATGTAAAACCGAGTTGGAGCTAGTACCTACCCATATATATGTATGGAATGGAGTTTGCAACTGAAAAGAAACTTTGTGTTCCCAACCAGCTAGGTGAAGGACGGCTTTCACACACACTTATCTCTCAGAACTGAGCAAGTGGAGAGACGTTCGTTCATCTAGCACCAAGGGAACGGGTTGCAGGAGACACTTTTTCTCTCCTTTCTCAGTGTGTTTCCTAGTGCCGGTTTGATGTTCCTGCAGTTTTCACTGTAAAACCGAGTTTTAGCTAGTACCTACCCATATGTATGTATGGAACAGAGTTTGCAACTGAAAAGAAACTTTGTGTTCCCAACAAGCTAGGTGAAGGACGGCTTTCACACACACTTATCTCTCAGAACTGAGCAAATGGAGAGACGTTCGTTCATCTAGCACCAAGGGAACGGGTTGCAGGAGACACTTTTTCTCTGCATTCTCAGTCTGTTTCGTAGTGCCGGTTTGAAGTTCCTGCAATTTTCACTGTAAAACCGAGTTGGAGCTTGTACCTCCCAATATATATGTATGGAAAGGAGTTTGCAACTGAAAAGAAACTTTGTGTTCCTAACAAGCTAATTGAAGGACGGCTTTCACACACACTTATCTCTCAGAACTGAGCAAGTGGAGAGACGTTCGTTCATCTAGCACCACGGGAACGGGATGCAGGAGACACTTTTTCTCTGCTTTCTCAGTCTGTTTCCTAGTGCAGGTTTGAAGTTCCTGCAGTTTTCACTGTAAAACCGAGTTGGAGCTAGTACCTCCCCATATATATGTAAGGAATGGAGTTTGCAACTGAAAAAAATGTTGTGTTTCCAACAAGCTAGGTGAAGGACGGCTTTCACACACACTTATCTCTCAGAACTGAGCAAGTGGAGAGACGTTCGTTCATCTAGCACCAAAGGAACGGGTTGCAGGAAACACTTTTTCTCTGCTTTCTCAGTCTGTTTCCTAGTGCCGGTTTGAAGTTCCTGCAGTTTTCACTGTAAAACAGAGTTGGAGCTAGTACCTACCCATATATATGTATGGAACAGAGTTTGCAACTGAAAAGAAACTTTGTGTTCCCAACAAGCTAGGTGAAGGACGGCTTTCACACACAGTTATCTCTCAGAACTGAGCAAATGGAGAGACGTTCGTTCATCTAGCACCAAAGGAACGGGTTGCAGGAAACACTTTTTCTCTGCTTTCTCAGTCTGTTTCCTAGTGCCGGTTTGAAGTTCCTGCAGTTTTCACTGTAAAACCGAGTTGGATCTAGTACTTCCCCATATATATGTATGGAATGGAGTTTGCAACTGAAAAGAAACTTTGTGTTCCCAACAAGCTAGGTGAAGGACGGCTTCCAAACACAATTATCTATCAGAACTGAGCAAGTGGAGAGACGTTCGTTCATCTAGCACCAAGGGAACGGGTTGCAGGAGTCACTTTTTCTCTGCTTTCTCAGTCTGTTTCCTAGTGCCGGTTTGAAGTTCCTGCAATTTTCACTGTAAAACCGAGTTGGAGCTTGTACCTCCCCATATATATCTATGTATTGGTGTTGGCAAATGAAAAGAAACTTTGTGTTCCCAACAAGCTAGGTGAAGGATGGCTTTCACACACACTTATCTCTCAGAACTGAGCAATTTCAGAGACGTACGTTCATCTAGCACCAAGGGAACGGGTTGCAGGAGACACTTTTCCTCTGCTTTCTCAGTCTGTTTCCAAGTGCCGGTTTGAAGTTCCAGCAGTTTTCACTATAAAACCGAGTTGGAGCTAGTACTTTCCCATATATATGTATGGAATGGAGTTTGCAACTGAAAAGAAACTTTGTGTTCCCAACAAGCTAGGTGAAGGACGGCTTTCACACACACTTATCTATTAGAACTGAGCAAGTGGAGAGACGTTCGTTCATCTAGCACCAAGGGAAAGGGTTGCAGGAGACACTTTTTCTCTGCTTTCTCAGTGTGTTTCCAAGTGCCGGTTTGAAGTTCCTGCAGTTTTCACTGTAAAACCGAGTTGGAGCTTGTACCTACCCATATAATATGTATGGAATGGAGTTTGCAACTGAAAAGAAACTTTGTGTTCCCAACAAGCGAGGTGAAGGACGGCTTTCACACACACTTATCTCTCAGAACTGAGCAAGTGGAGAGACGTTCGTTCATCTAGCACCAAGGGAACGGGTTGCAGGAGACACTTTTTCTCTGCTTTCTCAGTCTGTTTCCTAGTGCCGGTTTGAAGTTCCTGCAATTTTCACTGTAAAACCGAGTTGGAGCTTGTACCTCCCCATATATATGTATGGATTAGTGTTGGCAACTGAAAAGAAACTTTGTGTTCCCAACAAGCTAGGTGAAGGATGGCTTTCACACACACATATCTCAGAACTGAGCAAGTGGAGAGACGTTCGTTCATCTAGCACCAAGGGAACGGGTTGCAGGAGACACTATTTCTCTGCTTTCTCAGTCTGTTTCCAAGTGCCGGTTTGAAGTTCCTGCAGTTTTCACTGTAAATACGAGTTGGAGCTAGTACCTCCCCATAAATATGTGTGAAATGGAGTTTGCAACTGAAAAGAAACTTTGTGTTCCCAACAAGCTAGGTGAAGGACGGCTTTCACACACACTTATCTCTCAGAACTGAGCAAGTGGAGAGACGTTCGTTCATCTAGCACCAAGGGAACGGGTTGCAGGAGACACTTTTTCTCTGCTTTCTCAGTCTGTTTCCTAGTGCCGGTTTGAAGTTCCTGCAGTTTTCACTGTAAAACCAAGTTGGAGCTAGTACCTCCCCATATATATGTATGGAATGGAGTTTGCAACTGAAAAGAAACTTTGTGTTCCCAACAAGCTAGGTGAAGGACGGCTTTCACACACACTTATCTCTCAGAACTGAGCAAGTGGAGAGACGTTCGTTCATCTAGCACCAAGGGAACGGGTTGCAGGAGACACTTTTCCTCTGCTTTCTCAGTCTGTTTCCTAGTGCCGGTTTGAAGTTCCTGCAGTTTTCACTTTAAAACCGAGTTGGAGCTAGTACTTCCCCTATATATGTTTGGAATGGAGTTTGCAACTGAAAAGAAACTTTGTGTTCCCAACAAGCTAGGTGAAGGACGGCTTTCACACACAATTATCTCTCAGAACTTAGCAAGTGGAGAGACGTTCGTTCATCTAGCACCAAGGGAACGGGTTGCAGGAGACACTTTTTCTTTGCTTTCTCAGTCTGTTTCCTAGTGCCGGTTTGAAGTTCCTGCAGTTTTCACTGTAAAACCGAGTTGGAGCTAATACCTACCCATATATATGTATGGAATGGAGTTTGCAACTGAAAAGAAACTTTGTGTTCCCAACCAGCTAGGTGAAGGACGGCTTTCACACACACTTATCTCTCAGAACTGAGCAAGTGGAGAGACGTTCGTTCATCTAGCACCAAGGGAACGGGTTGCAGGAGACACTTTTTCTCTGCTTTCTCAGTGTGTTTCCTAGTGCCAGTTTGATGTTCCTGCAGTTTTCACTGTAAAACCGAGTTGGAGCTAGTACCTACCCATATGTATGTATGGAATGGAGTTTGCAACTGAAAAGAAACTTTGTGTTCCCAACAAGCTAGGTGAAGGACGGCTTTCAAACACAATTATCTATCAGAACTGAGCAAGTGGAGAGACGTTCGTTCATCTAGCACCAAGGGAACGGGTTGCAGGAGTCACTTTTTCTCTGCTTTCTCAGTCTGTTTCCAAGTGCCGGTTTGAAGTTCCTGCAGTTTTCACTGTAAAACCGAGTTGGAGCTAGTACCTCTCCATATATATGTAAGGAATGGAGTTTGCAACTGAAAAGAAATGTTGTGTTCCCAACAAGCTAGGTGAAGGACGGCTTTCACACACACTTATCTCTCAGAACTGAGCAAATGGAGAGACGTTCGTTCATCTAGCACCAAGGGAACGGGTTGCAGGAGACACTTTTTCTCTGCTTTCTCAGTCTGTTTCGTAGTGCCGGTTTGAAGTTCCTGCAATTTTCACTGTAAAACCGAGTTGGAGCTTGTACCTCCCCATATATATGTATGGAATGGAGTTTGCAACTGAAAAGAAACTTTGTGTTCCTAACAAGCTAATTGAAGGACGGCTTTCACACACACTTATCTCTCAAAACTGAGCAAGTGGAGAGACGTTCGTTCTTCTAGCACCACGGGAACGGGATGCAGGAGACACTTTTTCTCTGCTTTCTCAGTCTGTTTCCTAGTGACGGTTTGAAGTTCCTGCAGTTTTCACTGTAAAACCGAGTTGGAGCTAGTACCTCCCCATATATATGTAAGGAATGGAGTTTGCAACTGAAAAAAATGTTGTGTTCCCAACAAGCTAGGTGAAGGACGGCTTTCACACACACTTATCTCTCAGAACTGAGCAAGTGGAGAGACGTTCGTTCATCTAGCACCAAGGGAACGGGTTGCAGGAAACACTTTTTCTCTGCTTTCTCAGTCTGTTTCCTAGTGCCGGTTTGAAGTTCCTGCAGTTTTCACTGTAAAACCGAGTTGGATCTAGTACTTCCCCATATATATGTATGGAATGGAGTTTGCAACTGAAAAGAAACTTTGTGTTCCCAACAAGCTAGGTGAAGGACGGCTTCCAAACACAATTATCTATCAGAACTGAGCAAGTGGAGAGACGTTCGTTCATCTAGCACCAAGGGAACGGGTTGCAGGAGTCACTTTTTCTCTGCTTTCTCAGTCTGTTTCCTAGTGCCGGTTTGAAGTTCCTGCAAATTTCACTGTAAAACCGAGTTGGAGCTTGTACCTCCCCATATATATGTATGGATTGGTGTTGGCAAATGAAAAGAAACTTTGTGTTCCCAACAAGCTAGGTGAAGGATGGCTTTCACACACACTTATCTCTCAGAACTGAGCAAGTGGAGAGACGTTCGTTCATCTAGCACCAAGGGAACGGGTTGCAGGAGACACTTTTCCTCTGCTTTCTCAGTCTGTTTCCAAGTGCCGGTTTGAAGTTCCTGCAGTTTTCACTATAAAACCGAGTTGGAGCTAGTACTTTCCCATATATATGTATGGAATGGATTTTGCAACTGAAAAGAAACTTTGTGTTCCCAACCAGCTAGGTGAAGGACGGCTTTCACACACAATTATCTCTCAGAACTTAGCAAGTGGAGAGACGTTCGTTCATCTAGCACCAAGGGAACGGGTTGCAGGAGACACTTTTTCTCTGCTTTCTCAGTCTGTTTCCTAGTGCCGGTTTGAAGTTCCTGCAGTTTTCACTGTAAAACCGAGTTGGAGCTAATACCTACCCATATATATGTATGGAATGGAGTTTGCAACTGAAAAGAAACTTTGTGTTCCCAACCAGCTAGGTGAAGGACGGCTTTCACACACACTTATCTCTCAGAACTGAGCAAGTGGAGAGACGTTCGTTCATCTAGCACCAAGGGAACGGGTTGCAGGAGACACTTTTTCTCTGCTTTCTCAGTGTGTTTCCTAGTGCCAGTTTGATGTTCCTGCAGTTTTCACTGTAAAACCGAGTTGGAGCTAGTACCTACCCATATGTATGTATGGAATGGAGTTTGCAACTGAAAAGAAACTTTGTGTTCCCAACAAGCTAGGTGAAGGACGGCTTTCAAACACAATTATCTATCAGAACTGAGCAAGTGGAGAGACGTTCGTTCATCTAGCACCAAGGGAACGGGTTGCAGGAGTCACTTTTTCTCTGCTTTCTCAGTCTGTTTCCAAGTGCCGGTTTGAAGTTCCTGCAGTTTTCACTGTAAAACCGAGTTGGAGCTAGTACCTCTCCATATATATGTAAGGAATGGAGTTTGCAACTGAAAAGAAATGTTGTGTTCCCAACAAGCTAGGTGAAGGACGGCTTTCACACACACTTATCTCTCAGAACTGAGCAAATGGAGAGACGTTCGTTCATCTAGCACCAAGGGAACGGGTTGCAGGAGACACTTTTTCTCTGCTTTCTCAGTCTGTTTCGTAGTGCCGGTTTGAAGTTCCTGCAATTTTCACTGTAAAACCGAGTTGGAGCTTGTACCTCCCCATATATATGTATGGAATGGAGTTTGCAACTGAAAAGAAACTTTGTGTTCCTAACAAGCTAATTGAAGGACGGCTTTCACACACACTTATCTCTCAAAACTGAGCAAGTGGAGAGACGTTCGTTCTTCTAGCACCACGGGAACGGGATGCAGGAGACACTTTTTCTCTGCTTTCTCAGTCTGTTTCCTAGTGACGGTTTGAAGTTCCTGCAGTTTTCACTGTAAAACCGAGTTGGAGCTAGTACCTCCCCATATATATGTAAGGAATGGAGTTTGCAACTGAAAAAAATGTTGTGTTCCCAACAAGCTAGGTGAAGGACGGCTTTCACACACACTTATCTCTCAGAACTGAGCAAGTGGAGAGACGTTCGTTCATCTAGCACCAAGGGAACGGGTTGCAGGAAACACTTTTTCTCTGCTTTCTCAGTCTGTTTCCTAGTGCCGGTTTGAAGTTCCTGCAGTTTTCACTGTAAAACCGAGTTGGATCTAGTACTTCCCCATATATATGTATGGAATGGAGTTTGCAACTGAAAAGAAACTTTGTGTTCCCAACAAGCTAGGTGAAGGACGGCTTCCAAACACAATTATCTATCAGAACTGAGCAAGTGGAGAGACGTTCGTTCATCTAGCACCAAGGGAACGGGTTGCAGGAGTCACTTTTTCTCTGCTTTCTCAGTCTGTTTCCTAGTGCCGGTTTGAAGTTCCTGCAATTTTCACTGTAAAACCGAGTTGGAGCTTGTACCTCCCCATATATATGTATGGATTGGTGTTGGCAAATGAAAAGAAACTTTGTGTTCCCAACAAGCTAGGTGAAGGATGGCTTTCACACACACTTATCTCTCAGAACTGAGCAAGTGGAGAGACGTTCGTTCATCTAGCACCAAGGGAACGGGTTGCAGGAGACACTTTTCCTCTGCTTTCTCAGTCTGTTTCCAAGTGCCGGTTTAAAGTTCCTGCAGTTTTCACTATAAAACCGAGTTGGAGCTAGTACTTTCCCATATATATGTATGGAATGGATTTTGCAACTGAAAAGAAACTTTGTGTTCCCAACAAGCTAGGTGAAGGACGGCTTTGACACACACTTATCTCTTAGAACTGAGCAAGTGGAGAGACTTTCGTTCATCTAGCACCAAGGGAAAGGGTTGCAGGAGACACTTTTTCTCTGCTTTCTCAGTGTGTTTCCAAGTGCCGGTTTGAAGTTCCTGCAGTTTTCACTGTAAAACCGAGTTGGAGCTTGTACCTACCCATATAATATGTATGGAATGGAGTTTGCAACTGAAAAGAAACTTTGTGTTCCCAACAAGCGAGGTGAAGGACGGCTTTCACACACACTTATCTCTCAGAACTGAGCAAGTGGAGAGACGTTCGTTCATCTAGCACCAAGGGAACGGGTTGCAGGAGACACTTTTTCTCTGCTTTCTCAGTCTGTTTCCTAGTGCCGGTTTGAAGTTCCTGCAATTTTCACTGTAAAACCGAGTTGGAGCTTGTACCTCCCCATATATATGTATGGATTGGTGTTGGCAACTGAAAAGAAACTTTGTGTTCCCAACAAGCTAGGTGAAGGATGGCTTTCACACACACTTATATCTCAGAACTGAGCAAGTGGAGAGACGTTCGTTCATCTAGCACCAAGGGAACGGGTTGCAGGAGACACTATTTCTCTGCTTTCTCAGTCTGTTTCCAAGTGCCGGTTTGAAGTTCCTGCAGTTTTCACTGTAAAAACGAGTTGGAGCTAGTACCTCCCCATAAATATGTGTGAAATGGAGTTTGCAACTGAAAAGAAACTTTGTGTTCCCAACAAGCTAGGTGAAGGACGGCTTTCACACACACTTATCTCTCAGAACTGAGCAAGTGGAGAGACGTTCGTTCATCTAGCAACAAGGGAACGGGTTGCAGGGGACACTTTTTCTCTGCTTTCTCAGTCTGTTTCCTAGTGCCGGTTTGAAGTTCCTGCAGTTTTCACTGTAAAACCGAGTTGGAGCTAGTACCTCCCCATATATATGTAAGGAATGGAGTTTGCAACTGAAAAGAAACTTTGTGTTCCCAACAAGCTAGGTGAAGGGCGGCTTTCACACACAATTATCTCTCAGAACTGAGCAAGTGGAGAGACGTTCGTTCATCTAGCACCAAGGGAACGGGTTGCAGGAGACACTTTTCCTCTGCTTTCTCAGTCTGTTTCCTAGTGCCGGTTTGAAGTTCCTGCAGTTTTCACTGTAAAACCGAGTTGGAGCTAGTACTTCCCCTATATATGTTTGGAATGGAGTTTGCAACTGAAAAGAAACTTTGTGTTCCCAACAAGCTAGGTGAAGGACGGCTTTCACACACAATTATCTCTCAGAACTTAGCAAGTGGAGAGACGTTCGTTCATCTAGCACCAAGGGAACGGGTTGCAGGAGACACTTTTTCTCTGCTTTCTCAGTCTGTTTCCTAGTGCCGGTTTGAAGTTCCTGAAGTTTTCACTGTAAAACCGAGTTGGAGCTATTACCTACCCATATATATGTATGGAATGGAGTTTGCAACTGAAAAGAAACTTTGTGTTCCCAACCAGCTAGGTGAAGGACGGCTTTCACACACACTTATCTCTCAGAACTGAGCAAGTGGAGAGACGTTCGTTCATCTAGCACCAAGGGAACGGGTTGCAGGAGACACTTTTTCTCTGCTTTCTCAGTGTGTTTCCTAGTGCCGGTTTGATGTTCCTGCAGTTTTCACTGTAAAACCGAGTTGGAGCTAGTACCTACCCATATGTATGTATGGAATGGAGTTTGCAACTGAAAAGAAACTTTGTGTTCCCAACAAGCTAGGTGAAGGACGGCTTTCAAACACAATTATCTATCAGAACTGAGCAAGTGGAGAGACGTTCGTTCATCTAGCACCAAGGGAACGGGTTGCAGGAGTCACTTTTTCTCTGCTTTCTCAGTCTGTTTCCCAGTGCCGGTTTGAAGTTCCTGCAGTTTTCACTGTAAAACCGAGTTGGAGCTAGTACCTCTCCATATATATGTAAGGAATGGAGTTTGCAACTGAAAAGAAATGTTGTGTTCCCAACAAGCTAGGTGAAGGACGGCTTTCACACACACTTATCTCTCAGAACTGAGCAAGTGGAGAGACGTTCGTTCATCTAGCACCAAGGGAACGGGTTGCAGGAGACACTTTTTCTCTGCTTTCTCAGTGTGTTTCCTAGTGCCGGTTTGATGTTCCTGCAGTTTTCACTGTAAAACCGAGTTGGAGCTAGTACCTACCCATATGTATGTATGGAATGGAGTTTGCAACTGAAAAGAAACTTTGTGTTCCCAACAAGCTAGGTGAAGGACGGCTTTCAAACACAATTATCTATCAGAACTGAGCAAGTGGAGAGACGTTCGTTCATCTAGCACCAAGGGAACGGGTTGCAGGAGTCACTTTTTCTCTGCTTTCTCAGTCTGTTTCCTAGTGCCGGTTTGAAGTTCCTGCAGTTTTCACTGTAAAACCGAGTTGGAGCTAGTACCTCTCCATATATATGTAAGGAATGGAGTTTGCAACTGAAAAGAAATGTTGTGTTCCCAACAAGCTAGGTGAAGGACGGCTTTCACACACACTTTTCTCTCAGAACTGAGCAAGTGGAGAGACGTTCGTTCATCTAGCACCAAGGGAACGGGTTGCAGGAGACACTTTTTCTCTGCTTTCTCAGTCTGTTTCGTAGTGCCGGTTTGAAGTTCCTGCAATTTTCACTGTAAAACCGAGTTGGAGCTTGTACCTCCCCATATATATGTATGGAATGGAGTTTGCAACTGAAAAGAAACTTTGTGTTCCTAACAAGCTAATTGAAGGACGGCTTTCACACACACTTATCTCTCAAAACTGAGCAAGTGGAGAGACGTTCGTTCATCTAGCACCAAGGGAACGGGTTGCAGGAGACACTTTTCCTCTGCTTTCTCAGTCTGTTTCCAAGTGCCGGTTTGAAGTTCCTGCAGTTTTCACTATAAAACCGAGTTGGAGCTAGTACTTTCCCATATATATGTATGGAATGGAGTTTGCAACTGAAAAGAAACTTTGTGTTCCCAACAAGCTAGGTGAAGGACGGCTTTCACACACACTTATCTCTTAGAACTGAGCAAGTGGAGAGACGTTCGTTCATCTAGCACCAAGGGAAAGGGTTGCAGGAGACACTTTTTCTCTGCTTTCTCAGTGTGTTTCCAAGTGCCGGTTTGAAGTTCCTGCAGTTTTCACTGCAAAACCGAGTTGGAGCTTGTACCTACCCATATAATATGTATGGAATGGAGTTTGCAACTGAAAAGAAACTTTGTGTTCCCAACAAGCGAGGTGAAGGACGGCTTTCACACACACTTATCTCTCAGAACTGAGCAAGTGGAGAGACGTTCGTTCATCTAGCACCAAGGGAACGGGTTGCAGGAGACACTTTTTCTCTGCTTTCTCAGTCTGTTTCCTAGTGCCGGTTTGAAGTTCCTGCAATTTTCACTGTAAAACCGAGTTGGAGCTTGTACCTCCCCATATATATGTATGGATTGGTGTTGGCAACTGAAAAGAAACTTTGTGTTCCCAACAAGCTAGGTGAAGGACGGCTTTCAAACACAATTATCTATCAGAACTGAGCAAGTGGAGAGACGTTCGTTCATCTAGCACCAAGGGAACGGGTTGCAGGGGTCACTTTTTCTCTGCTTTCTCAGTCTGTTTCCTAGTGCCGGTTTGAAGTTCCTGCAGTTTTCACTGTAAAACCGAGTTGGAGCTAGTACCTCTCCATATATATGTATGGAATGGAGTTTGCAACTGAAAAGAAATGTTGTGTTCCCAACAAGCTAGGTGAAGGACGGCTTTCACACACACTTATCTCTCAGAACTGAGCAAGTGGAGAGACGTTCGTTCATCTAGCACCAAGGGAACGGGTTGCAGGAGACACTTTTTCTCTGCTTTCTCAGTCTGTTTCGTAGTGCCGGTTTGAAGTTCCTGCAATTTTCACTGTAAAACCGAGTTGGAGCTTGTACCTCCCCATATATATGTATGGAATGGAGTTTGCAACTGAAAAGAAACTTTGTGTTCCTAACAAGCTAATTGAAGGACGGCTTTCACACACACTTATCTCTCAAAACTGAGCAAGTGGAGAGACGTTCGTTCTTCTAGCACCACGGGAACGGGATGCAGGAGACACTTTTTCTCTGCTTTCTCAGTCTGTTTCCTAGTGACGGTTTGAAGTTCCTGCAGTTTTCACTGTAAAACCGAGTTGGAGCTAGTACCTCCCCATATATATGTAAGGAATGGAGTTTGCAACTGAAAAAAATGTTGTGTTCCCAACAAGCTAGGTGAAGGACGGCTTTCACACACACTTATCTCTCAGAACTGAGCAAGTGGAGAGACGTTCGTTCATCTAGCACCAAAGGAACGGGTTGCAGGAAACACTTTTTCTCTGCTTTCTCAGTCTGTTTCCTAGTGCCGGTTTGAAGTTCCTGCAGTTTTCACTGTAAAACCGAGTTGGATCTAGTACTTCCTCATATATATGTATGGAATGGAGTTTGCAACTGAAAAGAAACTTTGTGTTCCCAACAAGCTAGGTGAAGGACGGCTTCCAAACATAATTATCTATCAGAACTGAGCAAGTGGAGAGACGTTCGTTCATCTAGCACCAAGGGAACGGGTTGCAGGAGTCACTTTTTCTCTGCTTTCTCAGTCTGTTTCCTAGTGCCGGTTTGAAGTTCCTGCAATTTTCACTGTAAAACCGAGTTGGAGCTTGTACCTCCCCATATATATGTATGGATTGGTGTTGGCAAATGAAAAGAAACTTTGTGTTCCCAACAAGCTAGGTGAAGGATGGCTTTCACACACACTTATCTCTCAGAACTGAGCAAGTGGAGAGACGTTCGTTCATCTAGCACCAAGGGAACGGGTTGCAGGAGACACTTTTCCTCTGCTTTCTCAGTCTGTTTCCAAGTGCCGGTTTGAAGTTCCTGCAGTTTTCACTATAAAACCGAGTTGGAGCTAGTACTTTCCCATATATATGTATGGAATGGAGTTTGCAACTGAAAAGAAACTTTGTGTTCCCAACAAGCTAGGTGAAGGACGGCTTTCACACACACTTATCTCTTAGAACTGAGCAAGTGGAGAGACGTTCGTTCATCTAGCACCAAGGGAAAGGGTTGCAGGAGACACTTTTTCTCTGCTTTCTCAGTGTGTTTCCAAGTGCCGGTTTGAAGTTCCTGCAGTTTTCACTGTAAAACCGAGTTGGAGCTTGTACCTACCCATATAATATGTATGGAATGGAGTTTGCAACTGAAAAGAAACTTTGTGTTCCCAACAAGCGAGGTGAAGGACGGCTTTCACACACACTTATCTCTCAGAACTGAGCAAGTGGAGAGACGTTCGTTCATCTAGCACCAAGGGAACGGGTTGCAGGAGACACTTTTTCTCTGCTTTCTCAGTCTGTTTCCTAGTGCCGGTTTGAAGTTCCTGCAATTTTCACTGTAAAACCGAGTTGGAGCTTGTACCTCCCCATATATATGTATGGATTGGTGTTGGCAACTGAAAAGAAACTTTGTGTTCCCAACAAGCTAGGTGAAGGATGGCTTTCACACACACTTATATCTCAGAACTGAGCAAGTGGAGAGACGTTCGTTCATCTAGCACCAAGGGAACGGGTTGCAGGAGACACTATTTCTCTGCTTTCTCAGTCTGTTTCCAAGTGCCGGTTTGAAGTTCCTGCAGTTTTCACTGTAAAAACGAGTTGGAGCTAGTACCTCCCCATAAATATGTGTGAAATGGAGTTTGCAACTGAAAAGAAACTTTGTGTTCCCAACAAGCTAGGTGAAGGACAGCTTTCACACACACTTATCTCTCAGAACTGAGCAAGTGGAGAGACTTTCGTTCATCTAGCAACAAGGGAACGGGTTGCAGGAGACACTTTTTCTCTGCTTTCTCAGTCTGTTTCCTAGTGCCGGTTTGAAGTTCCTGCAGATTTCACTGTAAAACCGAGTTGGAGCTAGTACCTCCCCATATATATGTATGGAATGGAGTTTGCAACTGAAAAGAAACTTTGTGTTCCCAACAAGCTAGGTGAAGGACGGCTTTCACACACACTTATCTCTCAGAACTGAGCAAGTGGAGAGACGTTCGTTCATCTAGCACCAAGGGAACGGGTTGCAGGAGACACTTTTCCTCTGCTTTCTCAGTCTGTTTCCTAGTGCCGGTTTGAAGTTCCTGCAGTTTTCACTGTAAAACCGAGTTGGAGCTAGTACTTCCCCTATATATTTTTGGAATGGAGTTTGCAACTGAAAAGAAACTTTGTGTTCCCAACAAGCTAGGTGAAGGACGGCTTTCACACACAATTATCTCTCAGAACTTAGCAAGTGGAGAGACGTTCGTTCATCTAGCACCAAGGGAACGGGTTGCAGGAGACACTTTTTCTCTGCTTTCTCAGTCTGTTTCCTAGTGCCGGTTTGAAGTTCCTGCAGTTTTCACTGTAAAACCGAGTTGGAGCTAGTACCTACCCATATATATGTATGGAATGGGTTTTGCAACTGAAAAGAAACTTTGTGTTCCCAACCAGCTAGTTGAAGGACGGCTTTCACACACACTTATCTCTCAGAACTGAGCAAGTGGAGAGACGTTCGTTCATCTAGCACCAAGGGAACGGGTTGCAGGAGACACTTTTTCTCTGCTTTCTCAGTGTGTTTCCTAGTGCCGGTTTGATGTTCCTGCAGTTTTCACTGTAAAACCGAGTTGGAGCTAGTACCTACCCATATGTATGTATGGAATGGAGTTTGCAACTGAAAAGAAACTTTGTGTTCCCAACAAGCTAGGTGAAGGACGGCTTTCAAACACAATTATCTATCAGAACTGAGCAAGTGGAGAGACGTTCGTTCATCTAGCACCAAGGGAACGGGTTGCAGGAGTCACTTTTTCTCTGCTTTCTCAGTCTGTTTCCTAGTGCCGGTTTGAAGTTCCTGCAGTTTTCACTGTAAAACCGAGTTGGAGCTAGTACCTCTCCATATATATGTAAGGAATGGAGTTTGCAACTGAAAAGAAATGTTGTTTTCCCAACAAGCTAGGTGAAGGACGGCTTTCACACACACTTATCTCTCAGAACTGAGCAAGTGGAGAGACGTTCGTTCATCTAGCACCAAGGGAACGGGTTGCAGGAGACACTATTTCTCTGCTTTCTCAGTGTGTTTCCTAGTGCCGGTTTGATGTTCCTGCAGTTTTCACTGTAAAACCGAGTTGGAGCTAGTACCTACCCATATGTATGTATGGAATGGAGTTTGCAACTGAAAAGAAACTTTGTGTTCCCAACAAGCTAGGTGAAGGACGGCTTTCAAACACAATTATCTATCAGAACTGAGCAAGTGGAGAGACGTTCGTTCATCTAGCACCAAGGGAACGGGTTGCAGGAGTCACTTTTTCTCTGCTTTCTCAGTCTGTTTCCTAGTGCCGGTTTGAAGTTCCTGCAGTTTTCACTGTAAAACCGAGTTGGAGCTAGTACCTCTCCATATATATGTAAGGAATGGAGTTTGCAACTGAAAAGAAATGTTGTGTTCCCAACAAGCTAGGTGAAGGACGGCTTTCACACACACTTATCTCTCAGAACTGAGCAAGTGGAGAGACGTTCGTTCATCTAGCACCAAGGGAACGGGTTGCAGGAGACACTTTTTCTCTGCTTTCTCAGTCTGTTTCGTAGTGCCGGTTTGAAGTTCCTGCAATTTTCACTGTAAAACCGAGTTGGAGCTTGTACCTCCCCATATATATGTATGGAATGGAGTTTGCAACTGAAAAGAAACTTTGTTTTCCTAACAAGCTAATTGAAGGACGGCTTTCACACACACTTATCTCTCAGAACTGAGCAAGTGGAGAGACGTTCGTTCATCTAGCACCAAGGGAACGTGTTGCAGAGACACTTTTTCTCTGCTTTCTCAGTCTGTTTCCTAGTGCCGGTTTGAAGTTCCTGCAGTTTTCACTGTAAAACAGAGTTGGAGCTAGTACCTCCCCATATATATGTATGGAATGGAGTTTGCAACTGAAAAGAAACTTTGTGTTCCCAACAAGCTAGGTGAAGGAAGGCTTTCACACACACTTATCTCTCAGAACTGAGCAAGTGGAGAGACGTTCGTTCATCTAGAACCAAGGGAACGGGTTGCAGGAGACACTTTTTCTCTGCTTTCTCAGTCTGTTTCCAAGTGCCGGTTTGAAGTTCCTGCAGTTTTCACTGTAAAACCGTGTTGGAGCTTGTACCTCCCCATATATATGTATGGAATGGAGTTTGCAACTGAAAAGAACCTTTGTGTTCCTAACAAGCTAATTGAAGGACGGCTTTCACACACACTTATCTCTCAGAACTGAGCAAGTGGAGAGACGTTCGTTCATCTAGCACCAAGGGAACGGGTTGCAGGGGACACTTTTTCTCTGCTTTCTCAGTCTGTTTCCTAGTGCCGGTTTGAAGTTCCTGCAGTTTTCACTGTAAAACAGAGTTGGAGCTAGTACATCCCCATATATATGTATGGAATGGAGTTTGCAACTGAAAAGAAACTTTGTGTTCCCAACAAGCTAGGTGAAGGACGGCTTTCAAACACAATTATCTATCAGAACTGAGCAAGTGGAGAGACGTTCGTTCATCTAGCACCAAGGGAACGGGTTGCAGGAGACACTTTTTCTCTGCTTTCTCAGTCTGTTTCCTAGTGCCGGTTTGAAGTTCCTGCAGTTTTCACTGTAAAACCGAGTTGGAGCTAGTACCTCTCCATATATATGTAAGGAATGGAGTTTGCAACTGAAAAGAAATGTTGTGCTCCCAACAAGCTAGGTGAAGGACGGCTTTCACACACACTTATCTCTCAGAACTGAGCAAGTGGAGAGACGTTCGTTCATCTAGCACCAAGGGAACGGGTTGCAGGAGACACTTTTTCTCTGCTATCTCAGTCTGTTTCGTAGTGCCGGTTTGAAGTTCCTGCAATTTTCACTGTAAAACCGATTTGGAACTAGTACTTCCCCATATATATGTATGGAATGGAGTTTGCAACTGAAAAGAAACTTTGTGTTCCTAACAAGCTAATTGAAGGACGGCTTTCACACACACTTATCTCTCAGAACTGAGCAAGTGGAGAGACGTTCGTTCATCTAGCACCAAGGGAACGGTTTGCAGAGACACTATTTCTCTCCTTTCTCAGTCTGTTTCCTAGTGCCGGTTTGAAGTTCCTGAAGTTTTCACTGTAAAACGGTGTTGGAGCTACTACCTCCCCATATATATGTATCGAATGGAGTTTGCAACTGAAAAGAAACTTTGTGTTCCCAACAAGCTAATTGAAGGACGGCATTCACACACACTTATCTCTCAGAACTGAGCAATTTCAGAGACTTACGTTCATCTAGCACCAAGGGAATAGGTTGCAGGAGACACTTTTACTCTGCTTTCCCAGTCTTTTTCCGAGAGCCGGTTTGAAGTTCCTGCAGTTTTCACTGTAAAACCGAGTTGGAGCTAGTACCTACCCATATATATGTAAGGAACGGAGTTTGCAACTGAAAAGAAACTTTGTGTTCCCAACAAGCTAGGTGAAGGACGGCTTCCACACACACTTATCTCTCAGAACTGAGCAATTGGAGAGACGTTCGTTCATCTAGAACCAAGGGAACGGGTTGAAGGAAACACTTTTTCTCTGTTTTCTCAGTCTGTTTCCTAGTGCCGGTTTGAAGTTCCTGCAGTTTTCACTGTAAAACCGAGTTGGAGCTAGTACCTACCCATATATATGTATGGAATGGGGTTTGCAACTGAAAAGAAACTTTGTGTTCCCAACCAGCTAGGTGAAGGACGGCTTTCACACACACTTATCTCTCAGAACTGAGCAAGTGGAGAGACGTTCGTTCATCTAGCACCAAGGGAACGGGTTGCAGGAGACACTTTTTCTCTGCTTTCTCAGTGTGTTTCCTAGTGCCGGTTTGATGTTCCTGCAGTTTTCACTGTAAAACCGAGTTGGAGCTAGTACCTACCCATATGTATGTATGGAATGGAGTTTGCAACTGAAAAGAAACTTTGTGTTCCCAACAAGCTAGGTGAAGGACGGCTTTCAAACACAATTATCTATCAGAACTGAGCAAGTGGAGAGACGTTCGTTCATCTAGCACCAAGGGAACGGGTTGCAGGTGTCACTTTTTCTCTGCTTTCTCAGTCTGTTTCCTAGTGCCGGTTTGAAGTTCCTGCAGTTTTCACTGTAAAACCGAGTTGGAGCTAGTACCTCTCCATATATATGTAAGGAATGGAGTTTGCAACTGAAAAGAAATGTTGTGTTCCCAACAAGCTAGGTGAAGGACGGCTTTCACACACACTTATCTCTCAGAACTGAGCAAGTGGAGAGACGTTCGTTCATCTAGACCAAGGGAACGGGTTGCAGGAGACACTATTTCTCTGCTTTCTCAGTGTGTTTCCTAGTGCCGGTTTGATGTTCCTGCAGTTTTCACTGTAAAACCGAGTTGGAGCTAGTACCTACCCATATGTATGTATGGAATGGAGTTTGCAACTGAAAAGAAACTTTGTGTTCCCAACAAGCTAGGTGAAGGACGGCTTTCAAACACAATTATCTATCAGAACTGAGCAAGTGGAGAGACGTTCGTTCATCTAGCACCAAGGGAACGGGTTGCAGGAGTCACTTTTTCTCTGCTTTCTCAGTCTGTTTCCTAGTGCCGGTTTGAAGTTCCTGCAGTTTTCACTGTAAAACCGAGTTGGAGCTAGTACCTCTCCATATATATGTAAGGAATGGAGTTTGCAACTGAAAAGAAATGTTGTGTTCCCAACAAGGTAGGTGAAGCACGGCTTTCACACACACTTATCTCTCAGAACTGAGCAAGTGGAGAGACGTTCGTTCATCTAGCACCAAGGGAACGGGTTGCAGGAGACACTTTTTCTCTGCTTTCTCAGTCTGTTTCGTAGTGCCGGTTTGAAGTTCCTGCAATTTTCACTGTAAAACCGAGTTGGAGCTTGTACCTCCCCATATATATGTATGGAATGGAGTTTGCAACTGAAAAGAAACTTTGTGTTCCTAACAAGCTAATTGAAGGACGGCTTTCACACACACTTATCTCTCAGAACTGAGCAAGTGGAGAGACGTTCGTTCATCTAGCACCAAGGGAACGGGTTGCAGAGACACTTTTTCTCTGCTTTCTCAGTCTGTTTCCTAGTGCCGGTTTGAAGTTCCTGCAGTTTTCACTGTAAAACAGAGTTGGAGCTAGTACCTCCCCATATATATGTATGGAATGGAGTTTGCAACTGAAAAGAAACTTTGTGTTCCCAACAAGCTAGGTGAAGGAAGGCTTTCACACACACTTATCTCTCAGAACTGAGCAAGTGGAGAGACGTTCGTTCATCTAGAACCAAGGGAACGGGTTGCAGGAGACACTTTTTCTCTGCTTTCTCAGTCTGTTTCCAAGTGCCGGTTTGAAGTTCCTGCAGTTTTCACTGTAAAACCGTGTTGGAGCTTGTACCTCCCCATATATATGTATGGAATGGAGTTTGCAACTGAAAAGAAACTTTGTGTTCCTAACAAGCTAATTGAAGGACGGCTTTCACACACACTTAACTCTCAGAACTGAGCAAGTGGAGAGACGTTCGTTCATCTAGCACCAAGGGAACGGGTTGCAGGGGACACTTTTTCTCTGCTTTCTCAGTCTGTTTCCTAGTGCCGGTTTGAAGTTCCTGCAGTTTTCACTGTAAAACAGAGTTGGAGCTAGTACATCCCCATATATATGTATGGAATGGAGTTTGCAACTGAAAAGAAACTTTGTGTTCCCAACAAGCTAGGTGAAGGACGGCTTTCAAACACAATTATCTATCAGAACTGAGCAAGTGGAGAGACGTTCGTTCATCTAGCACCAAGGGAACGGGTTGCAGGAGACACTTTTTCTCTGCTTTCTCAGTCTGTTTCCTAGTGCCGGTTTGAAGTTCCTGCAGTTTTCACTGTAAAACCGAGTTGGAGCTAGTACCTCTCCATATATATGTAAGGAATGGAGTTTGCAACTGAAAAGAAATGTTGTGCTCCCAACAAGCTAGGTGAAGGACGGCTTTCACACACACTTATCTCTCAGAACTGAGCAAGTGGAGAGACGTTCGTTCATCTAGCACCAAGGGAACGGGTTGCAGGAGACACTTTTTCTCTGCTATCTCAGTCTGTTTCGTAGTGCCGGTTTGAAGTTCCTGCAATTTTCACTGTAAAACCGATTTGGAACTAGTACTTCCCCATATATATGTATGGAATGGAGTTTGCAACTGAAAAGAAACTTTGTGTTCCTAACAAGCTAATTGAAGGACGGCTTTCACACACACTTATCTCTCAGAACTGAGCAAGTGGAGAGACGTTCGTTCATCTAGCACCAAGGGAACGGTTTGCAGAGACACTATTTCTCTCCTTTCTCAGTCTGTTTCCTAGTGCCGGTTTGAAGTTCCTGAAGTTTTCACTGTAAAACGGTGTTGGAGCTACTACCTCCCCATATATATGTATCGAATGGAGTTTGCAACTGAAAAGAAACTTTGTGTTCCCAACAAGCTAATTGAAGGACGGCATTCACACACACTTATCTCTCAGAACTGAGCAATTTCAGAGACTTACGTTCATCTAGCACCAAGGGAATAGGTTGCAGGAGACACTTTTACTCTGCTTTCCCAGTCTTTTTCCGAGAGCCGGTTTGAAGTTCCTGCAGTTTTCACTGTAAAACCGAGTTGGAGCTAGTACCTACCCATATATATGTAAGGAACGGAGTTTGCAACTGAAAAGAAACTTTGTGTTCCCAACAAGCTAGGTGAAGGACGGCTTCCACACACACTTATCTCTCAGAACTGAGCAATTGGAGAGACGTTCGTTCATCTAGAACCAAGGGAACGGGTTGAAGGAAACACTTTTTCTCTGTTTTCTCAGTCTGTTTCCTAGTGCCGGTTTGAAGTTCCTGCAGTTTTCACTGTAAAACCGAGTTGGAGCTAGTACCTACCCATATATATGTATGGAATGGGGTTTGCAACTGAAAAGAAACTTTGTGTTCCCAACCAGCTAGGTGAAGGACGGCTTTCACACACACTTATCTCTCAGAACTGAGCAAGTGGAGAGACGTTCGTTCATCTAGCACCAAGGGAACGGGTTGCAGGAGACACTTTTTCTCTGCTTTCTCAGTGTGTTTCCTAGTGCCGGTTTGATGTTCCTGCAGTTTTCACTGTAAAACCGAGTTGGAGCTAGTACCTACCCATATGTATGTATGGAATGGAGTTTGCAACTGAAAAGAAACTTTGTGTTCCCAACAAGCTAGGTGAAGGACGGCTTTCAAACACAATTATCTATCAGAACTGAGCAAGTGGAGAGACGTTCGTTCATCTAGCACCAAGGGAACGGGTTGCAGGTGTCACTTTTTCTCTGCTTTCTCAGTCTGTTTCCTAGTGCCGGTTTGAAGTTCCTGCAGTTTTCACTGTAAAACCGAGTTGGAGCTAGTACCTCTCCATATATATGTAAGGAATGGAGTTTGCAACTGAAAAGAAATGTTGTGTTCCCAACAAGCTAGGTGAAGGACGGCTTTCACACACACTTATCTCTCAGAACTGAGCAAGTGGAGAGACGTTCGTTCATCTAGACCAAGGGAACGGGTTGCAGGAGACACTATTTCTCTGCTTTCTCAGTGTGTTTCCTAGTGCCGGTTTGATGTTCCTGCAGTTTTCACTGTAAAACCGAGTTGGAGCTAGTACCTACCCATATGTATGTATGGAATGGAGTTTGCAACTGAAAAGAAACTTTGTGTTCCCAACAAGCTAGGTGAAGGACGGCTTTCAAACACAATTATCTATCAGAACTGAGCAAGTGGAGAGACGTTCGTTCATCTAGCACCAAGGGAACGGGTTGCAGGAGTCACTTTTTCTCTGCTTTCTCAGTCTGTTTCCTAGTGCCGGTTTGAAGTTCCTGCAGTTTTCACTGTAAAACCGAGTTGGAGCTAGTACCTCTCCATATATATGTAAGGAATGGAGTTTGCAACTGAAAAGAAATGTTGTGTTCCCAACAAGGTAGGTGAAGCACGGCTTTCACACACACTTATCTCTCAGAACTGAGCAAGTGGAGAGACGTTCGTTCATCTAGCACCAAGGGAACGGGTTGCAGGAGACACTTTTTCTCTGCTTTCTCAGTCTGTTTCGTAGTGCCGGTTTGAAGTTCCTGCAATTTTCACTGTAAAACCGAGTTGGAGCTTGTACCTCCCCATATATATGTATGGAATGGAGTTTGCAACTGAAAAGAAACTTTGTGTTCCTAACAAGCTAATTGAAGGACGGCTTTCACACACACTTATCTCTCAGAACTGAGCAAGTGGAGAGACGTTCGTTCATCTAGCACCAAGGGAACGGGTTGCAGAGACACTTTTTCTCTGCTTTCTCAGTCTGTTTCCTAGTGCCGGTTTGAAGTTCCTGCAGTTTTCACTGTAAAACAGAGTTGGAGCTAGTACCTCCCCATATATATGTATGGAATGGAGTTTGCAACTGAAAAGAAACTTTGTGTTCCCAACAAGCTAGGTGAAGGAAGGCTTTCACACACACTTATCTCTCAGAACTGAGCAAGTGGAGAGACGTTCGTTCATCTAGAACCAAGGGAACGGGTTGCAGGAGACACTTTTTCTCTGCTTTCTCAGTCTGTTTCCAAGTGCCGGTTTGAAGTTCCTGCAGTTTTCACTGTAAAACCGTGTTGGAGCTTGTACCTCCCCATATATATGTATGGAATGGAGTTTGCAACTGAAAAGAAACTTTGTGTTCCTAACAAGCTAATTGAAGGACGGCTTTCACACACACTTAACTCTCAGAACTGAGCAAGTGGAGAGACGTTCGTTCATCTAGCACCAAGGGAACGGGTTGCAGGGGACACTTTTTCTCTGCTTTCTCAATCTGTTTCCTAGTGCCGGTTTGAAGTTCCTGCAGTTTTCACTGTAAAACAGAGTTGGAGCTAGTACCTCCCCATATATATGTATGGAATGGAGTTTGCAACTGAAAAGAAACTTTGTGTTCCCAACAAGCTAGGTGAAGGACGGCTTTCAAACACAATTATCTATCAGAACTGAGCAAGTGGAGAGACGTTCGTTCATCTAGCACCAAGGGAACGGGTTGCAGGAGACACTTTTTCTCTGCTTTCTCAGTCTGTTTCCTAGTGCCGGTTTGAAGTTCCTGCAGTTTTCACTGTAAAACCGATTTGGAACTAGTACCTCCCCATATATATGTATGGAATGGAGTTTGCAACTGAAAAGAAACTTTGTGTTCCTAACAAGCTAATTGAAGGACGGCTTTCACACACACTTATCTCTCAGAACTGAGCAAGTGGAGAGACGTTCGTTCATCTAGCACCAAGGGAACGGGTTGCAGAGACACTATTTCTCTGCTTTCTCAGTCTGTTTCCTAGTGCCGGTTTGAAGTTCCTGAAGTTTTCACTGTAAAACGGTGTTGGAGCTACTACCTCCCCATATATATGTATCGAATGGAGTTTGCAACTGAAAAGAAACTTTGTGTTCCCAACAAGCTAATTGAAGGACGGCATTCACACACACTTATCTCTCAGAACTGAGCAATTTCAGAGACTTACGTTCATCTAGCACCAAGGGAATGGGTTGCAGGAGACACTTTTACTCTGCTTTCTCAGTCTTTTTCCGAGAGCCGGTTTGAAGTTCCTGCAGTTTTCACTGTAAAACCGAGTTGGAGCTAGTACCTACCCATATATATGTAAGGAACGGAGTTTGCAACTGAAAAGAAACTTTGTGTTCCCAACAAGCTAGGTGAAGGACGGCTTTCACACACACTTATCTCTCAGAACTGAGCAATTGGAGAGACGTTCGTTCATCTAGCACCAAGGGAACGGGTTGAAGGAAACACTTTTTCTCTGTTTTCTCAGTCTGTTTCCTAGTGCCGGTTTGAAGTTCCTGCAGATTTCACTGTATAACCGAGTTTGAGCTAGTACCTACACATATATATGTGAGGAACGGTGTTTGCAACTTAAAATAAACTTTGTGTTCCCTGCAAGCTAGGTGAAGGACGGCTTTCACACACACTTATCTCTCAGAACTGAGCAAGTGGAGAGACGTTCGTTCATCTAGCACCAAGGGAACGGGTTGCAGGAGACACTATTTCTCTGCTTTCTCAGTCTGTTTCCAAGTGCCGGTTTGAAGTTCCTGCAGTTTTCACTGTAAAAACGAGTTGGAGCTAGTACCTCCCCATAAATATGTGTGAAATGGAGTTTGCAACTGAAAAGAAACTTTGTGTTCCCAACAAGCAAGGTGAAGGACGGCTTTCACACACACTTATCTCTCAGAACTGAGCAAGTGGAGAGACGTTCGTTCATCTAGCAACAAGGGAACGTGTTGCAGGAGACACTTTTTCTCTGCTTTCTCAGTCTGTTTCCTAGTGCTGGTTTGAAGTTCCTGCAGTTTTCACTGTAAAACCGAGTTGGAGCTAGTACCTCCCCATATATATGTATGGAATGGAGTTTGCAACTGAAAAGAAACTTTGTGTTCCCAACAAGCTAGGTGAAGGACGGCTTTCACACACACTTATCTCTCAGAACTGAGCAAGTGGAGAGACGTTCGTTCATCTAGCACCAAGGGAACGGGTTGCAGGAGACACTTTTCCTCTGCTTTCTCAGTCTGTTTCCTAGTGCCGGTTTGAAGTTCCTGCAGTTTTCACTGTAAAACCGAGTTGGAGCTAGTACTTCCCCTATATATGTTTGGAATGGAGTTTGCAACTGAAAAGAAACTTTGTGTTCCCAACAAGCTAGGTGAAGGACGGCTTTCACACACAATTATCTCTCAGAACTTAGCAAGTGGAGAGACGTTCGTTCATCTAGCACCAAGGGAACGGGTTGCAGGAGACACTTTTTCTCTGCTTTCTCAGTCTGTTTCCTAGTGCCGGTTTGAAGTTCCTGAAGTTTTCACTGTAAAACCGTGTTGGAGCTAGTACCTACCCATATATATGTATGGAATGGGGTTTGCAACTGAAAAGAAACTTTGTGTTCCCAACCAGCTAGGTGAAGGACGGCTTTCACACACACTTATCTCTCAGAACTGAGCAAGTGGAGAGACGTTCGTTCATCTAGCACCAAGGGAACGGGTTGCAGAGACACTATTTCTCTGCTTTCTCAGTCTGTTTCCTAGTGCCGGTTTGAAGTTCCTGAAGTTTTCACTGTAAAACGGTGTTGGAGCTACTACCTCCCCATATATATGTATCGAATGGAGTTTGCAACTGAAAAGAAACTTTGTGTTCCCAACAAGCTAATTGAAGGACGGCATTCACACACACTTATCTCTCAGAACTGAGCAATTTCAGAGACTTACGTTCATCTAGCACCAAGGGAATGGGTTGCAGGAGACACTTTTACTCTGCTTTCTCAGTCTTTTTCCGAGAGCCGGTTTGAAGTTCCTGCAGTTTTCACTGTAAAACCGAGTTGGAGCTAGTACCTACCCATATATATGTAAGGAACGGAGTTTGCAACTGAAAAGAAACTTTGTGTTCCCAACAAGCTAGGTGAAGGACGGCTTTCACACACACTTATCTCTCAGAACTGAGCAATTGGAGAGACGTTCGTTCATCTAGCACCAAGGGAACGGGTTGAAGGAAACACTTTTTCTCTGTTTTCTCAGTCTGTTTCCTAGTGCCGGTTTGAAGTTCCTGCAGATTTCACTGTATAACCGAGTTTGAGCTAGTACCTACACATATATATGTGAGGAACGGTGTTTGCAACTTAAAAGAAACTTTGTGTTCCCTGCAAGCTAGGTGAAGGACGGCTTTCACACACACTTATCTCTCAGAACTGAGCAAGTGGAGAGACGTTCGTTCATCTAGCACCAAGGGAACGGGTTGCAGGAGACACTATTTCTCTGCTTTCTCAGTCTGTTTCCAAGTGCCGGTTTGAAGTTCCTGCAGTTTTCACTGTAAAAACGAGTTGGAGCTAGTACCTCCCCATAAATATGTGTGAAATGGAGTTTGCAACTGAAAAGAAACTTTGTGTTCCCAACAAGCTAGGTGAAGGACGGCTTTCACACACACTTATCTCTCAGAACTGAGCAAGTGGAGAGACGTTCGTTCATCTAGCAACAAGGGAACGTGTTGCAGGAGACACTTTTTCTCTGCTTTCTCAGTCTGTTTCCTAGTGCCGGTTTGAAGTTCCTGCAGTTTTCACTGTAAAACCGAGTTGGAGCTAGTACCTCCCCATATATATGTATGGAATGGAGTTTGCAACTGAAAAGAAACTTTGTGTTCCCAACAAGCTAGGTGAAGGACGGCTTTCACACACACTTATCTCTCAAAACTGAGCAAGTGGAGAGACGTTCGTTCATCTAGCACCAAGGGAACGGGTTGCAGGAGACACTTTTCCTCTGCTTTCTCAGTCTGTTTCCTAGTGCCGGTTTGAAGTTCCTGCAGTTTTCACTGTAAAACCGAGTTGGAGCTAGTACTTCCCCTATATATGTTTGGAATGGAGTTTGCAACTGAAAAGAAACTTTGTGTTCCCAACAAGCTAGGTGAAGGACGGCTTTCACACACAATTATCTCTCAGAACTTAGCAAGTGGAGAGACGTTCGTTCATCTAGCACCAAGGGAACGGGTTGCAGGGGACACTTTTTCTCTGCTTTCTCAGTCTGTTTCCTAGTGCCGGTTTGAAGTTCCTGAAGTTTTCACTGTAAAACCGTGTTGGAGCTAGTACCTACCCATATATATGTATGGAATGGGGTTTGCAACTGAAAAGAAACTTTGTGTTCCCAACCAGCTAGGTGAAGGACGGCTTTCACACACACTTATCTCTCAGAACTGAGCAAGTGGAGAGACGTTCGTTCATCTAGCACCAAGGGAACGGGTTGCAGGAGACACTTTTTCTCTGCTTTCTCAGTGTGTTTCCTAGTGCCGGTTTTATGTTCCTGCAGTTTTCACTGTAAAACCGAGTTGGAGCTAGTACCTACCCATATGTATGTATGGAATGGAGTTTGCAACTGAAAAGAAACTTTGTGTTCCCAACAAGCTAGGTGAAGGACGGCTTTCAAACACACTTATCTCTCAGAACTGAGCAAGTGGAGAGACGTTCGTTCATCTAGCACCAAGGGAACGGGTTGCAGGAGTCACTTTTTCTCTGCTTTCTCAGTCTGTTTCCTAGTGCCGGTTTGAAGTTCCTGCAGTTTTCACTGTAAAACCGAGTTGGAGCTAGTACCTCTCCATATATATGTAAGGAATGGAGTTTGCAACTGAAAAGAAATGTTGTGTTCCCAACAAGCTAGGTGAAGGACGGCTTTCACACACACTTATCTCTCAGAACTGAGCAAGTGGAGAGACGTTCGTTCATCTAGCACCAAGGGAACGGGTTGCAGGAGACACTATTTCTCTGCTTTCTCAGTGTGTTTCCTAGTGCCGGTTTGATGTTCCTGCAGTTTTCACTGTAAAACCGAGTTGGAGCTAGTACCTACCCATATGTATGTATGGAATGGAGTTTGCAACTGAAAAGAAACTTTGTGTTCCCAACAAGCTAGGTGAAGGACGGCTTTCAAACACAATTATCTATCAGAACTGAGCAAGTGGAGAGACGTTCGTTCATCTAGCACCAAGGGAACGGGTTGCAGGAGACACTTTTTCTCTGCTTTCTCAGTCTGTTTCCTAGTGCCGGTTTGAAGTTCCTGCAGTTTTCACTGTAAAACCGAGTTGGAGCTAGTACCTCTCCATATATATGTAAGGAATGGGGTTTGCAACTGAAAAGAAATGTTGTGTTCCCAACAAGCTAGGTGAAGGACGGCTTTCACACACACTTATCTCTCAGAACTGAGCAAGTGGAGAGACGTTCGTTCATCTAGCACCAAGGGAACGGGTTGCAGGAGACACTTTTTCTCTGCTTTCTCAGTCTGTTTCGTAGTGCCGGTTTGAAGTTCCTGCAATTTTCACTGTAAAACCGAGTTGGAGCTTGTACCTCCCCATATATATGTATGGAATGGAGTTTGCAACTGAAAAGAAACTTTGTGTTCCTAACAAGCTAATTGAAGGACGGCTTTCACACACACTTATCTCTCAGAACTGAGCAAGTGGAGAGACGTTCGTTCATCTAGCACCAAGGGAACGTGTTGCAGAGACACTTTTTCTCTGCTTTCTCAGTCTGTTTCCTAGTGCCGGTTTGAAGTTCCTGCAGTTTTCACTGTAAAACAGAGTTGGAGATAGTACCTCCCCATATATATGTATGGAATGGAGTTTGCAACTGAAAAGAAACTTTGTGTTCCCAACAAGCTAGGTGAAGGAAGGCTTTCACACACACTTATCTCTCAGAACTGAGCAAGTGGAGAGACGTTCGTTCATCTAGAACCAAGGGAACGGGTTGCAGGAGACACTTTTTCTCTGCTTTCTCAGTCTGTTTCCAAGTGCCGGTTTGAAGTTCCTGCAGTTTTCACTGTAAAACCGTGTTGGAGCTTGTACCTCCCCATATATATGTATGGAATGGAGTTTGCAACTGAAAAGAAACTTTGTGTTCCTAACAAGCTAATTGAAGGACGGCTTTCACACACACTTATCTCTCAGAACTGAGCAAGTGGAGAGACGTTCGTTCATCTAGCACCAAGGGAACGGGTTGCAGGGGACACTTTTTCTCTGCTTTCTCAATCTGTTTCCTAGTGCCGGTTGGAAGTTCCTGCAGTTTTCACTGTAAAACCGAGTTGGAGCTAGTACCTCCCCATATATATGTATGGAGTGGAGTTTGCAACTGAAAAGAAACTTTGTGTTCCCAACAAGCTAGGTGAAGGACGGCTTTCACACACAATTATCTATCAGAACTGAGCAAGTGGAGAGACGTTCGTTCATCTAGCACCAAGGGAACGGGTTGCAGGAAACACTTTTTCTCTGCTTTCTCAGTCTGTTTCCTAGTTCCGGTTTGAAGTTCCTGCAGTTTTCACTGTAAAACCGAGTTGGAGCTAGTACCTCTCCATATATATGTAAGGAATGGAGTTTGCAACTGAAAAGAAATGTTGTGCTCCCAACAAGCTAGGTGAAGGACGGCTTTCACACACACTTATCTCTCAGAACTGAGCAAGTGGAGAGACGTTCGTTCATCTAGCACCAAGGGAACGGGTTGCAGGAGACACTTTTTCTCTGCTATCTCAGTCTGTTTCGTAGTGCCGGTTTGAAGTTCCTGCAATTTTCACTGTAAAACCGATTTGGAACTAGTACCTCCCCATATATATGTATGGAATGGAGTTTGCAACTGAAAAGAAACTTTGTGTTCCTAACAAGCTAATTGAAGGACGGCTTTCACACACACTTATCTCTCAGAACTGAGCAAGTGGAGAGACGTTCGTTCATCTAGCACCAAGGGAACGGGTTGCAGAGACACTTTTCTCTGCTTTCTCAGTCTGTTTACTAGTGCCGGTTTGAAGTTCCTGAAGTTTTCACTGTAAAACGGTGTTGGAGCTACTACCTCCCCATATATATGTATCGAATGGAGTTTGCAACTGAAAAGAAACTTTGTGTTCCCAACAAGCTAATTGAAGGACGGCATTCACACACACTTATCTCTCAGAACTGAGCAATTTCAGAGACGTACGTTCATCTAGCACCAAGGGAACGGGTTGCAGGAGACACTTTTACTCTGCTTTCTCAGTCTTTTTCCGAGAGCCGGTTTGAAGTTCCTGCAGTTTTCACTGTAAAACCGAGTTGGAGCTAGTACCTACCCATATATATGTAAGGAACGGAGTTTGCAACTGAAAAGAAACTTTGTGTTCCCAACAAGCTAGGTGAAGGACGGCTTTCACACACACTTATCTCTCAGAACTGAGCAATTGGAGAGACGTTCGTTCATCTAGAACCAAGGGAACGGGTTGAAGGAAACACTTTTTCTCTGTTTTCTCAGTCTGTATCCTAGTGCCGGTTTGAAGTTCCTGCAGATTTCACTGTATAACCGAGTTTGAGCTAGTACCTACACATATATATGTAAGGAACGGTGTTTGCAACTGAAAAGAAACTTTGTGTTCCCTGCAAGCTAGGTGAAGGACGGCTTTCACACACACTTATCTCTCAGAACTGAGCAATTTCAGAGACGTACGTTCATCTAGCACCAAGGGAACGGGTTGCAGGAGACACTTTTACTCTGCTTTCTCAGTCTGTTTCCTAGAGCCGGTTTGAAGTTCCTGCAGTTTACACTGTAAAACCGATTTGGAACTTGTACCTCCCCATATATATGTATGGAATGGAGTTTACAACTGAAAAGAAACTTTGTGTTCCCACACAAGCTAATAGAAGGACTGCTTTGACACACACTTATCTCTCAGAACTGAGCAAGTGGAGAGACGTTCGTTCATCTAGCACCAAGGGAACGGGTTGCAGGAGACACTTTTACTCTGCTTTCTCAGTCTGTTTCCTAGTGCCGGTTTGAAGTTCCAGCAGTTTTCACTGTAAAACCGAGTTGGAGCTAGTACCTACCCATATATATGTAAGGAACGGAGTTTGCAACTGAAAAGAAACTTTGTGTTCCCAACAAGCTAGGTGAAGGACGGCTTTCACACACACTTATCTCTCAGAACTGAGCAAGTGGAGAGACGTTCGTTCATCTAGCACCAATGGAACGGGTTGCAGGAGACACTTTTCTCTGCCTTCTCAGTCTGTTTCATAGTGCCGGTTTGAAGTTCCTGCAGTTTTCACTGTAAAAGCGAGTTGGAGATTGTACCTCCCCATATATATGTATGGAATGGAGTTTGCAACTGAAAAGAAACTTTGTGTTCCCAACAAGCTAATTGAAGGACGGCATTCACACACACTTATCTCTCAGAACTGAGCAAGTGGAGAGACGTTCGTTCATCTAGCACCAAGGGAACGGGTTGCAGGAGACACTTTTTCTCTGCTTTCTCAGTCTGTTTCCTAGTACCGGTTTGAAGTTCCAGCAGTTTTCACTGTAAAACCGAGTTGGAGCTAGTACCTACAGATTTATATGTAAGAAACGGAGTTTGCAACTGAAAAGAAACTTTGTGCTCCCAACAAGCTAGGTGAAGGACGGCTTTCACACACACTTATCTCTCAGAACTGAGCAAGTGGAGAGACGTTCGTTCATCTAGCACCAAGGGAACGGGTTGCAGGAGACACTTTTTCTCTGCTTTCTCAGTCTGTTTCCTAGAGCCGGTTTGAAGTTCCTGCAGTTTTCACTGTAAAACCGAGTTGGAGTTAGTACTTCCCCATATATATGTATGGAATGGAGTTTGCAACTGAAAAGAAACTTTGTGTTCGCAACAAGCTAATTGAAGGACGGCTTTCACACACCCTTATCTCTCAGAACCGAGCAAGTGGAGAGACGTTCGTTCATCTAGCACCAAGGGAACGGGTTGCAGGAGACACTTTTACTCTGCTTTCTCAGTCTTTTTCCGAGAACCGGTTTGAAGTTCCTGCAGTTTTCACTGTAAAACCGAGTTGAAGCTAGTACCTACCCATATATATGTAAGGAACGGAGTTTGCAACTGAAAAGAAACTTTGTTTTCCCAACTAGCTAGGTGAAGGACGGCTTTCACACACACTTATCTCTCAGAAATGAGCAAGTGGAGAGACGTTCGTTCATCTAGCACCAAGGGAACGGGTTGCAGGAGACACTTTTTCTCTGCTTTCTCAGACTGTTTCCTAGAGCCGGTTTGAAGTTCCTGCAGTTTTCACTGTAAAACCGATTTGGAACTTGTACCACCCCATATATATGTATGGAATGTAGTTTGCAACTGAAGAGAAACTTTGTGTACCCAACAAGCTAGGTGAAGGACGGCTTTCACACACACTTATCTCTCAGAACTGAGCAAGTGGAGAGACGTTCGTTCATCTAGCACCAAGGGAACGGGTTGCAAGAGACACTTTTTCTCTGCTTTCTCAGTCTGTTTCCTAGAGCCGGTTTGAAGTTCCTGCAGTTTTCACTGTAAAACCGAGTTGGAACTTGTACCTCCCCATATATATGTATGGAATGGAGTTTGCAACTGAAAAGAAACTTTGTGTTCCCAACAAGCTAATTGAAGGACGGCTTTCACACACACTTATCTCTCAGAACCGAGCAAGTGGAGAGACGTTCGTTCATCTAGCACCAAGGGAACGGGTTGCAGGAGACACTTTTACTCTGCTTTCTCAGTCTTTTTCCGAGAGCCGGTTTGAAGTTCCTGCAGTTTTCACTGTAAAACCTAGTTGGAGCTAGTACCTACCCATATATATGTAAGGAACGGAGTTTGCAACTGAAAAGAAAATTTGTGTTCCCAACAAGCTAGGTGAAGGACGGCTTTGACACACACTTATCTCTCAGAACTGAGCAAGTGGAGAGACGTTCGTTCATCTAGCACCAAGGGAACGGGTTGCAGGAAACACTTTTTCTCTGTTTTCTCAGTCTGTTTCCTAGTGCCGGTTTGAAATTCCTGCAGTTTTCACTGTAAAACCGAGTTGGAGCTAGTACCTACCCATATATATGTAAGGAACGGAGTTTGCAACTGAAAAGAAACTTTGTGTTCCCTGCAAGCTAGGTGAAGGACGGCTTTGACACACACTTATCTCTCAGAACTGAGCAAGTGGAGAGACGTTCGTTCATCTAGCACCAAGGGAACGGGTTGCAGGAGACACTTTTTCTCTGCTTTCTCAGTCTGTTTCCTAGAGCCGGTTTGAAGTTCCTGCAGTTTTCACTGTAAAACCGAGTTGCAGCTTGTACCTCCCCATATATATGTATGGAATGGAGTTTGCAACTTAAAAGGAACTTTGTGTTCCCAACAAGCTAATTGAAGTACTGCTTTGACACACAATTATCTCTCAGAACTGAGCAAGTGTAGAGACGTTCGTTCATCTAGCACCAAGATAACGGGTTGCAGGAGACACTTTTACTCTGCTTTCTCAGTCTGTTTCCTAGTGCCGGCTTGAAGTTCCTGCAGTTTTCACTGTAAAACCGAGTTGGAGCTAGTACCTACACATATATATGTAAGGAACGGAGTTTGCAACTGAAAAGAAACTTTGTGTTCCCAACAAGCTAGGTGAAGGACGGCTTTCAGACACACTTATATCTCAGAACTGAGCAAGTGGAGAGACGTTCGTTCATCTAGCACCAAGTGAACGGGTTGCAGGAGACACTTTTTCTCTGCCTTCTCAGTCTGTTTCCTAGTGCCGGTTTGAAGTTCCTGCAGTTTTCACTGTAAAACCGAGTTGGAGATTGTACCTCCCCATATATATGTATGGAATGGAGTTTGCAACTGAAAAGAAACTTTGTGTTCCCAACAAGCTAATTGAAGACGGCATTCACACACACTTATCTCTCAGAACTGAGCAAGTGGAGAGACGTTCGTTCATCTAGCACCAAGGGAACGGGTTGCAGGAGACACTTTTTCTCTGCTTTCTCAGTCTGTTTCCTAGTACCGGTTTGAAGTTCCTGCAGTTTTCACTGTAAAACAGAGTTGGAGCTAGTACCTACAGATATATATGTAAGGAACGGAGTTTGCAACTGAAAAGAAACTTTGTGTTCCCAACAAGCTAGGTGAAGGACCGCATTCACACACAATTATCTCTCAGAACTGAGCAAGTGGAGAGACTTTCGTTCATCTAGCACCAAGGGAACGGGTTGCAGGAGACACTTTTTCTCTGCTTTCTCAGTCTGTTTCCGAGTGCCGGTTTGAAGTTCCTGCAGTTTTCACTGTAAAACCGAGTTGGAGTTAGTACTTCCCCATATATATGTATGGAATGGAGTTTGCAACTGAAAAGAATCTTTGTGTTCCCAACAAGCTAATTGAAGGACGGCTTTCACACACACTTATCTCTCAGAACTGAGCAAGTGGAGAGACGTTCGTTCATCTAGCACCAAGGGAACGGGTTGCATGAGACACTTTTACTCTGCTTTCTCAGTCTGTTTCCTAGTACCGGTTTGAAGTTCCTGCAGTTTTCACTGTAAAACCGAGTTGGAGCTAGTACCTACAGATATATATGTAAGGAACGGAGTTTGCAACTGAAAAGAAAATTTGTGTTCCCAACAAGCTAGGTGAAGGACCGCTTTCACACACAATTATCTCTCAGAACTGAGCAAGTGGAGAGACGTTCGTTCATTTAGCACCAAGGGAACGGGTTGCAGGAGACACTTTTTCTCTTTTTCTCAGTCTGTTTCCTAGTGCCGGTTTGAAGTTCCTGCAGATTTCACTGTAAAATCGAGTTGGAGCTAGTACCTACCCATATATATGTAAGGAATGGATTTTGCAACTGAAAAGAAACTTTGTGTTCCCAACAAGCTAGGTGAAGGACGGCTTTCACACACACTTATCTCTCAGAACTGAGCAAGTGGAGAGACGTTCGTTCATCTAGCACCAAGGGAACGGTTTGCAGGAGATACTTTTCTCTGCTTTCTCAGTCTGTTTCCTAGTGCCGGTTTGACGTTCCTGCAGTTTTCACTGTAAAAACGATTTGGAACTACTACCTCCCCATATATATGTATGGAATGGAGTTTGCAATTGAAAAGAAACTTTGTGTTCCCAACAAGCTAGGTGAAGTATGGCTTTGACACACACTTTTCCCTCAGAACTGAGCAAGTGGAGAGACGTTCGTTCATCTAGCACCAAGGGAACGGGTTGCAGGAGTCACTTTTTCTCTGCTTTCTCAGTCTGTTTCCTAGTGCCGGTTTGAAGTTCCTGCAGTTTTCACTGTAAAACCGAGTTGGAGCTAGTACCTCTCCATATATATGTAAGGAATGGAGTTTGCAACTGAAAAGAAATGTTGTGTTCTCAACAAGCTAGGTGAAGGACGGCTTTCACACACACTTATCTCTCAGAACTGAGCAAGTGGAGAGACGTTCGTTCATCTAGCACCAAGGGAACTGGTTGCAGGAGACACTTTTTCTCTGCTTTCTCAGTCTGTTTCGTAGTGCCGTTTTGAAGTTCCTGCAATTTTCACTGTAAAACCGAGTTGGAGCGTGTACCTCCCCATATATATGTATGGAATGGAGTTTGCAACTGAAAAGAAACTTTGTGTTCCCAACAAGCTAGGTGAAGGACGGCTTTCACACACACTTATCTCTCAGAACTGAGCAAGTGGAGAGACGTTCGTTCATCTAGCACCAAGGGAACGGGTTGCAGAGACACTTTTTCTCTGCTTTCTCAGTCTGTTTCCTAGTGCCGGTTTGAAGTTCCTGCAGTTTTCAATGTAAAACAGAGTTGGAGCTAGTACCTCCCCATATATATGTATGGAATGGAGTTTGCAACTGAAAAGAAACTTTGTGTTCCCAACAAGCTAGGTGAAGGAAGGCTTTCACACACACTTATCTCTCAGAACTGAGCAAGTGGAGAGACGTTCGTTCATCTAGAACCAAGGGAACGGGTTGCAGGAGACACTTTTTCTCTGCTTTCTCAGTCTGTTTCCAAGTGCCGGTTTGAAGTTCCTGCAGTTTTCACTGTAAAACCGTGTTGGAGCTTGTACCTCCCCATATATATGTATGGAATGGAGTTTGAAACTGAAAAGAAACTTTGTGTTCCTAACAAGCTAATTGAAGGACGGCTTTCACACACAATTATCTCTCAGAACTGAGCAAGTGGAGAGACGTTCGTTCATCTAGCACCAAGGGAACGGGTTGCAGGGGACACTTTTTCTCTGCTTTCTCAATCTGTTTCCTAGTGCCGGTTTGAAGTTCCTGCAGTTTTCACTGTAAAACAGAGTTGGAGCTAGTACCTCCCCATATATATGTATGGAATGGAGTTTGCACAGAAAAGAAACTTTGTGTTCCCAACAAGCTAGGTGAAGGACGGCTTTCAAACACAATTATCTATCAGAACTGAGCAAGTGGAGAGACGTTCGTTCATCTAGCACCAAGGGAACGGGTTGCAGGAGACACTTTTTCTCTGCATTCTCAGTCTGTTTCCTAGTGCCGGTTTGAAGTTCCTGCAGTTTTCACTGTAAAACCGAGTTGGAGCTAGTACCTCTCCATATATATGTAAGGAATGGAGTTTGCAACTGAAAAGAAATGTTGTGCTCCCAACAAGCTAGGTGAAGGACGGCTTTCACACACACTTATCTCTCAGAACTGAGCAAGTGGAGAGACGTTCGTTCATCTAGCACCAAGGGAACGGGTTGCAGGAGACACTTTTTCTCTGCTATCTCAGTCTGTTTCGTAGTGCCGGTTTGAAGTTCCTGCAATTTTCACTGTAAAACCGATTTGGAACTAGTACCTCCCCATATATATGTATGGAATGGAGTTTGCAACTGAAAAGAAACTTTGTGTTCCTAACAAGCTAATTGAAGGACGGCTTTCACACACACTTATCTCTCAGAACTGAGCAAGTGGAGAGACGTTCGTTCATCTAGCACCAAGGGAACGGGTTGCAGAGACACTTTTTCTCTGCTTTCTCAGTCTGTTTCCTAGTGCCGGTTTGAAGTTCCTGAAGATTTCACTGTAAAACGGTGTTGGAGCTACTACCTCCCCATATATATGTATCGAATGGAGTTTGCAACTGAAAAGAAACTTTGTGTTCCCAACAAGCTAATTGAAGGACGGCATTCACACACACTTATCTCTCAGAACTGAGCAATTTCAGAGACGTACGTTCATCTAGCACCAAGGGAACGGGTTGCAGGAGACACTTTTACTCTGCTTTCTCAGTCTTTTTCCGAGAGCCGGTTTGAAGTTCCTGCAGTTTTCACTGTAAAACCGAGTTGGAGCTAGTACCTTCCCATATATATGTAAGGAACGGAGTTTGCAACTGAAAAGAAACTTTGTGTTCCCAACAAGCTAGGTGAAGGACGGCTTTCACACACACTTATCTCTCAGAACTGAGCAATTGGAGAGACGTTCGTTCATCTAGAACCAAGGGAACGGGTTGAAGGAAACACTTTTTCTCTGTTTTCTCAGTCTGTTTCCTAGTGCCGGTTTGAAGTTCCTGCAGATTTCACTGTATAACCGAGTTTGAGCTAGTACCTACACATATATATGTAAGGAACGGTGTTAGCAACTGAAAAGAAACTTTGTGTTCCCTGCAAGCTAGGTGAAGGACGGCTTTCACACACACTTATCTCTCAGAACTGAGCAATTTCAGAGACGTACGTTCATCTAGCACCAAGGGAACGGGTTGCAGGAGACACTTTTTCTTTGCTTTCTCAGTCTGTTTCCTAGAGCCGGTTTGAAGTTCCTGCAGTTTACACTGTAAAACCGATTTGGAACTTGTACCTCCCCATATATATGTATGGAATGGAGTTTACAACTGAAAAGAAACTTTGTGTTCCCACACAAGCTAATAGAAGGACTGCTTTGACACACACTTATCTCTCAGAACTGAGCAAGTGGAGAGACGTTCGTTCATCTAGCACCAAGGGAACGGGTTGCAGGAGACACTTTTACTCTGCTTTCTCAGTCTGTTTCCTAGTGCCGGTTTGAAGTTCCAGCAGTTTTCACTGTAAAACCGAGTTGGAGCTAGTACCTACCCATATATATGTAAGGAACGGAGTTTGCAACTGAAAAGAAACTTTGTGTTCCCAACAAGCTAGGTGAAGGACGGCTTTCACACACACTTATCTCTCAGAACTGAGCAAGTGGAGAGACGTTCGTTCATCTAGCACCAATGGAACGGGTTGCAGGAGACACTTTTTCTCTGCTTTCTCAGTCTGTTTCCTAGTGCCGGTTTGAAGTTCCTGCAGTTTTCACTGTAAAAACGAGTTGGAGCTAGTACCTCCCCATAAATATGTGTGAAATGGAGTTTGCAACTGAAAAGAAACTTTGTGTTCCCAACAAGCTAGGTGAAGGACGGCTTTCACACACACTTATCTCTCAGAACTGAGCAAGTGGAGAGACGTTCGTTCATCTAGCACCAAGGGAACGGGTTGCAGGAGACACTTTTTCTCTGCTTTCTCAGTCTGTTTCCTAGTGCCGGTTTGAAGTTCCTGCAGTTTTCACTGTAAAACCGAGTTGGAGCTAGTACCTCCCCATATATATGTATGGAATGGAGTTTGCAACTGAAAAGAAACTTTGTGTTCCCAACAAGCTAGGTGAAGGACAGCTTTCACACACACTTATCTCTCAGAACTGAGCAAGTGGAGAGACGTTCGTTCATCTAGCACCAAGGGAACGGGTTGCAGGAGACACTTTTCCTCTGCTTTCTCAGTCTGTTTCCTAGTGCCGGTTTGAAGTTCCTGCAGTTTTCACTTTAAAACCGAGTTGGAGCTAGTACTTCCCCTATATATGTTTGGAATGGAGTTTGCAACTGAAAAGAAACTTTGTGTTCCCAACAAGCTAGGTGAAGGACGGCTTTCACACACACTTATCTCTCAGAACTGAGCAAGTGGAGAGACGTTCGTTCATCTAGCACCAAGGGAACGGGTTGCAGGAGACACTTTTTCTCTGCTTTCTCAGTCTGTTTCCTAGTGCCGGTTTGAAGTTCCTGCAGATTTCACTGTAAAACCGAGTTGGAGCTAATACCTACCCATATATATGTATGAAATGGAGTTTGCAACTGAAAAGAAACTTTGTGTTCCCAACCAGCTAGGTGAAGGACGGCTTTCACACACACTTATCTCTCAGAACTGAGCAAGTGGAGAGACGTTCGTTCATCTAGCACCAAGGGAACGGGTTGCAGGAGACACTTTTTCTCTGCTTTCTCAGTGTGTTTCCTAGTGCCACTTTGATGTTCCTGCAGTTTTCACTGTAAAACCGAGTTGGAGCTAGTACCTACCCATATGTATGTATGGAATGGAGTTTGCAACTGAAAAGAAACTTTGTGTTCCCAACAAGCTAGGTGAAGGACGGCATTCAAACACAATTATCTATCAGAACTGAGCAAGTGGAGAGACGTTCGTTCATCTAGCACCAAGGGAACGGGTTGCAGGAGTCACTTTTTCTCTGCTTTCTCAGTCTGTTTCCTAGTGCCGGTTTGAAGTTCCTGCAGTTTTCACTGTAAAACCGAGTTGGAGCTAGTACCTCTCCATATATATGTAAGGAATGGAGTTTGCAACTGAAAAGAAATGTTGTGTTCCCAACAAGCTAGGTGAAGGACGGCTTTCACACACACTTATCTCTCAGAACTGAGCAAGTGGAGAGACGTTCGTTCATCTAGCACCAAGGGAACGGGTTGCAGGAGACACTTTTTCTCTGCTTTCTCAGTGTGTTTCCTAGTGCCGGTTTGATGTTCCTGCAGTTTTCACTGTAAAACCGAGTTGGAGCTAGTACCTACCCATATGTATGTATGGAATGGAGTTTGCAACTGAAAAGAAACTTTGTGTTCCCAACAAGCTAGGTGAAGGACGGCTTTCAAACACAATTATCTATCAGAACTGAGCAAGTGGAGAGACGTTCGTTCATCTAGCACCAAGGGAACGGGTTGCAGGAGTCACTTTTTCTCTGCTTTCTCAGTCTGTTTCCTAGTGCCGGTTTGAAGTTCCTGCAGTTTTCACTGTAAAACCGAGTTGGAGCTAGTACCTCTCCATATATATGTAAGGAATGGAGTTTGCAACTGAAAAAAATGTTGTATTCCCAACAAGCTAGGTGAAGGACGGCTTTCACACACACTTATCTCTCAGAACTGAGCAAGTGGAGAGACGTTCGTTCATCTAGCACCAAAGGAACGGGTTGCAGGAAACACTTTTTCTCTGCTTTCTCAGTCTGTTTCCTAGTGCCGGTTTGAAGTTCCTGCAGTTTTCACTGTAAAACCGAGTTGGATCTAGTACTTCCCCATATATATGTATGGAATGGTGTTTGCAACTGAAAAGAAACTTTGTGTTCCCAACAAGCTAGGTGAAGGACGGCTTCCAAACACAATTATCTATCAGAACTGAGCAAGTGGAGAGACGTTCGTTCATCTAGCACCAAGGGAACGGGTTGCAGGAGTCACTTTTTCTCTGCTTTCTCAGTCTGTTTCCTAGTGCCGGTTTGAAGTTCCTGCAATTTTCACTGTAAAACCGAGTTGGAGCTTGTACCTCCCCATATATGTGTATGGATTGGTGTTGGCAAATGAAAAGAAACTTTGTGTTCCCAACAAGCTAGGTGAAGGATGGCTTTCACACACACTTATCTCTCAGAACTGAGCAAGTGGAGAGACGTTCGTTCATCTAGCACCAAGGGAACGGGTTGCAGGAGACACTTTTCCTCTGCTTTCTCAGTCTGTTTCCAAGTGCCGGTTTGAAGTTCCTGCAGTTTTCACTATTAAACCGAGTTGGAGCTAGTACTTTCCCATATATATGTATGGAATGGAGTTTGCAACTGAAAAGAAACTTTGTGTTCCCAACAAGCTAGGTGAAGGACGGCTTTGACACACACTTATCTCTTAGAACTGAGCAAGTGGAGAGACGTTCGTTCATCTAGCACCAAGGGAAAGGGTTGCAGGAGACACTTTTTCTCTGCTTTCTCAGTGTGTTTCCAAGTGCCGGTTTGAAGTTCCTGCAGTTTTCACTGTAAAACCGAGTTGGAGCTTGTACCTTCCCATATAATATGTATGGAATGGAGTTTGCAACTGAAAAGAAACTTTGTGTTCCCAACAAGCGAGGTGAAGGACGGCTTTCACACACACTTATCTCTCAGAACTGAGCAAGTGGAGAGACGTTCGTTCATCTAGCACCAAGGGAACGGGTTGCAGGAGACACTTTTTCTCTGCTTTCTCAGTCTGTTTCCTAGTGCCGGTTTGAAGTTCCTGAAGTTTTCACTGTAAAACCGAGTTGGAGCTAGTACCTCCCCATATATATGTATGGAATGGAGTTTGCAACTGAAAAGAAACTTTGTGTTCCCAACCAGCTAGGTGAAGGACGGCTTTCACACACACTTATCTCTCAGAACTGAGCAATTTCAGAGACGTACGTTCATCTAGCACCAAGGGAACGGGTTGCAGGAGACACTTTTTCTTTGCTTTCTCAGTCTGTTTCCTAGAGCCGGTTTGAAGTTCCTGCAGTTTACACTGTAAAACCGATTTGGAACTTGTACCTCCCCATATATATGTATGGAATGGAGTTTACAACTGAAAAGAAACTTTGTGTTCCCACACAAGCTAATAGAAGGACTGCTTTGACACACACTTATCTCTCAGAACTGAGCAAGTGGAGAGACGTTCGTTCATCTAGCACCAAGGGAACGGGTTGCAGGAGACACTTTTACTCTGCTTTCTCAGTCTGTTTCCTAGTGCCGGTTTGAAGTTCCAGCAGTTTTCACTGTAAAACCGAGTTGGAGCTAGTACCTACCCATATATATGTAAGGAACGGAGTTTGCAACTGAAAAGAAACTTTGTGTTCCCAACAAGCTAGGTGAAGGACGGCTTTCACACACACTTATCTCTCAGAACTGAGCAAGTGGAGAGACGTTCGTTCATCTAGCACCAATGGAACGGGTTGCAGGAGACACTTTTTCTCTGCTTTCTCAGTCTGTTTCCTAGTGCCGGTTTGAAGTTCCTGCAGTTTTCACTGTAAAAACGAGTTGGAGCTAGTACCTCCCCATAAATATGTGTGAAATGGAGTTTGCAACTGAAAAGAAACTTTGTGTTCCCAACAAGCTAGGTGAAGGACGGCTTTCACACACACTTATCTCTCAGAACTGAGCAAGTGGAGAGACGTTCGTTCATCTAGCACCAAGGGAACGGGTTGCAGGAGACACTTTTTCTCTGCTTTCTCAGTCTGTTTCCTAGTGCCGGTTTGAAGTTCCTGCAGTTTTCACTGTAAAACCGAGTTGGAGCTAGTACCTCCCCATATATATGTATGGAATGGAGTTTGCAACTGAAAAGAAACTTTGTGTTCCCAACAAGCTAGGTGAAGGACAGCTTTCACACACACTTATCTCTCAGAACTGAGCAAGTGGAGAGACGTTCGTTCATCTAGCACCAAGGGAACGGGTTGCAGGAGACACTTTTCCTCTGCTTTCTCAGTCTGTTTCCTAGTGCCGGTTTGAAGTTCCTGCAGTTTTCACTTTAAAACCGAGTTGGAGCTAGTACTTCCCCTATATATGTTTGGAATGGAGTTTGCAACTGAAAAGAAACTTTGTGTTCCCAACAAGCTAGGTGAAGGACGGCTTTCACACACAATTATCTCTCAGAACTTAGCAAGTGGAGAGACGTTCGTTCATCTAGCACCAAGGGAACGGGTTGCAGGAGACACTTTTTCTCTGCTTTCTCAGTCTGTTTCCTAGTGCCGGTTTGAAGTTCCTGCAGATTTCACTGTAAAACCGAGTTGGAGCTAATACCTACCCATATATATGTATGAAATGGAGTTTGCAACTGAAAAGAAACTTTGTGTTCCCAACCAGCTAGGTGAAGGACGGCTTTCACACACACTTATCTCTCAGAACTGAGCAAGTGGAGAGACGTTCGTTCATCTAGCACCAAGGGAACGGGTTGCAGGAGACACTTTTTCTCTGCTTTCTCAGTGTGTTTCCTAGTGCCACTTTGATGTTCCTGCAGTTTTCACTGTAAAACCGAGTTGGAGCTAGTACCTACCCATATGTATGTATGGAATGGAGTTTGCAACTGAAAAGAAACTTTGTGTTCCCAACAAGCTAGGTGAAGGACGGCATTCAAACACAATTATCTATCAGAACTGAGCAAGTGGAGAGACGTTCGTTCATCTAGCACCAAGGGAACGGGTTGCAGGAGTCACTTTTTCTCTGCTTTCTCAGTCTGTTTCCTAGTGCCGGTTTGAAGTTCCTGCAGTTTTCACTGTAAAACCGAGTTGGAGCTAGTACCTCTCCATATATATGTAAGGAATGGAGTTTGCAACTGAAAAGAAATGTTGTGTTCCCAACAAGCTAGGTGAAGGACGGCTTTCACACACACTTATCTCTCAGAACTGAGCAAGTGGAGAGACGTTCGTTCATCTAGCACCAAGGGAACGGGTTGCAGGAGACACTTTTTCTCTGCTTTCTCAGTGTGTTTCCTAGTGCCGGTTTGATGTTCCTGCAGTTTTCACTGTAAAACCGAGTTGGAGCTAGTACCTACCCATATGTATGTATGGAATGGAGTTTGCAACTGAAAAGAAACTTTGTGTTCCCAACAAGCTAGGTGAAGGACGGCTTTCAAACACAATTATCTATCAGAACTGAGCAAGTGGAGAGACGTTCGTTCATCTAGCACCAAGGGAACGGGTTGCAGGAGTCACTTTTTCTCTGCTTTCTCAGTCTGTTTCCTAGTGCCGGTTTGAAGTTCCTGCAGTTTTCACTGTAAAACCGAGTTGGAGCTAGTACCTCTCCATATATATGTAAGGAATGGAGTTTGCAACTGAAAAAAATGTTGTGTTCCCAACAAGCTAGGTGAAGGACGGCTTTCACACACACTTATCTCTCAGAACTGAGCAAGTGGAGAGACGTTCGTTCATCTAGCACCAAAGGAACGGGTTGCAGGAAACACTTTTTCTCTGCTTTCTCAGTCTGTTTCCTAGTGCCGGTTTGAAGTTCCTGCAGTTTTCACTGTAAAACCGAGTTGGATCTAGTACTTCCCCATATATATGTATGGAATGGTGTTTGCAACTGAAAAGAAACTTTGTGTTCCCAACAAGCTAGGTGAAGGACGGCTTCCAAACACAATTATCTATCAGAACTGAGCAAGTGGAGAGACGTTCGTTCATCTAGCACCAAGGGAACGGGTTGCAGGAGTCACTTTTTCTCTGCTTTCTCAGTCTGTTTCCTAGTGCCGGTTTGAAGTTCCTGCAATTTTCACTGTAAAACCGAGTTGGAGCTTGTACCTCCCCATATATGTGTATGGATTGGTGTTGGCAAATGAAAAGAAACTTTGTGTTCCCAACAAGCTAGGTGAAGGATGGCTTTCACACACACTTATCTCTCAGAACTGAGCAAGTGGAGAGACGTTCGTTCATCTAGCACCAAGGGAACGGGTTGCAGGAGACACTTTTCCTCTGCTTTCTCAGTCTGTTTCCAAGTGCCGGTTTGAAGTTCCTGCAGTTTTCACTATTAAACCGAGTTGGAGCTAGTACTTTCCCATATATATGTATGGAATGGAGTTTGCAACTGAAAAGAAACTTTGTGTTCCCAACAAGCTAGGTGAAGGACGGCTTTGACACACACTTATCTCTTAGAACTGAGCAAGTGGAGAGACGTTCGTTCATCTAGCACCAAGGGAAAGGGTTGCAGGAGACACTTTTTCTCTGCTTTCTCAGTGTGTTTCCAAGTGCCGGTTTGAAGTTCCTGCAGTTTTCACTGTAAAACCGAGTTGGAGCTTGTACCTTCCCATATAATATGTATGGAATGGAGTTTGCAACTGAAAAGAAACTTTGTGTTCCCAACAAGCGAGGTGAAGGACGGCTTTCACACACACTTATCTCTCAGAACTGAGCAAGTGGAGAGACGTTCGTTCATCTAGCACCAAGGGAACGGGTTGCAGGAGACACTTTTTCTCTGCTTTCTCAGTCTGTTTCCTAGTGCCGGTTTGAAGTTCCTGAAGTTTTCACTGTAAAACCGAGTTGGAGCTAGTACCTCCCCATATATATGTATGGAATGGAGTTTGCAACTGAAAAGAAACTTTGTGTTCCCAACCAGCTAGGTGAAGGACGGCTTTCACACACACTTATCTCTCAGAACTGAGCAAGTGGAGAGACGTTCGTTCATCTAGCACCAAGGGAACGGGTTGCAGGAGACACTTTTTCTCTGCTTTCTCAGTGTGTTTCCTAGTGCCGGTTTGATGTTCCTGCAGTTTTCACTGTAAAACCGAGTTGGAGCTAGTACCTACCCATATGTATGTATGGAATGGAGTTTGCAACTGAAAAGAAACTTTGTGTTCCCAACAAGCTAGGTGAAGGACGGCTTTCAAACACAATTATCTATCAGAACTGAGCAAGTGGAGAGACGTTCGTTCATCTAGCACCAAGGGAACGGGTTGCAGGAGTCACTTTTCTCTGCTTTCTCAGTCTGTTTCCCAGTGCCGGTTTGAAGTTCCTGCAGTTTTCACTGTAAAACCGAGTTGGAGCTAGTACCTCTCCATATATATGTAAGGAATGGAGTTTGCAACTGAAAAGAAATGTTGTGTTCCCAACAAGCTAGGTGAAGGACGGCTTTCACACACACTTATCTCTCAGAACTGAGCAAGTGGAGAGACGTTCGTTCATCTAGCACCAAGGGAACGGGTTGCAGGAGACACTTTTTCTCTGCTTTCTCAGTGTGTTTCCTAGTGCCGGTTTGATGTTCCTGCAGTTTTCACTGTAAAACCGAGTTGGAGCTAGTACCTACCCATATGTATGTATGGAATGGAGTTTGCAACTGAAAAGAAACTTTGTGTTCCCAACAAGCTAGGTGAAGGACGGCTTTCAAACACAATTATCTATCAGAACTGAGCAAGTGGAGAGACGTTCGTTCATCTAGCACCAAGGGAACGGGTTGCAGGAGTCACTTTTTCTCTGCTTTCTCAGTCTGTTTCCTAGTGCCGGTTTGAAGTTCCTGCAGTTTTCACTGTAAAACCGAGTTGGAGCTAGTACCTCTCCATATATATGTAAGGAATGGAGTTTGCAACTGAAAAGAAATGTTGTGTTCCCAACAAGCTAGGTGAAGGACGGCTTTCACACACACTTATCTCTCAGAACTGAGCAAGTGGAGAGACGTTCGTTCATCTAGCACCAAGGGAACGGGTTGCAGGAGACATTTTTCTCTGCTTTCTCAGTCTGTTTCGTAGTGCCGGTTTGAAGTTCCTGCAATTTTCACTGTAAAACCGAGTTGGAGCTTGTACCTCCCCATATATATGTATGGAATGGAGTTTGCAACTGAAAAGAAACCTTGGGATCCTAACAAGCTAATTGAAGGACGGCTTTCACACACACTTATCTCTCAAAACTGAGCAAGTGGAGAGACGTTCGTTCTTCTAGCACCACGGGAACGGGATGCAGGAGACACTTTTTCTCTGCTTTCTCAGTCTGTTTCCTAGTGACGTTTTGAAGTTCCTGCAGTTTTCACTGTAAAACCGAGTTGGAGCTAGTACCTCCCCATATATATGTAAGGAATGGAGTTTGCAACTGAAAAAAATGTTGTGTTCCCAACAAGCTAGGTGAAGGACGGCTTTCACACACACTTATCTCTCAGAACTGAGCAAGTGGAGAGACGTTCGTTCATCTAGCACCAAAGGAACGGGTTGCAGGAAACACTTTTTCTCTGCTTTCTCAGTCTGTTTCCTAGTGCCGGTTTGAAGTTCCTGCAGTTTTCACTGTAAAACCGAGTTGGATCTAGTACTTCCCCATATATATGTATGGAATGGAGTTTGCAACTGAAAAGAAACTTTGTGTTCCCAACAAGCTAGGTGAAGGACGGCTTCCAAACACAATTATCTATCAGAACTGAGCAAGTGGAGAGACGTTCGTTCATCTAGCACCAAGGGAACGGGTTGCAGGAGTCACTTTTTCTCTGCTTTCTCAGTCTGTTTCCTAGTGCCGGTTTGAAGTTCCTGCAATTTTCACTGTAAAACCGAGTTGGAGCTTGTACCTCCCCATATATATGTATGGATTGGTGTTGGCAAATGAAAAGAAACTTTGTGTTCCCAACAAGCTAGGTGAAGGATGGCTTTCACACACACTTATCTCTCAGAACTGAGCAAGTGGAGAGACGTTCGTTCATCTAGCACCAAGGGAAAGGGTTGCAGGAGACACTTTTTCTCTGCTTTCTCAGTGTGTTTCCAAGTGCCGGTTTGAAGTTCCTGCAGTTTTCACTGTAAAACCTAGTTGGAGCTAGTACCTACCCATATATATGTAAGGAACGGAGTTTGCAACTGAAAAGAAAATTTGTGTTCCCAACAAGCTAGGTGAAGGACGGCTTTGACACACACTTATCTCTCAGAACTGAGCAAATGGAGAGACGTTCGTTCATCTAGCACCAAGGGAACGGGTTGCAGGAAACACTTTTTCTCTGTTTTCTCAGTCTGTTTCCTAGTGCCGGTTTGAAATTCCTGCAGTTTTCACTGTAAAACCGAGTTGGAGCTAGTACCTACCCATATATATGTAAGGAACGGAGTTTGCAACTGAAAAGAAACTTTGTGTTCCCTGCAAGCTAGGTGAAGGACGGCTTTGACACACACTTATCTCTCAGAACTGAGCAAGTGGAGAGACGTTCGTTCATCTAGCACCAAGGGAACGGGTTGCAGGAGACACTTTTTCTCTGCTTTCTCAGTCTGTTTCCTAGAGCCGGTTTGAAGTTCCTGCAGTTTTCACTGTAAAACCGAGTTGCAGCTTGTACCTCCCCATATATATGTATGGAATGGAGTTTGCAACTTAAAAGGAACTTTGTGTTCCCAACAAGCTAATTGAAGGACTGCTTTGACACACAATTATCTCTCAGAACTGAGCAAGTGTAGAGACGTTCGTTCATCTAGCACCAAGATAACGGGTTGCAGGAGACACTTTTACTCTGCTTTCTCAGTCTGTTTCCTAGTGCCGGCTTGAAGTTCCTGCAGTTTTCACTGTAAAACCGAGTTGGAGCTAGTACCTACACATATATATGTAAGGAACGGAGTTTGCAACTGAAAAGAAACTTTGTGTTCCCAACAAGCTAGGTGAAGGACGGCTTTCAGACACACTTATATCTCAGAACTGAGCAAGTCGAGAGACGTTCGTTCATCTAGCACCAAGTGAACGGGTTGCAGGAGACACTTTTTCTCTGCCTTCTCAGTCTGTTTCCTAGTGCCGGTTTGAAGTTCCTGCAGTTTTCACTGTAAAACCGAGTTGGAGATTGTACCTCCCCATATATATGTATGGAATGGAGTTTGCAACTGAAAAGAAACTTTGTGTTCCCAACAAGCTAATTGAAGGACGGCATTCACACACACTTATCTCTCAGAACTGAGCAAGTGGAGAGACGTTCGTTCATCTAGCACCAAGGGAACGGGTTGCAGGAGACACTTTTTCTCTGCTTTCTCAGTCTGTTTCCTAGTACCGGTTTGAAGTTCCTGCAGTTTTCACTGTAAAACAGAGTTGGAGCTAGTACCTACAGATATATATGTAAGGAACGGAGTTTGCAACTGAAAAGAAACTTTGTGTTCCCAACAAGCTAGGTGAAGGACCGCATTCACACACAATTATCTCTCAGAACTGAGCAAGTGGAGAGACTTTCGTTCATCTAGCACCAAGGGAACGGGTTGCAGGAGACACTTTTTCTCTGCTTTCTCAGTCTGTTTCCAAGTGCCGGTTTGAAGTTCCTGCAGTTTTCACTGTAAAACCGAGTTGGAGTTAGTACTTCCCCATATATATGTATGGAATGGAGTTTGCAACTGAAAAGAATCTTTGTGTTCCCAACAAGCTAATTGAAGGACGGCTTTCACACACACATATCTCTCAGAACTGAGCAAGTGGAGAGACGTTCGTTCATCTAGCACCAAGGGAACGGGTTGCATGAGACACTTTTACTCTGCTTTCTCAGTCTGTTTCCTAGTACCGGTTTGAAGTTCCTGCAGTTTTCACTGTAAAACCGAGTTGGAGCTAGTACCTACAGATATATATGTAAGGAACGGAGTTTGCAACTGAAAAGAAACTTTGTGTTCCCAACAAGCTAGGTGAAGGACCGCTTTCACACACAATTATCTCTCAGAACTGAGCAAGTGGAGAGACGTTCGTTCATTTAGCACCAAGGGAACGGGTTGCAGGAGACACTTTTTCTCTTTTTCTCAGTCTGTTTCCTAGTGCCGGTTTGAAGTTCCTGCAGATTTCACTGTAAAATCGAGTTGGAGCTAGTACCTACCCATATATATGTAAGGAACGGATTTTGCAACTGAAAGAAACTTTGTGTTCCCAACAAGCTAGGTGAAGGACGGCTTTCACACACACTTATCTCTCAGAACTGAGCAAGTGGAGAGACGTTCGTTCATCTAGCACCAAGGGAACGGTTTGCAGGAGATACTTTTCTCTGCTTTCTCAGTCTGTTTCCTAGTGCCGGTTTGACGTTCCTGCAGTTTTCACTGTAAAAACGATTTGGAACTACTACCTCCCCATATATATGTATGGAATGGAGTTTGCAATTGAAAAGAAACTTTGTGTTCCCAACAAGCTAGGTGAAGTATGGCTTTGACACACACTTTTCCCTCAGAACTGAGCAAGTGGAGAGACGTTCGTTCATCTAGCACCAAGGGAACGGGTTGCAGGAGTCACTTTTTCTCTGCTTTCTCAGTCTGTTTCCTAGTGCCGGTTTGAAGTTCCTGCAGTTTTCACTGTAAAACCGAGTTGGAGCTAGTACCTCTCCATATATATGTAAGGAATGGAGTTTGCAACTGAAAAGAAATGTTGTGTTCTCAACAAGCTAGGTGAAGGACGGCTTTCACACACACTTATCTCTCAGAACTGAGCAAGTGGAGAGACGTTCGTTCATCTAGCACCAAGGGAACGGGTTGCAGGAGACACTTTTTCTCTGCTTTCTCAGTCTGTTTCGTAGTGCCGTTTTGAAGTTCCTGCAATTTTCACTGTAAAACCGAGTTGGAGCGTGTACCTCCCCATATATATGTATGGAATGGAGTTTGCAACTGAAAAGAAACTTTGTGTTCCTAACAAGCTAATTGAAGGACGGCTTTCACACACACTTATCTCTCAGAACTGAGCAAGTGGAGAGACGTTCGTTCATCTAGCACCAAGGGAACGGGTTGCAGAGACACTTTTTCTCTGCTTTCTCAGTCTGTTTCCTAGTGCCGGTTTGAAGTTCCTGCAGTTTTCAATGTAAAACAGAGTTGGAGCTAGTACCTCCCCATATATATGTATGGAATGGAGTTTGCAACTGAAAAGAAACTTTGTGTTCCCAACAAGCTAGGTGAAGGAAGGCTTTCACACACACTTATCTCTCAGAACTGAGCAAGTGGAGAGACGTTCGTTCATCTAGAACCAAGGGAACGGGTTGCAGGAGACACTTTTTCTCTGCTTTCTCAGTCTGTTTCCAAGTGCCGGTTTGAAGTTCCTGCAGTTTTCACTGTAAAACCGTGTTGGAGCTTGTACCTCCCCATATATATGTATGGAATGGAGTTTGCAACTGAAAAGAAACTTTGTGTTCCTAACAAGCTAATTGAAGGACGGCTTTCACACACAATTATCTCTCAGAACTGAGCAAGTGGAGAGACGTTCGTTCATCTAGCACCAAGGGAACGGGTTGCAGGGGACACTTTTTCTCTGCTTTCTCAATCTGTTTCCTAGTGCCGGTTTGAAGTTCCTGCAGTTTTCACTGTAAAACAGAGTTGGAGCTAGTACCTCCCCATATATATGTATGGAATGGAGTTTGCAACAGAAAAGAAACTTTGTGTTCCCAACAAGCTAGGTGAAGGACGGCTTTCAAACACAATTATCTATCAGAACTGAGCAAGTGGAGAGACGTTCGTTCATCTAGCACCAAGGGAACGGGTTGCAGGAGACACTTTTTCTCTGCATTCTCAGTCTGTTTCCTAGTGCCGGTTTGAAGTTCCTGCAGTTTTCACTGTAAAACCGAGTTGGAGCTAGTACCTCTCCATATATATGTAAGGAATGGAGTTTGCAACTGAAAAGAAATGTTGTGCTCCCAACAAGCTAGCTGAAGGACGGCTTTTACACACACTTATCTCTCAGAACTGAGCAAGTGGAGAGACGTTCGTTCATCTAGCACCAAGGGAACGGGTTGCAGGAGACACTTTTTCTCTGCTATCTCAGTCTGTTTCGTAGTGCCGGTTTGAAGTTCCTGCAATTTTCACTGTAAAACCGATTTGGAACTAGTACCTCCCCATATATATGTATGGAATGGAGTTTGCAACTGAAAAGAAACTTTGTGTTCCTAACAAGCTAATTGAAGGACGGCTTTCACACACACTTATCTCTCAGAACTGAGCAAGTGGAGAGACGTTCGTTCATCTAGCACCAAGGGAACGGGTTGCAGAGACACTTTTTCTCTGCTTTCTCAGTCTGTTTCCTAGTGCCGGTTTGAAGTTCCTGAAGATTTCACTGTAAAACGGTGTTGGAGCTACTACCTCCCCATATATATGTATCGAATGGAGTTTGCAACTGAAAAGAAACTTTGTGTTCCCAACAAGCTAATTGAAGGACGGCATTCACACACACTTATCTCTCAGAACTGAGCAATTTCAGAGACGTACGTTCATCTAGCACCAAGGGAACGGGTTGCAGGAGACACTTTTACTCTGCTTTCTCAGTCTTTTTCCGAGAGCCGGTTTGAAGTTCCTGCAGTTTTCACTGTAAAACCGAGTTGGAGCTAGTACCTACCCATATATATGTAAGGAATGGAGTTTGCAACTGAAAAGAAACTTTGTGTTCCCAACAAGCTAGGTGAAGGACGGCTTTCACACACACTTATCTCTCAGAACTGAGCAATTGGAGAGACGTTCGTTCATCTAGAACCAAGGGAACGGGTTGAAGGAAACACTTTTTCTCTGTTTTCTCAGTCTGTTTCCTAGTGCCGGTTTGAAGTTCCTGCAGATTTCACTGTATAACCGAGTTTGAGCTAGTACCTACACATATATATGTAAGGAACGGTGTTAGCAACTGAAAAGAAACTTTGTGTTCCCTGCAAGCTAGGTGAAGGACGGCTTTCACACACACTTATCTCTCAGAACTGAGCAATTTCAGAGACATACGTTCATCTAGCACCAAGGGAACGGGTTGCAGGAGACACTTTTTCTCTGCTTTCTCAGTCTGTTTCCTAGAGCCGGTTTGAAGTTCCTGCAGTTTACACTGTAAAACCGATTTGGAACTTGTACCTCCCCATATATATGTATGGAATGGAGTTTACAACTGAAAAGAAACTTTGTGTTCCCACACAAGCTAATAGAAGGACTGCTTTGACACACACTTATCTCTCAGAACTGAGCAAGTGGAGAGACGTTCGTTCATCTAGCACCAAGGGAACGGGTTGCAGGTGTCCCTTTTTCTCTGCTTTCTCAGTCTGTTTCCTAGTGCCGGTTTGAAGTTCCTGCAGTTTTCACTGTAAAACCGAGTTGGAGCTAGTACCTACCCATATATATGTAAGGAACGGAGTTTGCAACTGAAAAGAAACTTTGTGTTCCCAACAAGCTAGGTGAAGGACGGCTTTCACACACACTTATCTCTCAGAACTGAGCAAGTGGAGAGACGTTCGTTCATCTAGCACCAATGGAACGGGTTGCAGGAGACACTTTTTCTCTGCTTTCTCAGTCTGTTTCCTAGTGCCGGTTTGAAGTTCCTGCAGTTTTCACTGTAAAAACGAGTTGGAGCTAGTACCTCCCCATAAATATGTGTGAAATGGAGTTTGCAACTGAAAAGAAACTTTGTGTTCCCAACAAGCTAGGTGAAGGACGGCTTTCACACACACTTATCTCTCAGAACTGAGCAAGTGGAGAGACGTTCGTTCATCTAGCACCAAGGGAACGGGTTGCAGGAGACACTTTTTCTCTGCTTTCTCAGTCTGTTTCCTAGTGCCGGTTTGAAGTTCCTGCAGTTTTCACTGTAAAACCGAGTTGGAGCTAGTACCTCCCCATATATATGTATGGAATGGAGTTTGCAACTGAAAAGAAACTTTGTGTTCCCAACAAGCTAGGTGAAGGACGGCTTTCACACACACTTATCTCTCAGAACTGAGCAAGTGGAGAGACGTTCGTTCATCTAGCACCAAGGGAACGGGTTGCAGGAGACACTTTTCCTCTGCTTTCTCAGTCTGTTTCCTAGTGCCGGTTTGAAGTTCCTGCAGTTTTCACTTTAAAACCGAGTTGGAGCTAGTACTTCCCCTATATATGTTTGGAATGGAGTTTGCAACTGAAAAGAAACTTTGTGTTCCCAACAAGCTAGGTGAAGGACGGCTTTCACACACAATTATCTCTCAGAACTTAGCAAGTGGAGAGACGTTCGTTCATCTAGCACCAAGGGAACGGGTTGCAGGAGACACTTTTTCTCTGCTTTCTCAGTCTGTTTCCTAGTGCCGGTTTGAAGTTCCTGCAGTTTTCACTGTAAAACCGAGTTGGAGCTTATACCTACCCATATATATGTATGGAATGGAGTTTGCAACTGAAAAGAAACTTTGTGTTCCCAACCAGCTAGGTGAAGGACGGCTTTCACACACACTTATCTCTCAGAACTGAGCAAGTGGAGAGACCTTCGTTCATCTAGCACCAAGGGAACGGGTTGCAGGAGACACTTTTTCTCTGCTTTCTCAGTGTGTTTCCTAGTGCCACTTTGATGTTCCTGCAGTTTTCACTGTAAAACCGAGTTGGAGCTAGTACCTACCAATATGTATGTATGGAATGGAGTTTGCAACTGAAAAGAAACTTGGTGTTCCCAACAAGCTAGGTGAAGGACGGCTTTCAAACACAATTATCTATCAGAACTGAGCAAGTGGAGAGACGTTCGTTCATCTAGCACCAAGGGAACGGGTTGCAGGAGTCACTTTTTCTCTGCTTTCTCAGTCTGTTTCCTAGTGCCGGTTTGAAGTTCCTGCAGTTTTCACTGTAAAACCGAGTTGGAGCTAGTACCTCTCCATATATATGTAAGGAATGGAGTTTGCAACTGAAAAGAAATGTTGTGTTCCCAACAAGCTAGGTGAAGGACGGCTTTCACACACACTTATCTCTCAGAACTGAGCAAGTGGAGAGACCTTCGTTCATCTAGCACCAAGGGAACGGGTTGCAGGAGACACTTTTTCTCTGCTTTCTCAGTGTGTTTCCTAGTGCCGGTTTGATGTTCCTGCAGTTTTCACTGTAAAACCGAGTTGGAGCTAGTACCTACCCATATGTATGTATGGAATGGAGTTTGCAACTGAAAAGAAACTTTGTGTTCCCAACAAGCTAGGTGAAGGACGGCTTTCAAACACAATTATCTATCAGAACTGAGCAAGTGGAGAGACGTTCGTTCATCTAGCACCAAGGGAACGGGTTGCAGGAGACACTTTTTCTCTGCTTTCTCAGTGTGTTTCCAAGTGCCGGTTTGAAGTTCCTGCAGTTTTCACTGTAAAACCGAGTTGGAGCTTGTACCTACCCATATAATATGTATGGAATGGAGTTTGCAACTGAAAAGAAACTTTGTGTTCCCAACAAGCGAGGTGAAGGACGGCTTTCACACACACTTATCTCTCAGAACTGAGCAAGTGGAGAGACGTTCGTTCATCTAGCACCAAGGGAACGGGTTGCAGGAGACACTTTTTCTCTGCTTTCTCAGTCTGTTTCCTAGTGCCGGTTTGAAGTTCCTGAAGTTTTCACTGTAAAACCGAGTTGGAGCTAGTACCTCCCCATATATATGTATGGAATGGAGTTTGCAACTGAAAAGAAACTTTGTGTTCCCAACCAGCTAGGTGAAGGACGGCTTTCACACACACTTATCTCTCAGAACTGAGCAAGTGGAGAGACGTTCGTTCATCTAGCACCAAGGGAACGGGTTGCAGGAGACACTTTTTCTCTGCTTTCTCAGTGTGTTTCCTAGTGCCGGTTTGATGTTCCTGCAGTTTTCACTGTAAAACCGAGTTGGAGCTAGTACCTACCCATATGTATGTATGGAATGGAGTTTGCAACTGAAAAGAAACTTTGTGTTCCCAACAAGCTAGGTGAAGGACGGCTTTCAAACACAATTATCTATCAGAACTGAGCAAGTGGAGAGACGTTCGTTCATCTAGCACCAAGGGAACGGGTTGCAGGAGTCACTTTTCTCTGCTTTCTCAGTCTGTTTCCCAGTGCCGGTTTGAAGTTCCTGCAGTTTTCACTGTAAAACCGAGTTGGAGCTAGTACCTCTCCATATATATGTAAGGAATGGAGTTTGCAACTGAAAAGAAATGTTGTGTTCCCAACAAGCTAGGTGAAGGACGGCTTTCACACACACTTATCTCTCAGAACTGAGCAAGTGGAGAGACGTTCGTTCATCTAGCACCAAGGGAACGGGTTGCAGGAGACACTTTTTCTCTGCTTTCTCAGTGTGTTTCCTAGTGCCGGTTTGATGTTCCTGCAGTTTTCACTGTAAAACCGAGTTGGAGCTAGTACCTACCCATATGTATGTATGGAATGGAGTTTGCAACTGAAAAGAAACTTTGTGTTCCCAACAAGCTAGGTGAAGGACGGCTTTCAAACACAATTATCTATCAGAACTGAGCAAGTGGAGAGACGTTCGTTCATCTAGCACCAAGGGAACGGGTTGCAGGAGTCACTTTTTCTCTGCTTTCTCAGTCTGTTTCCTAGTGCCGGTTTGAAGTTCCTGCAGTTTTCACTGTAAAACCGAGTTGGAGCTAGTACCTCTCCATATATATGTAAGGAATGGAGTTTGCAACTGAAAAGAAATGTTGTGTTCCCAACAAGCTAGGTGAAGGACGGCTTTCACACACACTTATCTCTCAGAACTGAGCAAGTGGAGAGACGTTCGTTCATCTAGCACCAAGGGAACGGGTTGCAGGAGACACTTTTTCTCTGCTTTCTCAGTCTGTTTCGTAGTGCCGGTTTGAAGTTCCTGCAATTTTCACTGTAAAACCGAGTTGGAGCTTGTACCTCCCCATATATATGTATGGAATGGAGTTTGCAACTGAAAAGAAACTTTGGGATCCTAACAAGCTAATTGAAGGACGGCTTTCACACACACTTATCTCTCAAAACTGAGCAAGTGGAGAGACGTTCGTTCTTCTAGCACCACGGGAACGGGATGCAGGAGACACTTTTTCTCTGCTTTCTCAGTCTGTTTCCTAGTGACGGTTTGAAGTTCCTGCAGTTTTCACTGTAAAACCGAGTTGGAGCTAGTACCTACCCATATATATGTAAGGAATGGAGTTTGCAACTGAAAAAAATGTTGTGTTCCCAACAAGCTAGGTGAAGGACGGCTTTCACACACACTTATCTCTCAGAACTGAGCAAGTGGAGAGACGTTCGTTCATCTAGCACCAAAGGAACGGGTTGCAGGAAACACTTTTTCTCTGCTTTCTCAGTCTGTTTCCTAGTGCCGGTTTGAAGTTCCTGCAGTTTTCACTGTAAAACCGAGTTGGATCTAGTACTTCCCCATATATATATATGGAATGGAGTTTGCAACTGAAAAGAAACTTTGTGTTCCCAACAAGCTAGGTGAAGGATGGCTTTCACACACACTTATCTCTCAGAACTGAGCAAGTGGAGAGACGTTCGTTCATCTAGCACCAAGGGAACGGGTTGCAGGAGACACTTTTCCTCTGCTTTCTCAGTCTGTTTCCAAGTGCCGGTTTGAAGTTCCTGCAGTTTTCACTATAAAACCGAGTTGGAGCTAGTACTTTCCCATATATATGTATGGAATGGAGTTTGCAACTGAAAAGAAACTTTGTGTTCCCAACAAGCTAGGTGAAGGACGGCTTTGACACACACTTATCTCTTAGAACTGAGCAAGTGGAGAGACGTTCGTTCATCTAGCACCAAGGGAAAGGGTTGCAGGAGACACTTTTTCTCTGCTTTCTCAGTGTGTTTCCAAGTGCCGGTTTGAAGTTCCTGCAGTTTTCACTGTAAAACCGAGTTGGAGCTTGTACCTACCCATATAATATGTATGGAATGGAGTTTGCAACTGAAAAGAAACTTTGTGTTCCCAACAAGCGAGGTGAAGGACGGCTTTCACACACACTTATCTCTCAGAACTGAGCAAGTGGAGAGACGTTCGTTCATCTAGCACCAAGGGAACGGGTTGCAGGAGACACTTTTTCTCTGCTTTCTCAGTCTGTTTCCTAGTGCCGGTTTGAAGTTCCTGAAGTTTTCACTGTAAAACCGAGTTGGAGCTAGTACCTCCCCATATATATGTATGGAATGGAGTTTGCAACTGAAAAGAAACTTTGTGTTCCCAACCAGCTAGGTGAAGGACGGCTTTCACACACACTTATCTCTCAGAACTGAGCAAGTGGAGAGACGTTCGTTCATCTAGCACCAAGGGAACGGGTTGCAGGAGACACTTTTTCTCTGCTTTCTCAGTGTGTTTCCTAGTGCCGGTTTGATGTTCCTGCAGTTTTCACTGTAAAACCGAGTTGGAGCTAGTACCTACCCATATGTATGTATGGAATGGAGTTTGCAACTGAAAAGAAACTTTGTGTTCCCAACAAGCTAGGTGAAGGACGGCTTTCAAACACAATTATCTATCAGAACTGAGCAAGTGGAGAGACGTTCGTTCATCTAGCACCAAGGGAACGGGTTGCAGGAGTCACTTTTCTCTGCTTTCTCATTCTGTTTCCCAGTGCCGGTTTGAAGTTCCTGCAGTTTTCACTGTAAAACCGAGTTGGAGCTAGTACCTCTCCATATATATGTAAGGAATGGAGTTTGCAACTGAAAAGAAATGTTGTGTTCCCAACAAGCTAGGTGAAGGACGGCTTTCACACACACTTATCTCTCAGAACTGAGCAAGTGGAGAGACGTTCGTTCATCTAGCACCAAGGGAACGGGTTGCAGGAGACACTTTTTCTCTGCTTTCTCAGTGTGTTTCCTAGTGCCGGTTTGATGTTCCTGCAGTTTTCACTGTAAAACCGAGTTGGAGCTAGTACCTACCCATATGTATGTATGGAATGGAGTTTGCAACTGAAAAGAAACTTTGTGTTCCCAAAAAGCTAGGTGAAGGACGGCTTTCAAACACAATTATCTATCAGAACTGAGCAAGTGGAGAGACGTTCGTTTATCTAGCACCAAGGGAACGGGTTGCAGGAGTCACTTTTTCTCTGCTTTCTCAGTCTGTTTCCTAGTGCCGGTTTGAAGTTCCTGCAGTTTTCACTGTAAAACCGAGTTGGAGCTAGTACCTCTCCATATATATGTAAGGAATGGAGTTTGCAACTGAAAAGAAATGTTGTGTTCCCAACAAGCTAGGTGAAGGACGGCTTTCACACACACTTATCTCTCAGAACTGAGCAAGTGGAGAGACGTTCGTTCATCTAGCACCAAGGGAACGGGTTGCAGGAGACACTTTTTCTCTGCTTTCTCAGTCTGTTTCGTAGTGCCGGTTTGAAGTTCCTGCAATTTTCACTGTAAAACCGAGTTGGAGCTTGTACCTCCCCATATATATGTATGGAATGGAGTTTGCAACTGAAAAGAAACTTTGGGATCCTAACAAGCTAATTGAAGGACGGCTTTCACACACACTTATCTCTCAAAACTGAGCAAGTGGAGAGACGTTCGTTCTTCTAGCACCACGGGAACGGGATGCAGGAGACACTTTTTCTCTGCTTTCTCAGTCTGTTTCCTAGTGACGGTTTGAAGTTCCTGCAGTTTTCACTGTAAAACCGAGTTGGAGCTAGTACCTCCCCATATATATGTAAGGAATGGAGTTTGCAACTGAAAAAAATGTTGTGTTCCCAACAAGCTAGGTGAAGGACGGCTTTCACACACACTTATCTCTCAGAACTGAGCAAGTGGAGAGACGTTCGTTCATCTAGCACCAAAGGAACGGGTTGCAGGAAACACTTTTTCTCTGCTTTCTCAGTCTGTTTCCTAGTGCCGGTTTGAAGTTCCTGCAGTTTTCACTGTAAAACCGAGTTGGATCTAGTACTTCCCCATATATATGTATGGAATGGAGTTTGCAACTGAAAAGAAACTTTGTGTTCCCAACAAGCTAGGTGAAGTACGGCTTCCAAACACAATTATCTATCAGAACTGAGCAAGTGGAGAGACGTTCGTTCATCTAGCACCAAGGGAACGGGTTGCAGGAGTCACTTTTTCTCTGCTTTCTCAGTCTGTTTCCTAGTGCCGGTTTGAAGTTCCTGCAATTTTCACTGTAAAACCGAGTTGGAGCTTGTACCTCCCCATATATATGTATGGATTGGTGTTGGCAAATGAAAAGAAACTTTGTGTTCCCAACAAGCTAGGTGAAGGATGGCTTTCACACACACTTATCTCTCAGAACTGAGCAAGTGGAGAGACGTTCGTTCATCTAGCACCAAGGGAACGGGTTGCAGGAGACACTTTTCCTCTGCTTTCTCAGTCTGTTTCCAAGTGCCGGTTTGAAGTTCCTGCAGTTTTCACTATAAAACCGAGTTGGAGCTAGTACTTTCCCATATATATGTATGGAATGGAGTTTGCAACTGAAAAGAAACTTTGTGTTCCCAACAAGCTAGGTGAAGGACGGCTTTCACACACACTTATCTCTTAGAACTGAGCAAGTGGAGAGACGTTCGTTCATCTAGCACCAAGGGAAAGGGTTGCAGGAGACACTTTTTCTCTGCTTTCTCAGTTTGTTTCCAAGTGCCGGTTTGAAGTTCCTGCAGTTTTCACTGTAAAACCGAGTTGGAGCTTGTACCTACCCATATAATATGTATGGAATGGAGTTTGCAACTGAAAAGAAACTTTGTGTTCCCAACAAGCGAGGTGAAGGACGGCTTTCACACACACTTATCTCTCAGAACTGAGCAAGTGGAGAGACGTTCGTTCATCTAGCACCAAGGGAACGGGTTGCAGGAGACACTTTTTCTCTGCTTTCTCAGTCTGTTTCCTAGTGCCGGTTTGAAGTTCCTGCAATTTTCACTGTAAAACCGAGTTGGAGCTTGTACCTCCCCATATATATGTATGGATTGGTGTTGGCAACTGAAAAGAAACTTTGTGTTCCCAACAAGCTAGGTGAAGGATGGCTTTCACACACACTTATATCTCAGAACTGAGCAAGTGGAGAGACGTTCGTTCATCTAGCACCAAGGGAACGGGTTGCAGGAGACACTATTTCTCTGCTTTCTCAGTCTGTTTCCAAGTGCCGGTTTGAAGTTCCTGCAGTTTTCACTGTAAAAACGAGTTGGAGCTAGTACCTCCCCATAAATATGTGTGAAATGGAGTTTGCAACTGAAAAGAAACTTTGTGTTCCCAACAAGCTAGGTGAAGGACGGCTTTCACACACACTTATCTCTCAGAACTGAGCATGTGGAGAGACGTTCGTTCATCTAGCAACAAGGGAACGGGTTGCAGGAGACACTTTTTCTCTGCTTTCTCAGTCTGTTTCCTAGTGCCGGTTTGAAGTTCCTGCAGATTTCACTGTAAAACCGAGTTGGAGCTAGTACCTCCCCATATATATGTATGGAATGGAGTTTGCAACTGAAAAGAAACTTTGTGTTCCCAACAAGCTAGGTGAAGGAAGGCTTTCACACACACTTATCTCTCAGAACTGAGCAAGTGGAGAGACGTTCGTTCATCTAGCACCAAGGGAACGGGTTGCAGGAGACACTTTTCCTCTGCTTTCTCAGTCTGTTTCCTAGTGCCGGTTTGAAGTTCCTGCAGTTTTCACTGTAAAACCGAGTTGGAGCTAGTACTTCCCCTATATATGTTTGGAATGGAGTTTGCAACTGAAAAGAAACTTTGTGTTCCCAACAAGCTAGGTGAAGGACGGCTTTCACACACAATTATCTCTCAGAACTTAGCAAGTGGAGAGACGTTCGTTCATCTAGCACCAAGGGAACGGGTTGCAGGAGACACTTTTTCTCTGCTTTCTCAGTCTGTTTCCTAGTGCCGGTTTGAAGTTCCTGCAGTTTTCACTGTAAAACCGAGTTGGAGCTAGTACCTACCCATATATATGTATGGAATGGGGTTTGCAACTGAAAAGAAACTTTGTGTTCCCAACCAGCTTAGTGAAGGACGGCTTTCACACACACTTATCTCTCAGAACTGAGCAAGTGGAGAGACGTTCGTTCATCTAGCACCAAGGGAACGGGTTGCAGGAGACACTTTTTCTCTGCTTTCTCAGTGTGTTTCCTAGTGCCGGTTTGATGTTCCTGCAGTTTTCACTGTAAAACCGAGTTGGAGCTAGTACCTACCCATATGTATGTATGGAATGGAGTTTGCAACTGAAAAGAAACTTTGTGTTCCCAACAAGCTAGGTGAAGGACGGCTTTCAAACACAATTATCTATCAGAACTGAGCAAGTGGAGAGACGTTCGTTCATCTAGCACCAAGGGAACGGGTTGCAGGAGTCACTTTTTCTCTGCTTTCTCAGTCGGTTTCCTAGTGCCGGTTTGAAGTTCCTGCAGTTTTCACTGTAAAACCGAGTTGGAGCTAGTACCTCTCCATATATATGTAAGGAATGGAATTTGCAACTGAAAAGAAATGTTGTGTTCCCAACAAGCTAGGTGAAGGACGGCTTTCACACACACTTATCTCTCAGAACTGAGCAAGTGGAGAGACGTTCGTTCATCTAGCACCAAGGGAACGGGTTGCAGGAGACACTATTTCTCTGCTTTCTCAGTGTGTTTCCTAGTGCCGGTTTGATGTTCCTGCAGTTTTCACTGTAAAACCGAGTTGGAGCTAGTACCTACCCATATGTATGTATGGAATGGAGTTTGCAACTGAAAAGAAACTTTGTGTTCCCAACAAGCTAGGTGAAGGACGGCTTTCAAACACAATTATCTATCAGAACTGAGCAAGTGGAGAGACGTTCGTTCATCTAGCACCAAGGGAACGGGTTGCAGGAGTCACTTTTTCTCTGCTTTCTCAGTCTGTTTCCTAGTGCCGGTTTGAAGTTCCTGCAGTTTTCACTGTAAAACCGAGTTGGAGCTAGTACCTCTCCATATATATGTAAGGAATGGAGTTTGCAACTGAAAAGAAATGTTGTGTTCCCAACAAGCTAGGTGAAGGACGGCTTTCACACACACTTATCTCTCAGAACTGAGCAAGTGGAGAGACGTTCGTTCATCTAGCACCAAGGGAACGGGTTGCAGGAGACACTTTTCCTCTGCTTTCTCAGTCTGTTTCGTAGTGCCGGTTTGAAGTTCCTGCAATTTTCACTGTAAAACCGAGTTGGAGCTTGTACCTCCCCATATATATGTATGGAATGGAGTTTGCAACTGAAAAGAAACTTTGTGTTCCTAACAAGCTAATTGAATGACGGCTTTCACACACACTTATCTCTCAGAACTGAGCAAGTGGAGAGACGTTCGTTCATCTAGCACCAAGGGAACGGGTTGCAGAGACACTTTTTCTCTGCTTTCTCAGTCTGTTTCCTAGTGCCGGTTTGAAGTTCCTGCAGTTTTCACTGTAAAACAGAGTTGGAGCTAGTACCTCCCCATATATATGTATGGAATGGAGTTTGCAACTGAAAAGAATCTTTGTGTTCCCAACAAGCTAGGTGAAGGAAGGCTTTCACACACACTTATCTCTCAGAACTGAGCAAGTGGAGAGACGTTCATTCATCTAGAACCAAGTGAACGGGTTGCAGGAGACACTTTTTCTCTGCTTTCTCAGTCTGTTTCCAAGTGCCGGTTTGAAGTTCCTGCAGTTTTCACTGTAAAACCGTGTTGGAGCTTGTAGCTCCCCATATATATGTATGGAATGGAGTTTGCAACTGAAAAGAAACTTTGTGTTCCTAACAAGCTAATTCAAGGACGGCTTTCACACACACTTATCTCTCAGAACTGAGCAAGTGGAGAGACGTTCGTTCATCTAGCACCAAGGGAACGGGTTGCAGGGGACACTTTTTCTCTGCTTTCTCAATCTGTTTCCTAGTGCCGGTTTGAAGTTCCTGCAGTTTTCACTGTAAAACAGAGTTGGAGCTAGTACCTCCCCATATATATGTATGGAATGGAGTTTGCAACTGAAAAGAAACTTTGTGTTCCCAACAAGCTAGGTGAAGGACGGCTTTCAAACACAATTATCTATCAGAACTGAGCAAGTGGAGAGACGTTCGTTCATCTAGCACCAAGGGAACGGGTTGCAGGAGACACTTTTTCTCTGCTTTCTCAGTCTGTTTCCTAGTGCCGGTTTGAAGTTCCTGCAGTTTTCACTGTAAAACCGAGTTGGAGCTAGTACCTCTCCATATATATGTAAGGAATGGAGTTTGCAACTAAAAAGAAATGTTGTGCTCCCAACAAGCTAGGTGAAGGACGGCTTTCACACACACTTATCTCTCAGAACTGAGCAAGTGGAGAGACGTTCGTTCATCTAGCACCAAGGGAACGGGTTGCAGGAGACACTTTTTCTCTGCTATCTCAGTCTGTTTCGTAGTGCCGGTTTGAAGTTCCTGCAATTTTCACTGTAAAACCGATTTGGAACTAGTACCTCCCCATATATATGTATGGAATGGAGTTTGCAACTGAAAAGAAACTTTGTGTTCCTAACAAGCTAATTGAAGGACGGCTTTCACACACACTTATCTCTCAGAACTGAGCAAGTGGAGAGACGTTCGTTCATCTAGCACCAAGGGAACGGGTTGCAGAGACACTATTTCTCTGCTTTCTCAGTCTGTTTCCTAGTGCCGGTTTGAAGTTCCTGAAGTTTTCACTGTAAAACGGTGTTGGAGCTACTACCTCCCCATATATATGTATCGAATGGAGTTTGCAACTGAAAAGAAACTTTGTGTTCCCAACAAGCTAATTGAAGGACGGCATTCACACACACTTATCTCTCAGAACTGAGCAATTTCAGAGACTTACGTTCATCTAGCACCAAGGGAATGGGTTGCAGGAGACAATTTTGCTCTGCTTTCTCAGTCTTTTTCCGAGAGCCGGTTTGAAGTTCCTGCAGTTTTCACTGTAAAACCGAGTTGGAGCTAGTACCTACCCATATATATGTAAGGAACGGAGTTTGCAACTGAAAAGAAACTTTGTGTTCCCAACAAGCTAGGTGAAGGACGGCTTTCACACACACTTATCTCTCAGAACTGAGCAATTGGAGAGACGTTCGTTCATCTAGAACCAAGGGAACGGGTTGAAGGAAACACTTTTTCTCTGTTTTCTCAGTCTGTTTCCTAGTGCCGGTTTGAAGTTCCTGCAGATTTCAATGTATAACCGAGTTTGAGCTAGTACCTACACATATATATGTGAGGAACGGTGTTTGCAACTGAAAAGAAACTTTGTGTTCCCTGCAAGCTAGGTGAAGGACGGCTTTCACACACACTTATCTCTCAGAACTGAGCAAGTGGAGAGACGTTCGTTCATCTAGCACCAAGGGAACGGGTTGCAGGAGACACTATTTCTCTGCTTTCTCAGTCTGTTTCCAAGTGCCGGTTTGAAGTTCCTGCAGTTTTCACTGTAAAAACGAGTTGGAGCTAGTACCTCCCCATAAATATGTGTGAAATGGAGTTTGCAACTGAAAAGAAACTTTGTGTTCCCAACAAGCTAGGTGAAGGACGGCTTTCACACACACTTATCTCTCAGAACTGAGAAAGTGGAGAGACGTTCGTTCATCTAGCAACAAGGGAACGGGTTGCAGGAGACACTTTTTCTCTGCTTTCTCAGTCTGTTTCCTAGTGCCGGTTTGAAGTTCCTGCAGTTTTCACTGTAAAACCGAGTTGGAGCTAGTACCTCCCCATATATATGTATGGAATGGAGTTTGCAACTGAAAAGAAACTTTGTGTTCCCAACAAGCTAGGTGAAGGACGGCTTTCACACACTCTTATCTCTCAGAACTGAGCAAGTGGAGAGACGTTCGTTCATCTAGCACCAAGGGAACGGGTTGCAGGAGACACTTTTCCTCTGCTTTCTCAGTCTGTTTCCTAGTGCCGGTTTGAAGTTCCTGCAGTTTTCACTGTAAAACCGAGTTGGAGCTAGTACTTCCCCTATATATGTTTCGAATGGAGTTTGCAACTGAAAAGAAACTTTGTGTTCCCAACAAGCTAGGTGAAGGACGGCTTTCACACACAATTATCTCTCAGAACTTAGCAAGTGGAGAGACGTTCGTTCATCTAGCACCAAGGGAACGGGTTGCAGGAGACACTTTTTCTCTGCTTTCTCAGTTTGTTTCCTAGTGCCGGTTTGAAGTTCCTGAAGTTTTCACTGTAAAACCGAGTTGGAGCTAGTACCTACCCATATATATGTATGGAATGGGGTTTGCAACTGAAAAGAAACTTTGTGTTCCCAACCAGCTAGGTGAAGGACGGCTTTCACACACACTTATCTCTCAGAACTGAGCAAGTGGAGAGACGTTCGTTCATCTAGCACCAAGGGAACGGGTTGCAGGAGACACTTTTTCTCTGCTTTCTCAGTGTGTTTCCTAGTGCCGGTTTGATGTTCCTGCAGTTTTCACTGTAAAACCGAGTTGGAGCTAGTACCTACCCATATGTATGTATGGAATGGAGTTTGCAACTGAAAAGAAACTTTGTGTTCCCAACAAGCTAGGTGAAGGACGGCTTTCAAACACACTTATCTCTCAGAACTGAGCAAGTGGAGAGACGTTCGTTCATCTAGCACCAAGGGAACGGGTTGCAGGAGTCACTTTTTCTCTGGTTTCTCAGCCTGTTTCCTAGTTCCGGTTTGAAGTTCCTGCAGTTTTCACTGTAAAACCGAGTTGGAGCTAGTACCTCTCCATATATATGTAAGGAATGGAGTTTGCAACTGAAAAGAAATGTTGTGTTCCCAACAAGCTAGGTGAAGGACGGCTTTCACACACACTTATCTCTCAGAACTGAGCAAGTGGAGAGACGTTCGTTCATCTAGCACCAAGGGAACGGGTTGCAGGAGACACTATTTCTCTGCTTTCTCAGTGTGTTTCCTAGTGCCGGTTTGATGTTCCTGCAGTTTTCACTGTAAAACCGAGTTGGAGCTAGTACCTACCCATATGTATGTATGGAATGGAGTTTGCAGCTGAAAAGAAACTTTGTGTTCCCAACAAGCTAGGTGAAGGACGGCTTTCAAACACAATTATCTATCAGAACTGAGCAAGTGGAGAGACGTTCGTTCATCTAGCACCAATGGAACGGGTTGCAGGAGTCACTTTTTCTCTGCTTTCTCAGTCTGTTTCCTAGTGCCGGTTTGAAGTTCCTGCAGTTTTCACTGTAAAACCGAGTTGGAGCTAGTACCTCTCCATATATATGTAAGGAATGGAGTTTGCAACTGAAAAGAAATGTTGTGTTCCCAACAAGCTAGGTGAAGGACGGCTTTCACACACACTTATCTCTCAGAACTGAGCAAGTGGAGAGACGTTCGTTCATCTAGCACCAAGGGAACTGGTTGCAGGAGACACTTTTTCTCTGCTTTCTCAGTCTGTTTCGTAGTGCCGGTTTGAAGTTCCTGCAATTTTCACTGTAAAACCGAGTTGGAGCTTGTACCTCCCCATATATATGTATGGAATGGAGTTTGCAACTGAAAAGAAACTTTGTGTTCCTAACAAGCTAATTGAAGGACGGCTTTCACACACACTTATCTCTCAGAACTGAGCAAGTGGAGAGACGTTCGTTCATCTAGCACCAAGGGAACGGGTTGCAGAGACACTTTTTCTCTGCTTTCTCAGTCTGTTTCCTAGTGCCGGTTTGAAGTTCCTGCAGTTTTCACTGTAAAACAGAGTTGGAGCTAGTACCTCCCCATATATATGTATGGAATGGAGTTTGCAACTGAAAAGAAACTTTGTGTTCCCACACAAGCTAATAGAAGGACTGCTTTGACACACACTTATCTCTCAGAACTGAGCAAGTGGAGAGACGTTCGTTCATCTAGCACCAAGGGAACGGGTTGCAGGAGACACTTTTACTCTGCTTTCTCAGTCTGTTTCCTAGTGCCGGTTTGAAGTTCCAGCAGTTTTCACTGTAAAACCGAGTTGGAGCTAGTACCTACCCATATATATGTAAGGAACGGAGTTTGCAACTGAAAAGAAACTTTGTGTTCCCAACAAGCTAAGTGAAGGACGGCTTTCACACACACTTATCTCTCAGAACTGAGCAAGTGGAGAGACGTTCGTTCATCTAGCACCAAAGGAACGGGTTGCAGGAGACACTTTTCTCTGCCTTCTCAGTCTGTTTCATAGTGCCGGTTTGAAGTTCCTGCAGTTTTCACTGTAAAACCGAGTTGGAGATTGTACCTCCCCATATATATGTATGGAATGGAGTTTGCAACTGAAAAGAAACTTTGTGTTCCCAACAAGCTAATTGAAGGACGGCATTCACACACACTTATCTCTCAGAACTGAGCAAGTGGAGAGACGTTCGTTCATCTAGCACCAAGGGAACGGGTTGCAGGAGACACTTTTTCTCTGCTTTCTCAGTCTGTTTCCTAGTACCGGTTTGAAGTTCCTGCAGTTTTCACTGTAAAACCGAGTTGGAGCTAGTACCTCCCCATATATATGTATGGAATGGAGTTTGCAACTGAAAAGAAACTTTGTGTTCCCAACAAGCTAGGTGAAGGACGGCTTTCACACACACTTATCTCTCAGAACTGAGCAAGTGGAGAGACGTTCGTTCATCTAGCACCAAGGGAACGGGTTGCAGGAGACACTTTTCCTCTGCTTTCTCAGTCTGTTTCCTAGTGCCGGTTTGAAGTTCCTGAAGTTTTCACTGTAAAACCGAGTTGGAGCTAGTACTTCCCCTATATATGTTTGGAATGGAGTTTGCAACTGAAAAGAAACTTTGTGTTCCCAACAAGCTAGGTGAAGGACGGCTTTCACACACAATTATCTCTCAGAACTTAGCAAGTGGAGAGACGTTCGTTCATCTAGCACCAAGGGAACGGGTTGCAGGAGACACTTTTTCTCTGCTTTCTCAGTCTGTTTCCTAGTGCCGGTTTGAAGTTCCTGAAGTTTTCACTGTAAAACCGAGTTGGAGCTAGTACCTACCCATATATATGTATGGAATGGGGTTTGCAACTGAAAAGAAACTTTGTGTTCCCAACCAGCTAGGTGAAGGACGGCTTTCACACACACTTATCTCTCAGAACTGAGCAAGTGGAGAGACGTTCGTTCATCTAGCACCAAGGGAACGGGTTGCAGGAGACACTTTTTCTCTGCTTTCTCAGTCTGTTTCCTAGTGCCGGTTTGATGTTCCTGCAGTTTTCACTGTAAAACCGAGTTGGAGCTAGTACCTACCCATATGTATGTATGGAATGGAGTTTGCAACTGAAAAGAAACTTTGTGTTCCCAACAAGCTAGGTGAAGGACGGCTTTCAAACACACTTATCTCTCAGAACTGAGCAAGTGGAGAGACGTTCGTTCATCTAGCACCAAGGGAACGGGTTGCAGGAGTCACTTTTTCTCTGCTTTCTCAGTCTGTTTCCTAGTGCCGGTTTGAAGTTCCTGCAGTTTTCACTGTAAAACCGAGTTGGAGCTAGTACCTCTCCATATATATGTAAGGAATGGAGTTTGCAACTGAAAAGAAATGTTGTGTTCCCAACAAGCTAGGTGAAGGACGGCTTTCACACACACTTATCTCTCAGAACTGAGCAAGTGGAGAGACGTTCGTTCATCTAGCACCAAGGGAACGGGTTGCAGGAGACACTATTTCTCTGCTTTCTCAGTGTTTTTCCTAGTGCCGGTTTGATGTTCCTGCAGTTTTCACTGTAAAACCGAGTTGGAGCTAGTACCTACCCATATGTATGTATGGAATGGAGTTTGCAGCTGAAAAGAAACTTTGTGTTCCCAACAAGCTAGGTGAAGGACGGCTTTCAAACACAATTATCTATCAGAACTGAGCAAGTGGAGAGACTTTCCTTCATCTAGCACCAAGGGAACGGGTTGCAGGAGTCACTTTTTCTCTGCTTTCTCAGTCTGTTTCCTAGTGCCGGTTTGAAGTTCCTGCAGTTTTCACTGTAAAACCGAGTTGGAGCTAGTACCTCTCCATATATATGTAAGGAATGGAGTTTGCAACTGAAAAGAAATGTTGTGTTCCCAACAAGCTAGGTGAAGGACGGCTTTCACACACACTTATCTCTCAGAACTGAGCAAGTGGAGAGACGTTCGTTCATCTAGCTCCAAGGGAACGGGTTGCAGGAGACACTTTTTCTCTGCTTTCTCAGTCTGTTTCGTAGTGCCGGTTTGAAGTTCCTGCAATTTTCACTGTAAAACCGAGTTGGAGCTTGTACCTCCCCATATATATGTATGGAATGGAGTTTGCAACTGAAAAGAAACTTTGTGTTCCTAACAAGCTAATTGAAGGACGGCTTTCACACACACTTATCTCTCAGAACTGAGCAAGTGGAGAGACGTTCGTTCATCTAGCACCAAGGGAACGGGTTGCAGAGACACTTTTTCTCTGCTTTCTCAGTCTGTTTCCTAGTGCCGGTTTGAAGTTCCTGCAGTTTTCACTGTAAAACAGAGTTGGAGCTAGTACCTCCCCATATATATGTATGGAATGGAGTTTGCAACTGAAAAGAAACTTTGTGTTCCCAACAAGCTAGGTGAAGGAAGGCTTTCACACACACTTATCTCTCAGAACTGAGCAAGTGGAGAGACGTTCGTTCATCTAGAACCAAGGGAACGGGTTGCAGGAGACACTTTTTCTCTGCTTTCTCAGTCTGTTTCCAAGTGCCGGTTTGAAGTTCCTGCAGTTTTCACTGTAAAACCGTGTTGGAGCTTGTACCTCCCCATATATATGTATGGAATGGAGTTTGCAACTGAAAAGAAACTTTGTGTTCCTAACAAGCTAATTGAAGGACGGCTTTCACACACACTTATCTCTCAGAACTGAGCAAGTGGAGAGACGTTCGTTCATCTAGCACCAAGGGAACGGGATGCAGGGGACACTTTTTCTCTGCTTTCTCAATCTGTTTCCTAGTGCCGGTTGGAAGTTCCTGCAGTTTTCACTGTAAAACCGAGTTGGAGCTAGTACCTCCCCATATATATGTATGGAATGGAGTTTGCAACTGAAAAGAAACTTTGTGTTCCCAACAAGCTAGGTGAAGGACGGCTTTCAAACACAATTATCTATCAGAACTGAGCAAGTGGAGAGACGTTCGTTCATCTAGCACCAAGGGAACGGGTTGCAGGAAACACTTTTTCTCTGCTTTCTCAGTCTGTTTCCTAGTGCCGGTTTGAAGTTCCTGCAGTTTTCACTGTAAAACCGAGTTGGAGCTAGTACCTCTCCATATATATGTAAGGAATGGAGTTTGCAACTGAAAAGAAATGTTGTGCTCCCAACAAGCTTGGTGAAGGACGGCTTTCACACACACTTATCTCTCAGAACTGAGCAAGTGGAGAGACGTTCGTTCATCTAGCACCAAGGGAACGGGTTGCAGGAGACACTTTTTCTCTGCTATCTCAGTCTGTTTCGTAGTGCCGGTTTGAAGTTCCTGCAATTTTCACTGTAAAACCGATTTGGAACTAGTACCTCCCCATATATATGTATGGAATGGAGTTTGCAACTGAAAAGAAACTTTGTGTTCCTAACAAGCTAATTGAAGGACGGCTTTCACACACACTTATCTCTCAGAACTGAGCAAGTGGAGAGACGTTCGTTCATCTAGCACCAAGGGAACGGGTTGCAGAGACACTTTTTCTCTGCTTTCTCAGTCTGTTTACTAGTGCCGGTTTGAAGTTCCTGAAGTTTTCACTGTAAAACGGTGTTGGAGCTACTACCTCCCCATATATATGTATCGAATGGAGTTTGCAACTGAAAAGAAACTTTGTGTTCCCAACAAGCTAATTGAAGGACGGCATTCACACACACTTATCTCTCAGAACTGAGCAATTTCAGAGACGTACGTTCATCTAGCACCAAGGGAACGGGTTGCAGGAGACACTTTTACTCTGCTTTCTCAGTCTTTTTCCGAGAGCCGGTTTGAAGTTCCTGCAGTTTTCACTGTAAAACCGAGTTGGAGCTAGTACCTACCCATATATATGTAAGGAACGGAGTTTGCAACTGAAAAGAAACTTTGTGTTCCCAACAAGCTAGGTGAAGGACGGCTTTCACACACACTTATCTCTCAGAACTGAGCAATTGGAGAGACGTTCGTTCATCTAGAACCAAGGGAACGGGTTGAAGGAAACACTTTTTCTCTGTTTTCTCAGTCTGTATCCTAGTGCCGGTTTGAAGTTCCTGCAGATTTCACTGTATAACCGAGTTTGAGCTAGTACCTACACATATAAATGTAAGGAACGGTGTTTGCAACTGAAAAGAAATTTTGTGTTCCCTGCAAGCTAGGTGAAGGACGGCTTTCAAACACACTTATCTCTCAGAACTGAGCAAGTGGAGGGACGTTCGTTCATCTAGCACCAAGGGAACGGGTTGCAGGAGTCACTTTTTCTCTGCTTTCTCAGTCTGTTTCCTAGTGCCGGTTTGAAGTTCCTGCAGTTTTCACTGTAAAACCGAGTTGGAGCTAGTACCTCTCCATATATATGTAAGGAATGGAGTTTGCAACTGAAAAGAAATGTTGTGTTCCCAACAAGCTAGGTGAAGGACGGCTTTCACACACACTTATCTCTCAGAACTGAGCAAGTGGAGAGACGTTCGTTCATCTAGCACCAAGGGAACGGGTTGCAGGAGACACTATTTCTCTGCTTTCTCAGTGTGTTTCCTAGTGCCGGTTTGATGTTCCTGCAGTTTTCACTGTAAAACCGAGTTGGAGCTAGTACCTACCCATATGTATGTATGGAATGGAGTTTGCAGCTGAAAAGAAACTTTGTGTTCCCAACAAGCTAGGTGAAGGACGGCTTTCAAACACAATTATCTATCAGAACTGAGCAAGTGGAGAGACGTTCGTTCATCTAGCACCAATGGAACGGGTTGCAGGAGTCACTTTTTCTCTGCTTTCTCAGTCTGTTTCCTAGTGCCGGTTTGAAGTTCCTGCAGTTTTCACTGTAAAACCGAGTTGGAGCTAGTACCTCTCCATATATATGTAAGGAATGGAGTTTGCAACTGAAAAGAAATGTTGTGTTCCCAACAAGCTAGGTGAAGGACGGCTTTCACACACACTTATCTCTCAGAACTGAGCAAGTGGAGAGACGTTCGTTCATCTAGCACCAAGGGAACTGGTTGCAGGAGACACTTTTTCTCTGCTTTCTCAGTCTGTTTCGTAGTGCCGGTTTGAAGTTCCTGCAATTTTCACTGTAAAACCGAGTTGGAGCTTGTACCTCCCCATATATATGTATGGAATGGAGTTTGCAACTGAAAAGAAACTTTGTGTTCCTAACAAGCTAATTGAAGGACGGCTTACACACACACTTATCTCTCAGAACTGAGCAAGTGGAGAGACGTTCGTTCATCTAGCACCAAGGGAACGGGTTGCAGAGACACTTTTTCTCTGCTTTCTCAGTCTGTTTCCTAGTGCCGGTTTGAAGTTCCTGCAGTTTTCACTGTAAAACAGAGTTGGAGCTAGTACCTCCCCATATATATGTATGGAATGGAGTTTGCAACTGAAAAGAAACTTTGTGTTCCCAACAAGCTAGGTGAAGGAAGGCTTTCACACACACTTATCTCTCAGAACTGAGCAAGTGGAGAGACGTTCGTTCATCTAGAACCAAGGGAACGGGTTGCAGGAGACACTTTTTCTCTGCTTTCTCAGTCTGTTTCCAAGTGCCGGTTTGAAGTTCCTGCAGTTTTCACTGTAAAACCGTGTTGGAGCTTGTACCTCCCCATATATATGTATGGAATGGAGTTTGCAACTGAAAAGAAACTTTGTGTTTCTAACAAGCTAATTGAAGGACGGCTTTCACACACACTTATCTCTCAGAACTGAGCAAGTGGAGAGACGTTCGTTCATCTAGCACCAAGGGAACGGGTTGCAGGGGACACTTTTTCTCTGCTTTCTCAATCTGTTTCCTAGTGCCGGTTGGAAGTTCCTGCAGTTTTCACTGTAAAACCGATTTGGAGCTAGTACCTCCCCATATATATGTATGGAATGGAGTTTGCAACTGAAAAGAAACTTTGTGTTCCCAACAAGCTAGGTGAAGGACGGCTTTCAAACACAATTATCTATCAGAACTGAGCAAGTGGAGAGACGTTCGTTCATCTAGCACCAAGGGAACGGGTTGCAGGAAACACTTTTTCTCTGCTTTCTCAGTCTGTTTCCTAGTGCCGGTTTGAAGTTCCTGCAGTTTTCACTGTAAAACCGAGTTGGAGCTAGTACCTCTCCATATATATGTAAGGAATGGGGTTTGCAACTGAAAAGAAATGTTGTGCTCCCAACAAGCTTGGTGAAGGACGGCTTTCACACACACTTATCTCTCAGAACTGAGCAAGTGGAGAGACGTTCGTTCATCTAGCACCAAGGGAACGGGTTGCAGGAGACACTTTTTCTCTGCTATCTCAGTCTGTTTCGTAGTGCCGGTTTGAAGTTCCTGCAATTTTCACTGTAAACCGATTTGGAACTAGTACCTCCCCATATATATGTATGGAATGGAGTTTGCAACTGAAAAGAAACTTTGTGTTCCTAACAAGCTAATTGAAGGACGGCTTTCACACACACTTATCTCTCAGAACTGAGCAAGTGGAGAGACGTTCGTTCATCTAGCACCAAGGGAACGGGTTGCAGAGACACTTTTTCTCTGCTTTCTCAGTCTGTTTACTAGTGCCGGTTTGAAGTTCCTGAAGTTTTCACTGTAAAACGGTGTTGGAGCTACTACCTCCCCATATATATGTATCGAATGGAGTTTGCAACTGAAAAGAAACTTTGTGTTCCCAACAAGCTAATTGAAGGACGGCATTCACACACACTTATCTCTCAGAACTGAGCAATTTCAGAGACTTACGTTCATCTAGCACCAAGGGAACGGGTTGCAGGAGACACTTTTACTCTGCTTTCTCAGTCTTTTTCCGAGAGCCGGTTTGAAATTCCTGCAGTTTTCACTGTAAAACCGAGTTGGAGCTAGTACCTACCCATATATATGTAAGGAACGGAGTTTGCAACTGAAAAGAAACTTTGTGTTCCCAACAAGCTAGGTGAAGGACGGCTTTCACACACACTTATCTCTCAGAACTGAGCAATTGGAGAGACGTTCGTTCATCTAGAACCAAGGGAACGGGTTGAAGGAAACACTTTTTCTCTGTTTTCTCAGTCTGTATCCTAGTGCCGGTTTGAAGTTCCTGCAGATTTCACTGTATAACCGAGTTTGAGCTAGTACCTACACATATATATGTAAGGAACGGTGTTTGCAACTGAAAAGAAACTTTGTGTTCCCTGCAAGCTAGGTGAAGGACGGCTTTCACACACACTTATCTCTCAGAACTGAGCAATTTCAGAGACGTACGTTCATCTAGCACCAAGGGAACGGGTTGCAGGAGACACTTTTACTCTGCTTTCACAGTCTGTTTCCTAGAGCCGGTTTGAAGTTCCTGCAGTTTACACTGTAAAACCGATTTGGAACTTGTACCTCCCCATATATATGTATGGAATGGAGTTTACAACTGAAAAGGAACTTTGTGTTCCCACACAAGCTAATAGAAGGACTGCTTTGACACACACTTATCTCTCAGAACTGAGCAAGTGGAGAGACGTTCGTTCATCTAGCACCAAGGGAACGGGTTGCAGGAGACACTTTTACTCTGCTTTCTCAGTCTGTTTCCTAGTGCCGGTTTGAAGTTCCAGCAGTTTTCACTGTAAAACCGAGTTGGAGCTAGTACCTACCCATATATATGTAAGGAACGGAGTTTGCAACTGAAAAGAAACTTTGTGTTCCCAACAAGCTAGGTGAAGGACGGCTTTCACACACACTTATCTCTCAGAACTGAGCAAGTGGAGAGACGTTCGTTCATCTAGCACCAATGGAACGGGTTGCAGGAGACACTTTTCTCTGCCTTCTCAGTCTGTTTCATAGTGCCGGTTTGAAGTTCCTGCAGTTTTCACTGTAAAACCGAGTTGGAGATTGTACCTCCCCATATATATGTATGGAATGGAGTTTGCAATTGAAAAGAAACTTTGTGTTCCCAACAAGCTAATTGAAGGACGGCATTCACACACACTTATCTCTCAGAACTGAGCAAGTGGAGAGACGTTCGTTCATCTAGCACCAAGGGAACGGGTTGCAGGAGACACTTTTTCTCTGCTTTCTCAGTCTGTTTCCTAGTGACGGTTTGAATTTCCTGCAGTTTTCACTGTAAAACCGAGTTGGAGCTAGTACCTTCCCATATATATGTAAGGAACGGAGTTTGCAACTGAAAAGAAAATTTGTGTTCCCAACAAGCTAGGTGAAGGACGGCTTTGACACACACTTATCTCTCAGAACTGAGCAAGTGGAGAGACGTTCGTTCATCTAGCACCAAGGGAACGGGTTGCAGGAAACACTTTTTCTCTGTTTTCTCAGTCTGTTTCCTAGTGCCGGTTTGAAATTCCTGCAGTTTTCACTGTAAAACCGAGTTGGAGCTAGTACCTACCCATATATATGTAAGGAACGGAGTTTGCAACTGAAAAGAAACTTTGTGTTCCCTGCAACCTAGGTGAAGGACGGCTTTGACACACACTTATCTCTCAGAACTGAGCAAGTGGAGAGACGTTCGTTCATCTAGCACCAAGGGAACGGGTTGCAGGAGACACTTTTTCTCTGCTTTCTCAGTCTGTTTCTTAGAGCCGGTTTGAAGTTCCTGCAGTTTTCACTGTAAAACCGAGTTGCAGCTTGTACCTCCCCATATATATGTATGGAATGGAGTTTGCAACTTAAAAGGAACTTTGTGTTCCCAACAAGCTAATTGAAGGACTGCTTTGACACACAATTATCTCTCAGAACTGAGCAAGTGTAGAGACGTTCGTTCATCTAGCACCAAGATAACGGGTTGCAGGAGACACTTTTACTCTGCTTTCTCAGTCTGTTTCCTAGTGCCGGCTTGAAGTTCCTGCAGTTTTCACTGTAAAACCGAGTTGGAGCTAGTACCTACACATATATATGTAAGGAACGGAGTTTGCAACTGAAAAGAAACTTTGTGTTCCCAACAAGCTAGGTGAAGGACGGCTTTCAGACACACTTATATCTCAGAACTGAGCAAGTGGAGAGACGTTCGTTCATCTAGCACCAAGGGAACGGGTTGCAGGAGACACTTTTTCTCTGCCTTCTCAGTCTGTTTCCTAGTGCCGGTTTGAAGTTCCTGCAGTTTTCACTGTAAAACCGAGTTGGAGATTGTACCTCCCCATATATATGTATGGAATGGAGTTTGCAACTGAAAAGAAACTTTGTGTTCCCAACAAGCTAACTGAAGGACGGCATTCACACACACTTATCTCTCAGAACTGAGCAAGTGGAGAGACGTTCGTTCATCTAGCACCAAGGGAACGGGTTGCAGGAGACACTTTTTCTCTGCTTTCTCAGTCTGTTTCCTAGTACCGGTTTGAAGTTCCAGCAGTTTTCACTGTAAAACAGAGTTGGAGCTAGTACCTACAGATATATATGTAAGGAACGGAGTTTGCAACTGAAAAGAAACTTTGTGTTCCCAACAAGCTAGGTGAAGGACCGCATTCACACACAATTATCTCTCAGAACTGAGCAAGTGGAGAGACGTTCGTTCATCTAGCACCAAGGGAACGGGTTGCAGGAGACACTTTTTCTCTGCTTTCTCAGTCTGTTTCCAAGTGCCGGTTTGAAGTTCCTGCAGTTTTCACTGTAAAACCGAGTTGGAGTTAGTACTTCCCCATATATATGTATGGAATGGAGTTTGCAACTGAAAAGAATCTTTGTGTTCCCAACAAGCTAATTGAAGGACGGCTTTCACACACACTTATCTCTCAGAACTGAGCAAGTGGAGAGACGTTCGTTCATCTAGCACCAAGGGAACGGGTTGCATGAGACACTTTTACTCTGCTTTCTCAGTCTGTTTCCTAGTACCGGTTTGAAGTTCCTGCAGTTTTCACTGTAAAACCGAGTTGGAGCTAGTACCTACAGATATATATGTAAGGAACGGAGTTTGCAACTGAAAAGAAACTTTGTGTTCCCAACAAGCTAGGTGAAGGACCGCTTTCACACACAATTATCTCTCAGAACTGAGCAAGTGGAGAGACGTTCGTTCATTTAGCACCAAGGGAACGGGTTGCAGGAGACACTTTTTCTCTTTTTCTCAGTCTGTTTCCTAGTGCCGGTTTGAAGTTCCTGCAGATTTCACTGTAAAATCGAGTTGGAGCTAGTACCTACCCATATATATGTAAGGAACGGATTTTGCAACTGAAAAGAAACTTTGTGTTCCCAACAAGCTAGGTGAAGGACGGCTTTCACACACACTTATCTCTCAGAACTGAGCAAGTGGAGAGACGTTCGTTCATCTAGCACCAAGGGAACGGTTTGCAGGAGATACTTTTCTCTGCTTTCTCAGTCTGTTTCCTAGTGCCGTTTTGACGTTCCTGCAGTTTTCACTGTAAAAACGATTTGGAACTACTACCTCCCCATATATATGTATGGAATGGAGTTTGCAATTGAAAAGAAACTTTGTGTTCCCAACAAGCTAGGTGAAGTATGGCTTTGACACACACTTTTCCCTCAGAACTGAGCAAGTGGAGAGACGTTCGTTCATCTAGCACCAAGGGAACGGGTTGCAGGAGTCAATTTTTCTCTGCTTTCTCAGTCTGTTTCCTAGTGCCGGTTTGAAGTTCCTGCAGTTTTCACTGTAAAACCGAGTTGGAGCTAGTACCCCTCCATATATATGTAAGGAATGGAGTTTGCAACTGAAAAGAAATGTTGTGTTCTCAACAAGCTAGGTGAAGGACGGCTTTCACACACACTTATCTCTCAGAACTGAGCAAGTGGAGAGACGTTCGTTCATCTAGCACCAAGGGAACGGGTTGCAGGAGACACTTTTTCTCTGCTTTCTCAGTCTGTTTCGTAGTGCCGTTTTGAAGTTCCTGCAATTTTCACTGTAAAACCGAGTTGGAGCTTGTACCTCCCCATATATATGTATGGAATGGAGTTTGCAACTGAAAAGAAACTTTGTGTTCCTAACAAGCTAATTGAAGGACGGCTTTCACACACACTTATCTCTCAGAACTGAGCAAGTGGAGAGACGTTCGTTCATCTAGCACCAAGGGAACGGGTTGCAGAGACACTTTTTCTCTGCTTTCTCAGTCTGTTTCCTAGTGCCGGTTTGAAGTTCCTGCAGTTTTCACTGTAAAACAGAGTTGGAGCTAGTACCTCCCCATACATATGTATGGAATGGAGTTTGCAACTGAAAAGAAACTTTGTGTTCCCAACAAGCTAGGTGAAGGAAGGCTTTCACACACACTTATCTCTCAGAACTGAGCAAGTGGAGAGACGTTCGTTCATCTAGAACCAAGGGAACGGGTTGCAGGAGACACTTTTTCTCTGCTTTCTCAGTCTGTTTCCAAGTGCCGGTTTGAAGTTCCTGCAGTTTTCACTGTAAAACCGTGTTGGAGCTTGTACCTCCCCATATATATGTATGGAATGGAGTTTGCAACTGAAAAGAAACTTTGTGTTCCTAACAAGCTAATTGAAGGACGGCTTTCACACACAATTATCTCTCAGAACTGAGCAAGTGGAGAGACGTTCGTTCATCTAGCACCAAGGGAACGGGTTGCAGGGGACACTTTTTCTCTGCTTTCTCAATCTGTTTCCTAGTGCCGGTTTGAAGTTCCTGCAGTTTTCACTGTAAAACAGAGTTGGAGCTAGTACCTCCCCATATATATGTATGGAATGGAGTTTGCAACAGAAAAGAAACTTTGGGTTCCCAACAAGCTAGGTGAAGGACGGCTTTCAAACACAATTATCTATCAGAACTGAGCAAGTGGAGAGACGTTCGTTCATCTAGCACCAAGGGAACGGGTTGCAGGAGACACTTTTTCTCTGCTTTCTCAGTCTGTTTCCTAGTGCCGGTTTGAAGTTCCTGCAGTTATCACTGTAAAACCGAGTTGGAGCTAGTACCTCTCCATATATATGTAAGGAATGGAGTTTGCAACTGAAAAGAAATGTTGTGCTCCCAACAAGCTAGGTGAAGGACGGCTTTCACACACACTTATCTCTCAGAACTGAGCAATTTCAGAGACGTACGTTCATCTAGCACCAAGGGAACGGGTTGCAGGAGACACTTTTACTCTGCTTTCTCAGTCTGTTTCCTAGTGCCGGTTTGAAGTTCCTGCAATTTTCACTGTAAAACCGATTTGGAACTAGTACCTCCCCATATATATGTATGGAATGGAGTTTGCAACTGAAAAGAAACTTTGTGTTCCTAACAAGCTAATTGAAGGACGGCTTTCACACACACTTATCTCTCAGAACTGAGCAAGTGGAGAGACGTTCGTTCATCTAGCACCAAGGGAACGGGTTGCAGAGACACTTTTTCTCTGCTTTCTCAGTCTGTTTCCTAGTGCCGGTTTGAAGTTCCTGAAGATTTCACTGTAAAACGGTGTTGGAGCTACTACCTCCCCATATATATGTATCGAATGGAGTTTGCAACTGAAAAGAAACTTTGTGTTCCCAACAAGCTAATTGAAGGACGGCATTCACACACACTTATCTCTCAGAACTGAGCAATTTCAGAGACGTACGTTCATCTAGCACCAAGGGAACGGGTTGCAGGAGACACTTTTACTCTGCTTTCTCAGTCTTTTTCCGAGAGCCGGTTTGAAGTTCCTGCAGTTTTCACTGTAAAACCGAGTTGGAGCTAGTACCTACCCATATATATGTAAGGAACGGAGTTTGCAACTGAAAAGAAACTTTGTGTTCCCAACAAGCTAGGTGAAGGACGGCTTTCACACACACTTATCTCTCAGAACTGAGCAATTGGAGAGACGTTCGTTCATCTAGAACCAAGGGAACGGGTTGAAGGAAACACTTTTTCTCTGTTTTCTCAGTCTGTTTCCTAGTGCCGGTTTGAAGTTCCTGCAGATTTCACTGTATAACCGAGTTTGAGCTAGTACCTACACATATATATGTAAGGAACGGTGTTAGCAACTGAAAAGAAACTTTGTGTTCCCTGCAAGCTAGGTGAAGGACGGCTTTCACACACACTTATCTCTCAGAACTGAGCAATTTCAGAGACGTACGTTCATCTAGCACCAAGGGAACGGGTTGCAGGAGACACTTTTTCTCTGCTTTCTCAGTCTGTTTCCTAGAGCCGGTTTGAAGTTCCTGCAGTTTACACTGTAAAACCGATTTGGAACTTGTACCTCCCCATATATATGTATGGAATGGAGTTTACAACTGAAAAGAAACTTTGTGTTCCCACACAAGCTAATAGAAGTACTGCTTTGACACACACTTATCTCTCAGAACTGAGCAAGTGGAGAGACGTTCGTTCATCTAGCACCAAGGGAACGGGTTGCAGGAGACACTTTTACTCTGCTTTCTCAGTCTGTTTCCTAGTGCCGGTTTGAAGTTCCAGCAGTTTTCACTGTAAAACCGAGTTGGAGCTAGTACCTACCCATATATATGTAAGGAACGGAGTTTGCAACTGAAAAGAAACTTTGTGTTCCCAACAAGCTAGGTGAAGGACGGCTTTCACACACACTTATCTCTCAGAACTTAGCAAGTGGAGAGACGTTCGTTCATCTAGCACCAATGGAACGGGATGCAGGAGACACTTTTTCTCTGCCTTCTCAGTCTGTTTCATAGTGCCGGTTTGAAGTTCCTGCAGTTTTCACTGTAAAACCGAGTTGGAGATTGTACCTCCCCATATATATGTATGGAATGGAGTTTGCAACTGAAAAGAAACTTTGTGTTCCCAACAAGCTAATTGAAGGACGGCATTCACACCCACTTATCTCTCAGAACTGAGCAAGTGGAGAGACGTTCGTTCATCTAGCACCAAGGGAACGGGTTGCAGGAGACACTTTTTCTCTGCTTTCTCAGTCTGTTTCCTAGTACCGGTTTGAAGTTCCAGCAGTTTTCACTGTAAAACCGAGTTGGAGCTAGTACCTACAGATTTATTTGTAAGAAACGGAGTTTGCAACTGAAAAGAAACTTTGTGCTCCCAACAAGCTAGGTGAAGGACGGCTTTCACACACACTTATCTCTCAGAACTGAGCAAGTGGTGAGACATTCGTTCATCTAGCACCAAGGGAATGGGTTGCAGGAGACACTTTTTCTCTGCTTTCTCAGTCTGTTTCCTAGAGCCGGTTTGAAGTTCCTGCAGTTTTCACTGTAAAACCGAGTTGGAGTTAGTACTTCCCCATATATATGTATGGAATGGAGTTTGCAACTGAAAAGAAACTTTGTGTTCGCAACAAGCTAATTGAAGGACGGCTTTCACACACCCTTATCTCTCAGAACCGAGCAAGTGGAGAGACGTTCGTTCATCTAGCACCAAGGGAACGGGTTGCAGGAGACACTTTTTCTCTGCTTTCTCAGTCTGTTTCCTAGAGCCGGTTTGAAGTTCCTGCAGTTTTCACAGTAAAACCGATTTGGAACTTGTACCAACCCATATATATGTATGGAATGTAGTTTGCAACTGAAAAGAAACTTTGTGTACCCAACAAGCTAGGTGAAGGACGGCTTTCACACACAATTATCTCTCAGAACTGAGCAAGTGGAGAGACGTTCGTTCATCTAGCACCAAGGGAACGGGTTGCAAGAGACACTTTTTCTCTGCTTTCTCAGTCTGTTTCCTAGAGCCGGTTTGAAGTTCCTGCAGTTTTCACTGTAAAACCGAGTTGGAACTTGTACCTCCCCATATATATGTTTGGAATGGAGTTTGCAACTGAAAAGAAACTTTGTGTTCCCAACAAGCTAATTGAAGGACGGCTTTCACACACACTTATCTCTCAGAACCGAGCAAGTGGAGAGACGTTCGTTCATCTAGCACCAAGGGAACGGGTTGCAGGAGACACTTTTACTCTGCTTTCTCAGTCTTTTTCCGAGAGCCGGTTTGAAGTTCCTGCAGTTTTCACTGTAAAACCTAGTTGGAGCTAGTACCTACCCATATATATGTAAGGAATGGAGTTTGCAACTGAAAAGAAAATTTGTGTTCCCAACAAGCTAGGTGAAGGACGGCTTTGACACACACTTATCTCTCAGAACTGAGCAAGTGGAGAGACGTTCGTTCATCTAGCACCAAGGGAACGGGTTGCAGGAGACACTTTTTCTCTGCTTTCTCAGTCTGTTTCCTAGAGCCGGTTTGAAGTTCCTGCAGTTTTCACTGTAAAACCGAGTTGCAGCTTGTACCTCCCCATATATATGTATGGAATGGGGTTTGCAACTGAAAAGGAACTTTGTGTTCCCAACAAGCTAATTGAAGGACTGCTTTGACACACAATTATCTCTCAGAACTGAGCAAGTGGAGAGACGTTCGTTCATCTAGCACCAAGATATCGGGTTGCAGGAGACACTTTTACTCTGCTTTCTCAGTATGTTTCCTAGTGCCGGCTTGACATTCCTGCAGTTTTCACTGTAAAACCGAGTTGGAGCTAGTACCTACACATATATATGTAAGGAACGGAGTTTGCAACTGAAAAGAAACTTTGTGTTCCCAACAAGCTAGGTGAAGGACGGCTTTCAGACACACTTATATCTCAGAACTGAGCAAGTGGAGAGACGTTCGTTCATCTAGCACCAAGGGAACGGTTTGCAGGAGACACTTTTTCTCTGCTTTCTCAGTCTGTTTCCAAGTGCCGGTTTGAAGTTCCTGCAGTTTTCACTGTAAAACCGAGTTGGAGTTAGTACTTCCCCATATATATGTATGGAATGGAGTTTGCAACTGAAAAGAAACTTTGTGTTCCCAACAAGCTAATTGAAGGACGGCTTTCACACACACTTATCTCTCAGAACTGAGCAAGTGGAGAGACGTTCGTTCATCTAGCACCAAGGGAACGGGTTGCATGAGACACTTTTACTCTGCTTTCTCAGTCTGTTTCCTAGTACCGGTTTGAAGTTCCTGCAGTTTTCACTGTAAAACCGAGTTGGAGCTAGTACCTACAGATATATAGGTAAGGAACGAAGTTTGCAACTGAAAAAAATCTTTGTGTTCCCAACAAGCTAGTTGAAGGACCGCTATCACACACAATTATCTCTCAGAACTGAGCAAGTGGAGAGACGTTCGTTCATTTAGCACCAAGGGAACGGGTTGCAGGAGACACTTTTTCTCTTTTTCTCAGTCTGTTTCCTAGTGCCGGTTTGAAGTTCCTGCAGTTTTCACTGTAAAATCGAGTTGGAGCTAGTACCTACCCATATATATGTAAGGAACGGAGTTTGCAACTGAAAAGAAACTTTGTGTTCCCAACAAGCTAGGTGAAGGACGGCTTTCACACACACTTATCTCTCAGAACTGAGCAAGTGGAGAGACGTTCGTTCATCTAGCACCAAGGGAACGGTTTGCAGGAGATACTTTTCTCTGCTTTCTCAGTCTGTTTCCTAGTGCCGGTTTGACGTTCCTGCAGTTTTCACTGTAAAAACGATTTGGAGCTACTACCTCCCAATATATATGTATGGAATGGATTTTGCAATTGAAAAGAAACTTTGTGTTCCCAACAAGCTAGTTGAAGTATGGCTTTGACACACACTTTTCCCTCAGAACTGAGCAAGTGGAGAGACGTTCGTTCATCTAGCACCAAGGGAACGGGTTGCAGGAGACACTTTTTCTCTGCTTTCTCAGTCTGTTTCCTAGTGCCGGTTTGAAGTTCCTGAAGTTTTCACTGTAAAATCGATTTGGAGCTTGTACCTACCCATATATATGTAAGGAATGGAGTTTGCAACTGAAAAGAAACTTTGTGTTCCCAACAAGCTAGGTGAAGGACGGCTTTCACACACACTTATCTCTCAGAACTGAGCAAGTGGAGGGACGTTCGTTCATCTAGCACCAAGGGAACGGTTTGCAGGAGATACTTTTTCTCTGCTTTCTCAGTCTGTTTCCTAGTGCCGGTTTGAAGTTCCTGCATTTTTCACTGTAAAACCGATTTGGAGCTACTACCTCCCCATATATATGTATGGAATGGAGTTGGCAATTGAAAAGAAACTTTCTGTTCCCAACAAGCTAGGTGAAGTATGGCTTTGACACACACTTATCTCTCAGAACTGAGCAAGTGGAGAGACGTTCGTTCATCTAGCACCAAGGGAACGGGTTGCAGGAGACACTTTTTCTCTGCTTTCTCAGTCTGTTTCCTAGTGCCGGTTTGAAGTTCCTGCAGTTTTCACTGTAAAACCGAGTTGGAGCTTGTACCTCCCCATATATATGTATGGAATGGAGTTTGCAACTGAAAAGAAACTTTGTGTCCCAACATGCTAATTGAAGGACGGCTTTCACACACAGTTATCTCTCAGAACTGAGCAAGTGGAGAGACGTTCGTTCATCTAGCACCAAGGGAACGGGTTGCAGGAGACACTTTTTCTCTGCTATCTCAGTCTGTTTCGTAGTGCCGGTTTGAAGTTCCTGCAATTTTCACTGTAAAACCGATTTGGAACTAGTACCTCCCCATATATATGTATGGAATGGAGTTTGCAACTGAAAAGAAACTTTGTGTTCCTAACAAGCTAATTGAAGGACGGCTTTCACACACACTTATCTCTCAGAACTGAGCAAGTGGAGAGACGTTCGTTCATCTAGCACCAAGGGAACGGGTTGCAGAGACACTTTTTCTCTGCTTTCTCAGTCTGTTTACTAGTGCCGGTTTGAAGTTCCTGAAGTTTTCACTGTAAAACGGTGTTGGAGCTACTACCTCCCCATATATATGTATCGAATGGAGTTTGCAACTGAAAAGAAACTTTGTGTTCCCAACAAGCTAATTGAAGGACGGCATTCACACACACTTATCTCTCAGAACTGAGCAATTTCAGAGACGTACGTTCATCTAGCACCAAGGGAACGGGTTGCAGGAGACACTTTTACTCTGCTTTCTCAGTCTTTTTCCGAGAGCCGGTTTGAAGTTCCTGCAGTTTTCACTGTAAAACCGAGTTGGAGCTAGTACCTACCCATATATATGTAAGGAACGGAGTTTGCAACTGAAAAGAAACTTTGTGTTCCCAACAAGCTAGGTGAAGGACGGCTTTCACACACACTTATCTCTCAGAACTGAGCAATTGGAGAGACGTTCGTTCATCTAGAACCAAGGGAACGGGTTGAAGGAAACACTTTTTCTCTGTTTTCTCAGTCTGTATCCTAGTGCCGGTTTGAAGTTCCTGCAGATTTCACTGTATAACCGAGTTTGAGCTAGTACCTACACATATATATGTAAGGAACGGTGTTTGCAACTGAAAAGAAACTTTGTGTTCCCTGCAAGCTAGGTGAAGGACGGCTTTCAAACACACTTATCTCTCAGAACTGAGCAAGTGGAGAGACGTTCGTTCATCTAGCACCAAGGGAACGGGTTGCAGGAGTCACTTTTTCTCTGCTTTCTCAGTCTGTTTCCTAGTGCCGGTTTGAAGTTCCTGCAGTTTTCACTGTAAAACCGAGTTGGAGCTAGTACCTCTCCATATATATGTAAGGAATGGAGTTTGCAACTGAAAAGAAATGTTGTGTTCCCAACAAGCTAGGTGAAGGACGGCTTTCACACACACTTATCTCTCAGAACTGAGCAAGTGGAGAGACGTTCGTTCATCTAGCACCAAGGGAACGGGTTGCAGGAGACACTATTTCTCTGCTTTCTCAGTGTGTTTCCTAGTGCCGGTTTGATGTTCCTGCAGTTTTCACTGTAAAACCGAGTTGGAGCTAGTACCTACCCATATGTATGTATGGAATGGAGTTTGCAGCTGAAAAGAAACTTTGTGTTCCCAACAAGCTAGGTGAAGGACGGCTTTCAAACACAATTATCTATCAGAACTGAGCAAGTGGAGAGACGTTCGTTCATCTAGCACCAATGGAACGGGTTGCAGGAGTCACTTTTTCTCTGCTTTCTCAGTCTGTTTCCTAGTGCCGGTTTGAAGTTCCTGCAGTTTTCACTGTAAAACCGAGTTGGAGCTAGTACCTCTCCATATATATGTAAGGAATGGAGTTTGCAACTGAAAAGAAATGTTGTGTTCCCAACAAGCTAGGTGAAGGACGGCTTTCACACACACTTATCTCTCAGAACTGAGCAAGTGGAGAGACGTTCGTTCATCTAGCACCAAGGGAACTGGTTGCAGGAGACACTTTTTCTCTGCTTTCTCAGTCTGTTTCGTAGTGCCGGTTTGAAGTTCCTGCAATTTTCACTGTAAAACCGAGTTGGAGCTTGTACCTCCCCATATATATGTATGGAATGGAGTTTGCAACTGAAAAGAAACTTTGTGTTCCTAACAAGCTAATTGAAGGACGGCTTTCACACACACTTATCTCTCAGAACTGAGCAAGTGGAGAGACGTTCGTTCATCTAGCACCAAGGGAACGGGTTGCAGAGACACTTTTTCTCTGCTTTCTCAGTCTGTTTCCTAGTGCCGGTTTGAAGTTCCTGCAGTTTTCACTGTAAAACAGAGTTGGAGCTAGTACCTCCCCATATATATGTATGGAATGGAGTTTGCAACTGAAAAGAAACTTTGTGTTCCCAACAAGCTAGGTGAAGGAAGGCTTTCACACACACTTATCTCTCAGAACTGAGCAAGTGGAGAGACGTTCGTTCATCTAGAACCAAGGGAACGGGTTGCAGGAGACACTTTTTCTCTGCTTTCTCAGTCTGTTTCCAAGTGCCGGTTTGAAGTTCCTGCAGTTTTCACTGTAAAACCGTGTTGGAGCTTGTACCTCCCCATATATATGTATGGAATGGAGTTTGCAACTGAAAAGAAACTTTGTGTTCCTAACAAGCTAATTGAAGGACGGCTTTCACACACACTTATCTCTCAGAACTGAGCAAGTGGAGAGACGTTCGTTCATCTAGCACCAAGGGAACGGGTTGCAGAGACACTTTTTCTCTGCTTTCTCAGTCTGTTTACTAGTGCCGGTTTGAAGTTCCTGAAGTTTTCACTGTAAAACGGTGTTGGAGCTACTACCACCCCATATATATGTATCGAATGGAGTTTGCAACTGAAAAGAAACTTTGTGTTCCCAACAAGCTAATTGAAGGACGGCATTCACACACACTTATCTCTCAGAACTGAGCAATTTCAGAGACGTACGTTCATCTAGCACCAAGGGAACGGGTTGCAGGAGACACTTTTACTCTGCTTTCTCAGTCTTTTTCCGAGAGCCGGTTTGAAGTTCCTGCAGTTTTCACTGTAAAACCGAGTTGGAGCTAGTACCTACCCATATATATGTAAGGAACGGAGTTTGCAACTGAAAAGAAACTTTGTGTTCCCAACAAGCTAGGTGAAGGACGGCTTTCACACACACTTATCTCTCAGAACTGAGCAATTGGAGAGACGTTCGTTCATCTAGAACCAAGGGAACGGGTTGAAGGAAACACTTTTTCTCTGTTTTCTCAGTCTGTATCCTAGTGCCGGTTTGAAGTTCCTGCAGATTTCACTGTATAACCGAGTTTGAGCTAGTACCTACACATATATATGTAAGGAACGGTGTTTGCAACTGAAAAGAAACTTTGTGTTCCCTGCAAGCTAGGTGAAGGACGGCTTTCACACACACTTATCTCTCAGAACTGAGCAATTTCAGAGACGTACGTTCATCTAGCACCAAGGGAACGGGTTGCAGGAGACACTTTTACTCTGCTTTCTCAGTCTGTTTCCTAGAGCCGGTTTGAAGTTCCTGCAGTTTACACTGTAAAACCGATTTGGAACTTGTACCTCCCCATATATATGTATGGAATGGAGTTTACAACTGAAAAGAAACTTTGTGTTCCCACACAAGCTAATAGAAGGACTGCTTTGACACACACTTATCTCTCAGAACTGAGCAAGTGGAGAGACGTTCGTTCATCTAGCACCAAGGGAACGGGTTGCAGGAGACACTTTTACTCTGCTTTCTCAGTCTGTTTCCTAGTGCCGGTTTGAAGTTCCAGCAGTTTTCACTGTAAAACCGAGTTGGAGCTAGTACCTACCCATATATATGTAAGGAACGGAGTTTGCAACTGAAAAGAAACTTTGTGTTCCCAACAAGCTAGGTGAAGGACGGCTTTCACACACACTTATCTCTCAGAACTGAGCAAGTGGAGAGACGTTCGTTCATCTAGCACCAATGGAACGGGTTGCAGGAGACACTTTTCTCTGCCTTCTCAGTCTGTTTCATAGTGCCGGTTTGAAGTTCCTGCAGTTTTCACTGTAAAACCGAGTTGGAGATTGTACCTCCCCATATATATGTATGGAATGGAGTTTGCAACTGAAAAGAAACTTTGTGTTCCCAACAAGCTAATTGAAGGACGGCATTCACACACACTTATCTCTCAGAACTGAGCAAGTGGAGAGACGTTCGTTCATCTAGCACCAAGGGAATGGGTTGCAGGAGACACTTTTTCTCTGCTTTCTCAGTCTGTTTCCTAGTACCGGTTTGAAGTTCCAGCAGTTTTCACTGTAAAACCGAGTTGGAGCTAGTACCTACAGATTTATATGTAAGAAACGGAGTTTGCAACTGAAAAGAAACTTTGTGCTCCCAACAAGCTAAGTGAAGGACGGCTTTCACACACACTTATCTCTCAGAACTGAGCAAGTGGAGAGACGTTCGTTCATCTAGCACCAAGGGAACGGTTGCAGGAGACACTTTTTCTCTGCTTTCTCAGTCTGTTTCCTAGAGCCGGTTTGAAGTTCCTGCAGTTTTCACTGTAAAACCGAGTTTGAGTTAGTACTTCCCCATATATATGTATGGAATGGAGTTTGCAACTGAAAAGAAACTTTGTGTTCGCAACAAGCTAATTGAAGGACGGCTTTCACACACCCTTATCTCTCAGAACCGAGCAAGTGGAGAGACTTTCGTTCATCTAGCACCAAGGGAACGGGTTGCAGGAGACACTTTTTCTCTGCTTTCTCAGTCTGTTTCCGAGAACCGGTTTGAAGTTCCTGCAGTTTTCACTGTAAAACCGAGTTGGAGCTAGTACCTACCCATATATATGTAAGGAACGGAGTTTGCAACTGAAAAGAAAATTTGTTTTCCCAACTAGCTAGGTGAAGGACGGCTTTCACACACACTTATCTCTCAGAAATGAGCAAGTGGAGAGACGTTCGTTCATCTAGCACCAAGGGAACGGGTTGCAGGAGACACTTTTTCTCTGCTTTCTCAGTCTGTTTCCTAGAGCCGGTTTGAAGTTCCTGCAGTTTTCACTGTAAAACCGATTTGGAACTTGTACCTCCCCATATATATGTATGGAATGGAGTTTGCAACTGAAAAGAAACTTTGTGTTCCCAACAAGCTAATTGAAGGACGGCTTTCACACACACTTATCTCTCAGAACCGAGCAAGTGGAGAGACGTTCGTTCATCTAGCACCAAGGGAACGGGTTGCAGGAGACACTTTTACTCTGCTTTCTCAGTCTTTTTCCGAGAGCCGGTTTGAAGTTCCTGCAGTTTTCACTGTAAAACCTAGTTGGAGCTAGTACCTACCCATATATATGTAAGGAACGGAGTTTGCAACTGAAAAGAAAATTTGTGTTCCCAACAAGCTAGGTGAAGGACGGCTTTGACACACACTTATCTCTCAGAACTGAGCAAGTGGAGAGACGTTCGTTCATCTAGCACCAAGGGAACGGGTTGCAGGAAACACTTTTTCTCTGTTTTCTCAGTCTGTTTCCTAGTGCCGGTTTGAGATTCCTGCAGTTTTCACTGTAAAACCGAGTTGGAGCTAGTACCTACCCATATATATGTAAGGAACGGAGTTTGCAACTGAAAAGAAACTTTGTGTTCCCTGCAAGCTAGGTGAAGGACGGCTTTGACACACACTTATCTCTCAGAACTGAGCAAGTGGAGAGACGTTCGTTCATCTAGCACCAAGGGAACGGGTTGCAGGAGACACTTTTTCTCTGCTTTCTCAGTCTGTTTCCTAGAGCCGGTTTGAAGTTCCTGCAGTTTTCACTGTAAAACCGAGTTGCAGCTTGTACCTCCCCATATATATGTATGGAATGGAGTTTGCAACTTAAAAGGAACTTTGTGTTCCCAACAAGCTAATTGAAGGACTGCTTTGACACACAATTATCTCTCAGAACTGAGCAAGTGTAGAGACGTTCGTTCATCTAGCACCAAGATAACGGGTTGCAGGAGACACTTTTACTCTGCTTTCTCAGTCTGTTTCCTAGTGCCGGCTTGAAGTTCCTGCAGTTTTCACTGTAAAACCGAGTTGGAGCTAGTACCTACACATATATATGTAAGGAACGGAGTTTGCAACTGAAAAGAAACTTTGTGTTCCCAACAAGCTAGGTGAAGGACGGCTTTCAGACACACTTATATCTCAGAACTGAGCAAGTGGAGAGACGTTCGTTCATCTAGCACCAAGTGAACGGGTTGCAGGAGACACTTTTTCTCTGCCTTCTCAGTCTGTTTCCTAGTGCCGGTTTGAAGTTCCTGCAGTTTTCACTGTAAAACCGAGTTGGAGATTGTACCTCCCCATATATATGTATGGAATGGAGTTTGCAACTGAAAAGAAACTTTGTGTTCCCAACAAGCTAACTGAAGGACGGCATTCACACACACTTATCTCTCAGAACTGAGCAAGTGGAGAGACGTTCGTTCATCTAGCACCAAGGGAACGGGTTGCAGGAGACACTTTTTCTCTGCTTTCTCAGTCTGTTTCCTAGAGCCGGTTTGAAGTTCCTGCAGTTTTCACTGTAAAACCGAGTTGCAGCTTGTACCTCCCCATATATATGTATGGAATGGAGTTTGCAACTTAAAAGGAACTTTGTGTTCCCAACAAGCTAATTGAAGGACTGCTTTGACACACAATTATCTCTCAGAACTGAGCAAGTGTAGAGACGTTCGTTCATCTAGCACCAAGATAACGGGTTGCAGGAGACACTTTTACTCTGCTTTCTCAGTCTGTTTCCTAGTGCCGGCTTGAAGTTCCTGCAGTTTTCACTGTAAAACCGAGTTGGAGCTAGTACCTACACATATATATGTAAGGAACGGAGTTTGCAACTGAAAAGAAACTTTGTGTTCCCAACAAGCTAGGTGAAGGACGGCTTTCAGACACACTTATATCTCAGAACTGAGCAAGTGGAGAGACGTTCGTTCATCTAGCACCAAGTGAACGGGTTGCAGGAGACACTTTTTCTCTGCCTTCTCAGTCTGTTTCCTAGTGCCGGTTTGAAGTTCCTGCAGTTTTCACTGTAAAACCGAGTTGGAGATTGTACCTCCCCATATATATGTATGGAATGGAGTTTGCAACTGAAAAGAAACTTTGTGTTCCCAACAAGCTAACTGAAGGACGGCATTCACACACACTTATCTCTCAGAACTGAGCAAGTGGAGAGACGTTCGTTCATCTAGCACCAAGGGAACGGGTTGCAGGAGACACTTTTTCTCTGCTTTCTCAGTCTGTTTCCTAGTACCGGTTTGAAGTTCCAGCAGTTTTCACTGTAAAACCGAGTTGGAGCTAGTACCTACAGATATATATGTAAGGAACGGAGTTTGCAACTGAAAAGAAACTTTGTGTTCCCAACAAGCTAGGTGAAGGACCGCATTCACACACAATTATCTCTCAGAACTGAGCAAGTGGAGAGACGTTCGTTCATCTAGCACCAAGGGAACGGGTTGCAGGAGACACTTTTTCTCTGCTTTCTCAGTCTGTTTCCAAGTGCCGGTTTGAAGTTCCTGCAGTTTTCACTGTAAAACCGAGTTGGAGTTAGTACTTCCCCATATATATGTATGGAATGGAGTTTGCAACTGAAAAGAATCTTTGTGTTCCCAACAAGCTAATTGAAGGACGGCTTTCACACACACTTATCTCTCAGAACTGAGCAAGTGGAGAGACGTTCGTTCATCTAGCACCAAGGGAACGGGTTGCAGAGACACTTTTTCTCTGCTTTCTCAGTCTGTTTCCTAGTGCCGGTTTGAAGTTCCTGAAGATTTCACTGTAAAACGGTGTTGGAGCTACTACCTCCCCATATATATGTATCGAATGGAGTTTGCAACTGAAAAGAAACTTTGTGTTCCCAACAAGCTAATTGAAGGACGGCATTCACACACACTTATCTCTCAGAACTGAGCAATTTCAGAGACGTACGTTCATCTAGCACCAAGGGAACGGGTTGCAGGAGACACTTTTTCTCTGCTTTCTCAGTCTGTTTCCTAGAGCCGGTTTGAAGTTCCTGCAGTTTACACTGTAAAACCGATTTGGAACTTGTACCTCCCCATATATATGTATGGAATGGAGTTTACAACTGAAAAGAAACTTTGTGTTCCCACACAAGCTAATAGAAGTACTGCTTTGACACACACTTATCTCTCAGAACTGAGCAAGTGGAGAGACGTTCGTTCATCTAGCACCAAGGGAACGGGTTGCAGGAGACACTTTTACTCTGCTTTCTCAGTCTGTTTCCTAGTGCCGGTTTGAAGTTCCAGCAGTTTTCACTGTAAAACCGAGTTGGAGCTAGTACCTACCCATATATATGTAAGGAACGGAGTTTGCAACTGAAAAGAAACTTTGTGTTCCCAACAAGCTAGGTGAAGGACGGCTTTCACACACACTTATCTCTCAGAACTTAGCAAGTGGAGAGACGTTCGTTCATCTAGCACCAATGGAACGGGTTGCAGGAGACACTTTTTCTCTGCCTTCTCAGTCTGTTTCATAGTGCCGGTTTGAAGTTCCTGCAGTTTTCACTGTAAAACAGAGTTGGAGATTGTACCTCCCCATATATATGTATGGAATGGAGTTTGCAACTGAAAAGAAACTTTGTGTTCCCAACAAGCTAATTGAAGGACGGCATTCACACCCACTTATCTCTCAGAACTGAGCAAGTGGAGAGACGTTCGTTCATCTAGCACCAAGGGAACGGGTTGCAGGAGACACTTTTTCTCTGCTTTCTCAGTCTGTTTCCTAGTACCGGTTTGAAGTTCCAGCAGTTTTCACTGTAAAACCGAGTTGGAGCTAGTACCTACAGATTTATTTGTAAGAAACGGAGTTTGCAACTGAAAAGAAACTTTGTGCTCCCAACAAGCTATGTGAAGTACGGCTTTCACACACACTTATCTCTCAGAACTGAGCAAGTGGTGAGACGTTCGTTCATCTACCACCAAGGGAACGGGTTGCAGGAGACACTTTTTCTCTGCTTTCTCAGTCTGTTTCCTAGAGCCGGTTTGAAGTTCCTGCAGTTTTCACTGTAAAACCGAGTTGGAGTTAGTACTTCCCCATATATATGTATGGAATGGAGTTTGCAACTGAAAAGAAACTTTGTGTTCGCAACAAGCTAATTGAAGGACGGCTTTCACACACCCTTATCTCTCAGAACCGAGCAAGTGGAGAGACGTTCGTTCATCTAGCACCAAGGGAACGGGTTGCAGGAGACACTTTTTCTCTGCTTTCTCAGTCTGTTTCCTAGAGCCGGTTTGAAGTTCCTGCAGTTTTCACAGTAAAACCGATTTGGAACTTGTACCCACCCATATATATGTATGGAATGTAGTTTGCAACTGAAAAGAAACTTTGTGTACCCAACAAGCTAGGTGAAGGACGGCTTTCACACACAATTATCTCTCAGAACTGAGCAAGTGGAGAGACGTTCGTTCATCTAGCACCAAGGGAACGGGTTGCAAGAGACACTTTTTCTCTGCTTTCTCAGTCTGTTTCCTAGAGCCGGTTTGAAGTTCCTGCAGTTTTCACTGTAAAACCGAGTTGGAACTTGTACCTCCCCATATATATGTTTGGAATGGAGTTTGCAACTGAAAAGAAACTTTGTGTTCCCAACAAGCTAATTGAAGGACGGCTTTCACACACACTTATCTCTCAGAACCGAGCAAGTGGAGAGACGTTCGTTCATCTAGCACCAAGGGAACGGGTTGCAGGAGACACTTTTACTCTGCTTTCTCAGTCTTTTTCCGAGAGCCGGTTTGAAGTTCCTGCAGTTTTCACTGTAAAACCTAGTTGGAGCTAGTACCTACCCATATATATGTAAGGAATGGAGTTTGCAACTGAAAAGAAAATTTGTGTTCCCAACAAGCTAGGTGAAGGACGGCTTTGACACACACTTATCTCTCAGAACTGAGCAAGTGGAGAGACGTTCGTTCATCTAGCACCAAGGGAACGGTTTGCAGGAGACACTTTTTCTCTGCTTTCTCAGTCTGTTTCCTAGAGCCGGTTTGAAGTTCCTGCAGTTTTCACTGTAAAACCGAGTTGCAGCTTGTACCTCCCCATATATATGTATGGAATGGGGTTTGCAACTGAAAAGGAACTTTGTGTTCCCAACAAGCTAATTGAAGGACTGCTTTGACACAATTATCTCTCAGAACTGAGCAAGTGGAGAGACGTTCGTTCATCTAGCACCAAGATAACGGGTTGCAGGAGACACTTTTACTCTGCTTTCTCAGTATGTTTCCTAGTGCCGGCTTGACATTCCTGCAGTTTTCACTGTAAAACCGAGTTAGAGCTAGTACCTACACATATATATGTAAGGAACGGAGTTTGCAACTGAAAAGAAACTTTGTGTTCCCAACAAGCTAGGTGAAGGACGGCTTTCAGACACACATATATCTCAGAACTGAGCAAGTGGAGAGACGTTCGTTCATCTAGCACCAAGGGAACGGTTTGCAGGAGACACTTTTTCTCTGCTTTCTCAGTCTGTTTCCAAGTGCCGGTTTGAAGTTCCTGCAGTTTTCACTGTAAAACCGAGTTGGAGTTAGTACTTCCCCATATATATGTATGGAATGGAGTTTGCAACTGAAAAGAAACTTTGTGTTCCCAACAAGCTAATTGAAGGACGGCTTTCACACACACTTATCTCTCAGAACTGAGCAAGTGGAGAGACGTTCGTTCATCTAGCACCAAGGGAACGGGTTGCATGAGACACTTTTACTCTGCTTTCTCAGTCTGTTTCCTAGTACCGGTTTGAAGTTCCTGCAGTTTTCACTGTAAAACCGAGTTGGAGCTAGTACCTACAGATATATAGGTAAGGAACGGAGTTTGCAACTGAAAAAAAACTTTGTGTTCCCAACAAGCTAGTTGAAGGACCGCTTTCACACACAATTATCTCTCAGAACTGAGCAAGTGGAGAGACGTTCGTTCATTTAGCACCAAGGGAACGGGTTGCAGGAGACACTTTTTCTCTTTTTCTCAGTCTGTTTCCTAGTGCCGGTTTGAAGTTCCTGCAGTTTTCACTGTAAAATCGAGTTGGAGCTAGTACCTACCCATATATATGTAAGGAACGGAGTTTGCAACTGAAAAGAAACTTTGTGTTCCCAACAAGCTAGGTGAAGGACGGCTTTCACACACACTTATCTCTCAGAACTGAGCAAGTGGAGAGACGTTCGTTCATCTAGCACCAAGGGAACGGTTTGCAGGAGATACTTTTCTCTGCTTTCTCAGTCTGTTTCCTAGTGCCGGTTTGACGTTCCTGCAGTTTTCACTGTAAAAACGATTTGGAGCTACTACCTCCCAATATATATGTATGGAATGGATTTTGCAATTGAAAAGAAACTTTGTGTTCCCAACAAGCTAGTTGAAGTATGGCTTTGACACACACTTTTCCCTCAGAACTGAGCAAGTGGAGAGACGTTCGTTCATCTAGCACCAAGGGAACGGGTTGCAGGAGACACTTTTTCTCTGCTTTCTCAGTCTGTTTCCTAGTGCCGGTTTGAAGTTCCTGAAGTTTTCACTGTAAAACCGAGTTGGAGCTTGTACCTCCCCATATATATGTATGGAATGGAGTTTGCAACTGAAAAGAAACTTTGTGTTCCTAACAAGCTAATTGAAGGACGGCTTTCACACACACTTATCTCTCAGAACTGAGCAAGTGGAGAGATGTTCGTTCATCTAGCACCAAGGAAACGGGTTGCAGGAGACACTTTTTCTCTGCTTTCTCAGTCTGATTCCTAGTGCCGGTTTGAAGTTCCTGAAGTTTTCACTGTAAAATCGATTTGGAGCTTGTACCTACCCATATATATGTAAGGAATGGAGTTTGCAACTGAAAAGAAACTTTGTGTTCCCAACAAGCTAGGTGAAGGACGGCTTTCACACACACTTATCTCTCAGAACTGAGCAAGTGGAGGGACGTTCGTTCATCTAGCACCAAGGGAACGGTTTGCAGGAGATACTTTTTCTCTGCTTTCTCAGTCTGTTTCCTAGTGCCGGTTTGAAGTTCCTGCATTTTTCACTGTAAAACCGATTTGGAGCTACTACCTCCCCATATATATGTATGGAATGGAGTTGGCAATTGAAAAGAAACTTTCTGTTCCCAACAAGCTAGGTGAAGTATGGCTTTGACACACACTTATCTCTCAGAACTGAGCAAGTGGAGAGACGTTCGTTCATCTAGCACCAAGGGAACGGGTTGCAGGAGACACTTTTTCTCTGCTTTCTCAGTCTGTTTCCTAGTGCCGGTTTGAAGTTCCTGCAGTTTTCACTGTAAAACCGAGTTGGAGCTTGTACCTCCCCATATATATGTATGGAATGGAGTTTGCAACTGAAAAGAAACTTTGTGTCCCAACATGCTAATTGAAGGACGGCTTTCACACACAGTTATCTCTCAGAACTGAGCAAGTGGAGAGACGTTCGTTCATCTAACACCAAGGGAACGTTTTGCAGGAGACACTTTTTCTCTGCTTTCTCATTCTGATTCCTAGTGCCGTTTTGAAGTTCCTGAAGTTTTCACTGTAAAATCGAGTTGGAGCTAGTACCTACCCATATATATGTAAGGAACGGAGTTAGCAACTGAAAAGAAACTTTGTGTTCCCAACAAGCTGGTGAAGGACGGCTTTCACACACATTTATCTCTCAGAACTGAGCAAGTGGAGAGACGTTCGTTCATCTAGCACCAAGGGAACGGTTTGCAGGAGATACTTTTTCTCTGCTTTCTCAGTCTGTTTCCTAGTGCCGGTTTGAAGTTCCTGCATTTTTCACGGTAAAACCGATTTGGAGCTACTACCTCCCCATATATATGTATGGAATGGAGTTTGCAATTGAAAAGAAACTTTCTGTTCCCAACAAGCTAGGTGAAGTATGGCTTTGACACACACTTATCTCTCAGAACTGAGCAAGTGGAGAGACGTTCGTTCATCTAGCACCAAGATAACGGGTTGCAGGAGACACTTTTACTCTGCTTTCTCAGTCTGTTTCCTAGTGCCGGCTTGACGTTCCTGCAGTTTTCACTGTAAAACCGAGTTGGAGCTAGTACCTACACATATATATGTAAGGAACGGAGTTTGCAACTGAAAAGAAACTTTGTGTTCCCAACAAGCTAGGTGAAGGACGGCTTTCACACACACTTATCTCTCAGAACTGAGCAAGTGGAGAGACGTTCGTTCATCTAGCACCAAGTGAACGGGTTGTAGGAGACACTTTTTCTCTGCCTTCTCAGTCTGTTTCCTAGTGCCGGTTTGAAGTTCCTGCAGTTTTCACTGTAAAACCGAGTTGGAGATTGTACCTCCCTATATATATGTATGGAATGGAGTTTGCAACTGAAAAGAAACTTTGTGTTCCCAACAAGCTAATTGAAGGACGGCACTCACACACACTTATCTCTCAGAACTGAGCAAGTGGAGAGACGTTCGTTCATCTAGCACCAAGGGAACGGGTTGCAGGAGACACTTTTTCTCTGCTTTCTCAGTCTGTTTCCTAGTACCGGTTGGAAGTTCCTGCAGTTTTCACTGTAAAACCGAGTTGGAGCTAGTACCTACAGATATATATGTAAGGAACGGAGTTTGCAACTGAAAAGAAACTTTGTGTTCCCAACAAGCTAGGTGAAGGACCGCATTCACACACAATTATCTCTCAGAACTGAGCAAGTGGAGAGACGTTCGTTCATCTAGCACCAAGGGAACGGGTTGCAGGAGACACTTTTTCTCTGCTTTCTCAGTCTGTTTCCAAGTGCCGGTTTGAAGTTCCTGCAGTTTTCACTGTAAAACCGAGTTGGAGTTAGTACTTCCCCATATATATGTATGGAATGGAGTTTGCAACTGAAAAGAAACTTTGTGTTCCCAACAAGCTAATTGAAGGACGGCTTTCACACACACTTATCTCTCAGAACTGAGCAAGTGGAGAGACGTTCGTTCATCTAGCACCAAGGGAACGGGTTGCAGGAGACACTTTTAATCTGCTTTCTCAGTCTGTTTCCTAGTACCGGTCTGAAGTTCCTGCAGTTTTCACTGTAAAACCGAGTTGGAGCTAGTACCTACAGATATATATGTAAGGAACGGAGTTTGCAACTGAAAAGAAACTTTGTGTTCCCAACAAGCTAGGTGAAGGACCGCTTTCACACACAATTATCTCTCAGAACTGAGCAAGTGGAGAGACGTTCGTTCATTTAGCACCAAGGGAACGGGTTGCAGGAGACACTTTTTCTCTTTTTCTCAGTCTGTTTCCTAGTGCCGGTTTGAAGTTCCTGCAGTTTTCACTGTAAAATCGAGTTGGAGCTAGTACCTACCCATATATATGTAAGGATCGGAGTTTGCAACTGAAAAGAAACTTTGTGTTCCCAACAAGCTAGGTGAAGGACGGCTTTCACACACACTTATCTCTCAGAACTGAGCAAGTGGAGAGACGTTCGTTCATCTAGCACCAAGGGAACGGTTTGCAGGAGATACTTTTCTCTGCTTTCTCAGTCTGTTTCCTAGTGCCGGTTTGACGTTCCTGCAGTTTTCACTGTAAAAACGATTTGGAGCTACTACCTCCCCATATATATGTATGGAATGGAGTTTGCAATTGAAAAGAAACTTTGTGTTCCCAACAAGCTAGGTGAAGTATGGCTTTGACACACACTTTTCCCTCAGAACTGAGCAAGTGGAGAGACGTTCGTTCATCTAGCACCAAGGGAACGGGTTGCAGGAGAAACTTTTTCTCTGCTTTCTCAGTCTGTTTCCTAGTGCCGGTTTGAAGTTCCTGCAGTTTTCACTGTAAAACCGAGTTGGAGCTTGTACCTCCCCATATATATGTATGGAATGGAGTTTGCAACTGAAAAGAAACTTTGTGTTCCTAACAATCTAATTGAAGGACGGCTTTCACACACACTTATCTCTCAGAACTGAGCAAGTGGAGAGATGTTCGTTCATCTAGCACCAAGGAAACGGGTTGCAGGAGACCCTTTTTCTCTGCTTTCTCAGTCTGTTTCCTAGTGCCGGTTTGAAGTTCCTGAAGTTTTCACTGTAAAATCGAGTTGGAGCTAGTACCTACCCATATATATGTAAGGAACGGAGTTTGCAACTGAAAAGAAACTTTGTGTCCCAACAAGTTAATTGAAGGACGGCTTTCACACACACTTATCTCTCAGAACTGAGCAAGTGGAGAGACGTTCGTTCATCTAGCACCAAGGGAACGTTATGCAGGAGATACTTTTTCTCTGCTTTCTCAGTCTGTTTCCTAGTGCCGGTTTGAAGTTCCTGTATTTTTCACTGTAAAACCGATTTGGAGCTACTACCTCCCCATATATATGTATGGAATGGAGTTTGCTATTGAAAAGAAACTTTGTGTTCCCAACAAGCTAGGTGAAGTATGGCTTTGACACACACTTATCTCTCAGAACTGAGCAAGTGGAGAGACGTTCGTTCATCTAGCACCAAGGGAACGGGTTGCAGGAGACACTTTTTCTCTGCTTTCTCAGTCTGTTTCCTAGTGCCGGTTTGAAGTTCCTGCAGTTTTCACTGTAAAACCGAGATGGAGCTTGTACCTCCCCATATATATGTATGGAATGGGGTTTGCAACTGAAAAGAAACTTTGTGTTCCCAACAAGCAAGGTGAAGAACGGCTTTCACACACACTTATCTCTCAGAACTGAGCAAGTGGAGAGACGTTCGTTCATCTAACACCAAGGGAACGGGTTGCAGGAGACACTTTTTCTCTGCTTTCTCATTCTGATTTCTAGTGCCGGTTTGAAGTTCCTGAAGTTTTCACTGTAAAATCGAGTTGGAGCTAGTACCTACCCATATATATGTAAGGAACGGAGTTAGCAACTGAAAAGAAACTTTGTGTTCCCAACAAGCTGGTGAAGGACGGCTTTCACACACATTTATCTCTCAGAATTTAGCAAGTGGAGAGACGTTCGTTCATCTAGCACCAAGGGAACGAGTTGCAGGAGACACTTTTTCTCTGCTTTCTCAGTCTGTTTCCTAGTGCCGGTTTGAAGTTCCTGCAGTTTTCACTGTAAAACAGAGTTGGAGCTAGTACCTCCCCATATATATGTATGGAATGGAGTTTGCAACTGAAAAGAAACTTTGTGTTCCCAACAACCTAGGTGAAGGACGGCTTTCAAACACAATTATCTATCAGAACTGAGCAAGTGGAGAGACGTTCGTTCATCTAGCACCAAGGGAACGGGTTGCAGGAGTCACTTTTTCTCTGCTTTCTCAGTCTGTTTCCAAGTGCCGGTTTGAAGTTCCTGCAGTTTTCACTGTAAAACCGAGTTGGAGCTAGTACCTCCCCATATATATGTATGGAATGGAGTTTGCAACTGAAAAGGAACTTTGTGTTCCCAACAAGCTAGGTGAAGGACGGCTTTCACACACACTTATCTCTCAGAACTGAGCAAGTGGAGAGACGTTCGTTCATCTAGCACCAAGGGAACGGTTTGCAGGAGATACTTTGTCTCTGCTTTCTCAGTCTGTTTCCTAGTGCCAGTTTGAAGTTCCTGCATTTTTCACTGTAAAACAGAGTTGGAGCTAGTACCTCCCCATATATATGTATGGAATGGAGTTTGCAACTGAAAAGAAACTTTCTGTTCCCAACAAGCTAGGTGAAGTATGGCTTTGAAACACACTTATCTCTCAGAACTGAGCAAGTGGAGAGACGTTCGTTCATCTAGCACCAAGGGAACGGGTTGCAGGAGACACTTTTTCTCTGCTTTCTCAGTCTGTTTCCTAGTGCCGGTTTGAAGTTCCTGCAGTTTTCACTGTAAAACCGAGTTGGAGCTAGTACCTCCCCATATATATGTATGGAATGGAGTTTGCAACTGAAAAGGAACTTTGTGTTCCCAACAAGCTAGGTGAAGGACGGCTTTCACACACACTTATCTCTCAGAACTGAGCAAGTGGAGAGACGTTCGTTCATCTAGCACCAAGGGAACGGTTTGCAGGAGATACTTTGTCTCTGCTTTCTCAGTCTGTTTCCTAGTGCCGGTTTGAAGTTCCTGCATTTTTCACTGTAAAACAGAGTTGGAGCTAGTACCTCCCCATATATATGTATGGAATGGAGTTTGCAACTGAAAAGAAACTTTCTGTTCCCAACAAGCTAGGTGAAGTATGGCTTTGAAACACATTTATCTCTCAGAACTGAGCAAGTGGAGAGACGTTCGTTCACCTAGCACCAAGGGAACGGGTTGCAGGAGACACTTTTTCTCTGCTTTCTCAGTCTGTTTCCTAGTGCCGGTTTGAAGTTCCTGCAGTTTTCACTGTAAAACCGATTTGGAGCTTGTACCTCCCGATATATATGTATGGAATGGAGTTTGCAACTGAAAAGAAACTTTGTGTTCCCAACAAGCTAGGTGAAGGACGGCTTTCACACACATTTATCTCTCAGAACTGAGCAAGTGGAGAGACGTTCGTTCATCTAGCACCAAGGGAAAGGGTTGCAGGAGACACTTTTTCTCTGCTTTCTCAGTCTGTTTCGTAGTGCCGGTTTGAAGTTCCTGCAATTTTCACTGTAAAACCGAGTTGGAGCTTGTACCTCCCCATATATATGTATGGAATGGAGTTTGCAACTGAAAAGATACTTTGTGTTCCTAACAAGCTAATTGAAGGACGGCTTTCACACACACTTATCTCTCAGAACTGAGCAAGTGGAGAGACGTTCGTTCATCTAGCACCAAAGGAACGGGTTGCAGGAGGCTCTTTTTCTCTGCTTTCTCAGTCTGTTTCCTAGTGCCGGTTTGAAGTTCCTGAAGTTTTCACTGTAAAACCGTGTTGGAGCTACTACCTATCCATATATATGTATCGAATGGAGTTTGCAACTGAAAAGATACTTTGTGTTCCCAACAATCTAGGTGAAGGACGGCTTTCACACACACTTATCTCTCAGAACTGAGCAAGTGGAGAGACGTTCGTTCATCTAGCACCAAGGGAACGGGTTGCAGGAGACACTTTTTCTCTGCTTTCTCAGTCTGTTTCCTAGTGCCGGTTTGAAGTTCCTGCAGTTTTCACTGTAAAACAGAGTTGGAGCTAGTACCTCCCCATATATATGTATGGAATGGAGTTTGCAACTGAAAAGAAACTTTGTGTTCCCAACAGGCTAGGTGAAGGACGGCTTTCAAACACAATTATCTCTAAGAACTGAGCAAGTGGAGAGACGTTCGTTCATCTAGCACCAAGGGAACGGGTTGCAGGAGTCACTTTTTCTCTGCTTTCTCAGTCTGTTTCCTAGTGCCGGTTTGAAGTTCCTGCAGTTTTCACTGTAAAACCGAGTTGGAGCTAGTACCTACCCATATATATGTAAGGAATGGAGTTTGCAACTGAAAAGAAATGTTGTGTTCCCAACAATCTAGGTGAAGGACGGCTTTCACACACACTAATCTCTCAGAACTGAGCAAGTTGAGAGACGTACGTTCATCTAGCACCGAGGGAACGGGTTGCAGGAGACACTTTTTCTCTGCTTTCTCAGTCTGTTTCCTAGTGCCGGTTTGAAGTTCCTGCAGTTTTCACTGTAAAACCGAGTTGGAGCTAATACTTCCCCATATATATGAATGGAATGGAGTTTGCAACTGAAAAGAAACTTTGTGTTCCCAACAAGCTTGGTGAAGGATGGCTTTCACACACACTAATCTCTCAGAACTGAGCAACTGGAGAGACGTTCGTTCATCTAGCACCAAGGGAACGGGTTGCAGGAGACACTTTTTCTCTGCTTTCTCAGTCTGTTTCCTTGTGCCGGTTTGAAGTTCCTGCAGTTTTCACTGTAAAACAGAGTTGGAGCTAGTACCTCCCCATATATATGTATGGAATGGAGTTTGCAACTGAAAAGAAACTTTGTGTTCCCAACAAGCTTGGTGAAGGATGGCTTTCACACACACTAATCTCTCAGAACTGAGCAACTGGAGAGACGTTCGTTCATCTAGCACCAAGGGAACGGGTTGCAGGAGACACTTTTTCTCTGCTTTCTCAGTCTGTTTCGTAGTGCCGGTTTGAAGTTCCTGCAATTTTCACTGTAAAACCGAGTTGGAGCTTGTACCTCCCCATATATATGTATGGAATGGAGTTTGCAACTGAAAAGATACTTTGTGTTCCTAACAAGCTAATTGAAGGACGGCTTTCACACACACTTATCTCTCAGAACTGAGCAAGTGGAGAGACGTTCGTTCATCTAGCACCAAAGGAACGGGTTGCAGGAGGCTCTTTTTCTCTGCTTTCTCAGTCTGTTTCCTAGTGCCGGTTTGAAGTTCTTGAAGTTTTCACTGTAAAACCGTGTTGGAGCTACTACCTATCCATATATATGTATCGAATGGAGTTTGCAACTGAAAAGATACTTTGTGTTCCCAACAATCTAGGTGAAGGACGGCTTTCACACACACTTATCTCTCAGAACTTAGCAAGTGGAGAGACGTTCGTTCATCTAGCACCAAGGGAACGGGTTGCAGGAGACACTTTTTCTCTGCTTTCTCAGTCTGTTTCCTAGTGCCGGTTTGAAGTTCCTGCAGTTTTCACTGTAAAACAGAGTTGGAGCTAGTACCTCCCCAAATATATGTATGGAATGGAGTTTGCAACTGAAAAGAAACTTTGTGTTCCCAACAAGCTAGGTGAAGGACGGCTTTCAAACACAATTATCTCTAAGAACTGAGCAAGTGGAGAGACGTTCGTTCATCTAGCACCAAGGGAACGGGTTGCAGGAGTCACTTTTTCTCTGCTTTCTCAGTCTGTTTCCTAGTGCCGGTTTGAAGTTCCTGCAGTTTTCACTGTAAAACCGAGTTGGAGCTAGTACCTACCCATATATATGTAAGGAATGGAGTTTGCAACTGAAAAGAAATGTTGTGTTCCCAACAATCTAGGTGAAGGACGGCTTTCACACACACTAATCTCTCAGAACTGAGCAAGTTTAGAGACGTACGTTCATCTAGCACCGAGGGAACGGGTTGCAGGAGACACTTTTTCTCTGCTTTCTCAGTCTGTTTCCTAGTGCCGGTTTGAAGTTCCTGCAGTTTTCACTGTAAAACCGAGTTGGAGCTAATACTTCCCCATATATATGAATGGAATGGAGTTTGCAACTAAAAAGAAACTTTGTGTTCCCAACAAGCTTGGTGAAGGATGGCTTTCACACACACTAATCTCTCAGAACTGAGCAACTGGAGAGACGTTCGTTCATCTAGCACCAAGGGAACGGGTTGCAGGAGACACTTTTTCTCTGCTTTCTCAGTCTGTTTCCTTGTGCCGGTTTGAAGTTCCTGCAGTTTTCACTGTAAAACAGAGTTGGAGCTAGTACCTCCCCATATATATGTATGGAATGGAGTTTGCAATTGAAAAGAAACTTTGTGTTCCCAACAAGCTAGGTGAAGTATGGCTTTGACACACACTTATCCCTCAGAACTGAGCAAGTGGAGAGGCATTCGTTCATCTAGCACCAAGGGAACGGGTTGCAGGAGACAATTTTCTCTGCTTTCTCAGTCTGTTTCTTAGTGCCGGTTTGAAGTTCCTGCAATTTTCACTGTAAACCCGAGTTGGAGCTTGTATCTCCCCATATATATGTATGGAATGGAGTTTGCAACTGAAAAGAAACTTTGTGTTCCCAACAAGCTAGGTGAAGGACAGCTTTCACACACACTTATCTCTCAGAACTGAGCAAGTGGAGAGACGTTCGTTCATCTAGCACCAAGGGAACGGGTAGCAGGAGGCACTTTTTCTCTGCTTTCTCAGTCTGTTTCCTAGTGCCGGTTTGAAGTTCCTGAAGTTTTCACTGTAAAACCGTGTTGGAGCTACTACCTCCCCATATATATGTATCGAATGGAGTTTGAAACTGAAAAGATACTTTGTGTTCCCAACAATCTGGGTGAAGGACGGCTTTCACACACACTTATCTCTCAGAACTGAGCAAGTGGAGAGACGTTCGTTCATCTAGCACCAAGGGAACGGGTTGCAGGAGACACTTTTTCTCTGCTTTCTCAGTCTGTTTCCTAGTGCTGGTTTGAAGTTCCTGCAGTTATCACTGTAAAACATAGTTGGAGCTAGTACCTCCCCATATATATGTATGGAATGGAGTTTGCAACTGAAAAGAAACTTTGTGTTCCCAACAAGCTAGGTGAAGGACGGCTTTCAAACACAATTATCTATCAGAACTGAGCAAGTGAAGAGACGTTCGTTCATCTAGCACCAAGGGAACGGGTTGCAGGAGTCACTATTTCTCTGCTTTCTCTGTCTGTTTCCTAGTGCCGGTTTGAAGTTCCTGCAGTTTTCACTGTAAAACAGAGTTGGAGCTAGTACCTCCCCATATATATGTATGGAATGGAGTTTGCAACTGAAAAGAAACTTTGTGTTCCCAACAAGCTAGGTGAAGGACGGCTTTCAAACACAATTATCTATCAGAACTGAGCAAGTGGAGAGACGTTCGTTCATCTAGCACCAAGGGAACGGGTTGCAGGAGTCACTTTTTCTCTGCTTTCTCAGTCTGTTTCCAAGTGCCGGTTTGAAGTTCCTGCAGTTTTCACTGTAAAACCGAGTTGGAGCTAGTACCTCCCCATATATATGTATGGAATGGAGTTTGCAACTGAAAAGGAACTTTGTGTTCCCAACAAGCTAGGTGAAGGACGGCTTTCACACACACTTATCTCTCAGAACTGAGCAAGTGGAGAGACGTTCGTTCATCTAGCACCAAGGGAACGGTTGCAGGAGACACTTTTTCTCTGCTTTCTCAGTCTGTTTCGTAGTGCCGGTTTGAAGTTCCTGCAATTTTCACTGTAAAACCGAGTTGGAGCTTGTACCTCCCCATATATATGTATGGAATGGAGTTTGCAACTGAAAAGAAACTTTGTGTTCCTAACAAGCTAATTGAAGGACAGCTTTCACACACACTTATCTCTCAGAACTGAGCAAGTGGAGAGACGTTCGTTCATCTAGCACCAAGGGAACGGGTTGCAGGAGGCACTTTTTCTCTGCTTTCTCAGTCTGTTTCCTAGTGCCGGTGTGAAGTTCCTGCAGTTTTCACTGTAAAACCGTGTTGGAGCTACTACCTCCCCATATATATGTATCGAATGGAGTTTGCAACTGAAAAGATACTTTGTGTTCCCAACAATCTAGGTGAAGGACGGCTTTCACACACACTTATCTCTCAGAACTGAGCAAGTGGAGAGACGTTCGTTCATCTAGCACCAAGGGAACGGGTTGCAGGAGACACTTTTTCTCTGCTTTCTCAGTCTGTTTCCTAGTGCCGGTTTGAAGTTCCTGCAGTTTTCACTGTAAAACATAGTTGGAGCTAGTACCTCCCCATATATATGTATTGAATGGAGTTTGCAACTGAAAAGAAACTTTGTGTTCCCAACAAGCTAGGTGAAGGACGGCTTTCAAACACAATTATCTATCAGAACTGAGCAAGTGGAGAGACGTTCGTTCATCTAGCACCAAGGGAACGGGTTGCAGGAGTCACTTTTTCTCTGCTTTCTCAGTCTGTTTCCAAGTGCCGGTTTGAAGTTCCTGCAGTTTTCACTGTAAAACCGAGTTGGAGCTAGTACCTCCCCATATATATGTATGGAATGGAGTTTGCAACTGAAAAGGAACTTTGTGTTCCCAACAAGCTAGGTGAAGGACGGCTTTCACACACACTAATCTCTCAGAACTGAGCAAGTGGAGAGACGTTCGTTCATCTAGCACCAAGGGAACGGGTTGCAGGAGACACTTTTTCTCTGCTTTCTCAGTCTGTTTCGTAGTGCCGGTTTGAAGTTCCTGCAATTTTCACTGTAAAACCGAGTTGGAGCTTGTACCTCCCCATATATATGTATGGAATGGAGTTTGCAACTGAAAAGAAACTTTGTGTTCCTAACAAGCTAATTGAAGGACGGCTTTCACACACACTTATCTCTCAGAACTGAGCAAGTGGAGAGACGTTCGTTCATCTAGCACCAAGGGAACGGGTTGCAGGAGACACTTTTTCTCTGCTTTCTCAGTCTGTTTCCTAGTGCCGGTTTGAAGTTCCTGAAGTTTTCACTGTAAAACCGTGTTGGAGCTACTACCTCCCCATATATATGTATCGAATGGAGTTTGCAACTGAAAAGATACTTTGTGTTCCCAACAATCTAGGTGAAGGATGGCTTTCACACACACTTATCTCTCAGAACTGAGCAAGTGGAGAGACGTTCGTTCATCTAGCACCAAGGGAACGGGTTGCAGGAGACACTTTTTCTCTGCTTTCTCAGTCTGTTTCCTAGTGCCGGTTTGAAGTTCCTGCAGTTTTCACTGTAAAACATAGTTGGAGCTAGTACCTCCCCATATATATGTATTGAATGGAGTTTGCAACTGAAAAGAAACTTTGTGTTCCCAACAAGCTAGGTGAAGGACGGCTTTCAAACACAATTATCTATCAGAACTGAGCAAGTGGAGAGACGTTCGTTCATCTAGAACCAAGGGAACGGGTTGCAGGAGTCACTTTTTCTCTGCTTTCTCAGTCTGTTTCCTAGTGCCGGTTTGAAGTTCCTGCAGTTTTCACTGTAAAACAGAGTTGGAGCTAGTACCTCCCCATATATATGTATGGAATGGAGTTTGCAACTGAAAAGAAACTTTGTGTTCCCAACAAGCTAGGTGAAGGACGGCTTTCAAACACAATTATCTATCAGAACTGAGCAAGTGGAGAGACGTTCGTTCATCTAGCACCAAGGGAACGGGTTGCAGGAGTCACTTTTTCTCTGCTTTCTCAGTCTGTTTCCAAGTGCCGGTTTGAAGTTCCTGCAGTTTTCACTGTAAAACCGAGTTGGAGCTAGTACCTCCCCATATATATGTATGGAATGGAGTTTGCAACTGAAAAGGAACTTTGTGTTCCCAACAAGCTAGGTGAAGGACGGCTTTCACACACACTAATCTCTCAGAACTGAGCAAGTGGAGAGACGTTCGTTCATCTAGCACCAAGGGAACGGGTTGCAGGAGACACTTTTTCTCTGCTTTCTCAGTCTGTTTCGTAGTGCCGGTTTGAAGTTCCTGCAATTTTCACTGTAAAACCGAGTTGGAGCTTGTACCTCCCCATATATATGTATGGAATGGAGTTTGCAACTGAAAAGAAACTTTGTGTTCCTAACAAGCTAATTGAAGGACGGCTTTCACACACACTTATCTCTCAAAACTGAGCAAGTGGAGAGACGTTCGTTCATCTAGCACCAAGGGAACGGGTTGCAGGAGGCACTTTTTCTCTGCTTTCTCAGTCTGTTTCCTAGTGCCGGTTTGAAGTTCCTGAAGTTTTCACTGTAAAACCGTGTTGGAGCTACTACCTCCCCATATATAAGTATCGAATGGAGTTTGCAACTGAAAAGATACTTTGTGTTCCCAAAAATCTAGGTGAAGGATGGCTTTCACACACACTTATCTCTCAGAACTGAGCAAGTGGAGAGACGTTCGTTCATCTAGCACCAAGGGAACGGGTTGCAGGAGACACTTTTTCTCTGCTTTCTCAGTCTGTTTCCTAGTGCCGGTTTGAAGTTCCTGCAGTTTTCACTGTAAAACATAGTTGGAGCTAGTACCTCCCCATATATATGTATTGAATGGAGTTTGCAACTGAAAAGAAACTTTGTGTTCCCAACAAGCTAGGTGAAGGACGGCTTTCAAACACAATTATCTATCAGAACTGAGCAAGTGAAGAGACGTTCGTTCATCTAGCACCAAGGGAACGGGTTGCAGGAGTCACTTTTTCTCTGCTTTCTCAGTCTGTTTCCTAGTGCCGGTTTGAAGTTCCTGCAGTTTTCACTGTAAAACAGAGTTGGAGCTAGTACCTCCCCATATATATGTATGGAATGGAGTTTGCAACTGAAAAGAAACTTTGTGTTCCCAACAAGCTAGGTGAAGGACGGCTTTCAAACACAATTATCTATCAGAACTGAGCAAGTGGAAAGACGTTCGTTCATCTAGCACCAAGGGAACGGGTTGCAGGAGTCACTTTTTCTCTGCTTTCTCAGTCTGTTTCCAAGTGCCGGTTTGAAGTTCCTGCAGTTTTCACTGTAAAACCGTGTTGGAGCTAGTACCTCCCCATATATATGTATGGAATGGAGTTTGCAACTGAAAAGGAACTTTGTGTTCCCAACAAGCTAGGTGAAGGACGGCTTTCACACACACTTATCTCTCAGAACTGAGCAAGTGGAGAGACGTTCGTTCATCTAGCACCAAGGGAACGGGTTGCAGGAGACACTTTTTCTCTGCTTTCTCAGTCTGTTTCGTAGTGCCGGTTTGAAGTTCCTGCAATTTTCACTGTAAAACCGAGTTGGAGCTTGTACCTCCCCATATATATGTATGGAATGGAGTTTGCAACCTAAAAGAAACTTTGTGTTCCTAACAAGCTAATTGAAGGACGGCTTTCACACACACTTATCTCTCAGAACTGAGCAAGTGGAGAGACGTTCGTTCATCTAGCACCAAGGGAACTGGTTGCAGGAGGCACTTTTTCTCTGCTTTCTCAGTCTGTTTCCTAGTGCCGTTTTGAAGTTCCTGAAGTTTTCAATGTAAAACCGTGTTGGAGCTACTACCTACCCATATATATATATCGAATGGAGTTTGCAACAGAAAAGATTCTTTGTGTTCCCAACAATCTAGGTGAAGGACGGCTTTCACACACACTTATCTCTCAGAACTGAGCAAGTGGAGAGACGTTCGTTCATCTAGCACCAAGGGAACGGGTTGCATGAGACACTTTTTCTCTGCTTTCTCAGTCTGTTTCCTAGTGCCGGTTTGAAGTTCCTGCAGTTTTCACTGTAAAACCGAGTTGGAGCTAGTACCTCCCCATATATATGTATGGAATGGAGTTTGCAACTGAAAAGAAACTTTGTGTTCCCAACAAGCTAGATGAAGGACGGCTTTCAAACACAATTATCTATCAGAACTGAGCAAGTGGAGAGACGTTCGTTCATCTAGCACCAATGGAACGGGTTGCAGGAGTCACTTTTTCTCTGCTTTCTCAGTCTGTTTCCTAGTGCCGGTTTGAAGTTCCTGCAGTTTTCACTGTAAAACCGAGTTGGAGCTAGTACCTCCCCATATATATGAAAGGAATGGAGTTTGCAACTGAAAAGAATTGTTGTGTTCCCAACAAGCTAGGTGAAGGACAGCTTTCACACAACTAATCTCTCAGAACTGAGCAAGTTGAGAGACGTTCGTTCATCTAGCACCGAGGGAACGGGTTGCAGGAGACACTTTTTCTCTGCTTTCTCAGTCTGTTTCCTAGTGCCGGTTTATAGTTCCTGCAGTTTTCACTGTAAAACCGCGTTGGAGCTGGTACTTCCAAATATATATGTATGGAATGGAGTTTGCAACTGAAAAGAAATTTGTGTTCCCAACAAGTTTGGTGAAGGACGGCTTTCACACACACTTATCTCTCAGAACTGAGCAAGTGGAGAGACGTTCGTTCATCTAGCACCAAGGGAACGGGTTGCAGGAGACACTTTTTCTCTGCTTTCTCAGTCTGTTTCTTAGTGCCGGTTTGAAGTTCCTGCAGTTTTCACTGTAAAACAGAGTTGGAGCTAGTACCTCCCCATATATATGTATGGAATGGAGTTTGCAATTGAAAAGAAACTTTGTGTTCCCAACAAGCTAGGTGAAGTATGGCTTTGACACACACTTATCCCTCAGAACTGAGCAAGTGGAGAGACGTTCGTTCATCTAGCACCAAGGGAACGGGTTGCAGGAGACACTTTTTCTCTGCATTCTCAGTCTGTTTCCTAGTGCCGGTTTGAAGTTCCTGCAGTTTTCACTGTAAAACAGAGTTGGAGCTAGTACCTACCCATATATATGTATGGAACGGAGTTTGCAACTGAAAAGAAACTTTGTGTTCCCAACAAGCTAGGTGAAGGAAGGCTTTCACACACACTTATCTCTCAGAACTGAGCAAGTGGAGAGACGTTCGTTCATCTAGCACCAAGGGAACGGGTTGCAGGAGACACTTTTTCTCTGCTTTCTCAGTCTGTTTCGTAGTGCCGGTTTGAAGTTCCTGCAATTTTCACTGTAAAACCGAGTTGGAGATTGTACCTCCCCATATATATGTATGGAATGGAGTTTGCAACTGAAAAGAAACTTTGTGTTCCTAACAAGCTAATTGAAGGACGGCTTTCACACACACTTAAATCTCAGAACTGAGGAAGTGGAGAGACGTTCGTTCATCTAGCACCAACGGAACGGGTTGCAGGAGACACTTTTTCTCTGCTTTCTCAGTCTGTTTTCTAGTGCCGGTTTGAATTTCCTGAAGTTTTCACTGTAAAACCGTGTTGGAGCTACTACCTCCCCATATATATGTATCGAATGGAGTTTGCAACTGAAAAGAAACTTTATGTTCCCAACAAGCTAGGTGAAGGACGGCTTTCACACACACTTATCTCTAAGAACTGAGCAAGTGTAGAGACATTCGTTCATCTAGCACCAAGGGAACGGGTTGCAGGGGACACTTTTTCTCTGCTTTCTCAGTCTGTTTCCAAGTGCCGGTTTGAAGTTCCTGCAGTTTTCACTGTAAAACAGAGTTGGAGCTAGTACCTCCCCATATATATGTATGGAATGGAGTTTGCAACTGAAAAGAAACTTTGTGTTCCCAACAAGCAAGGTGAAGGACGGCTTTCAAACACAATTATCTATCAGAACTGAGCAAGTGGAGAGACGTTCGTTCATCTAGCATCAAGGGAACGGGTTGCAGCAAACACTTTTTCTCTGCTTTCTCAGTCTGTTTCCTAGTGCCGTTTTGAAGTTCCTGCAGTTTTCACTCTAAAACCGAGTTGGAGCTAATACTTCCCCATATATATGTATGGAATGGAGTTTGCAACTGAAAAGAAACTTTGTGTTCCCAACAAGCTTGGTGAAGGACGGCTTTCACACACACTTATCTCTCAGAACTGAGCAAGTGGAGAGACGTTCGTTCATCTAGCACCAAGGGAACGGGTTGCAGGAGACACTTTTTCTCTGCTTTCTCAGTCTGTTTCCTAGTGCCGGTTTGAAGTTCCTGCAGTTTTCACTGTAAAACCGATTTGGAGCTACTAACTCCCCATATATATGTATGGAATGGAGTTTGCAATTGAAAAGAAACTTTGTGTTCCCAACAAGCTAGGTGAAGTATGGCTTTGACACACACTTATCCCTCAGAACTGAGCAAGTGGAGAGACGTTCGTTCATCTAGCACCAAGGGAACGGGTTGCAGGAGACACTTTTTCTCTGCTTTCTCAGTCTGTTTCCTAGTGCCGGTTTGAAGTTCCTGCAGTTTTCACTGTAAAACAGAGTTGGAGCTAGTACTTACCCATATATATGTATGGAACAGAGTTTGCAACTGAAAAGAAACTTTGTGTTCCCAACAAGCTAGGTGAAGGACGGCTTTCACACACACTTATCTCTCAGAACTGAGCAAATGGAGAGACGTTCGTTCATCTAGCACCAAGGGAACGGGTTGCAGGAGACACTTTTTCTCTGCTTTCTCAGTCTGTTTCCTAGTGCCGGTTTGAAGTTCCTGCAATTTTCACTGTAAAACCGAGTTGGAGCTTGTACCTCCCCATATATATGTATGGAATGGAGTTTGCAACTGAAAAGAAACTTTGTGTTCCTAACACGCTAATTGAAGGACGGCTTTCACACACACTTATCTCTCAGAACTGAGCAAGTGGAGAGACGTTCGTTCATCTAGCACCACGGGAACGGGATGCAGGAGACACTTTTTCTCTGCTTTCTCAGTCTGTTTCCTAGTGCAGGTTTGAAGTTCCTGCAGTTTTCACTGTAAAACCGAGTTGGAGCTAGTACCTCCCCATATATATGTAAGGAATGGAGTTTGCAACTGAAAAAAATGTTGTGTTCCCAACAAGCTAGGTGAAGGACGGCTTTCACACACACTTATCTCTCAGAACTGAGCAAGTGGAGAGACGTTCGTTCATCTAGCACCAAAGGAACGGGTTGCAGGAAACACTTTTTCTCTGCTTTCTCAGTCTGTTTCCAAGTGCCGGTTTGAAGTTCCTGCAGTTTTCACTGTAAAACAGAGTTGGAGCTAGTACCTACCCATATATATGTATGGAACAGAGTTTGCAACTGAAAAGAAACTTTGTGTTCCCAACAAGCTAGGTGAAGGACGGCTTTCACACACACTTATCTCTCAGAACTGAGCAAATGGAGAGACGTTCGTTCATCTAGCACCAAGGGAACGGGTTGCAGGAGACACTTTTTCTCTGCTTTCTCAGTCTGTTTCGTAGTGCCGGTTTGAAGTTCCTGCAATTTTCACTGTAAAACCGAGTTGGAGCTTGTACCTCCCCATATATATGTATGGAATGGAGTTTGCAACTGAAAAGAAACTTTGTGTTCCCAACAAGCTAGGTGAAGGATGGCTTTCACACACACTTATCTCTCAGAACTGAGCAAGTGGAGAGACGTTCGTTCATCTAGCACCAAGGGAACGGGTTGCAGAAGACACTTTTCCTCTGCTTTCTCAGTCTGTTTCCAAGTGCCGGTTTGAAGTTCCCGCAGTTTTCACTATAAAACCGAGTTGTAGCTAGTACTTTCCCATATATATGTATGGAATGGAGTTTGCAACTGAAAAGAAACTTTGTGTTCCCAACAAGCTAGGTGAAGGACGGCTTTCACACACACTTATCTCTTAGAACTGAGCAAGTGGAGAGACGTTCGTTCATCTAGCACCAAGGGAAAGGGTTGCAGGAGACACTTTTTCTCTGCTTTCTCAGTGTGTTTCCAAGTGCCGGTTTGAAGTTCCTGCAGTTTTCACTGTAAAACCGAGTTGGAGCTTGTACCTACCCATATAATATGTATGGAATGGAGTTTGCAACTGAAAAGAAACTTTGTGTTCCCAACAAGCGAGGTGAAGGACGGCTTTCACACACACTTATCTCTCAGAACTGAGCAAGTGGAGAGACGTTCGTTCATCTAGCACCAAGGGAACGGGTTGCAGGAGACACTTTTTCTCTGCTTTCTCAGTCTGTTTCCTAGTGCCGGTTTGAAGTTCCTGCAATTTTCACTGTAAAACCGAGTTGGAGCTTGTACCTCCCCATATATATGTATGGATTGGTGTTGGCAACTGAAAAGAAACTTTGTGTTCCCAACAAGCTAGGTGAAGAATGGCTTTCACACACACTTATATCTCAGAACTGAGCAAGTGGAGAGACGTTCGTTCATCTAGCACCAAGGGAACGGGTTGCAGGAGACACTATTTCTCTGTTTTCTCAGTCTGTTTCCAAGTGCCGGTTTGAAGTTCCTGCAGTTTTCACTGTAAAAACGAGTTGGAGCTAGTACCTCCCCATAAATATGTATGGAATGGAGTTTGCAACTGAAAAGAAACTTTGTGTTCCCAACAAGCTAGGTTAAGGACGGCTTTCACACACACTTATCTCTCAGAACTGAGCAAGTGGAGAGACGTTCGTTCATCTAGCACCAAGGGAACGGGTTGCAGGAGACACATTTTCTCTGCTTTCTCAGTCTGTTTCCTAGTGCCGGTTTGAAGTTCCTGCAGTTTTCACTGTAAAACCGAGTTGGAGCTAGTACCTCCCCATATATATGTATGGAATGGAGTTTGCAACTGAAAAGAAACTTTGTGTTCCCAACAAGCTAGTTGAAGGACGGCTTTCACACACACTTATCTCTCAGAACTGAGCAAGTGGAGAGACGTTCGTTCATCTAGCACCAAGGGAATGGGTTGCAGGAGACACTTTTCCTCTGCTTTCTCAGTCTGTTTCCATGTGCCGGTTTGAAGTTCCTGCAGATTTCACTGTAAAACCGAGTTGGAGCTAGTACTTCCCCATATATATGTATGGAATGGAGTTTGCAACTGAAAAGAAACTTTGTGTTCCCAACAAGCTAGGTGAAGGACGGCTTTCACACACACTTATCTCTCAGAACTGAGCAAGTGGAGAGACGTTCGTTCATCTAGCACCAAGGGAACGGTTTGCAGGAGACACTATTTCTCTGCTTTCTCAGTCTGTTTCCAAGTGCCGGTTTGAAGTTCCTGCAGTTTTCACTGTAAAACCGAGTTGGAGCTTGTACCTCCCCATATATATGTATGGAATGGAGTTTGCACCTGAAAAGAAACTTTGTGTTCCTAACAAGCTAATTGAAGGACGGCTTTCACACACACTTATCTCTCAGAACTGAGCAAGTGGAGAGACGTTCGTTCATCTAGCACCACGGGAACGGGATGCAGGAGACACTTTTTCTCTGCTTTCTCAGTCTGTTTCCTAGTGCCGGTTTGAAGTTCCTGCAGTTTTCACTGTAAAACCGAGTTGGAGCTAGTACCTCCCCATATATATGTAAGGAATGGAGTTTGCAACTGAAAAAAATGTTGTGTTCCCAACAAGCTAGGTGAAGTACGGCTTTCACACACACTTATCCCTCAGAACTTAGCAAGTGGAGAGACGTTCGTTCATCTAGCACCAAAGGAACGGGTTGCAGGAAACACTTTTTCTCTGCTATCTCAGTCTGTTTCATAGTGCCGTTTTGAAGTTCCTGCAGTTTTCACTGTAAAACCGAGTTGGATCTAGTACTTCCCCATATATATGTATGGAATGGAGTTTGCAACTGAAAAGAAACTTTGTGTTCCCAACAAGCTAGGTGAAGGACGGCTTTCAAACACAATTATCTATCAGAACTGAGCAAGTGGAGAGACGTTCGTTCATCTAGCACCAAGGGAACGGGTTGCAGGGGTCACTTTTTCTCTGCTTTCTCAGTCTGTTTCCTAGTGCCGGTTTGAAGTTCCTGCAGTTTTCACTGTAAAACCGTGTTGGAGCTTGTACCTCCCCATATATATGTATGGAATGGAGTTTGCAACTGAAAAGAAACTTTGTGTTCCTAACAAGCTAATTGAAGGACGGCTTTCACACACACTTATCTCTCAAAACTGAGCAAGTGGAGAGACGTTCGTTCATCTAGCACCACGGGAACGGGTTGCAGGAGACACTTTTTCTCTGCTTTCTCAGTCTGTTTCGTAGTGCCGGTTTGAAGTTCCTGCAATTTTCACTGTAAAACCGAGTTGGAGCTTGTACCTCCCCATATATATGTATGGAATGGAGTTTGCAACTGAAAAGAAACTTTGTGTTCCCAACAAGCTAGGTGAAGGATGGCTTTCACACACACTTATCTCTCAGAACTGAGCAAGTGGAGAGACGTTCGTTCATCTAGCACCAAGGGAACGGGTTGCAGAAGACACTTTTCCTCTGCTTTCTCAGTCTGTTTCCAAGTGCCGGTTTGAAGTTCCTGCAGTTTTCACTATAAAACCGAGTTGTAGCTAGTACTTTCCCATATATATGTATGGAATGGAGTTTGCAACTGAAAAGAAACTTTGTGTTCCCAACAAGCTAGGTGAAGGACGGCTTTCACACACACTTATCTCTTAGAACTGAGCAAGTGGAGAGACGTTCGTTCATCTAGCACCAAGGGAAAGGGTTGCAGGAGACACTTTTTCTCTGCTTTCTCAGTGTGTTTCCAAGTGCCGGTTTGAAGTTCCTGCAGTTTTCACTGTAAAACCGAGTTGGAGCTTGTACCTACCCATATAATATGTATGGAATGGAGTTTGCAACTGAAAAGAAACTTTGTGTTCCCAACAAGCGAGGTGAAGGACGGCTTTCACACACACTTATCTCTCAGAACTGAGCAAGTGGAGAGACGTTCGTTCATCTAGCACCAAGGGAACGGGTTGCAGGAGACACTTTTTCTCTGCTTTCTCAGTCTGTTTCCTAGTGCCGGTTTGAAGTTCCTGCAATTTTCACTGTAAAACCGAGTTGGAGCTTGTACCTCCCCATATATATGTATGGATTGGTGTTGGCAACTGAAAAGAAACTTTGTGTTCCCAACAAGCTAGGTGAAGGATGGCTTTCACACACACTTATATCTCAGAACTGAGCAAGTGGAGAGACGTTCGTTCATCTAGCACCAAGGGAACGGGTTGCAGGAGACACTATTTCTCTGTTTTCTCAGTCTGTTTCCAAGTGCCGGTTTGAAGTTCCTGCAGTTTTCACTGTAAAAACGAGTTGGAGCTAGTACCTCCCCATAAATATGTATGGAATGGAGTTTGCAACTGAAAAGAAACTTTGTGTTCCCAACAAGCTAGGTTAAGGACGGCTTTCACACACACTTATCTCTCAGAACTGAGCAAGTGGAGAGACGTTCGTTCATCTAGCACCAAGGGAACGGGTTGCAGGAGACACATTTTCTCTGCTTTCTCAGTCTGTTTCCTAGTGCCGGTTTGAAGTTCCTGCAGTTTTCACTGTAAAACCGAGTTGGAGCTAGTACCTCCCCATATATATGTATGGAATGGAGTTTGCAACTGAAAAGAAACTTTGTGTTCCCAACAAGCTAGGTGAAGGACGGCTTTCACACACACTTATCTCTCAGAACTGAGCAAGTGGAGAGACGTTCGTTCATCTAGCACCAAGGGAATGGGTTGCAGGAGACACTTTTCCTCTGCTTTCTCAGTCTGTTTCCATGTGCCGGTTTGAAGTTCCTGCAGATTTCACTGTAAAACCGAGTTGGAGCTAGTACTTCCCCATATATATGTATGGAATGGAGTTTGCAACTGAAAAGAAACTTTGTGTTCCCAACAAGCTAGGTGAAGGACGGCTTTCACACACACTTATCTCTCAGAACTGAGCAAGTGGAGAGACGTTCGTTCATCTAGCACCAAGGGAACGGTTTGCAGGAGACACTATTTCTCTGCTTTCTCAGTCTGTTTCCAAGTGCCGGTTTGAAGTTCCTGCAGTTTTCACTGTAAAACCGAGTTGGAGCTTGTACCTCCCCATATATATGTATGGAATGGAGTTTGCACCTGAAAAGAAACTTTGTGTTCCTAACAAGCTAATTGAAGGACGGCTTTCACACACACTTATCTCTCAGAACTGAGCAAGTGGAGAGACGTTCGTTCATCTAGCACCACGGGAACGGGATGCAGGAGACACTTTTTCTCTGCTTTCTCAGTCTGTTTCCTAGTGCCGGTTTGAAGTTCCTGCAGTTTTCACTGTAAAACCGAGTTGGAGCTAGTACCTCCCCATATATATGTAAGGAATGGAGTTTGCAACTGAAAAAAATGTTGTGTTCCCAACAAGCTAGGTGAAGTACGGCTTTCACACACACTTATCCCTCAGAACTTAGCAAGTGGAGAGACGTTCGTTCATCTAGCACCAAAGGAACGGGTTGCAGGAAACACTTTTTCTCTGCTATCTCAGTCTGTTTCATAGTGCCGGTTTGAAGTTCCTGCAGTTTTCACTGTAAAACCGAGTTGGATCTAGTACTTCCCCATATATATGTATGGAATGGAGTTTGCAACTGAAAAGAAACTTTGTGTTCCCAACAAGCTAGGTGAAGGACGGCTTTCAAACACAATTATCTATCAGAACTGAGCAAGTGGAGAGACGTTCGTTCATCTAGCACCAAGGGAACGGGTTGCAGGGGTCACTTTTTCTCTGCTTTCTCAGTCTGTTTCCTAGTGCCGGTTTGAAGTTCCTGCAGTTTTCACTGTAAAACCGTGTTGGAGCTTGTACCTCCCCATATATATGTATGGAATGGAGTTTGCAACTGAAAAGAAACTTTGTGTTCCTAACAAGCTAATTGAAGGACGGCTTTCACACACACTTATCTCTCAAAACTGAGCAAGTGGAGAGACGTTCGTTCATCTAGCACCACGGGAACGGGATGCAGGAGACACTTTTTCTCTGCTTTCTCAGTCTGTTTCCTAGTGCCGGTTTGAAGTTCCTGCAGTTTTCACTGTAAAACCGAGTTGGAGCTAGTACCTCCCCATATATATGTAAGGAATGGAGTTTGCAACTGAAAAAAATGTTGTGTTCCCAACAAGCTAGGTGAAGGACGGCTTTCACACACACTTATCCCTCAGAACTGAGCAAGTGGAGAGACGTTCGTTCATCTAGCACCAAAGGAACGGGTTGCAGGAAACACTTTTTCTCTGCTTTCTCAGTCTGTTTCCTAGTGCCGGTTTGAAGTTCCTGCAGTTTTCACTGTAAAACCGAGTTGGATCTAGTACTTCCCCATATATATGTATGGAATGGAGTTTGCAATTGAAAAGAAACTTTGTGTTCCCAACAAGCTAGGTGAAGGACGGCTTTCAAACACAATTATCTATCAGAACTGAGCAAGTGGAGAGACGTTCGTTCATCTAGCACCAAGGGAACGGGTTGCAGGAGTCACTTTTTCTCTGCTTTCTCAGTCTGTTTCCTAGTGCCGGTTTGAAGTTCCTGCAGTTTTCACTGTAAAACCGAGTTGGAGCTTGTACCTCCCCATATATATGTATGGAATGGAGTTTGCAACTGAAAAGAAACTTTGGGTTCCTAACAAGCTAATTGAAGGACGGCTTTCACACACACTTATCTCTCAAAACTGAGCAAGTGGAGAGACGTTCGTTCATCTAGCACCACGGGAACGGGATGCAGGAGACACTTTTTCTCTGCTTTCTCAGTCTGTTTCCTAGTGCCGGTTTGAAGTTCCTGCAGTTTTCACTGTAAAACCGAGTTGGAGCTAGTACCTCCCCATATATATGTAAGGAATGGAGTTTGCAACTGAAAAAAATGTTGTGTTCCCAACAAGCTAGGTGAAGGACGGCTTTCACACACACTTATCCCTCAGAACTGAGCAAGTGGAGAGACGTTCGTTCATCTAGCACCAAAGGAACGGGTTGCAGGAAACACTTTTTCTCTGCTTTCTCAGTCTGTTTCCTAGTGCCGGTTTGAAGTTCCTGCAGTTTTCACTGTAAAACCGAGTTGGATCTACTACTTCCCCATATATATGTATGGAATGGAGTTTGCAACTGAAAAGAAACTTTGTGTTCCCAACAAGCTAGGTGAAGGACGGCTTTCAAACACAATTATCTATCAGAACTGAGCAAGTGGAGAGACGTTCGTTCATCTAGCACCAAGGGAACGGGTTGCAGGAGTCACTTTTTCTCTGCTTTCTCAGTCTGTTTCCTAGTGCCGGTTTGAAGTTCCTGCAGTTTTCACTGTAAAACCGAGTTGGAGCTTGTACCTCCCCATATATATGTATGGATTGGTGTTGGCAAATGAAAAGAAACTTTGTGTTCCCAACAAGCTAGGTGAAGGATGGCTTTCACACACACTTATCTCTCAGAACTGAGCAAGTGGAGAGACGTTCGTTCATCTAGCACCAAGGGAACGGGTTGCAGGAGACACTTTTCCTCTGCTTTCTCAGTCTGTTTCCAAGTGCCGGTTTGAAGTTCCTGCAGTTTTCACTATAAAACCGAGTTGGAGCTAGTACTTTCCCATATATATGTAAGGAATGGGGTTTGCAACTGAAAAGAAACTTTGTGTTCCCAACAAGCTAGGTGAAGGAAGGCTTTCACACACACTTATCTCTTAGAACTTAGCAAGTGGAGAGACGTTCGTTCATCTAGCACCAAGGGAAAGGGTTGCAGGAGACACTTTTTCTCTGCTTTCTCAGTGTGTTTCCAAGTGCCGGTTTGAAGTTCCTGCAGTTTTCACTGTAAAATCGAGTTGGAGCTTGTACCTACCCATATAATATGTATGGAATGGAGTTTGCAACTGAAAAGAAACTTTGTGTTCCCAACAAGCGAGGTGAATGACGGCTTTCACACACAATTATCTCTCAGAACTGAGCAAGTGGAGAGACGTTCGTTCATCTAGCACCAAGGGAACGGGTTGCAGGAGACACTTTTTCTCTGCTTTCTCAGTCTGTTTCCTAGTGCCGGTTTGAAGTTCCTGCAATTTTCACTGTAAAACCGAGTTGGAGCTTGTACCTCCCCATATATATATATGGATTGGTGTTGGCAACTGAAAAGAAACTTTGTGTTCCCAACAAGCTAGGTGAAGGATGGCTTTCACACACACTTATATCTCAGAACTGAGCAAGTGGAGAGACGTTCGTTCATCTAGCACCAAGGGAACGGGTTGCAGGAGACACTATTTCTCTGCTTTCTCAGTCTGTTTCCAAGTGCCGGTTTGAAGTTCCTGCAGTTATCACTGTAAAAACCAGTTGGAGCTAGTACCTCCCCATAAATATGTATGGAATGGAGTTTGCAACTGAAAAGAAACTTTGTGTTCCCAACAAGCTAGGTGAAGGGCGGCTTTCACACACACTTATCTCTCAGAACTGAGCAAGTGGAGAGACGTTCGTTCATCTAGCACCAAGGGAACGGGTTGCAGGAGACACTTTTTCTCTGCTTTCTCAGTCTGTTTCCTAGTGCCGGTTTGAAGTTCCTGCAGTTTTCACTGTAAAACCGAGTTGGAGCTTGTACCTCCCTATATATATGTATGGAATGGAGTTTGCAACTGAAAAGAAACTTTGTGTTCCCAACAAGCTAGGTGAAGGACGGCTTTCACACACACTTATCTCTCAGAACTGAGCAAGTGGAGAGACGTTCGTTCATCTAGCACCAAGGGAACGGGTTGCAGGAGACACTTTTCCTCTTCTTTCTCAGTCTGTTTCCATGTGCCGGTTTGAAGTTCCTGCAGATTTCACTGTAAAACCGAGTTGGAGCTAGTACTTCCCCATATATATGTATGGAATGGAGTTTGCAACTGAAAAGAAACTTTGTGTTCCCAACAAGCTAGGTGAAGGACGGCTTTCACACACACTTATCTCTCAGAACTGAGCAAGGGGAGAGACGTTCGTTCTTCTAGCACCAAGGGAACGGGTTGCAGGAGACACTTTTTCTCTGCTTTCTCAGTCTGTTTCCTAGTGCCGGTTTGAAGTTCCTGCAGTTTTCACTGTAAAACCGAGTTGGAGCTAGTACTTCCCCTATATATGTTTGGAATGGAGTTTGCAACTGAAAAGAAACTTTGTGTTCCCAACAAGCTAGGTGAAGGACGGCTTTCACACACAATTATCTCTCAGAACTGAGCAAGTGGAGAGACGTTCGTTCATCTAGCACCAAGGGAACGGGTTGCAGGAGTCACTTTTTCTCTGCTTTCTCAGTCTGTTTCCTAGTGCCGGTTTGAAGTTCCTGCAGTTTTCACTGTAAAACCGAGTTGGAGCTAGTACCTACCCATATATATGTATGGAATGGAGTTTGCAACTGAAAACAAACTTTGTGTTCCCAACCAGCTAGGTGAAGGACGGCTTTCACACACACTTATCCCTCAGAACTGAGCAAGTGGAGAGACGTTCGTTCATCTAGCACCAAGGGAACGGGTTGCAGGAGACACTTTTTCTCTGCATTCTCAGTGTGTTTCCTAGTGCCGGTTTGAAGTTCCTGCAGTTTTCACTGTAAAACCGAGTTGGAGCTAGTACCTACCCATATGTATGTATGGAATGGAGTTTGCAACTGAAAAGAAACTTTGTGTTCCCATCAAGCTAGGTGAAGGACGGCTTTCAAACACAATTATCTATCAGAACTGAGCAAGTGGAGAGACGTTCGTTCATCTAGCACCAAGGGAACGGGTTGCAGGTGTCACTTTTCCTCTGCTTTCTCAGTCTGTTTCCTAGTGCCGGTTTGAAGTTCCTGCAGTTTTCACTGTAAAACCGAGTTGGAGCTAGTACCTCTCCATATATATGTAAGGAATGGAGTTTGCAACTGAAAAGAAATGTTGTGTTCCCAACAAGCTAGGTGAAGGACGGCTTTCACACACACTTATCTCTCAGAACTGAGCAAGTGGAGAGACGTTCGTTCATCTAGCACCAAGGGAACGGGTTGCAGGAGACACTTTTTCTCTGCTTTCTCAGTCTGTTTCGTAGTGCCGGTTTGAAGTTCCTGCAATTTTCACTGTAAAACCGAGTTGGAGCTTGTACATCCGCATATATATGTATGTAATGGAGTTTGCAACTGAAAAGAAACTTTGTGTTCCTAACAAACTAATTGAAGGACGGCTTTCACACACAATTATCTCTCAGAACTGAGCAAGTGGAGAGACGTTCGTTCATCTAGCACCAAGGGAACGGGTTGCAGAGACACTTTTTCTCTGCTTTCTCAGTCTGTTTCCTAGTGCCGGTTTGAAGTTCCTGCAGTTTTCACTGTAAAACAGAGTTGGAGCTAGTACCTCCCCATATATATGTAAGGAATGGAGTTTGCAACTGAAAAGAAACTTTGTGTTCCCAACAAGCTAGGTGAAGGAAGGCTTTCACACACAGTTATCTCTCAGAACTGAGCAAGTGGAGAGACGTTCGTTCATCTAGAACCAAGGGAACGGGTTGCAGGAGACACTATTTCTCTGCTTTCTCAGTCTGTTTCCAAGTGCCGGTTTGAAGTTCCTGCAGTTTTCACTGTAAAACCGAGTTGGAGCTAGTACCTCCCCATAAATATGTAAGGAATGGAGTTTGCAACTGAAAAGAAATGTTGTGTTCCCAACAAGCTAGGTGAAGCACGGCTTTCACACACACTTATCTCTCAGAACTGAGCAAGTGGAGAGACGTTCGTTCATCTAGCACCAAGGGAACGGGTTGCAGGAGTCACTTTTTCTCTGCTTTCTCAGTCTGTTTCCTAGTGCCGGTTTGAAGTTCCTGCAGTTTTCACTCTAAAACCGAGTTGGAGCTAATACTTCCCCATATATATGTATGGAATGGAGTTTGCAACTGAAAAGAAACTTTGTGTTCCTAACAAGCTAATTGAAGGACGGCTTTCACACACACTTATCTCTCAGAACTGAGCAAGTGGAGAGACGTTCGTTCATCTAGCACCAAGGGAACGGGTTGCAGGAGACACATTTTCTCTGCTTTCTCAGTCTGTTTCCTAGTGCCGGTTTGAAGTTCCTGCAGTTTTCACTGTAAAACCGATTTGGAGCTACTACCTCCCCATATATATGTATGGAATGGAGTTTGCAATTGAAAAGAAACTTTGTGTTCCCAACAAGCTAGGTGAAGTATGGCTTTGACACACACTTATCCCTCAGAACTGAGCAAGTGGAGAGACGTTCGTTCATCTAGCACCAAGGGAACGGGTTGCAGGAGACACTTTTTCTCTGCTTTCTCAGTCTGTTTCCTAGTGCCGGTTTGAAGTTCCTGCAGTTTTCACTGTAAAACAGAGTTGGAGCTAGTACTTACCCATATATATGTATGGAACAGAGTTTGCAACTGAAAAGAAACTTTGTGTTCCCAACAAGCTAGGTGAAGGACGGCTTTCACACACACTTATCTCTCAGAACTGAGCAAGTGGAGAGACGTTCGTTCATCTAGCACCAAGGGAACGGGTTGCAGAGACACTTTTTCTCTGCTTTCTCAGTCTGTTTCCTAGTGCCGGTTTGAAGTTCCTGCAGTTTTCACTGTAAAACAGAGTTGGAGCTAGTACCTCCCCATATATATGTAAGGAATGGAGTTTGCAACTGAAAAGAAACTTTGTGTTCCCAACAAGCTAGGTGAAGGAAGGCTTTCACACACAGTTATCTCTCAGAACTGAGCAAGTGGAGAGACGTTCTTTCATCTAGAACCAAGGGAACGGGTTGCAGGAGACACTATTTCTCTGCTTTCTCAGTCTGTTTCCAAGTGCCGGTTTGAAGTTCCTGCAGTTTTCACTGTAAATCCGAGTTGGAGCTAGTACCTCCCCATAAATATGTAAGGAATGGAGTTTGCAACTGAAAAGAAATGTTGTGTTCCCAACAAGCTAGGTGAAGCACGGCTTTCACACACACTTATCTCTCAGAACTGAGCAAGTGGAGAGACGTTCGTTCATCTAGCACCAAGGGAACGGGTTGCAGGAGTCACTTTTTCTCTGCTTTCTCAGTCTGTTTCCTAGTGCCGGTTTGAAGTTCCTGCAGTTTTCACTCTAAAACCGAGTTGGAGCTAATACTTCCCCATATATATGTATGGAATGGAGTTTGCAACTGAAAAGAAACTTTGTGTTCCTAACAAGCTAATTGAAGGACGGCTTTCACACACACTTATCTCTCAGAACTGAGCAAGTGGAGAGACGTTCGTTCATCTAGCACCAAGGGAACGGGTTGCAGGAGACACATTTTCTCTGCTTTCTCAGTCTGTTTCCTAGTGCCGGTTTGAAGTTCCTGCAGTTTTCACTGTAAAACCGATTTGGAGCTACTACCTCCCCATATATATGTATGGAATGGAGTTTGCAATTGAAAAGAAACTTTGTGTTCCCAACAAGCTAGGTGAAGTATGGCTTTGACACACACTTATCCCTCAGAACTGAGCAAGTGGAGAGACGTTCGTTCATCTAGCACCAAGGGAACGGGTTGCAGGAGACACTTTTTCTCTGCTTTCTCAGTCTGTTTCGTAGTGCCGGTTTGAAGTTCCTGCAATTTTCACTGTAAAACCGAGTTGGAGCTTGTACCTCCAAATATATATTTATGGAATGGAGTTTGCAACTGAAAAGAAACTTTGTGTTCCTAACAAGCTAATTGAAGGACGGCTTTCACACACACTTATCTCTCAAAACTGAGCAAGTGGAGAGACGTTCGTTCATCTAGCACCACGGGAACGGGATGCAGGAGACACTTTTTCTCTGCTTTCTCAGTCTGTTTCCTAGTGACGGTTTGAAGTTCCTGCAGTTTTCACTGTAAAACCGAGTTGGAGCTAGTACCTCCCCATATATATGTAAGGAATGGAGTATGCAACTGAAAAAAATGTTGTGTTCCCAACAAGCTAGGTGAAGGACGGCTTTCACACACACTTATCTCTCAGAACTGAGCAAGTGGAGAGACGTTCGTTCATCTAGCACCAAAGGAACGGGTTGCAGGAAATACTTTTTCTCTGCTTTCTCAGTCTGTTTCCTAGTGCCGGTTTGAAGTTCCTGCAGTTTTCACTGTAAAACAGAGTTGGAGCTAGTACCTACCCATATATATGTATGGAACAGAGTTTGTAACTGAAAAGAAACTTTGTGTTCCCAACAAGCTAGGTGAAGGACGGCTTTCACACACACTTATCTCTCAGAACTGAGCAAATGGAGAAACGTTCGTTCATCTAGCACCAAGGGAACGGGTTGCAGGAGACACTTTTTCTCTGCTTTCTCAGTCTGTTTCGTAGTGCCGGTTTGAAGTTCCTGCAATTTTCACTGTAAAACCGAGTTGGAGCTTGTACCTCCCCATATATATGTATGGAATGGAGTTTGCAACTGAAAAGAAACTTTGTGTTCCTAACAAGCTAATTGAAGGACGGCTTTCACACACACTTATCTCTCAAAACTGAGCAAGTGGAGAGACGTTCGTTCATCTAGCACCACGGGAACGGGATGCAGGAGACACTTTTTCTCTGCTTTCTCAGTCTGTTTCCTAGTGACGGTTTGAAGTTCCTGCAGTTTTCACTGTAAAACCGAGTTGGAGCTAGTACCTCCCCATATATATGTAAGGAATGGAGTTTGCAACTGAAAAACATGTTGTGTTCCCAACAAGCTAGGTGAAGGACGGCTTTCACACACACTTATCTCTCAGAACTGAGCAAGTGGAGAGACGTTCGTTCATCTAGCACCAAAGGAACAGGTTGCAGGAAACACTTTTTCTCTGCTTTCTCAGTCTGTTTCCTAGTGCCGGTTTGAAGTTCCTGCAGTTTTCACTGTACAACCGAGTTGGATCTAGTACTTCCCCATATATATGTATGGATTGGAGTTTGCAACTGAAAAGAAACTTTGTGTTCCCAACAAGCTAGGTGAAGGACGGCTTCCAAACACAATTATCTATCAGAACTGAGCAAGTGGAGAGACGTTCGTTCATCTAGCACCAAGGGAACGGGTTGCAGGAGTCACTTTTTCTCTGCTTTCTCAGTCTGTTTCCTAGTGCCGGGTTGAAGTTCCTGCAATTTTCACTGTAAAACCGAGTTGGAGCTTGTACCTCCCCATATATATGTATGGATTGGTGTTGGCAAATGAAAAGAAACTTTGTGTTCCCAACAAGCTAGGTGAAGGATGGCTTTCACACACACTTATCTCTCAGAACTGAGCAAGTGGAGAGACATTCGTTCATCTAGCACCAAGGGAACGGGTTGCAGGAGGCACTTTTCCTCTGCTTTCTCAGTCTGTTTCCAAGTGCCGGTTTGAAGTTCCTGCAGTTTTCACTATAAAACCGAGTTGGAGCTAGTACTTTCCCATATATATGTATGGAATGGAGTTTGCAACTGAAAAGAAACTTTGTGTTCCCAACAAGCTAGGTGAAGGACGGCTTTGACACACACTTATCTCTTAGAACTGAGCAAGTGGAGAGACGTTCGTTCATCTAGCACCAAGGGAAAGGGTTGCAGGAGACACTTTTTCTCTGCTTTCTCAGTCTGTTTCCAAGTGCCGGTTTGAAGTTATTGCAGTTTTCACTGTAAAACCGAGTTGGAGCTTGTACCTACCCATATAATATGTATGGAATGGAGTTTGCAACTGAAAAGAAACTTTGTGTTCCCAACAAGCGAGGTGAAGGACGGCTTTCACACACACTTATCTCTCAGAACTGAGCAAGTGGAGAGACGTTCGTTCATCTAGCACCAAGGGAACGGGTTGCAGGAGACACATTTTCTCTGCTTTCTCAGTCTGTTTCCTAGTGCCGGTTTGAAGTTCCTGCAATTTTCACTGTAAAACCGAGTTGGAGCTTGTACCTCCCCATATATATGTATGGATTGGTGTTGGCAACTGAAAAGAAACTTTGTGTTCCCAACAAGCTAGGTGAAGGATGGCTTTCACACACACTTATATCTCAGAACTGAGCAAGTGGAGAGACGTTCGTTCATCTAGCACCAAGGGAACGGGTTGCAGGAGACACTTTTTCTCTGCTTTCTCAGTCTGTTTCCAAGTGCCGGTTTGAAGTTCCTGCAGTTTTCACTGTAAAAACGAGTTGGAGCTAGTACCTCCCCATAAATATGTGTGGAATGGAGTTTGCAACTGAAAAGAAACTTTGTGTTCCCAAAAAGCTAGGTGAAGGACGGCTTTCACACACACTTATCTCTCAGAACTGAGCAAGTGGAGAGACGTTCGTTCATCTAGCACCAAGGGAACGGGTTGCAGGAGACACTTTTTCTCTGCTTTCTCAGTCTGTTTCCTAGTGCCGGTTTGAAGTTCCTGCAGTTTTCACTGTAAAACCGAGTTGGAGCTAGTACCTCCCCATATATATGTATGGAATGGAGTTTGCAACTGAAAAGAAACTTTGTGTTCCCAACAAGCTAGGTGAAGGACGGCTTTCACACACACTTATCTCTCAGAACTGAGCAAGTGGAGAGACGTTCGTTCATCTAGCACCAAGGGAACGGGTTGCAGGAGACACTTTTCCTCTGCTTTCTCAGTCTGTTTCCTAGTGCCGGTTTGAAGTTCCTGCAGTTTTCACTGTAAAACAGAGTTGGAGCTAGTACTTCCCCTATATATGTTTGGAATGGAGTTTGCAACTGAAAAGAAACTTTGTGTTCCCAACAAGCTAGGTGAAGGACGGCTTTCACACACAATTATCTCTCAGAACTTAGCAAGTGGAGAGACGTTCGTTCATCTAGCACCAAGGGAACGGGTTGCAGGAGACACTTTTTCTCTGCTTTCTCAGTCTGTTTCCTAGTGCCGGTTTGAAGTTCCTGCAGTTTTCACTGTAAAACCGAGTTGGAGCTAGTACCTCCCCATATATATGTATGGAATGGAGTTTGCAACTGAAAAGAAACTTTGTGTTCCCAACAAGCTAGGTGAAGGACGGCTTTCACACACACTTATCTCTCAGAACTGAGCAAGTGGAGAGACGTTCGTTCATCTAGCACCAAGGGAACGGGTTGCAGGAGACACTTTTTCTCTGCTTTCTCAGTGTGTTTCCTAGTGCCGGTTTGATGTTCCTGCAGTTTTCACTGTAAAACCGAATTGGAGCTAGTACCTACCCATATGTATGTAAGGAATGGAGTTTGCAACTGAAAAGAAACTTTGTGTTCCCAACAAGCTAGGTGAAGGACGGCTTTCAAACACAATTATCTATCAGAACTGAGCAAGTGGAGAGACGTTCGTTCATCTAGCACAAAGGGAACGGGTTGCACGAGTCACTTTTTCTCTGCTTTCTCAGTCTGTTTCCTAGTGCCGGTTTGAATTTCCTGCAGTTTTCACTGTAAAACCGAGTTGGAGCTAGTACCTCTCCATATATATGTAAGGAATGGAGTTTGCAACTGAAAAGAAATGTTGTGTTCCCAACAAGCTAGGTGAAGGACGGCTTTCACACACACTTATCTCTCAGAACTGAGCAAGTGGAGAGACGTTCGTTCATCTAGCTCCAAGGGAACGGGTTGCAGGAGACACTTTTTCTCTGCTTTCTCAGTCTGTTTCGTAGTGCCGGTTTGAAGTTCCTGCAATTTTCACTGTAAAACCGAGTTGGAGCTTGTACCTCCCCATATATATGTATGGAATGGAGTTTGCAACTGAAAAGAAACTTTGTGTTCCTAACAAGCTAATTGAAGGACGGCTTTCACACACACTTATCTCTCAGAACTGAGCAAGTGGAGAGACGTTCGTTCATCTAGCACCAAGGGAACGGGTTGCAGAGACACTTTTTCTCTTCTTTCTCAGTCTGTTTCCTAGTGCCGGTTTGAAGTTCCTGCAGTTTTCACTGTAAAATAGAGTTGGAGCTAGTACCTCCCCATATATATGTATGGAATGGAGTTTGCAACTGAAAAGAAACTTTGTGTTCCCAACAAGCTAGGTGAAGGAAGGCTTTCACACACACTTATCTCTCAGAACTGAGCAAGTGGAGAGACGTTCGTTCATCTAGAACCAAGGGAACGGGTTGCAGGAGACACTTTTTCTCTGCTTTCTCAGTCTGTTTCCAAGTGCCGGTTTGAAGTTCCTGCAGTTTTCACTGTAAAACCGAGTTGGAGCTTGTACCTCCCCATATATATTTATGGAATGGAGTTTGCAACTGAAAAGAAACTTTGTGTTCCTAACAAGCTAATTGAAGGACGGCTTTCACACACACTTATCTCTCAGAACTGAGCAAGTGGAGAGACGTTCGTTCATCTAGCACCAAGGGAACGGGTTGCAGGGGACACTTTTTCTCTGCTTTCTCAATCTGTTTCCTAGTGCCGGTTTGAAGTTCCTGCAGTTTTCACTGTAAAACAGAGTTAGAGCTAGTACCTCCCCATATATATGTATGGAATGGAGTTTGCAACTGAAAAGAAACTTTGTGTTCCCAACAATCTAGGTGAAAGACGGCTTTCAAACACAATTATCTCTAAGAACTGAGCAAGTGGAGAGACGTTCGTTCATCTAGCACCAAGGGAACGGGTTGCAGGAGACACTTTTTCTCTGCTTTCTCAGTCTGTTTCCTAGTGCCGGTTTGAAGTTCCTGCAGTTTTCACTGTAAAACAGAGTTGGAGCTAGTACCTCCCCATATATATGTATGGAATGGAGTTTGCAACTGAAAAGAAACTTTGTGTTCCCAACAAGCTAGGTGAAGGACGGCTTTCAAACACAATTATCTCTAAGAACTGAGCAAGTGGAGAGACGTTCGTTCATCTAGCACCAAGGGAACGGGTTGCAGGAGTCACTTTTTCTCTGCTTTCTCAGTCTGTTTCCTAGTGCCGGTTTGAAGTTCCTGCAGTTTTCACTGTAAAACCGAGTTGGAGCTAGTACCTACCCATATATATGTAAGGAATGGAGTTTGCAACTGAAAAGAAATGTTGTGTTCCCAACAATCTAGGTGAAGGACGGCTTTCACACACACTAATCTCTCAGAACTGAGCAAGTTGAGAGACGTACGTTCATCTAGCACCGAGGGAACGGGTTGCAGGAGACACTTTTTCTCTGCTTTCTCAGTCTGTTTCCTAGTGCCGGTTTATAGTTCCTGCAGTTTTCACTGTAAAACCGCATTGGAGCTTGTACTTCCCCATATATATGTATGGAATGGAGTTTGCAACTGAAAAGAAACTTTGTGTTCCCAACAAGCAAGGTGAAGAACGGCTTTCACACACACTTATCTCTCAGAACTGAGCAAGTTTAGAGACGTTCGTTCATCTAACATCAAGGGAACGGGTTGCAGGAAACTCTTTTTCTCTGCTTTCTCAGTCTGTTTCCTAGTGCCTGTTTGAAGTTCCTGCAGTTTTCACTGTAAAACCGAGTTGGAGCTAATATTTCCCCATATATATGAATGGAATGGAGTTTGCAACTAAAAAGAAACTTTGTGTTCCCAACAAGCTTGGTGAAGGAAGGCTTTCACACACACTAATCTCTCAGAACTGAGCAACTGGAGAGACGTTCGTTCATCTAGCACCAAGGGAACGGGTTGCAGGAGACACTTTTTCTCTGCTTTCTCAGTCTGTTTCCTTGTGCCGGTTTGAAGTTCCTGCAGTTTTCACTGTAAAACAGAGTTGGAGCTAGTACCTCCCCATATATATGTATGGAATGGAGTTTGCAATTGAAAAGAAACTTTGTGTTCCCAACAAGCTAGGTGAAGTATGGCTTTGACACACACTTATCCCTCAGAACTGAGCAAGTGGAGAGGCATTCGTTCATCTAGCACCAAGGGAACGGGTTGCAGGAGACACTTTTCTCTGCTTTCTCAATCTGTTTCCTAGTGCCGGTTTGAAGTTCCTGCAGTTTTCACTGTAAAACGTAGTTGGAGCTAGTACCTCCCCATATATATGTATGGAATGGAGTTTGCAACTGAAAAGAAACTTTGTGTTCCCAACAAGCTAGGTGAAGGACGGCTTTCACACACACTTATCTCTCAGAACTCAGCAAGTGGAGAGACGTTCGTTCATCTAGCACCATGGGAACGGGTAGCAGGAGGCACTTTTTCTCTGCTTTCTCAGTCTGTTTCCTAGTGCCGGTTTGAAGTTCCTGAAGTTTTCACTGTAAAACCGTGTTGGAGCTACTACCTCCCCATATATATGTATCGAATGGAGTTTGAAACTGAAAAGATACTTTGTGTTCCCAACAATCTAGGTGAAGGACGGCTTTCACACACACTTATCTCTCAGAACTGAGCAAGTGGAGAGACGTTCGTTCATCTAGCAACAAGGGAACGGGTTGCAGGAGACACTTTTTCTCTGCTTTCTCAGTCTGTTTCCTAGTGCCGGTTTGAAGTTCCTGCAGTTTTCACTGTAAAACATAGTTGGAGCTAGTACCTCCCCATATATATGTATGGAATGGAGTTTGCAACTGAAAAGAAACTTTGTGTTCCCAACAAGCTAGGTGAAGGACGGCTTTCAAACACAATTATCTATCAGAACTGAGCAAGTGAAGAGACGTTCGTTCATCTAGCACCAAGGGAATGGGTTGCAGGAGTCACTTTTTCTCTGCTTTCTCAGTCTGTTTCCTAGTGCCGGTTTGAAGTTCCTGCAGTTTTCACTGTAAAACAGAGTTGGAGCTAGTACCTCCCCATATATATGTATGGAATGGAGTTTGCAACTGAAAAGAAACTTTGTGTTCCCAACAAGCTAGGTGAAGGACGGCTTTCAAACACAATTATCTATCAGAACTGAGCAAGTGGAGAGACGTTCGTTCATCTAGCACCAAGGGAACGGGTTGCAGGAGTCACTTTTTCTCTGCTTTCTCAGTCTGTTTCCAAGTGCCGGTTTGAAGTTCCTGCAGTTTTCACTGTAAAACCGAGTTGGAGCTAGTACCTCCCCATATATATGTATGGAATGGAGTTTGCAACTGAAAAGGAACTTTGTGTTCCCAACAAGCTAGGTGAAGGACGGCTTTTACACACACTTATCTCTCAGAACTGAGCAAGTGGAGAGACGTTCGTTCATCTAGCACCAAGGGAACGGGTTGCAGGAGACACTTTTTCTCTGCTTTCTCAGTCTGTTTCCAAGTGCCGGTTTGAAGTTCCTGCAGTTTTCACTGTAAAACCGAGTTGGAGCTAGTACCTCCCCATATATATGTATGGAATGGAGTTTGCAACTGAAAAGGAACTTTGTGTTCCTAACAAGCTAGGTGAAGGACGGCTTTCACACACACTTATCTCTCAGAACTGAGCAAGTGGAGAGACGTTCGTTCATCTAGCACCAAGGGAACGGGTTGCAGGAGGCACTTTTTCTCTGCTTTCTCAGTCTGTTTCCTAGTGCCGGTTTGAAGTTCCTGCAGTTTTCACTGTAAAACCGTGTTGGAGCTACTACCTCCCCATATATATGTATCGAATGGAGTTTGCAACTGAAAAGATACTTTGTGTTCCCAACAATCTAGGTGAAGGACGGCTTTCACACACACTTATCTCTCAGAACTGAGCAAGTGGAGAGACGTTCGTTCATCTAGCACCAAGGGAACGGGTTGCAGGAGTCACTATTTCTCTGCTTTCTCAGTCTGTTTCCTAGTGCCGGTTTGAAGTTCCTGCAGTTTTCACTGTAAAACAGAGTTGGAGCTAGTACCTCCCCATATATATGTATGGAATGGAGTTTGCAACTGAAAAGGAACTTTGTGTTCCCAACAAGCTAGGTGAAGGACGGCTTTCACACACACTTATCTCTCAGAACTGAGCAAGTGGAGAGACGTTCGTTCATCTAGCACCAAGGGAACGGTTGCAGGAGACACTTTTTCTCTGCTTTCTCAGTCTGTTTCGTAGTGCCGGTTTGAAGTTCCTGCAATTTTCACTGTAAAACCGAGTTGGAGCTTGTACCTCCCCATATATATGTATGGAATGGAGTTTGCAACTGAAAAGAAACTTTGTGTTCCTAACAAGCTAATTGAAGGACAGCTTTCACACACACTTATCTCTCAGAACTGAGCAAGTGGAGAGACGTTCGTTCATCTAGCACCAAGGGAACGGGTTGCAGGAGGCACTTTTTCTCTGCTTTCTCAGTCTGTTTCCTAGTGCCGGTTTGAAGTTCCTGCAGTTTTCACTGTAAAACAGAGTTGGAGCTAGTACCTCCCCATATATATGTATGGAATGCAGTTTGCAACTGAAAAGAAACTTTGTGTTCCCAACAAGCTAGGTGAAGGACGGCTTTCAAACACAATTATCTATCAGAACTGAGCAAGTGGAGAGACGTTCGTTCATCTAGAACCAAGGGAACGGGTTGCAGGAGTCACTTTTTCTCTGCTTTCTCAGTCTGTTTCCTAGTGCCGGTTTGAAGTTCCTGCAGTTTTCACTGTAAAACAGAGTTGGAGCTAGTACCTCCCCATATATATGTATGGAATGGAGTTTGCAACTGAAAAGAAACTTTGTGTTCCCAACAAGCTAGGTGAAGGACGGCTTTCAAACACAATTATCTATCAGAACTGAGCAAGTGGAGAGACGTTCGTTCATCTAGCACCAAGGGAACGGGTTGCAGGAGTCACTTTTTCTCTGCTTTCTCAGTCTGTTTCCAAGTGCCGGTTTGAAGTTCCTGCAGTTTTCACTGTAAAACCGAGTTGGAGCTAGTACCTCCCCATATATATGTATGGAATGGAGTTTGCAACTGAAAAGGAACTTTGTGTTCCCAACAAGCTAGGTGAAGGACGGCTTTCACACACACTTATCTCTCAGAACTGAGCAAGTGGAGAGACGTTCGTTCATCTAGCACCAAGGGAACGGGTTGCAGGAGACACTTTTTCTCTGCTTTCTCAGTCTGTTTCGTAGTGCCGGTTTGAAGTTCCTGCAATTTTCACTGTAAAACCGAGTTGGAGCTTGTACCTCCCCATATATATGTATGGAATGGAGTTTGCAACTGAAAAGAAACTTTGTGTTCCTAACAAGCTAATTGAAGGACGGCTTTCACACACACTTATCTCTCAGAACTGAGCAAGTGGAGAGACGTTCGTTCATCTAGCACCAAGGGAACGGGTTGCAGGAGGCACTTTTTCTCTGCTTTCTCAGTCTGTTTCCTAGTGCCGGTTTGAAGTTCCTGAAGTTTTCACTGTAAAACCGTGTTGGAGCTACTACCTCCCCATATATATGTATCGAATGGAGTTTGCAACTGAAAAGATACTTTGTGTTCCCAACAATCTAGGTGAAGGATGGCTTTCACACACACTTATCTCTCAGAACTGAGCAAGTGGAGAGACGTTCGTTCATCTAGCAACAAGGGAACGGGTTGCAGGAGGCACTTTTTCTCTGCTTTCTCAGTCTGTTTCCTAGTGCCGGTTTGAAGTTCCTGCAGTTTTCACTGTAAAACATAGTTGGAGCTAGTACCTCCCCATATATATGTATTGAATGGAGTTTGCAACTGAAAAGAAACTTTGTGTTCCCAACAAGCTAGGTGAAGGACGGCTTTCAAACACAATTATCTATCAGAACTGAGCAAGTGGAGAGACGTTCGTTCATCTAGCACCAAGGGAACGGGTTGCAGGAGTCACTTTTTCTCTGCTTTCTCAGTGTGTTTCCTAGTGCCGGTTTGAAGTTCCTGCAGTTTTCACTGTAAAACAGAGTTGGAGCTAGTACCTCCCCATATATATGTATGGAATGGAGTTTGCAACTGAAAAGAAACTTTGTGTTCCCAACAAGCTAGGTGAAGGACGGCTTTCAAACACAATTATCTATCAGAACTGAGCAAGTGGAAAGACGTTCGTTCATCTAGCACCAAGGGAACGGGTTGCAGGAGTCACTTTTTCTCTGCTTTCTCAGTCTGTTTCCAAGTGCCGGTTTGAAGTTCCTGCAGTTTTCACTGTAAAACCGAGTTGGAGCTAGTACCTCCCCATATATATGTATGGAATGGAGTTTGCAACTGAAAAGGAACTTTGTGTTCCCAACAAGCTAGGTGAAGGACGGCTTTCACACACACTTATCTCTCAGAACTGAGCAAGTGGAGAGACGTTCGTTCATCTAGCACCAAGGGAACGGGTTGCAGGAGACACTTTTTCTCTGCTTTCTCAGTCTGTTTCCAAGTGCCGGTTTGAAGTTCCTGCAGTTTTCACTGTAAAACCGAGTTGGAGCTAGTACTTCCCCTATATATGTTTGGAATGGAGTTTGCAACTGAAAAGAAACTTTGTGTTCCCAACAAGCTAGGTGAAGGACGGCTTTCACACACAATTATCTCTCAGAACTGAGCAAGTGGAGAGACGTTCGTTCATCTAGCACCAAGGGAACGGGTTGCAGGAGACACTTTTTCTCTGCTTTCTCAGTCTGTTTCCTAGTGCCGGTTTGAAGTTCCTGCAGTTTTCACTGTAAAACCGAGTTGGAGCTAGTACCTAACCATATGTATGTATGGATTGGAGTTTGCAACTGAAAAGAAACTTTGTGTTCCCAACCAGCTAGGTGAAGGACGGCTTTCACACACACTTATCCCTCAGAACTGAGCAAGTGGAGAGACGTTCGTTCATCTAGCACCAAGGGAACGGGTTGCAGGAGACACTTTTTCTCTGCTTTCTCAGTCTGTTTCCTAGTGCCGGTTTGAAGTTCCTGCAGTTTTCACTGTAAAACCGAGTTGGAGCTTGTACCTCCCCATATATATGTATGGAATGGAGTTTGCAACTGAAAAGAAACTTTGTGTTCCTAACAAGCTAATTGAAGGACAGCTTTCACACACACTTATCTCTCAGAACTGAGCAAGTGGAGAGACGTTCGTTCATCTAGCACCAAGTTAACGGGTTGCAGGAGGCACTTTTACTCTGCTTTCTCAGTCTGTTTCCTAGTGCCGGTTTGAAGTTCCTGCAGTTTTCACTGTAAAACAGAGTTGGAGCTAGTACCTCCCCATATATATGTATGGAATGGAGTTTGCAACTGAAAAGAAACTTTGTGTTCCTAACAAGCTAATTGAAGGACGGCTTTCAAACACAATTATCTATCAGAACTGAGCAAGTGGAGAGACGTTCGTTCATCTAGAACCAAGGGAACAGGTTGCAGGAGTCACTTTTTCTCTGCTTTCTCAGTCTGTTTCCTAGTGCCGGTTTGAAGTTCCTGCAGTTTTCACTGTAAAACCGAGTTGGAGCTTGTACCTCCCCATATATATGTATGGAATGGAGTTTGCACCTGAAAAGAAACTTTGTGTTCCTAACAAGCTAATTGAAGGACGGCTTTCACACACACTTATCTCTCAGAACTGAGCAAGTGGAGAGACGTTCGTTCATCTAGCACCACGGGAACGGGATGCAGGAGACACTTTTTCTCTGCTTTCTCAGTCTGTTTCCTAGTGCCGGTTTGAAGTTCCTGCAGTTTTCACTGTAAAACCAAGTTGGAGCTAGTACCTCCCCATATATATGTAAGGAATGGAGTTTGCAACTGAAAAAAATGTTGTGTTCCCAACAAGCTAGGTGAAGTACGACTTTCACACACACTTATCCCTCAGAACTTAGCAAGTGGAGAGACGTTCGTTCATCTAGCACCAAAGGAACGGGTTGCAGGAAACACTTTTTCTCTGCTTTCTCAGTCTGTTTCATAGTGCCGGTTTGAAGTTCCTGCAGTTTTCACTGTAAAACCGAGTTGGATCTAGTACTTCCCCATATATATGTATGGAATGGAGTTTGCAACTGAAAAGAAACTTTGTGTTCCCAACAAGCTAGGTGAAGGACGGCTTTCAAACACAATTATCTATCAGAACTGAGCAAGTGGAGAGACGTTCGTTCATCTAGCACCAAGGGAACGGGTTGCAGGGGTCACTTTTTCTCTGCTTTCTCAGTCTGTTTCCTAGTGCCGGTTTGAAGTTCCTGCAGTTTTCACTGTAAAACCGTGTTGGAGCTTGTACCTCCCCATATATATGTATGGAATGGAGTTTGCAACTGAAAAGAAACTTTGTGTTCCTAACAAGCTAATTGAAGGACGGCTTTCACACACACTTATCTCTCAAAACTGAGCAAGTGGAGAGACGTTCGTTCATCTAGCACCACGGGAACGGGATGCAGGAGACACTTTTTCTCTGCTTTCTCAGTCTGTTTCCTAGTGCCGGTTTGAAGTTCCTGCAGTTTTCACTGTAAAACCGAGTTGGAGCTAGTACCTCCCCATATATATTTAAGGAATGGAGTTTGCAACTGAAAAAAATGTTGTGTTCCCAACAAGCTAGGTGAAGGACGGCTTTCACACACACTTATCCCTCAGAACTGAGCAAGTGGAGAGACGTTCGTTCATCTAGCACCAAAGGAACGGGTTGCAGGAAACACTTTTTCTCTGCTTTCTCAGTCTGTTTCCAAGTGCCGGTTTGAAGTTCCTGCAGTTTTCACTGTAAAACCGAGTTGGAGCTAGTACTTCCCCATATATATGTATGGAATGGAGTTTGCAATTGAAAAGAAACTTTGTGTTCCCAACAAGCTAGGTGAAGGACGGCTTTCAAACACAATTATCTATCAGAACTGAGCAAGTGGAGAGACGTTCGTTCATCTAGCACCAAGGGAACGGGTTGCAGGAGTCACTTTTTCTCTGCTTTCTCAGTCTGTTTCCTAGTGCCGGTTTGAAGTTCCTGCAGTTTTCACTGTAAAACCGAGTTGGAGCTTGTACCTCCCCATATATATGTATGGAATGGAGTTTGCAACTGAAAAGAAACTTTGGGTTCCTAACAAGCTAATTGAAGGACGGCTTTCACACACACTTATCTCTCAAAACTGAGCAAGTGGAGAGACGTTCGTTCATCTAGCACCACGGGAACGGGATGCAGGAGACACTTTTTCTCTGCTTTCTCAGTCTGTTTCCTAGTGCCGGTTTGAAGTTCCTGCAGTTTTCACTGTAAAACCGAGTTGGAGCTAGTACCTCCCCATATATATGTATGGAATGGAGTTTGCAACTGAAAAAAATGTTGTGTTCCCAACAAGCTAGGTGAAGGACGGCTTTCACACACACTTATCCCTCAGAACTGAGCAAGTGGAGAGACGTTCGTTCATCTAGCACCAAGGGAACGGGTTGCAGGGGACACTTTTTCTCTGCTTTCTCAATCTGTTTCCTAGTGCCGGTTTGAAGTTCCTGCAGTTTTCACTGTAAAACAGAGTTAGAGCTAGTACCTCCCCATATATATGTATGGAATGGAGTTTGCAACTGAAAAGAAACTTTGTGTTCCCAACAATCTAGGTGAAAGACGGCTTTCAAACACAATTATCTCTAAGAACTGAGCAAGTGGAGAGACGTTCGTTCATCTAGCACCAAGGGAACGGGTTGCAGGAGACACTTTTTCTCTGCTTTCTCAGTCTGTTTCCTAGTGCCGGTTTGAAGTTCCTGCAGTTTTCACTGTAAAACAGAGTTGGAGCTAGTACCTCCCCATATATATGTATGGAATGGAGTTTGCAACTGAAAAGAAACTTTGTGTTCCCAACAAGCTAGGTGAAGGACGGCTTTCAAACACAATTATCTCTAAGAACTGAGCAAGTGGAGAGACGTTCGTTCATCTAGCACCAAGGGAACGGGTTGCAGGAGTCACTTTTTCTCTGCTTTCTCAGTCTGTTTCCTAGTGCCGGTTTGAAGTTCCTGCAGTTTTCACTGTAAAACCGAGTTGGAGCTAGTACCTACCCATATATATGTAAGGAATGGAGTTTGCAACTGAAAAGAAATGTTGTGTTCCCAACAATCTAGGTGAAGGACGGCTTTCACACACACTAATCTCTCAGAACTGAGCAAGTTGAGAGACGTACGTTCATCTAGCACCGAGGGAACGGGTTGCAGGAGACACTTTTTCTCTGCTTTCTCAGTCTGTTTCCTAGTGCCGGTTTATAGTTCCTGCAGTTTTCACTGTAAAACCGCATTGGAGCTTGTACTTCCCCATATATATGTATGGAATGGAGTTTGCAACTGAAAAGAAACTTTGTGTTCCCAACAAGCAAGGTGAAGAACGGCTTTCACACACACTTATCTCTCAGAACTGAGCAAGTTTAGAGACGTTCGTTCATCTAACATCAAGGGAACGGGTTGCAGGAAACTCTTTTTCTCTGCTTTCTCAGTCTGTTTCCTAGTGCCTGTTTGAAGTTCCTGCAGTTTTCACTGTAAAACCGAGTTGGAGCTAATATTTCCCCATATATATGAATGGAATGGAGTTTGCAACTAAAAAGAAACTTTGTGTTCCCAACAAGCTTGGTGAAGGAAGGCTTTCACACACACTAATCTCTCAGAACTGAGCAACTGGAGAGACGTTCGTTCATCTAGCACCAAGGGAACGGGTTGCAGGAGACACTTTTTCTCTGCTTTCTCAGTCTGTTTCCTTGTGCCGGTTTGAAGTTCCTGCAGTTTTCACTGTAAAACAGAGTTGGAGCTAGTACCTCCCCATATATATGTATGGAATGGAGTTTGCAATTGAAAAGAAACTTTGTGTTCCCAACAAGCTAGGTGAAGTATGGCTTTGACACACACTTATCCCTCAGAACTGAGCAAGTGGAGAGGCATTCGTTCATCTAGCACCAAGGGAACGGGTTGCAGGAGACACTTTTCTCTGCTTTCTCAATCTGTTTCCTAGTGCCGGTTTGAAGTTCCTGCAGTTTTCACTGTAAAACATAGTTGGAGCTAGTACCTCCCCATATATATGTATGGAATGGAGTTTGCAACTGAAAAGAAACTTTGTGTTCCCAACAAGCTAGGTGAAGGACGGCTTTCACACACACTTATCTCTCAGAACTCAGCAAGTGGAGAGACGTTCGTTCATCTAGCACCATGGGAACGGGTAGCAGGAGGCACTTTTTCTCTGCTTTCTCAGTCTGTTTCCTAGTGCCGGTTTGAAGTTCCTGAAGTTTTCACTGTAAAACCGTGTTGGAGCTACTACCTCCCCATATATATGTATCGAATGGAGTTTGAAACTGAAAAGATACTTTGTGTTCCCAACAATCTAGGTGAAGGACGGCTTTCACACACACTTATCTCTCAGAACTGAGCAAGTGGAGAGACGTTCGTTCATCTAGCAACAAGGGAACGGGTTGCAGGAGACACTTTTTCTCTGCTTTCTCAGTCTGTTTCCTAGTGCCGGTTTGAAGTTCCTGCAGTTTTCACTGTAAAACATAGTTGGAGCTAGTACCTCCCCATATATATGTATGGAATGGAGTTTGCAACTGAAAAGAAACTTTGTGTTCCCAACAAGCTAGGTGAAGGACGGCTTTCAAACACAATTATCTATCAGAACTGAGCAAGTGAAGAGACGTTCGTTCATCTAGCACCAAGGGAATGGGTTGCAGGAGTCACTTTTTCTCTGCTTTCTCAGTCTGTTTCCTAGTGCCGGTTTGAAGTTCCTGCAGTTTTCACTGTAAAACAGAGTTGGAGCTAGTACCTCCCCATATATATGTATGGAATGGAGTTTGCAACTGAAAAGAAACTTTGTGTTCCCAACAAGCTAGGTGAAGGACGGCTTTCAAACACAATTATCTATCAGAACTGAGCAAGTGGAGAGACGTTCGTTCATCTAGCACCAAGGGAACGGGTTGCAGGAGTCACTTTTTCTCTGCTTTCTCAGTCTGTTTCCAAGTGCCGGTTTGAAGTTCCTGCAGTTTTCACTGTAAAACCGAGTTGGAGCTAGTACCTCCCCATATATATGTATGGAATGGAGTTTGCAACTGAAAAGAAACTTTGTGTTCCCAACAAGCTAGGTGAAGGACGGCTTTTACACACACTTATCTCTCAGAACTGAGCAAGTGGAGAGACGTTCGTTCATCTAGCACCAAGGGAACGGGTTGCAGGAGACACTTTTTCTCTGCTTTCTCAGTCTGTTTCCAAGTGCCGGTTTGAAGTTCCTGCAGTTTTCACTGTAAAACCGAGTTGGAGCTAGTACCTCCCCATATATATGTATGGAATGGAGTTTGCAACTGAAAAGGAACTTTGTGTTCCTAACAAGCTAGGTGAAGGACGGCTTTCACACACACTTATCTCTCAGAACTGAGCAAGTGGAGAGACGTTCGTTCATCTAGCACCAAGGGAACGGGTTGCAGGAGGCACTTTTTCTCTGCTTTCTCAGTCTGTTTCCTAGTGCCGGTTTGAAGTTCCTGCAGTTTTCACTGTAAAACCGTGTTGGAGCTACTACCTCCCCATATATATGTATCGAATGGAGTTTGCAACTGAAAAGATACTTTGTGTTCCCAACAATCTAGGTGAAGGACGGCTTTCACACACACTTATCTCTCAGAACTGAGCAAGTGGAGAGACGTTCGTTCATCTAGCACCAAGGGAACGGGTTGCAGGAGTCACTATTTCTCTGCTTTCTCAGTCTGTTTCCTAGTGCCGGTTTGAAGTTCCTGCAGTTTTCACTGTAAAACAGAGTTGGAGCTAGTACCTCCCCATATATATGTATGGAATGGAGTTTGCAACTGAAAAGATACTTTGTGTTCCCAACAATCTAGGTGAAGGACGGCTTTCACACACACTTATCTCTCAGAACTGAGCAAGTGGAGAGACGTTCGTTCATCTAGCAACAAGGGAACGGGTTGCAGGAGACACTTTTTCTCTGCTTTCTCAGTCTGTTTCCTAGTGCCGGTTTGAAGTTCCTGCAGTTTTCACTGTAAAACATAGTTGGAGCTAGTACCTCCCCATATATATGTATGGAATGGAGTTTGCAACTGAAAAGAAACTTTGTGTTCCCAACAAGCTAGGTGAAGGACGGCTTTCAAACACAATTATCTATCAGAACTGAGCAAGTGGAGAGACGTTCGTTCATCTAGCACCAAGGGAACGGTTGCAGGAGACACTTTTTCTCTGCTTTCTCAGTCTGTTTCGTAGTGCCGGTTTGAAGTTCCTGCAATTTTCACTGTAAAACCGAGTTGGAGCTTGTACCTCCCCATATATATGTATGGAATGGAGTTTGCAACTGAAAAGAAACTTTGTGTTCCTAACAAGCTAATTCAAGGACAGCTTTCACACACACTTATCTCTCAGAACTGAGCAAGTGGAGAGACGTTCGTTCATCTAGCACCAAGGGAACGGGTTGCAGGAGGCACTTTTTCTCTGCTTTCTCAGTCTGTTTCCTAGTGCCGGTTTGAAGTTCCTGCAGTTTTCACTGTAAAACAGAGTTGGAGCTAGTACCTCCCCATATATATGTATGGAATGCAGTTTGCAACTGAAAAGAAACTTTGTGTTCCCAACAAGCTAGGTGAAGGACGGCTTTCAAACACAATTATCTATCAGAACTGAGCAAGTGGAGAGACGTTCGTTCATCTAGAACCAAGGGAACGGGTTGCAGGAGTCACTTTTTCTCTGCTTTCTCAGTCTGTTTCCTAGTGCCGGTTTGAAGTTCCTGCAGTTTTCACTGTAAAACAGAGTTGGAGCTAGTACCTCCCCATATATATGTATGGAATGGAGTTTGCAACTGAAAAGAAACTTTGTGTTCCCAACAAGCTAGGTGAAGGACGGCTTTCAAACACAATTATCTATCAGAACTGAGCAAGTGGAGAGACGTTCGTTCATCTAGCACCAAGGGAACGGGTTGCAGGAGTCACTTTTTCTCTGCTTTCTCAGTCTGTTTCCAAGTGCCGGTTTGAAGTTCCTGCAGTTTTCACTGTAAAACCGAGTTGGAGCTAGTACCTCCCCATATATATGTATGGAATGGAGTTTGCAACTGAAAAGGAACTTTGTGTTCCCAACAAGCTAGGTGAAGGACGGCTTTCACACACACTTATCTCTCAGAACTGAGCAAGTGGAGAGACGTTCGTTCATCTAGCACCAAGGGAACGGGTTGCAGGAGACACTTTTTCTCTGCTTTCTCAGTCTGTTTCGTAGTGCCGGTTTGAAGTTCCTGCAATTTTCACTGTAAAACCGAGTTGGAGCTTGTACCTCCCCATATATATGTATGGAATGGAGTTTGCAACTGAAAAGAAACTTTGTGTTCCTAACAAGCTAATTGAAGGACGGCTTTCACACACACTTATCTCTCAGAACTGAGCAAGTGGAGAGACGTTCGTTCATCTAGCACCAAGGGAACGGGTTGCAGGAGGCACTTTTTCTCTGCTTTCTCAGTCTGTTTCCTAGTGCCGGTTTGAAGTTCCTGAAGTTTTCACTGTAAAACCGTGTTGGAGCTACTACCTCCCCATATATATGTATCGAATGGAGTTTGCAACTGAAAAGATACTTTGTGTTCCCAACAATCTAGGTGAAGGATGGCTTTCACACACACTTATCTCTCAGAACTGAGCAAGTGGAGAGACGTTCGTTCATCTAGCACCAAGGGAACGGGTTGCAGGAGGCACTTTTTCTCTGCTTTCTCAGTCTGTTTCCTAGTGCCGGTTTGAAGTTCCTGCAGTTTTCACTGTAAAACATAGTTGGAGCTAGTACCTCCCCATATATATGTATTGAATGGAGTTTGCAACTGAAAAGAAACTTTGTGTTCCCAACAAGCTAGGTGAAGGACGGCTTTCAAACACAATTATCTATCAGAACTGAGCAAGTGGAGAGACGTTCGTTCATCTAGCACCAAGGGAACGGGTTGCAGGAGTCACTTTTTCTCTGCTTTCTCAGTCTGTTTCCTAGTGCCGGTTTGAAGTTCCTGCAGTTTTCACTGTAAAACAGAGTTGGAGCTAGTACCTCCCCATATATATGTATGGAATGGAGTTTGCAACTGAAAAGAAACTTTGTGTTCCCAACAAGCTAGGTGAAGGACGGCTTTCAAACACAATTATCTATCAGAACTGAGCAAGTGGAAAGACGTTCGTTCATCTAGCACCAAGGGAACGGGTTGCAGGAGTCACTTTTTCTCTGCTTTCTCAGTCTGTTTCCAAGTGCCGGTTTGAAGTTCCTGCAGTTTTCACTGTAAAACCGAGTTGGAGCTAGTACCTCCCCATATATATGTATGGAATGGAGTTTGCAACTGAAAAGGAACTTTGTGTTCCCAACAAGCTAGGTGAAGGACGGCTTTCACACACACTTATCTCTCAGAACTGAGCAAGTGGAGAGACGTTCGTTCATCTAGCACCAAGGGAACGGGTTGCAGGAGACACTTTTTCTCTGCTTTCTCAGTCTGTTTCCAAGTGCCGGTTTGAAGTTCCTGCAGTTTTCACTGTAAAACCGAGTTGGAGCTAGTACTTCCCCTATATATGTTTGGAATGGAGTTTGCAACTGAAAAGAAACTTTGTGTTCCCAACAAGCTAGGTGAAGGACGGCTTTCACACACAATTATCTCTCAGAACTGAGCAAGTGGAGAGACGTTCGTTCATCTAGCACCAAGGGAACGGGTTGCAGGAGACACTTTTTCTCTGCTTTCTCAGTCTGTTTCCTAGTGCCGGTTTGAAGTTCCTGCAGTTTTCACTGTAAAACCGAGTTGGAGCTAGTACCTAACCATATGTATGTATGGAATGGAGTTTGCAACTGAAAAGAAACTTTGTGTTCCCAACCAGCTAGGTGAAGGACGGCTTTCACACACACTTATCCCTCAGAACTGAGCAAGTGGAGAGACGTTCGTTCATCTAGCACCAAGGGAACGGGTTGCAGGAGACACTTTTTCTCTGCTTTCTCAGTCTGTTTCCTAGTGCCGGTTTGAAGTTCCTGCAGTTTTCACTGTAAAACCGAGTTGGAGCTTGTACCTCCCCATATATATGTATGGAATGGAGTTTGCAACTGAAAAGAAACTTTGTGTTCCTAACAAGCTAATTGAAGGACAGCTTTCACACACACTTATCTCTCAGAACTGAGCAAGTGGAGAGACGTTCGTTCATCTAGCACCAAGTTAACGGGTTGCAGGAGGCACTTTTTCTCTGCTTTCTCAGTCTGTTTCCTAGTGCCGGTTTGAAGTTCCTGCAGTTTTCACTGTAAAACAGAGTTGGAGCTAGTACCTCCCCATATATATGTATGGAATGGAGTTTGCAACTGAAAAGAAACTTTGTGTTCCCAACAAGCTAGGTGTAGGACGGCTTTCAAACACAATTATCTATCAGAACTGAGCAAGTGGAGAGACGTTCGTTCATCTAGAACCAAGGGAACGGGTTGCAGGAGTCACTTTTTCTCTGCTTTCTCAGTCTGTTTCCTAGTGCCGGTTTGAAGTTCCTGCAGTTTTCACTGTAAAACCGAGTTGGAGCTTGTACCTCCCCATATATATGTATGGAATGGAGTTTGCACCTGAAAAGAAACTTTGTGTTCCTAACAAGCTAATTGAAGGACGGCTTTCACACACACTTATCTCTCAGAACTGAGCAAGTGGAGAGACGTTCGTTCATCTAGCACCACGGGAACGGGATGCAGGAGACACTTTTTCTCTGCTTTCTCAGTCTGTTTCCTAGTGCCGGTTTGAAGTTCCTGCAGTTTTCACTGTAAAACCAAGTTGGAGCTAGTACCTCCCCATATATATGTAAGGAATGGAGTTTGCAACTGAAAAAAATGTTGTGTTCCCAACAAGCTAGGTGAAGTACGACTTTCACACACACTTATCCCTCAGAACTTAGCAAGTGGAGAGACGTTCGTTCATCTAGCACCAAAGGAACGGGTTGCAGGAAACACTTTTTCTCTGCTTTCTCAGTCTGTTTCATAGTGCCGGTTTGAAGTTCCTGCAGTTTTCACTGTAAAACCGAGTTGGATCTAGTACTTCCCCATATATATGTATGGAATGGAGTTTGCAACTGAAAAGAAACTTTGTGTTCCCAACAAGCTAGGTGAAGGACGGCTTTCAAACACAATTATCTATCAGAACTGAGCAAGTGGAGAGACGTTCGTTCATCTAGCACCAAGGGAACGGGTTGCAGGGGTCACTTTTTCTCTGCTTTCTCAGTCTGTTTCCTAGTGCCGGTTTGAAGTTCCTGCAGTTTTCACTGTAAAACCGTGTTGGAGCTTGTACCTCCCCATATATATGTATGGAATGGAGTTTGCAACTGAAAAGAAACTTTGTGTTCCTAACAAGCTAATTGAAGGACGGCTTTCACACACACTTATCTCTCAAAACTGAGCAAGTGGAGAGACGTTCGTTCATCTAGCACCACGGGAACGGGATGCAGGAGACACTTTTTCTCTGCTTTCTCAGTCTGTTTCCTAGTGCCGGTTTGAAGTTCCTGCAGTTTTCACTGTAAAACCGAGTTGGAGCTAGTACCTCCCCATATATATTTAAGGAATGGAGTTTGCAACTGAAAAAAATGTTGTGTTCCCAACAAGCTAGGTGAAGGACGGCTTTCACACACACTTATCCCTCAGAACTGAGCAAGTGGAGAGACGTTCGTTCATCTAGCACCAAAGGAACGGGTTGCAGGAAACACTTTTTCTCTGCTTTCTCAGTCTGTTTCCAAGTGCCGGTTTGAAGTTCCTGCAGTTTTCACTGTAAAACCGAGTTGGATCTAGTACTTCCCCATATATATGTATGGAATGGAGTTTGCAATTGAAAAGAAACTTTGTGTTCCCAACAAGCTAGGTGAAGGACGGCTTTCAAACACAATTATCTATCAGAACTGAGCAAGTGGAGAGACGTTCGTTCATCTAGCACCAAGGGAACGGGTTGCAGGAGTCACTTTTTCTCTGCTTTCTCAGTCTGTTTCCTAGTGCCGGTTTGAAGTTCCTGCAGTTTTCACTGTAAAACCGAGTTGGAGCTTGTACCTCCCCATATATATGTATGGAATGGAGTTTGCAACTGAAAAGAAACTTTGGGTTCCTAACAAGCTAATTGAAGGACGGCTTTCACACACACTTATCTCTCAAAACTGAGCAAGTGGAGAGACGTTCGTTCATCTAGCACCACGGGAACGGGATGCAGGAGACACTTTTTCTCTGCTTTCTCAGTCTGTTTCCTAGTGCCGGTTTGAAGTTCCTGCAGTTTTCACTGTAAAACCGAGTTGGAGCTAGTACCTCCCCATATATATGTATGGAATGGAGTTTGCAACTGAAAAAAATGTTGTGTTCCCAACAAGCTAGGTGAAGGACGGCTTTCACACACACTTATCCCTCAGAACTGAGCAAGTGGAGAGACGTTCGTTCATCTAGCACCAAAGGAACGGGTTGCAGGAAACACTTTTTCTCTGCTTTCTCAGTCTGTTTCCTAGTGCCGGTTTGAAGTTCCTGCAGTTTTCACTGTAAAACCGAGTTGGAGCTTGTACCTCCCCATATATATGTATGGATTGGTGTTGGCAAATGAAAAGAAACTTTGTGTTCCCAACAAGCTAGGTGAAGGATGGCTTTCACACACACTTATCTCTCAGAACTGAGCAAGTGGAGAGACGTTCGTTCATCTAGCACCAAGGGAACGGGTTGCAGGAGACACTTTTCCTCTGCTTTCTCAGTCTGTTTCCAAGTGCCGGTTTGAAGTTCCTGCAGTTTTCACTATAAAACCGAGTTGGAGCTAGTACTTTCCCATATATATGTAAGGAATGGGGTTTGCAACTGAAAAGAAACTTTGTGTTCCCAACAAGCTAGGTGAAGGAAGGCTTTCACACACACTTATCTCTTAGAACTGAGCAAGTGGAGAGACGTTCGTTCATCTAGCACCAAGGGAAAGGGTTGCAGGAGACACTTTTTCTCTGCTTTCTCAGTGTGTTTCCAAGTGCCGGTTTGAAGTTCCTGCAGTTTTCACTGTAAAATCGAGTTGGAGCTTGTACCTACCCATATAATATGTATGGAATGGAGTTTGCAACTGAAAAGAAACTTTGTGTTCCCAACAAGCGAGGTGAATGACGGCTTTCACACACAATTATCTCTCAGAACTGAGCAAGTGGAGAGACGTTCGTTCATCTAGCACCAAGGGAACGGGTTGCAGGAGACACTTTTTCTCTGCTTTCTCAGTCTGTTTCCTAGTGCCGGTTTGAAGTTCCTGCAATTTTCACTGTAAAACCGAGTTGGAGCTTGTACCTCCCCATATATATATATGGATTGGTGTTGGCAACTGAAAAGAAACTTTGTGTTCCCAACAAGCTAGGTGAAGGATGGCTTTCACACACACTTATATCTCAGAACTGAGCAAGTGGAGAGACGTTCGTTCTTCTAGCACCAAGGGAACGGGTTGCAGGAGACACTATTTCTCTGCTTTCTCAGTCTGTTTCCAAGTGCCGGTTTGAAGTTCCTGCATTTATCACTGTAAAAACCAGTTGGAGCTAGTACCTCCCCATAAATATGTATGGAATGGAGTTTGCAACTGAAAAGAAACTTTGTGTTCCCAACAAGCTAGGTGAAGGGCGGCTTTCACACACACTTATCTCTCAGAACTGAGCAAGTGGAGAGACGTTCGTTCATCTAGCACCAAGGGAACGGGTTGCAGGAGACACTTTTTCTCTGCTTTCTCAGTCTGTTTCCTAGTGCCGGTTTGAAGTTCCTGCAGTTTTCACTGTAAAACCGAGTTGGAGCTTGTACCTCCCTATATATATGTATGGAATGGAGTTTGCAACTGAAAAGAAACTTTGTGTTCCCAACAAGCTAGGTGAAGGACGGCTTTCACACACACTTATCTCTCAGAACTGAGCAAGTGGAGAGACGTTCGTTCATCTAGCACCAAGGGAACGGGTTGCAGGAGACACTTTTCCTCTTCTTTCTCAGTCTGTTTCCATGTGCCGGTTTGAAGTTCCTGCAGATTTCACTGTAAAACCGAGTTGGAGCTAGTACTTCCCCATATATATGTATGGAATGGAGTTTGCAACTGAAAAGAAACTTTGTGTTCCCAACAAGCTAGGTGAAGTACGGCTTTCACACACACTTATCTCTCAGAACTGAGCAAGGGGAGAGACGTTCGTTCTTCTAGCACCAAGGGAACGGGTTGCAGGAGACACTTTTTCTCTGCTTTCTCAGTCTGTTTCCTAGTGCCGGTTTGAAGTTCCTGCAGTTTTCACTGTAAAACCGAGTTGGAGCTTGTACTTCCCTTATATATGTTTGGAATGGAGTTTGCAACTGAAAAGAAACTTTGTGTTCCCAACAAGCTAGGTGAAGGACGGCTTTCACACACAATTATCTCTCAGAACTGAGCAAGTGGAGAGACGTTCGTTCATCTAGCACCAAGGGAACGGGTTGCAGGAGTCACTTTTTCTCTGCTTTCTCAGTCTGTTTCCTAGTGCCGGTTTGAAGTTCCTGCAGTTTTCACTGTAAAACCGAGTTGGAGCTAGTACCTACCCATATATATGTATGGAATGGAGTTTGCAACTGAAAACAAACTTTGTGTTCCCAACCAGCTAGGTGAAGGACGGCTTTCACACACACTTATCCCTCAGAACTGAGCAAGTGGAGAGACGTTCGTTCATCTAGCACCAAGGGAACGGGTTGCAGGAGACACTTTTTCTCTGCATTCTCAGTGTGTTTCCTAGTGCCGGTTTGAAGTTCCTGCAGTTTTCACTGTAAAACCGAGTTGGAGCTAGTACCTACCCATATGTATGTATGGAATGGAGTTTGCAACTGAAAAGAAACTTTGTGTTAGCATCAAGCTAGGTGAAGGACGGCTTTCAAACACAATTATCTATCAGAACTGAGCAAGTGGAGAGACGTTCGTTCATCTAGCACCAAGGGAACGGGTTGCAGGAGTCACTTTTCCTCTGCTTTCTCAGTCTGTTTCCTAGTGCCGGTTTGAAGTTCCTGCAGTTTTCACTGTAAAACCGAGTTGGAGCTAGTACCTCTCCATATATATGTAAGGAATGGAGTTTGCAACTGAAAAGAAATGTTGTGTTCCCAACAAGCTAGGTGAAGGACGGCTTTCACACACACTTATCTCTCAGAACTGAGCAAGTGGAGAGACGTTCGTTCATCTAGCACCAAGGGAACGGGTTGCAGGAGACACTTTTTCTCTGCTTTCTCAGTCTGTTTCGTAGTGCCGGTTTGAAGTTCCTGCAATTTTCACTGTAAAACCGAGTTGGAGCTTGTACCTCCGCATATATATGTATGTAATGGAGTTTGCAACTGAAAAGAAACTTTGTGTTCCTAACAAACTAATTGAAGGACGGCTTTCACACACAATTATCTCTCAGAACTGAGCAAGTGGAGAGACGTTCGTTCATCTAGCACCAAGGGAACGGGTTGCAGAGACACTTTTTCTCTGCTTTCTCAGTCTGTTTCCTAGTGCCGGTTTGAAGTTCCTGCAGTTTTCACTGTAAACAGAGTTGGAGCTAGTACCTCCCCATATATATGTAAGGAATGGAGTTTGCAACTGAAAAGAAACTTTGTGTTCCCAACAAGCTAGGTGAAGGAAGGCTTTCACACACAGTTATCTCTCAGAACTGAGCAAGTGGAGAGACGTTCGTTCATCTAGAACCAAGGGAACGGGTTGCAGGAGACACTATTTCTCTGCTTTCTCAGTCTGTTTCCAAGTGCCGGTTTGAAGTTCCTGCAGTTTTCACTGTAAAACCGAGTTGGAGCTAGTACCTCCCCATAAATATGTAAGGAATGGAGTTTGCAACTGAAAAGAAATGTTGTGTTCCCAACAAGCTAGGTGAAGCACGGCTTTCACACACACTTATCTCTCAGAACTGAGCAAGTGGAGAGACGTTCGTTCATCTAGCACCAAGGGAACGGGTTGCAGGAGTCACTTTTTCTCTGCTTTCTCAGTCTGTTTCCTAGTGCCGGTTTGAAGTTCCTGCAGTTTTCACTCTAAAACCGAGTTGGAGCTAATACTTCCCCATATATATGTATGGAATGGAGTTTGCAACTGAAAAGAAACTTTGTGTTCCTAACAAGCTAATTGAAGGACGGCTTTCACACACACTTATCTCTCAGAACTGAGCAAGTGGAGAGACGTTCGTTCATCTAGCACCAAGGGAACGGGTTGCAGGAGACACATTTTCTCTGCTTTCTCAGTCTGTTTCCTAGTGCCGGTTTGAAGTTCCTGCAGTTTTCACTGTAAAACCGATTTGGAGCTACTACCTCCCCATATATATGTATGGAATGGAGTTTGCAATTGAAAAGAAACTTTGTGTTCCCAACAAGCTAGGTGAAGTATGGCTTGGACACACACTTATCCCTCAGAACTGAGCAAGTGGAGAGACGTTCGTTCATCTAGCACCAAGGGAACGGGTTGCAGGAGACACTTTTTCTCTGCTTTCTCAGTCTGTTTCCTAGTGCCGGTTTGAAGTTCCTGCAGTTTTCACTGTAAAACAGAGTTGGAGCTAGTACTTACCCATATATATGTATGGAACAGAGTTTGCAACTGAAAAGAAACTTTGTGTTCCCAACAAGCTAGGTGAAGGACGGCTTTCACACACACTTATCTCTCAGAACTGAGCAAATGGAGAGACGTTCGTTCATCTAGCACCAAGGGAACGGGTTGCAGGAGACACTTTTTCTCTTCTTTCTCAGTCTGTTTCCTAGTGCCGGTTTGAAGTTCCTGCAATTTTCACTGTAAAACCGAGTTGGAGCTTGTACCTCCCCATATATATGTATGGAATGGAGTTTGCAACTGAAAAGAAACTTTGTGTTCCTAACAAGCTAATTGAAGGACGGCTTTCACACACACTTATCTCTCAGAACTGAGCAAGTGGAGAGACGTTCGTTCATCTAGCACCAGGGGAACGGGATGCAGGAGACACTTTTTCTCTGCTTTCTCAGTCTGTTTCCTAGTGCAGGTTTGAAGTTCCTGCAGTTTTCACTGTAAAACCGAGTTGGAGCTAGTACCTCCCCATATATATGTAAGGAATGGAGTTTGCAACGGAAAAAAATGTTGTGTTCCCAACAAGCTAGGTGAAGGACGGCTTTCACACACACTTATCTCTCAGAACTGAGCAAGTGGAGAGACGTTCGTTCATCTAGCTCCAAAGGAACGGGTTGCAGGAAATACTTTTTCTCTGCTTTCTCACTCTGTTTCCTAGTGCCGGTTTGAAGTTCCTGCAGTTTTCACTGTAAAACAGATTTGGAGCTAGTACCTACCCATATATAAGTATGGAACAGAGTTTGTAACTGAAAAGAAACTTTGTGTTCCCAACAAGCTAGGTGAAGGACGGCTTTCACACACACTTATCTCTCAGAACTGAGCAAATGGAGAGACGTTCGTTCATCTAGCACCAAGGGAACGGGTTGCAGGAGACACTTTTTCTCTGCTTTCTCAGTCTGTTTCGTAGTGCCGGTTTGAAGTTCCTGCAATTTTCACTGTAAAACCGAGTTGGAGCTTGTACCTCCCCATATATATGTATGGAATGGAGTTTGCAACTGAAAAGAAACTTTGTGTTCCTAACAAGCTAATTGAAGGACGGCTTTCACACACACTTATCTCTCAAAACTGAGCAAGTGGAGAGACGTTCGTTCATCTAGCACCACGGGAACGGGATGCAGGAGACACTTTTTCTCTGCTTTCTCAGTCTGTTTCCTAGTGACGGTTTGAAGTTCCTGCAGTTTTCACTGTAAAACCGAGTTGGAGCTAGTACCTCCCCATATATATGTAAGGAATGGAGTATGCAACTGAAAAAAATGTTGTGTTCCCAACAAGCTAGGTGAAGGACGGCTTTCACACACACTTATCTCTCAGAACTGAGCAAGTGGAGAGACGTTCGTTCATCTAGCACCAAAGGAACGGGTTGCAGGAAATACTTTTTCTCTGCTTTCTCAGTCTGTTTCCTAGTGCCGGTTTGAAGTTCCTGCAGTTTTCACTGTAAAACAGAGTTGGAGCTAGTACCTACCCATATATATGTATGGAACAGAGTTTGTAACTGAAAAGAAACTTTGTGTTCCCAACAAGCTAGGTGAAGGACGGCTTTCACACACACTTATCTCTCAGAACTGAGCAAATGGAGAGACGTTCGTTCATCTAGCACCAAGGGAACGGGTTGCAGGAGACACTTTTTCTCTGCTTTCTCAGTCTGTTTCGTAGTGCCGGTTTGAAGTTCCTGCAATTTTCACTGTAAAACCGAGTTGGAGCTTGTACCTCCCCATATATATGTATGGAATGGAGTTTGCAACTGAAAAGAAACTTTGTGTTCCTAACAAGCTAATTGAAGGACGGCTTTCACACACACTTATCTCTCAAAACTGAGCAAGTGGAGAGACGTTCGTTCATCTAGCACCACGGGAACGGGATGCAGGAGACACTTTTTCTCTGCTTTCTCAGTCTGTTTCCTAGTGACGGTTTGAAGTTCCTGCAGTTTTCACTGTAAAACCGAGTTGGAGCTAGTACCTCCCCATATATATGTAAGGAATGGAGTTTTCAACTGAAAAAAATGTTGTGTTCCCAACAAGCTAGGTGAAGGACGGCTTTCACACACACTTATCTCTCAGAACTGAGCAAGTGGAGAGACGTTCGTTCATCTAGCACCAAAGGAACAGGTTGCAGGAAACACTTTTTCTCTGCTTTCTCAGTCTGTTTCCGAGTGCCGGTTTGAAGTTCCTGCAGTTTTCACTGTAAAACCGAGTTGGATCTAGTACTTCCCCATATATATGTATGGATTGGAGTTTGCAACTGAAAAGAAACTTTGTGTTCCCAACAAGCTAGGTGAAGGACGGCTTCCAAACACAATTATCTATCAGAACTGAGCAAGTGGAGAGACGTTCGTTCATCTAGCACCAAGGGAACGGGTTGCAGGAGTCACTTTTTCTCTGCTTTCTCAGTCTGTTTCCTAGTGCCGGGTTGAAGTTCCTGCAATTTTCACTGTAAAACCGAGTTGGAGCTTGTACCTCCCCATATATATGTATGGATTGGTGTTGGCAAATGAAAAGAAACTTTGTGTTCCCAACAAGCTAGGTGAAGGATGGCTTTCACACACACTTATCTCTCAGAACTGAGCAAGTGGAGAGACATTCGTTCATCTAGCACCAAGGGAACGGGTTGCAGGAGGCACTTTTCCTCTGCTTTCTCAGTCTGTTTCCAAGTGCCGGTTTGAAGTTCCTGCAGTTTTCACTATAAAACCGAGTTGGAGCTAGTACTTTCCCATATATATGTATGGAATGGAGTTTGCAACTGAAAAGAAACTTTGTGTTCCCAACAAGCTAGGTGAAGGACGGCTTTGACACACACTTATCTCTTAGAACTGAGCAAGTGGAGAGACGTTCGTTCATCTAGCACCAAGGGAAAGGGTTGCAGGAGACACTTTTTCTCTGCTTTCTCAGTCTGTTTCCAAGTGCCGGTTTGAAGTTCCTGCAGTTTTCACTGTAAAACCGAGTTGGAGCTTGTACCTACCCATATAATATGTATGGAATGGAGTTTGCAACTGAAAAGAAACTTTGTGTTCCCAACAAGCGAGGTGAAGGACGGCTTTCACACACACTTATCTCTCAGAACTGAGCAAGTGGAGAGACGTTCGTTCATCTAGCACCAAGGGAACGGGTTGCAGGAGACACTTTTTCTCTGCTTTCTCAGTCTGTTTCCTAGTGCCGGTTTGAAGTTCCTGCAATTTTCACTGTAAAACCGAGTTGGAGCTTGTACCTCCCCATATATATGTATGGATTGGTGTTGGCAACTGAAAAGAAACTTTGTGTTCCCTACAAGCTAGGTGAAGGATGGCTTTCACACACACTTATATCTCAGAACTGAGCAAGTGGAGAGACGTTCGTTCATCTAGCACCAAGGGAACGGGTTGCAGGAGACACTTTTTCTCTGCTTTCTCAGTCTGTTTCCAAGTGCCGGTTTGAAGTTCCTGCAGTTTTCACTGTAAAAACGAGTTGGAGCTAGTACCTCCCCACAAATATGTGTGGAATGGAGTTTGCAACTGAAAAGAAACTTTGTGTTCCCAACAAGCTAGGTGAAGGACGGCTTTCACACACACTTATCTCTCAGAACTGAGCAAGTGGAGAGACGTTCGTTCATCTAGCACCAAGGGAACGGGTTGCAGGAGACACTTTTTCTCTGCTTTCTCAGTCTGTTTCCTAGTGCCGGTTTGAAGTTCCTGCAGTTTTCACTGTAAAACCGAGTTGGAGCTAGTACCTCCCCATATATATGTATGGAATGGAGTTTGCAACTGAAAAGAAACTTTGTGTTCCCAACAAGCTAGGTGAAGGACGGCTTTCACACACACTTATCTCTCAGAACTGAGCAAGTGGAGAGACGTTCGTTCATCTAGCACCAAGGGAACGGGTTGCAGGAGACACTTTTCCTCTGCTTTCTCAGTCTGTTTCCTAGTGCCGGTTTGAAGTTCCTGCAGTTTTCACTGTAAAACTGAGTTGGAGCTAGTACTTCCCCTATATATGTTTGGAATGGAGTTTGCAACTGAAAAGAAACTTTGTGTTCCCAACAAGCTAGGTGAAGGACGGCTTTCACACACAATTATCTCTCAGAACTTAGCAAGTGGAGAGACGTTCGTTCATCTAGCACCAAGGGAACGGGTTGCAGGAGACACTTTTTCTCTGCTTTCTCAGTCTGTTTCCTAGTGCCGGTTTGAAGTTCCTGCAGTTTTCACTGTAAAACCGAGTTGGAGCTAGTACCTCCCCATATATATGTATGGAATGGAGTTTGCAACTGAAAAGAAACTTTGTGTTCCCAACAAGCTAGGTGAAGGACGGCTTTCACACACACTTATCTCTCAGAACTGAGCAAGTGGAGAGACGTTCGTTCATCTAGCACCAAGGGAACGGGTTGCAGGAGACACTTTTTCTCTGCTTTCTCAGTGTGTTTCCTAGTGCCGGTTTGATGTTCCTGCAGTTTTCACTGTAAAACCGAATTGGAGCTAGTACCTACCCATATGTATGTAAGGAATGGAGTTTGCAACTGAAAAGAAACTTTGTGTTCCCAACAAGCTAGGTGAAGGACGGCTTTCAAACACAATTATCTATCAGAACTGAGCAAGTGGAGAGACGTTCGTTCATCTAGCACAAAGGGAACGGGTTGCACGAGTCACTTTTTCTCTGCTTTCTCAGTCTGTTTCCTAGTGCCGGTTTGAATTTCCTGCAGTTTTCACTGTAAAACCGAGTTGGAGCTAGTACCTCTCCATATATATGTAAGGAATGGAGTTTGCAACTGAAAAGAAATGTTGTGTTCCCAACAAGCTAGGTGAAGGACGGCTTTCACACACACTTATCTCTCAGAACTGAGCAAGTGGAGAGACGTTCGTTCATCTAGCTCCAAGGGAACGGGTTGCAGGAGACACTTTTTCTCTGCTTTCTCAGTCTGTTTCGTAGTGCCGGTTTGAAGTTCCTGCAATTTTCACTGTAAAACCGAGTTGGAGCTTGTACCTCCCCATATATATGTATGGAATGGAGTTTGCAACTGAAAAGAAACTTTGTGTTCCTAACAAGCTAATTGAAGGACGGCTTTCACACACACTTATCTCTCAGAACTGAGCAAGTGGAGAGACGTTCGTTCATCTAGCACCAAGGGAACGGGTTGCAGAGACACTTTTTCTCTTCTTTCTCAGTCTGTTTCCTAGTGCCGGTTTGAAGTTCCTGCAGTTTTCACTGTAAAATAGAGTTGGAGCTAGTACCTCCCCATATATATGTATGGAATGGAGTTTGCAACTGAAAAGAAACTTTGTGTTCCCAACAAGCTAGGTGAAGGAAGGCTTTCACACACACTTATCTCTCAGAACTGAGCAAGTGGAGAGACGTTCGTTCATCTAGAACCAAGGGAACGGGTTGCAGGAGACACTTTTTCTCTGCTTTCTCAGTCTGTTTCCAAGTGCCGGTTTGAAGTTCCTGCAGTTTTCACTGTAAAACCGAGTTGGAGCTTGTACCTCCCCATATATATTTATGGAATGGAGTTTGCAACTGAAAAGAAACTTTGTGTTCCTAACAAGCTAATTGAAGGACGGCTTTCACACACACTTATCTCTCAGAACTGAGCAAGTGGAGAGACGTTCGTTCATCTAGCACCAAGGGAACGGGTTGCAGGGGACACTTTTTCTCTGCTTTCTCAATCTGTTTCCTAGTGCCGGTTTGAAGTTCCTGCAGTTTTCACTGTAAAACAGAGTTAGAGCTAGTACCTCCCCATATATATGTATGGAATGGAGTTTGCAACTGAAAAGAAACTTTGTGTTCCCAACAATCTAGGTGAAAGACGGCTTTCAAACACAATTATCTCTAAGAACTGAGCAAGTGGAGAGACGTTCGTTCATCTAGCACCAAGGGAACGGGTTGCAGGAGACACTTTTTCTCTGCTTTCTCAGTCTGTTTCCTAGTGCCGGTTTGAAGTTCCTGCAGTTTTCACTGTAAAACAGAGTTGGAGCTAGTACCTCCCCATATATATGTATGGAATGGAGTTTGCAACTGAAAAGAAACTTTGTGTTCCCAACAAGCTAGGTGAAGGACGGCTTTCAAACACAATTATCTCTAAGAACTGAGCAAGTGGAGAGACGTTCGTTCATCTAGCACCAAGGGAACGGGTTGCAGGAGTCACTTTTTCTCTGCTTTCTCAGTCTGTTTCCTAGTGCCGGTTTGAAGTTCCTGCAGTTTTCACTGTAAAACCGAGTTGGAGCTAGTACCTACCCATATATATGTAAGGAATGGAGTTTGCAACTGAAAAGAAATGTTGTGTTCCCAACAATCTAGGTGAAGGACGGCTTTCACACACACTAATCTCTCAGAACTGAGCAAGTTGAGAGACGTACGTTCATCTAGCACCGAGGGAACGGGTTGCAGGAGACACTTTTTCTCTGCTTTCTCAGTCTGTTTCCTAGTGCCGGTTTATAGTTCCTGCAGTTTTCACTGTAAAACCGCATTGGAGCTTGTACTTCCCCATATATATGTATGGAATGGAGTTTGCAACTGAAAAGAAACTTTGTGTTCCCAACAAGCAAGGTGAAGAACGGCTTTCACACACACATATCTCTCAGAACTGAGCAAGTTTAGAGACGTTCGTTCATCTAACATCAAGGGAACGGGTTGCAGGAAACTCTTTTTCTCTGCTTTCTCAGTCTGTTTCCTAGTGCCGGTTTGAAGTTCCTGCAGTTTTCACTGTAAAACCGAGTTGGAGCTAATATTTCCCCATATATATGAATGGAATGGAGTTTGCAACTAAAAAGAAACTTTGTGTTCCCAACAAGCTTGGTGAAGGATGGCTTTCACACACACTAATCTCTCAGAACTGAGCAACTGGAGAGACGTTCGTTCATCTAGCACCAAGGGAACGGGTTGCAGGAGACACTTTTTCTCTGCTTTCTCAGTCTGTTTCCTTGTGCCGGTTTGAAGTTCCTGCAGTTTTCACTGTAAAACAGAGTTGGAGCTAGTACCTCCCCATATATATGTATGGAATGGAGTTTGCAATTGAAAAGAAACTTTGTGTTCCCAACAAGCTAGGTGAAGTATGGCTTTGACACACACTTATCCCTCAGAACTGAGCAAGTGGAGAGGCATTCGTTCATCTAGCACCAAGGGAACGGGTTGCAGGAGACACTTTTCTCTGCTTTCTCAATCTGTTTCCTAGTGCCGGTTTGAAGTTCCTGCAGTTTTCACTGTAAAACATAGTTGGAGCTAGTACCTCCCCATATATATGTATGGAATGGAGTTTGCAACTGAAAAGAAACTTTGTGTTCCCAACAAGCTTGGTGAAGGATGGCTTTCACACACACTAATCTCTCAGAACTGAGCAACTGGAGAGACGTTCGTTCATCTAGCACCAAGGGAACGGGTTGCAGGAGGCACTTTTTCTCTGCTTTCTCAGTCTGTTTCCTAGTGCCGGTTTGAAGTTCCTGCAGTTTTCACTGTAAAACATAGTTGGAGCTAGTACCTCCCCATATATATGTATTGAATGGAGTTTGCAACTGAAAAGAAACTTTGTGTTCCCAACAAGCTAGGTGAAGGACGGCTTTCAAACACAATTATCTATCAGAACTGAGCAAGTGGAGAGACGTTCGTTCATCTAGCACCAAGGGAACGGGTTGCAGGAGTCACTTTTTCTCTGCTTTCTCAGTCTGTTTCCTAGTGCCGGTTTGAAGTTCCTGCAGTTTTCACTGTAAAACAGAGTTGGAGCTAGTACCTCCCCATATATATGTATGGAATGGAGTTTGCAACTGAAAAGAAACTTTGTGTTCCCAACAAGCTAGGTGAAGGACGGCTTTCAAACACAATTATCTATCAGAACTGAGCAAGTGGAAAGACGTTCGTTCATCTAGCACCAAGGGAACGGGTTGCAGGAGTCACTTTTTCTCTGCTTTCTCAGTCTGTTTCCAAGTGCCGGTTTGAAGTTCCTGCAGTTTTCACTGTAAAACCGAGTTGGAGCTAGTACCTCCCCATATATATGTATGGAATGGAGTTTGCAACTGAAAAGGAACTTTGTGTTCCCAACAAGCTAGGTGAAGGACGGCTTTCACACACACTTATCTCTCAGAACTGAGCAAGTGGAGAGACGTTCGTTCATCTAGCACCAAGGGAACGGGTTGCAGGAGACACTTTTTCTCTGCTTTCTCAGTCTGTTTCCAAGTGCCGGTTTGAAGTTCCTGCAGTTTTCACTGTAAAACCGAGTTGGAGCTAGTACTTCCCCTATATATGTTTGGAATGGAGTTTGCAACTGAAAAGAAACTTTGTGTTCCCAACAAGCTAGGTGAAGGACGGCTTTCACACACAATTATCTCTCAGAACTGATCAAGTGGAGAGACGTTCGTTCATCTAGCACCAAGGGAACGGGTTGCAGGAGACACTTTTTCTATGCTTTCTCAGTCTGTTTCCTAGTGCCGGTTTGAAGTTCCTGCAGTTTTCACTGTAAAACCGAGTTGGAGCTAGTACCTACCCATATGTATGTATGGAATGGAGTTTGCAACTGAAAAGAAACTTTGTGTTCCCAACCAGCTAGGTGAAGGACGGCTTTCACACACACTTATCCCTCAGAACTGAGCAAGTGGAGAGACGTTCGTTCATCTAGCACCAAGGGAACGGGTTGCAGGAGACACTTTTTCTCTGCTTTCTCAGTCTGTTTCCTAGTGCCGGTTTGAAGTTCCTGCAGTTTTCACTGTAAAACCGAGTTGGAGCTTGTACCTCCCCATATATATGTATGGAATGGAGTTTGCAACTGAAAAGAAACTTTGTGTTCCTAACAAGCTAATTGAAGGACAGCTTTCACACACACTTATCTCTCAGAACTGAGCAAGTGGAGAGACGTTCGTTCATCTAGCACCAAGTTAACGGGTTGCAGGAGGCACTTTTTCTCTGCTTTCTCAGTCTGTTTCCTAGTGCCGGTTTGAAGTTCCTGCAGTTTTCACTGTAAAACAGAGTTGGAGCTAGTACCTCCCCATATATATGTATGGAATGGAGTTTGCAACTGAAAAGAAACTTTGTGTTCCCAACAAGCTAGGTGTAGGACGGCTTTCAAACACAATTATCTATCAGAACTGAGCAAGTGGAGAGACGTTCGTTCATCTAGAACCAAGGGAACGGGTTGCAGGAGTCACTTTTTCTCTGCTTTCTCAGTCTGTTTCCTAGTGCCGGTTTGAAGTTCCTGCAGTTTTCACTGTAAAACAGAGTTTTAGCTAGTACCTCCCCATATATATGTATGGAATGGAGTTTGCAACTGAAAAGAAACTTTGTGTTCCCAACAAGCTAGGTGAAGGACGGCTTTCAAACACAATTATCTATCAGAACTGAGCAAGTGGAGAGACGTTCGTTCATCTAGCACCAAGGGAACGGGTTGCAGGAGTCACTTTTTCTCTGCTTTCTCAGTCTGTTTCCAAGTGCCGGTTTGAAGTTCCTGCAGTTTTCACTGTAAAACCGAGTTGGAGCTAGTACCTCCCCATATATATGTATGGAATGGAGTTTGCAACTGAAAAGGAACTTTGTGTTCCCAACAAGCTAGGTGAAGGACGGCTTTCACACACACTTATCTCTCAGAACTGAGCAAGTGGAGAGACGTTCGTTCATCTAGCACCAAGGGAACGGGTTGCAGGAGACACTTTTTCTCTGCTTTCTCAGTCTGTTTCGTAGTGCCGGTTTGAAGTTCCTGCAATTTTCACTGTAAAACCGAGTTGGAGCTTGTACCTCCGCATATATATGTATGGAATGGAGTTTGCAACTGAAAAGAAACTTTGTGTTCCTAACAAGCTAATTGAAGGACGGCTTTCACACACACTTATCTCTCAGAACTGAGCAAGTGGAGAGACGTTCGTTCATCTAGCACCAAGGGAACGGGTTGCAGGAGGCACTTTTTCTCTGCTTTCTCAGTCTGTTTCCTAGTGCCGGTTTGAAGTTCCTGAAGTTTTCACTGTAAAACCGTGTTGGAGCTACTACCTCCCCATATATATGTATCGAATGGAGTTTGCTACTGAAAAGATACTTTGTGTTCCCAACAATCTAGGTGAAGGATGGCTTTCACACACACTTATCTCTCAGAACTGAGCAAGTGGAGAGACGTTCGTTCATCTAGCACCAAGGGAACGGGTTGCAGGAGACACTTTTTCTCTGCTTTCTCAGTCTGTTTCCTAGTGCCGGTTTGAAGTTCCTGCAGTTTTCACTGTAAAACATAGTTGGAGCTAGTACCTCCCCATATATATGTATTGAATGGAGTTTGCAACTGAAAAGAAACTTTGTGTTCCCAACAAGCTAGGTGAAGGACGGCTTTCAAACACAATTATCTATCAGAACTGAGCAAGTGGAGAGACGTTCGTTCATCTAGCACCAAGGAAACGGGTTGCAGGAGTCACTTTTTCTCTGCTTTCTCAGTCTGTTTCCTAGTGCCGGTTTGAAGTTCCTGCAGTTTTCACTGTAAAACAGAGTTGGAGCTAGTACCTCCCCATATATATGTATGGAATGGAGTTTGCAACTGAAAAGAAACTTTGTGTTCCCAACAAGCTAGGTGAAGGACGGCTTTCAAACACAATTATCTATCAGAACTGAGCAAGTGGAAAGACGTTCGTTCATCTAGCACCAAGGGAACGGGTTGCAGGAGTCACTTTTTCTCTGCTTTCTCAGTCTGTTTCCAAGTGCCGGTTTGAAGTTCCTGCAGTTTTCACTGTAAAACCGAGTTGGAGCTAGTACCTCCCCATATATATGTATGGAATGGAGTTTGCAACTGAAAAGGAACTTTGTGTTCCCAACAAGCTAGGTGAAGGTCGGCTTTCACACACACTTATCTCTCAGAACTGAGCAAGTGGAGAGACGTTCGTTCATCTAGCACCAAGGGAACGGGTTGCAGGAGACACTTTTTCTCTGCTTTCTCAGTCTGTTTCGTAGTGCCGGTTTGAAGTTCCTGCAATTTTCACTGTAAAACCGAGTTGGAGCTTGTACCTCCCCATATATATGTATGGAATGGAGTTTGCAACTGAAAAGAAACTTTGTGTTCCTAACAAGCTAATTGAAGGACGGCTTTCACACACACTTATCTCTCAGAACTGAGCAAGTGGAGAGACGTTCGTTCATCTAGCACCAAGGGAACGGGTTGCAGGAGGCACTTTTTCTCTGCTTTCTCAGTCTGTTTCCTAGTGCCGTTTTGAAGTTCCTGAAGTTTTCACTGTAAAACCGTGTTGGAGCTTCTACCTACCCATATATATATATCGAACGGAGTTTGCAACTGAAAAGATACTTTGTGTTCCCAACAATCTAGGTGAAGGACGGCTTTCACACACACTTATCTCTCAGAACTGAGCAAGTGGAGAGACGTTCGTTCATCTAGCACCAAGGGAACGGGTTGCAGGAGACACTTTTTCTCTGCTTTCTCAGTCTGTTTCCTAGTGCCGGTTTGAAGTTCCTGCAGTTTTCACTGTAAAACCGAGTTGGAGCTAGTACCTCCCCATATATAA